>NC_057855.1:15086500-15721000 GCF_015237465.2 Chelonia mydas
GAACAGCCATCAAAAAGGGACTATGGTGGCGGTGTTGACCATTAAAAGTTCAGTTGGCAGTGAAGCATGGCTGACCGATTCCCTACCTGGCTCCAGGTGGCTCCCAGGAAGCAGATGGCATGTCCAGCTCCTAGATGCAGGGGTGACCAGGAGGGCTCCGTGCGCTGGCGCAACCCGCAGGTGCTGCCCTGAGTGCTGACTCCGTGGCTCCCACTGGCCGGGAACAACAGCCAACGGGAGCTGTGGGAGCGGTGCCTGAAGGTGGGAGAAGTGCGCGGAGCCACCTGGCTGCCCCTCTGCCTAGGAGTCAGAAGGACATGTCACCACTTCCTGGGAGCAGCCTGAGGTCAGTGCCACCCAGAGCCCACTCCCTGAACCCCCTCCTGTACCCCAACCCTCTGCCCCAGCTCAGAACCCCCTCCCACACTCTGAACCCCTTGGTCACAGCCTGGAGCCCCTACTGCACCCCAAATCCCTCATCCCCGGCCTCACCCCAGAGCGATGAAAATGAGCAAGTGAGCGAGGGTGGAGGAGAGTGAGCGATGGAGGGAGGGGGATGGAGTGAGCAGGGGCAGGGCCTGGGGGAAGGGGTGGGGAAGGGGCAAGAGTGTTCAGTTTTCTGCAGTTAGAAAGTTGGCAACATAATTAGAAAGGCAGATGAATAGAGAAGCAGATAGCTGCATGGAAAGATATTTCTTCAAATCAACCACCACGGATTTGCAGCCGCTTCTGGGGTGAAATCCAGCAATTGTTGAATAGCTCAGAGGAACATTATGCTACAGTCAGAACTGAACCATACTGACTACAACTGAAAGTCCAAGAAGAGTTTAGGTGAGTAAAACAAACCTAAGCAAACTGGAATATGGCCAGGATGCCATAACACCCCTATGATTACAAAACGTACTGTGGAATCTTCAGTGACTATAAGTGGTCAGGGCTCTGGTATTATGTCATCTGAAAGAAGTCACTTTCAGAGGTATAATTGGTGTTTAGCCCTAGATTTGCAGATATTGAATAGTGATACTAACAGATGCTTCCAGCTCTGGAGATTGCAGTGTACTTTACAAATTTAATAGACAAACTACACACAGAGACCATTTAAACCACCAATAAAGTGCAGTCACCTGTTGATCAAAATGTAGCAGCTGTTCAAGAGATCATAACCTCCCTTCACAACCACTGATGTCAGGAACTGAAGAATATATCTTATCCAGTTGAAAAATTGAGGGGAATGTAGACAGCCCCAGAATGTACTTAATAAGCCAAAAGAGAATTTATCTAGGACCCTATTCTCGTGAAAAGTGCCGATACTTCAGTTAGAAATCCTTTCCTAAAGATGACTTGGAAACAAACTTTAAAAGATATTGGGCCAGATTCTCAGCTGGTTTAAATCAAGGGTAGGTCCACTGACTTCATGGAGCTGCACCAATTTACACCAGCTGAGGAACTGGCCAACAGCGTTTGTTTAGTTAACATGAACCTCAGTTTTTGTATTCACTATTCCTAACATGAATGATTTGGTGATACGTTGACACCTATGGCTAGTTGTTATTTTGCAGCACACAATGGTCACTTGGAATTTCATGGTAGCAGATCCCCCTACTCTGAGGCCCACACACAATTCACTCTACCTGATGGCAATAAAGAGCTTGTGACAGTCTGATTCCACCCTTCTAATACACCCTAATTGTGTGTTAGAGAGCAGAGATTCTCTCACTCTCATACACAACAGGTTCATCATGACACATTTCTATCAGGTTTGTCTTGGACAGAGGGCAATATGCCTCTAAAAGGAAGGTTTGTTTTAAAACCAGAGTTTGTTCCTGGGTAAACACAATCCCTCTTCATCACCAAGGAGCAGAGAATCCCCCAGTACAGTGGGGAAAAAAAACTTCCAGATGAACAGTAGTTCCTTCCTTCCATGTATGATGCGTTTTTAAAAATCTGATTTCACAAGTTCACTGCTCAATGTCATTGAACTACAGATCTGAATGAAGAGAAGAAAACATCAGCCTGCCTTATTCCCTGCCTTATTCCTTTACCAGGAGTCACATAATCCACCTACAAATTTAGTCATCATGTCATTTGCACCCTTATGTGTATCCTCCTCTTCCCCTTGAGATCCCTCTTGTAACAAGATTAGCAGCAAAAACAGCAAGACACATACACTGGGGCCCCTGCACCAGGGTTTACTGCACACATTGAGGAAACAAACTAACCTAAACCAACACCTAAGAAAATATCAGAAAGTTAGAAATCAATTGCAAGAACTGTCAGCTCCTTACTGCACAGTTTTACAAGTGCAGATTTGATTTGCTGAACAAAATAATGTAGCCCATGTGGTTCTTTTCTTCTCTCTGGCCTCCTTCCAGCTGCTGCAGATCAGTTGTACTGCAGCTCTCCAGACATTGACACATGGGGCTTCTTTCACTGACCTCTAGATTTCTTTCCCTGAGAGCTTGGGCGCTCTTCCTATCCAGGCCATTGCTAACCCAGCACACAGCATACATGTTCTGCTCCCCGCCTCAAACACCCATTTCCCCCTAAAAAATCCCAAACTTCTGTCTCTCTCCCAAGACCTTTTACACACTCTCTCTTCACAGATACTAACACTTTGCACTGAACCACACTCACCCCTTTGTTTGGCACCCCCCGCATATTCCCACCTTCCTGCCTAGCACTCATGCACTGTTTGCACGTACACACACACACACACACACACACACCTCTTTTCAACCACACTGACACCTCATACACATCCACACATTTTTTTCTGTCACATCCATGCTCTGTCTACAAAACCCCTCACACGTAGCTGTCTCTTTTCCAGCACTTTCGTACACTCTACACTGACTTTGTCATGGACAATCTACCTTTATACTCACACTCAGCTCTTGGTTTGGCCAAAAGCCATTGAACAAAACTGTAAACCTGGATATGATGGAAATCACTTCAAGCCAGGGGGTGTTACTCCACCCCCAGAACCCCTAGTTCCAGCATCCCTGCCCTCTCCTCTGACACCAACACATGCAGTACACCCCCTGCCCTCTGACACTGACATACACACAATACACCCCCTCCTCTGACAGGACACATATGCACAATACACCCCTCTCCTCTGCCACAGACAGACACCCTCCTCTGCCACCAACACACATACAATATACCCCCTTCCAACAGGACACACACACAATACACCCCTTTCCTCTGATGCTGACACACACACAATACACCCACTCTTCTGACACTGACACACACCCTTCTCTGATGGTACACACACAGTACAGCCCTCTGCTCTGACAGGGACACAACCCCCCATCTACCACCTCCTCTGACGTACAAACACACACACAGAGTACGGCCCTCTCTGCTCACACACACATGCACACCCAGTACACCCCCTCCTCTGACACACATACACAGGACAACCCTCTCCTCTCTCTCTCTCTCTCACACACACACAGTACAGCCCTCTCCTCTCTCTCTCTCTCTCTCTCACACACACACACACACATACACTTACACAGGACAGCCCTCTCCTCTGACAGGGACACACCCTTTTCTGACACAATCACACCCTCTCTCCTCACACACTGGCTCACACTCCCCCTCTGGCTATCTCCCCTCCCCTGGCCCCAGCGCTGCCGGGATCTCCGCGGGAGCGGCCACCCTGCAGCCCCCAGCCCGCCCGCAGAGCGCGGGGAGGCGGGCTCGCCGCCGGGGCCAGTGGCCCAGGGGGGAGAGGGCGGCGCGGGGCGGCTCCAGCTGTTCCCTCCGGCCGCACCTGCGAGCGCAGCAGCCCCCGGTCGGCGCCTGGCGGCAGCGGAGCAGAGCGGCTCCAGCGGCGGCCCCGTCCCGGATGGCTGGGCCAGCGGGGATGGAGCTCGGAGGGAAGGTGAGCCGGGGAGGCAGAGGCAGGAGCAGTTGCAGGTACAGCGGAGAACGGGACGGGGGCTAACGCTGCTGCTGCTTAGGGGGCAGCCGCCGATGGGGCGCCGGGCACCTGCAAGCCCGGGGAGGAGGAGGGGGTTCGCACCTGGCGCAGAGGCCAAGAGGGCTGGGGGTGCAGCCGCCTGTGGCCTCGGGGTGGCTGGTGGGGCCGGCTCGCTTGCTAAGGGCTCTGTGCCCCCCGCTCTCTAACCCTGTGCCGCCCGCCTTTGCTTCCTTCCAGCACCCCAGCGCCGCGGGGCTGCCCCGGACAAGCTGAGCCGCCGAGCCGCGGACCCCGCCTGCTGCCCCCGGAGTAGGCGGCAGGATGTGGAACCAGAGCGGCTGGCCGAACTCCAGCGCTCCTGCCCCGGGCTACGAGAACGACACCTGGCCCGAGTACCCCGTGCACCTGTTCCCAGCCCCGGTGCTGACGGGCATCACGGTCACCTGCGTCCTCCTCTTCGTCGTTGGGATTCTAGGCAACCTCATGACCATGCTGGTGGTGTCCCGGTTCCGAGACATGCGGACTACGACCAACCTCTACCTGTCCAGCATGGCTTTCTCCGACCTGCTGATCTTTCTCTGCATGCCCCTGGATCTCTTTCGGCTCTGGCAGTACCGACCCTGGAACTTCGGAGACCTCCTCTGCAAGCTCTTCCAGTTCGTCAGCGAAAGTTGCACTTACTCCACCATCCTCAACATCACAGCCCTGAGCGTGGAGAGGTACTTCGCCGTCTGTTTCCCCCTCAAAGCAAAAGTAGTGATCACCAAAGGGAAAGTCAAGCTGGTCATCCTGGTCCTCTGGGCTGTGTCCTTTGCAAGCGCGGGACCTATTTTTGTCTTGGTTGGGGTTGAGCACGAGAATGGAACGAACCCCTTGGACACCAACGAGTGCAGAGCTACGGAGTATGCGATCAAATCAGGGCTGCTCACCATCATGGTCTGGACCTCCAGCGTTTTCTTTTTCCTGCCTGTGTTTTGCCTGACTGTGCTTTACAGCCTTATTGGGAGGAAAATCTGGAGGAGGAAGAGAAAGAACATAGGACCAAATACCTCTGTCAGGGACAAGAACAACAAACAAACTGTGAAAATGTTAGGTAGGATTTTATATTAATTCCATTTTACTGTTGGGCGTTTGTGTGTCAGAGAGAGAGGGAGAGAGAGAGAGAGAGAGACATTGACGGTGCTTTAAAAATGGTCACTAAAAGTGAAGTATTTATAGACCATTTTTATTATATGGCTAAAGTTTATAGTAGCTGTATAACAACACTCTTCACTCTCTGTGACTTACACCGGCGTCCTATGCAAAATACTTGGGCAGATATTAATATAACAATCTCTGATATTGAAAAGAATAATTAATGAAAAATATGAATATTACAATCACTGTTGCACTGCAAATTCCTGAACCTCTTTGTAAATAAGTTAAAGGTACCAAATGCCAGTTTGAGAGGATTTGTATTTATCCACAAAACTAAACCCTTCTAAAAGCATGATGTTTGATTGCAGGAGATCTAAACAGAATGGATCAATGCATGTACGGAATTATGGGAATGTCAATTTCTTTGAGCCTGTTGAAGAAAACTAACAAATATAGTTTATTAATGTAATGAAAGCTAAAGTACTTAATAAGGAACATCCTCTCTCTTTTAGAGTCTGTGATTCTGCTCCCATTGAAGTCAATGGCAAAACTCCCATTGACTTGCGGGAAACAAGACCAAGTCATTAGCCCCTGTCATTTTTAATTTAGTATGTTTAAATATTTTCAGTAAAATAATATTATTTGCTTGTAAAATATTAACCTTAACATACAAATGGGCACATCTTAACCCTAAAGAATCTGACCCCATAAGCACTCAATGTCAGTGCAGTTAACAGGCATCCCATGTATGGACTAGATCCACTAGTACAGAAAAAGGTAACACTTTCTGGCACCATCAGTTTGAAAAAAATTACCATCAGTTTATTGGTAGAAAATTACAAATTCTCTTATTATTCTAGCAGCATTGATCCTGTGCAAGTAGTCCTTTCACATATGAGTAATCCCACTGATTTCAGTAGGTCTATTCATATAGGTAACTTTTTTCTCACATGAATAAGATTTTGCAGGAGACAGCCCCACTTTACTAAATTCAATTAAGTTGGAGTAATGGGCCAAAGAGCTACACAGTGTGGTCCCATGTATCTAAATTATTAACTGTATCTACCTGATTGTTTTATTCATATGTTTTTTAATTTACTAGGCAACAACAGCATGTGTGATAAAAGCTGTGATACTTCACTTACCTTCAATTACATTTTAGGATCGATAGACTACTTTAGAGGGTTAGGCGTTACCTTGGAAGTAATTCACTACTTACACTTCTGTTTCCTGATCTAAATTTTCAGAATTGTGAATTTTTGCTTATTACAGGAAGAAAACCCTCCAGTACCTCATTTCCATATTTATATTTCTAAAAGTTTAAATATACCAATTTCCAATCCTAAAATACTTACCTCAATCCTAAAGCACTGCTGCAAACATTAATAATATTTCAAACACCTTGCTTCACACCACATCAGAGAATGAAAGGACTGTGGCTAGAATCTGTTATTGGACCAGCTTCTGTTGGTGAGAGAAACAAGCTTTCGAGCCACACAGCACTCTTCTTCAAGTTCGAACTCTTGTCTCTCTCACCAACAGAAGTTGGTCCAATAAAAGATATTACCTCCCATACCTGGTCTCTCTAATATCCTGGGACTGACACAGCTACAATGACACTGCATGTGGCTAGAATGTCCTTTAAGAGAAAGACAACATTATCTACCCGATGGAAATCTAATGAGGGATATAATGAAGGAACTTAATAGGGGTTCAGTAATGCAAGGTGCATAATGCCCTCAGCTTCCATTGATTTGAATGGCCAACAATTCAAAATTATCAAAAGGCAAAGTTAGGCTTCTAGATCCATATTCAAGGGCCTAAAAAAGTTGTGTGATTTTCAGAAGCCCACTGATCCCAGTAAAATCAACAGGACTCAACATCTTTGATGATCACGCCATTAGCTTTTAGAGGCGAAATATGGCTCAGCATACCTAAATTCAGTCCAGTCAAGCTGATTTTTCATACGTATCTTATTTTTGAAAATGTTGGCGTTGGTTTATAATAGTAACTCTGATT
This sequence comes from Chelonia mydas, assembly GCF_015237465.2. Lineage (NCBI taxonomy): Eukaryota > Metazoa > Chordata > Testudines > Cheloniidae > Chelonia > Chelonia mydas. Next base: position 15,093,591 of record NC_057855.1, read on the forward strand.
CCTTAGCACCTTCTCTTAGATTATCTTAATTTCTTATAAATTAAGACTCAGTGAGGGAAATATTACTGTCCCATTTTACAAATGGAGACTCCGAGGCAGAAACTTGTTAAATGGTTTTCCCAAAATCAAGCTGCTTTCAGCAGAATTGGGAGACTATGATTTCTCGCTGTATGTGCATTTAAACATAGAAATCATGTTTTGTGAAAAGCTGGTGATAATTATCCCCTTTCAATTGCTTTTCAATCACACTCTATAAATATTGTTTCAGCCATTGCATGACACACCTGGCCCCATTGATGTCGGTGGCAAAACACCCATTAAATTCAGTGCGGCCAGGATCCTACCCAGATCCGATAATAAACAAAATGAGTTTTCTGGTAAAATCAAATAAGTTAACTACCAAATGAAAAGGCTGTTAAAAACTCTATCCTGAAATTCTTGTGTCTTTTTTGTATGTGAATAGGGCTATTCAAAACAATTTAAAAAGTACTGTTGAACCAATAATGTGTAATGAACCAATAGAAAATATTCCCCACTTTCCAGGAAGTGTAGAAAGCAAAATGGACAAAAGCTCAAGTTTTCAAATACATATTTTTAGCTTTGCTCTTCTTAGGGTAATTCATTCTCAAGAGCAATATACAAGCCAGAAGGTTCATAGGATGGATTGTGCTTGCCTTGGTAGCTTGTTTTATTGTCTTTCATTATCTTGCAGATAAATCTTCCAGAGCGCCAGTTTCATTTTCCCTTTCTTTGAGTCCTTTACCCAGATTCAATATAGCTCTATGTCCTTACACTTTTAATGTAAAATTGCAGTTCTAAAGCCATCAGTTATATTTATGAGCTTTTTTAAACACTGTGTCTGTTACCGTTAATTGAAAACACTTAATGTCAGTGTTTTCATCACTATATTGTTCCTCCAATCCTGTTTTAGCAAAAACCCAAAGTGATGTTGTTGAAAACTATTCTACACTAAACTCGACTGGGATTTATATATTAAAATATAGCTATATATTTTACTGTATTATTATTATTGTTATTGAGATTTATAATCTATTAATAATGTAGATATTAATTTAGGAAAAACAAATACCAAAAAACCAAAATAAATTATGATCAGCTTTTTACTTAATGCAAATCACACTCTTTAAATTTCATTAGTATTAAAGAAGTATAAGTGCATTTAATTTTAAATGACCTATTGTTTTAATATTCTTCTGCTGTTTCCATTTCAGCTGTGGTGGTGTTTGCTTTCATACTCTGCTGGTTGCCTTTTCATGTAGGACGATATTTGTTTTCCAAATCCTTTGAAGCCGGATCCTTGGAGATAGCTGTGATCAGCCAGTACTGCAACTTGGTATCCTTTGTCCTCTTCTACCTTAGTGCTGCCATCAACCCTATCCTGTACAACATTATGTCTAAGAAGTATCGAGTTGCTGCTTGCAGGTTGTTTGGACTCAAAGCTCTCCCAAAGAACAGATTCTCTGTTACAAAGCAGGAACATTCTCGTGCTTGGTCAGAATCTAGTGTGATTACATGACAACCTATATCAAGTGTTAAAGCATCACTTACCAATATTACACAGAAAGCCATAACGAAAGAGAAAGATATTCAAAGCAAAATGTAAAGCAGTATTTCTGTTCATCACTGGGGCTTGATGAAAGATATGATGTAGCCAGTTAAAGGTAAGACAAATGAGTTGAGCACTGAGCAGATGACAGGTGATCCATGCTGACAGAACTCAGCAATGCTCTAGTGTTATTTTCCTGCAGCTTTTGGTGCCTATGATTTTATATGAAGACACTGGCAAGGGAGCTGGGCTTTACCATTAAAAAGCAGGAGGCAACCCTGTCCACCTTACTTATGTGACTTCATTGGGAGCTAAGGTGAGCAGGATTTGTCCCATGATAACCTTAACACGTCACTGGAATCAGGATAGCAATCCGATCAACTTCATTGAGAGTTTTGCCTAAGTAAAGATGAGTCCCTAGAAGAAGTTTAATTCAGCTGCCTTTTGCAAGTAAACATTGAATTTGTTGTGCTATGCCATAATCATGGTCAAAAGCATTCAAGGGGAAATGATTTATGAAAGAGAAAGAAATAAAAGTGGAAAAGTTTCAAACATGCTAAAAATCAATGGCCTTCAGATCATGTCAGAACAGAAGGGAAATAAAAACAATACCTTAGGCAGAACTGCCTACAAAGCTATTAGAGCAGTACTGAATTTTTTTTTTAATGTATCAGTATGGCAAGGACAGTATTGGCTTCAGAATCACAACGATGTAGTAAGGAAAACTACTGAATGCAATCCCCACCAAAGTGATCTTTTAAAGAAGAAATATTCCTTAGCATGATATTTTTTCCCACTAAAAACATTAAATCACAAATCTCATCAAAATGCGACTGAAAAGATAGAACTATATCATCCACACAGTTTCTTTGGCTTGATTGTAAGTATCTTGATGTCTTTGAACTTGCAAGCTTTATTGTTTTAATATTGTAACAAATCTGTGACTAGCTAGGAACTGTCCACTTGTCATTGTGCTGAACACCATGGCCACTCAAAACTTGGTTACAGGGAGGGTAATTAACCATTGGAATGAACAATTTACTAAGGGTCATGGTGGACTCTCCATCACTGACAATATTTAAATCAAGATTGGATGTTTTTCTTAAAAATAAGTTCTAGGATTTATTTTGGGGCAGTTCTATAGCCTGCTATATACAGGAGGCCAGACCAGATAATCACAATAGTCCCTTCTGTGAATCTATGAAACTCCTGTCCCAAAAGCATAGCTCCCTTTCATCTAAAGAATATCAGTTTGCTGTTACCAGTATAGTGCCTATGACGCACTGCTGAGCAGTTCTGATTCCATCCAGTAGAGAGCAGTGACACACTTTAAAACACACACAGGGTTGCTGATCTTCAAAACCCTTGAATTCCATTGATTTTTGTAACTCAGGTCTCTTTTTCCAGTACTGTCCATCTTTTATGCTGCATGGATGTCCTGTACTGCCTCTATTGTTATGTAGGCTTATACAATCTTATAGCATGCATGTGGAATAGTAGATTTATATTTATTTTGTTTCTTGTATTTGTTACTGGTTGGCCCATAGCTTGCTCCACTTAATAAATTATCTGTCTTGTCCAAAATTCCTTTAGGATAATGGACCATATTCTACTCTTTTACACCTCCAGTTAATGGAACGGCTCGGGTGTAACTAAGATCAGAATTTGGCCTATTCTGTATCTGCTGTATGTTTTGCATATAGATTGTTTTGTTTGGGCTGCGCTATCTGAAAAGCATTAAAGTTAAGACTGCTTCTTTTGGGATATGACACCTGAGTCCATTTTGTGGCCTGATCCTGCACTTGCTGAAGCCAGTGAGCATCTGTAATGTGAAGTAATTGGGTGCAAATGTATAGGTGAAGAGACAAAAGCAGCTGGGTTTATAACCATCCAAGATGCAAAGGGTTAACAAATTAAAAACTCAAGGGTGAGGCAAGCCTCTGACTGTCTGACACCAGTTCATGTTCTGCTAGTTTGAGACAGAAGCAGGTAACTGACAGATTAGACTATAGAATTGTCTCTGAGCTGGTATCTAGCAGCATCTCTGCTTTGTTGATTTTTTTCATTTTTCTGTTGAGACACAAACAGGGTTCTGGTTAGACGCATCATACAACTCAGGGAAACGAGACACTTGGGGATCTTGAAAAGACTGTAAAGATATTATTAGCTTACAAACTGTGTTACTCTGTATACAAATGGAACATAACCATAAACATTTCTAAATTTAACTGTGTTTGATAGTATTATGCGTGGACAGAAAATGTAATAAATTTATGAGAAACTTTCCAATACTAATGTTTACACTATTTGGGGAGGGATGGGAATTAGAAACATTTCTAAAGTGTTGCTTTTATTCCCAAGGTAAAATATAACTATTGCTCAGATTCATTACTTAGCATAAATAACTTCTTGTAAGTAAAGTTTGAGCCTGAGTCTCATTACACTAAAACCACTTTACATTGCCAAAATGTGATAAAGTGGCCTCAGTGGAAATAAGAATAAGGCCTGGCCTACACATAATTTTTATCCCAGTATAACTATTTCAGTTAGCAAAAAGAAAAGGAGTACTTGTGGCACCTTAGAGACTAACCAATTTATTTGAGCATAAGCTTTCGTGAGCTACAGCTCACTTCATCGGATGCATTCAGTGGAGTGAGCTGTAGCTCACGAAAGCTTATGCTCAAATAAATTGGTTAGTCTCTAAGGTGCCACAAGTACTCCTTTTCTTTTTGCGAATACAGACTAACACGGCTGCTACTCTGAAACCTATTTCAGTTAGGATGTGATTCTTTTTAGTTAAATTGTTATACTGGTAAACCCCTTAGTGTGAACAAAGTTATACTGGTGTAATAAAGGTTCCTTTTACTGGCATGGCTATTTCCATTCCTTTACAGAACTAGCTCTACCAATAGAAAGCATATTTATACCAATATCACTGAATCCGCCCGGAGAGGTGGGATTGTATCGCTTCAACTGTACCAGTATAGCTACATTGTGTGTAGACAAGGCCCTGAGACCCTTACTTTTGAATCATAGATGTCAGGAATGATGGTTGTAATGAAAAAGAAGTACATTTCTTTCTCTACATTATACAGTGCATGGCCTTGCTCCAGCAAGGTGCTGAGCACTCTGGCCCTGATCAGCAAAACACAGGCACCTGCATTTTTATTAACTACAAGAGCAGCCAGCTCAGCCTGAGTCTGGTCAGACTTTTGGGACCATTTAAGTTGTCTCTGGGCATGTCCAGATGGTTATCATGTACAATAGCATAGTCACTCCCACGCTAACGTTATATCATCTCATTTGCTCAGTTGCTCCCATACTAGCAGCTGTGGATACCTCTCCTTACAAAAACTCCGCCAAAGTCAAAGGAGCTACACTGATTGACACTAGGTGACAGTTTGGCATTAATAATAGGGTTGTGTCCTTTGAGTAGATACTGGAACACCATTATTCCAAGGGAAATAGGAACTGCCAGACTGGATGAGACCAATGGTTCCTGAGGTAGTCCAAGTAGCCTGTAACCAAAAGCGGCTAGTACCAGATGCTTCAGAAAAGGTGCAACTCTCCCCCCCCCCCACCTCCTCCCCTGAGGTGAATGAATAAGGAATAGCTTGCCCACTGGGAAAGTTACTGCCTAGACCAGGACAGGTAGGCTATGTCTTCACTGGGGAAAAAAAAAGGTAGGTTTCTAAATTGATAAAGCATTCCCCAGGTAAAATCTAGTGGAGAGAAGGCACAGGTAGTTTTTACTTCAGTGTAGCTCACTGAGGCCAGTCCTAGGAGCACAATATAAGATTAATGAGTTAATAAGTACCTGTGCCATGTCTAGGATTTTACATCAGGATAGTTATCTCAAACTAACTCTCAATGTAAAAAAGCCACCATCTTTTGCAGTGAAGACAAGGCCTTAGTTCTTGGCTTATGCCCTGAAGCATGAGGCTTTATCTCTCTTCTAAGACTTTTAAATATAATACTGGAGATAAGAAAACTGAACAGAATTATAAAGAAGAACTTATTTCAAATACCATTAGAAGAGAAAGTAGCTTAAAATTCTTTAAAAAACCAAAGCAGCATCACTTAAAAATGCAGCTGTATCTCTGAAAGCCTGCCTAGCCATGGAGTTAGTGAAAAAAAGTGAAAAGAAAAGGAGTACTTGTGGCACCTTAGAGACTAACCAGTTTATTTGAGCATGAGCTTTCGTGAGCTACAGCTCAATGCATCCGATGAAGTGAGCTGTAGCTCACGAAAGCTCATGCTCAAATAAACTGGTTAGTCTCTAAGGTGCCACAAGTACTCCTTTTCTTTTTACGAATACAGACTAACACGGCTGTTACTCTGAAACCTGAAAAAAAGTGTATTGTTGGGTGCCAGAGTATAGCATACAGAGGACACAGCAGACAGCAATCTCGGGCCTGGTCTGCACACCCGAATTGACATAGCTATACCAGCAAAACATTAGTATAGACGTAGTTATACCAGCAAAAAGGCCTTTTGCTGCTACAGCTTATTTCATTCAGGGAACTGGTATAAGTTATACTGGCAAATGCACTTTTTTACCAGTATGAGCTGTGTCTCCACTTGGGGGCGGTTACTGGCAAAACCTTTTTAGTGCAGACAAGACCTAGGAGACTTCTCCAGTTCCTTCCAAGACTTAGGGTAGACAAATCATAACTCCATCTCCAAGCTCTGTTTGAATCCTCTCTCACAAACCCCCAGAAGGAGTCTGTAGCAACTTACGCTGAGTCTCCCATGGTGATTTGGAAACGCCCCTTGAGAGGTGTTTCAGAAGCAGTCAAAGTTGAGGGACCTTCTGGACACCATGTCTCCTATAGGTTTCATATCAGTGCTATGCTATCCAGGAACCCTTGAGGGACCAGTAGAGCAGGGCAGCAGTAGTGAGGCAGGAGGCCTCTGTAGGAAAGCTCTTTGCCTATGGTTAATCCACAGGCTGAGTAGGAGGATCCCACTGCATCTGTCCAGTGGGAAACAAACTGCGCCATTCCAAATGGAAACATTTCCAGAAAACACGAGTTGAAATTTGCTGCATTTTAACTCCCCTATCTGAGAAGAACCCACACAGAGAGCAATTTGCCCATTAGACTGAAGGTTCATTCATTAAATGATACAGCATTTAAATGCTTTTCTAGCTCTACATTGTCTATTAGAGTTTCACAAATAATGGGGAAAAATTTGCCTGCATCTTATTTCTCGGTCACAGGTTAAATTGGTGATGAAATAGATCCCAAGCACTTTACTGGAAAGCATCGTTGATTTTATGCATGTACCTTTCATGAAGTCAAGCACAGGACAGAAACACATGTCCTATTGTATTGTGGTCAAAAGTATGCCATAAAATAGCACTTAAATATCAAATTGCATAAATAGGCATTCAGAAATAATATGACAGAAGTTTGTGTGTCAAATGGACTTGGGAGTGTAGCTGCTTTCCACCATACTCTGACTGTAAACACAATCAAAAGAAGCAAAACCCAAACAGTAAAGTTGATGCTGCTGAGTTTACACCAGGATTTGCCTGCAATATAGCTTTGCAACACAAAGTAGTTAGTGCTCAAATAAAAAAGAACATTTTCATTTTAACAAATTTCTATTATTATTATTGTTGTTTGTTAATGATGTTTATTACAGTAGTGCCTAAAGGCTAACCAGGAATGCAGCCCCGTTGTTCTAGGCACTGTTCAGACAGTCCTTGCCCTGATGAGTTTACAATCCAAATAGACAAGACAGACAGGGTGAGGCAAGGGGTGTAACACACAAGCATAGTGAACAATGTGGTGGCAGCAAATGTCATGGTAGAGCCACAATTTTTTGGAGAGGGGGATAGTTAGTAGGGAATCAGGGAAGGAGGTTGAGGGGGCAGGGAAGGGGAAAAGAGAATGAATCTGAGGTGAAGATACTGGGCGGGGGGAAAGGGGAGGCTGGAGCAAACAGCCAATCAGCACAGGGCAGAGAAAGTCCAGTCAAAACTGAAGAAAGTTTTAAGTGTCCCTGCTCTGACTGCTTCTGCACCGATGTGCTGGAGTAGCTGGCTGGTTTCCGTGTGTTGTTTTCCCCCAGGTCAGGTTGGAGGGGGAGGGAGGAGGAGGGAAGACACCATCTGGGATCCGAATTCTCCCAGAGGGTGGTTGCCTCTGCACAGTCCTGGGTCTGCCAGGAGGGGTGGCCTGGCTGGTCCCCATTAGTATGATTCTTTTTTTCCTATTGGAGAAATAGAATCACACATAGAACCTTAAGGGTTAAGAACTTTATTTACTTCCAAATCATCTATCTTAGGTATCTATATGGAGCCATTACTATAGTGTCTGAGCTTCTCACAGTCTTCAGTGTATTTATCCTCACTGCCATGGGAGGCACGGCCGTGCTATTAGCCCCATTTTACAGATCAGAGAAGATTAGGGTTGGAAGGGACCTCAGGAGGTCATCTAGTCCAACCCTCTGCTCAAAGCAGGATTAACCCCAACTGAATCATCCCAGCCAGGGCTCTGTCAAGCCAGGCCTTCAAAACCTCTCAGGATGGAGATTCCACCACCTCCCTAGGTAACCCATTCCAGGGCTTCACCACCCTCCTAGTGAAATAGTTTTTCCTAATATCCAACCTAGACCTCCCCCACTGCAACTTGAGACCATTGCTCCTTGTTCTGTCATCTGCCACCACTGAGAACAGCCGAGCTCCATCCTCTTTGGAACCCCCGCTTCAGGTAGTTGAAGGCTGCTATCAATATGGAACTGAGCCACAGAGAAAAACAAGTGATTTGCCCAAGGTCATGGGGGAAAGTCTGTGGCACAGCTGAGAACTGAACCTGGATCTTGCAAGTGGCAGGTTAGTGGCCTAACCACTGGACCAGCCTTCCTTTTTACTAAGGCCACTGAGAAGTATTAAAAAACAAAACAGAGTGCTGATAAACATTAAACCCTTGACTGTTGCCATGTGTGGGGCCAGATATTCAAAAGAGATTAAAGTCAGATTTCCAAGTACTCAGCACCCACACCCTCTGTCAGATTTTCTCCCAATTAGGCACCTGACTAAGGGTCAGATTTTCAAAAGTGCATAGCACCCAGCATGCTGTGATGCTTTGGAACCTGGCCACTTCTTTAGGTGTCGAAACGGGAACAGAGCACTGCTGAGAGCCTGGTGCTAAGTCCTTAAGGGCTATCCTGCTTCTGCTGGAATGTTCTTGCTTCTGGTCATACCATCTCAGGCTATGATGGTGCCAGCTTTTAAAGAGTTGGGCATTTCTGACTTTCCCTCTAAGCCACAATTCTCCCCCTGCTTCCTTCTAAGGAGTAATACATTACTTCTGGCTTATACCAGGCATATATTCCCATACATTCCCCCTGTTCACCCTGGCTGACTCAGCTACTCCGCACTGAATTTGGGAAGGTGATATGGAGCCAGGCTCTTCCCATTCTGACCACCTGTTCCGGGGAGGAAGTAAGTGGGTCTGTAGCTCTGTTCACTCAAGCATATCTGGACCCAAGGTAGTGTGTAAGGGAGGGTCTTATTCCCTTTTATTCAACTGTGCAGGCATACAGCCCAAGTCACAGTGTAGCCCTATGTAAAGGCTGAAGTACACCAATAAAAGATTTTATTAAATAATTTGATACAGGCAGTTTATTTTCTTTATTATGGAAGAACTTCTCTGTGCTGCCACACTCCATTAAGATCATCACCGTGAACATTACATTAGCATATCAGGATTCTACGTAGGTGTAAACAAAGGAGAATTTTTTCATTCTACTGAGAGACTGGATGAAGCAGCTATTGAGAACAGTCCTTTATTTGCAAAGATGAAAGCTGTAAGCTTTACTGAACTGTTAACTCCTTGTTTAATGAAGAAGCCCAGACAGCATAGGTTATTCTGATTAAGCAATCTATTTCTTTAAAGGGATTGTATCAGTCTCTGTGGGCCAATGCCCTGACAGTGTGTTCTCTGGGATTCCATCCAGCTCCCACTGAAGTCAATGAGAATTTTGTGGGATCTGGTCATTGCTGAGAGGTAGAGTGTTGTACATTCTAGGACAGTGGCTTTCCCATTGTGATCCATGGACCTCTGGAGATCCACAGACTGGATCTAAGATTTCCAAAGGGGTCCACACCTCCATCTGAAATTTTTTAGGGTCCACAAATAAAAAAAGGTTAAAAACCACTGTTCTAGGGGGTAGATTCTGCCCTTTGGCTGAAAAGTAAAACCAGATAATTAAAACAAGTTCATAAAAACAACAAGGAGTCCGGTGGCACCTTAAAGACTAACAGATTTATTTGGGCATAAGCTTTCGTAGGTAAAAAACCCACTTCTTCAGATGCATGGAGTGAAAATTACAGATACATGCATAAATATATATTGACACATGAAGAGAAGGGAGTTACCTTACAAGTGGAGAACCAATACTGAAGGCCAATTCAGTCAGGGTGGATGTGGTCCACTTCCAATAATTGATGAGGAGGTGTCAATACCAACAGAACAAGTTCATGTATTTCTAAACAGCACTACTTATCACTTACACATCTACTGATGTCTTGATAGGTACTTATATATCTGAAGGCTTCACAATCATTAATGGATTTTATTCTCACACCACCTTTGTGAGGTAGGGAAGTATAACCCCAATTTATGAGAGGCACTGGTAGATTAAGTGGCTTGCACTGGAAATCTTTGGCTGAGACAAGGTCTTGAACCTAGGTCTCTTGACTCCCAAAGATGTGCTCATGCATTTGTGTGTGTACCACTAACAGCTCCCAGTGTATATATATATAAATAACTGAAGCGACACACAGAGTCAGTATTTGTGTGGTCATACAAATGCTTATGCATCTATGGACCCCAGCAAGGACACACTAGGTGTACTGTAACCAAACATACATTAGGCAGGTGCAATTGCAGAAGCTCACACTCCTTTGGAACATCTGGCCTGACATATATTATTTGCCCTCATTTCTCATATCGTAAACATGCTGTTGCAATCAAAGATTACACATTGCCCAGCAGTAGTATAAACAGTACTTTGCTAATATGTATTGAAACATTTTGAAGTTAATGTTACATCTTTCATGGGATGTAGCATCATCTTTCAGTGATGTTAGGCATTTTTTGGATGTGTCATTTCACTTAGATGCTTCCAACATACAATGATCTATTAGAGCAGGGTGTACACATACCACCTCACCCATCGACTACACGTCTGTGTAGGCCAACAATTACAGGGTGAGAAAATCACCAAGATCTTTGGGCAAGTCTGTTTCATTGCAGTAGGGAGCAGGGATGCATACACCCCAACCAGTAACATAGAGTTTCTTTGAACTACTATAGCTCTTTCTAGCTGAGGCTCACAACGATTCAGCAGAGTTCAATTCAACAGATGGGTGCTGCAGACACACAGGAAAGATATTGCCAGAAGAGGTATAAAGTTTCATCATTGCGTCCATTCCATCCTGAGAGGCATCATCTACATTGCCATCCTATATATAGCAGAAAAGGAACACTGCACTTCAGAGCATTCAGTCTCTCAAGACTTTTTAAAGAAGCTTCCAGAAGCCATATTTTATACCATATGTTTCCATTTATTATCTGGCTCTTTTTCTTCTTGTGACCAAACCAGAGCAAGTGAATCTGAAGTCTCACAATCCCCAAATGAAGAAAATACTTTTAATAAAGTTTGCTTAGTACAAAAAGCGAATTACATTTAAATGTATATTTTCTGAACTACCCATCTCCCAGTACAGAATCTGAGCTGCTGACCATAAGCCAGATGGCACAAATCAATGCAGTTCCATCAAAGTCAATGGAACCATGACAATTAACACCAGCTGAGGATCTGGCCCTACATGTTCATATCTTGGGGTTTCACTTACATCCAAATTGAAGAGAGGCTCATTCCAGGCTTTGGATCTGATTCAGCACCAAACCAATAATTGCATTTTGATCTGAGGATTTGAAATCAAGACTCACCCATTCAAAATTCAGTGGGGGGGTTCAGATTCCAGGTTCCATGCTGGTCCCTCTTTAGGTTCCAGAATATCCAAAGCAATTGCTAGTCACATATTTCTTTTTAAAAGATCCATTTTATTTTTACTAACTCCCAACCCCCAAGCCCATTTTGAGGCCTCATTTATGGTTAGATTTCCATACCCTCAAAGGACTCAATGTCCTAAGAGATCCTTCCACTGCCTGGGTCTCCATGTCACTGATCCCCTAACTAGCAGTTACAGATGAAGAGCGAAGGACTGAATGGGCCATGTGGGCTGAATTCCTCCCCTGCCCTATAGCTCATCCCTCTAGGTTAGTTTGCAAGTGCAGCAGCTACAAGCAACTTGCCTTCCTGCTGTCATTTGTGACTGAGGTAGAGGACTTCAGTCTCTGGCATTTTTCATCAGCATTAAATGAAAATTAAATAGGCATTTGTCTTTGAATAATTTCTCCTCTGGAAGATAAAATAAATCATCCTCTTATTGATTTTTCCGTCATATCTCCCTGTATCTCAAGCTGCTCACATAATGAGATTGATTAACACGTATTCTGAGAATATATTGATTTGGTTTTTGCAGAAGTCCAGATAACACAGTATTATGAAGAAATTCCAGAAAGCATAGTATGGGGTATGTTGCCAGGCCCCATTTGTTTATTGGAGATCCAACTTCCCTATCTGGCATTTTTTAGTTTTTATTAACTAAAACTAGGTTGGGTTAAACCTTGTTGAAATTGGTGGGTGTAGCAGATGCCTTTCATTCAGGACAAATGTCAAAAGCAATCGAGAGCCTTTATAGAATAGAGAGCTTAAACAAAAGCAGCCTCCATCCAAAACACAAGGCACATATAAGGCACCTATCGGCAGAGGGGTTTTTCTAGGTGGTGGAGGTGTGTTTGTCTATATGTGTGAAAAAAGTGGGAGAAACAGCAGAGAAGCTGAGAGAGAAAGAGTAGAAAGCCAAGGACACAGCCAGAATGTGGCCCGGAGATAAAGACTAGAGAGAAGGCTTTTTGGGCTGAGTGCTGGCTGAAAGGGGCTCAGAACAGTGAGCAAAGACACTGTCTCTTGCTGACTGGTTCCTGCTGTATGCATGGAAACAGGACTTAATACATTCTTTGTAAATAAACAGAATTCCATTAAAGGAACACCTGGCTCCATCATCAATGTCTCCTCTTAACTGAAACAGCCCACTAGATTCCAAAGTTTGGCTAAGGAGTAACATTAATATAGTGCCACAGAGGTACATTTCACAGTGCAGCACAAAGGGATAAAGACTTTTAGAAGAAACCAGGGTGACCATGAGCTTTCAGAACAAATGTAAATCTCACTTCTTTGACATAGCAGCCCCACAAGTGCCAGCTAGGGAAGGGAGAAGCACAGAACATTGTTAACCTTAATACATTTCTAAGACACTCACATGCTACCATGATGAGAGTAGTATAAATACCTAGCTAGCCAGATAGATTTATTCAGAGGACAAGTACAGCATAGGCAACAGCAGTGTAAGCTTCACTACAGTATCCTGCCAAGTGCTTCAGTCCTACACTTGTGGGGCCACCTGAATGGAGAGAGAACTTAGTTTGGGGAAGTGAGGAAACAGATTGACAGAGCGAGATGGGTACCCAGAAGTCACCTACTACATGACAGGCCCAAGAAGGAAAATAACAGAACACCACTGGCCATCACATACAGCCCCCAGTTAAAACCTCTCCAGCACATCATCAACGATCTACAACCTATCCTGGAAAATGGTCCCTCACTCTCACAGACCTTAGGAGGCAGGCCAGGCCTCGCTTATAGACAGCCCCCCAACCTGAAGCAAATACTCACCAGCAACTACACACCACACCACAGAAACACTAACCCAGGAACCAATCCCTGCAACAAACCCCATTGCCAACTCTGTCCGCATATCTATTCAAGGGATGCCATCATAGGACCTAACCACATCAGCCACACCATCAGGGGCTCGTTCACCTGCACATCTACCAATGTGATATATGCCATCATATGCCAGCAATGTCCCTCTGCCATGTACTTTGGCCAAACCAGACAGTCTCTACGCAAAAGAATAAATGGACACAAATCAGACATCAAGAATTGTAACATTCAAAAACCAGTCGGAGAGCACTTCAATCTCCCTGGACACTCTATAACAGACTTAAAAGTGGCAATTCTTCAACAACAAATTTCAAAAACAGACTTCAATGAGAAACTGCAGAACTGGAATTAATTTGCAAACTGGACACCATCAAATTAGGCCTGAATGAAGACTGGGAGTGGATGGGTCACTACAAAAAATAATTTTCCCTCTGCTGATACTCACACCTTCTTGTCAACTGTTGGAAATGGGCGACGTCCACCTTGATTGCGTTGGCCTCATTAGCACTACAAAAGTACTTTTCCCTCTCTTGATATTCACTCCTTCTTGTCAACTGCTGAGAATAGGCCACTTCCACCTTAATTGAATTGGCCTTGTTAGCACTGACCCCACACTTGGTAAGGCAACTCCCATCTTTTCATGTGCTGTAATATTTATACTACTTACTGTATTTTTCACTTCATGCATCTGATGAAGTGGGTTTTAGCCCACAAAAGCTTATGACCAAATAAAATTGTTAGTCTCTAAGGTGCCACAAGGACTCCTCGTTGTTTTTGCTGATACAGACTAACGCGGCTACCCCTCTGAAACCTGTTATTTAGACTGTGAGCTCTTTGCGGGAGGGTCTGTCTCTCACTGTGTGCGTGTGTGTGTATACAGCACCTAGCACAATGTGGCCCCGATTTCAGGTGGGGTCTTTAGGCACTGCCAGAACACAAATGATAATAAATAATGTACAGTATTAATAGGCTGGGAGTCAAATGATCAGGTGACCTGGCCCATCTGATTTTAAAAAGAAAAATTGGTACTGGGAATAAATTAGCCAAACCTAACTTCCTAGGTATGGCTTGAATGCTGCCTCACTAGCATTCACCACCATTGCTAGAGTGTAAAAGAAAAAAAACCCCTCAGCAATGGGAAGAGGCGAAAAGACAAAGAAACGAGAGAGGACAAGATGTCACTCCTGTTTCTTTTTCTCACATGTATATTGATTTTCACATTGTTAGAATGTTGTACATCAAAATGAAAGTGTTACACAGGCTCAGAGGAGTCCAAAGCAATCAATCATTCATGCTGCTCTTTGCTATACAGACTTATTCACACAGGCTGTCTAGTCCTCTGAATGATCTGTCACTCAGGAGGAGAGGAATAGAATCTAATACAGTACTTTAACCATTTGCTGCAGCTAGTACACAATACCAAAATCCCTAAAGCACATAACCTAAGTAGCATTAACACCTTGAACTTAATATGGAGAACTACAAAAGAGAGCGAAAGGCATCCTGCAAAATCCAAATTCTCCATGAAAATTAATTAAGCCAGTATTCAAGTCAGCCACTGGTTCAAATCCATCTCAAACTGGTAGCAGCTGACTATTGTTACCATTCCGTGGTTGTAGGGTCACCTATGTGAAATTAGCTGTGTTATGGCAGGTGTCACCAGGTAGTGCTGCTACATGTAGTCTAATTTTTTTTTTTTAACTTAGTGTGTTAGCAAATTTCAGCCTTGGGAAGACATGCTGTGTTGTGCTAGTTTTGTTTATGCAAAGTTCTGGGTAGAGGGAACTGTGTGAGCAGAAGGGGAGTTTGCTCTTTGTCATGGCCTCAGATTGGAGTCAGTTCTTGAGGCACAGTTGCTTTCTGGGAACTGAGCAAGGGTGTTAGGCTGGGATTCCTGAAGGAAGGGATTCCCCAGTGTGCTGGTTGACTACCTCTGGTCCAGGACTTCTGAATATGTATAAATACAACAAATTATACATACCTAGATACCACCCTACTGATTTCTTCTCCACCAGAAAAAACAACAACCTGCAAGGTCCCGGACATCTGTTGCTACTCAGAGAGCAGCAACAGCTGGTTGCCCGAAGCAATGGTATAGCAGACAGATATTCATTCATCCAAGCCACTCCTGGCACCTTTGCTGGTAAAATCAATAGAAAGGCTGTAGATTTGAAAAAATGCATATCTGACTCCTACCTTCTCACCCTAGAATGTGTGGGCTTGATTCTGATCTCAATCACACCAGTGTAAATCAGGAGTAACTTTGTTAGCATTAATGGATTTACACTGGTGTAAGTGAGATCAGAATCAAGTCCAGTCCCTCCAGTTCAGGGTTGGGGCACACTGGAGAAGCAGTATGAAGACATTTGCACTGTCACTGCCCATGCTGTACCTACTCTGGAGTGTGATCATCACATCTTTGCTTTCAAAAGGACGACATTCATTTACCTCAGCCATGCGGAACACAATGCCATCCACAGCCTCAGAAACAACTCTGACATCATAATCAAAAAGGCTGACAAAGGAGGTGCTGTTGTCATCATGAATAGGTTGGAATATGAACAAGAGGCTGCTCGGCAGCTCTCCAACACCACTTTCTACAAGTCATTACCCTCTGATCCCACTGAGAGTTACCAAAAGCAACTACAGCATTTGCTCAAGAAACTCCCTGAAAAAGCACAAGATCAAATCAGCACAGACATACCCCTGGAACCCCGACCTGGGATATTCTATCTACTACCCAAGATCCATAAATCTGGAAATCCTGGGCGCCCCATCATCTCAGGCATTGGCACCCTGACAGCAGGATTGTCTGGCTATGTAGACTCCCTCTCAGGCCCTACGCTACCAGCACTCCCAGCTACCTTCGAGATACCACTGACTTTCCTGAGGAAACTACAATCCATCGGTGATCTTCCTGATAACATCATCGTGGCCACTATGGATGTAGAAGCCCTCTACACCAACATTCCACACAAAGATGGACTACAAGCCATCAAGAACACTATCCCCGATAATGTCACGGCTAACCTGGTGGCTGAAGTTTGTGACTTTGTCCTTACCCATAACTATTTTACATTTGGGGACAATGTATACCTTCAGATCAGCGGCACTGCTATGGGTACCCGCATGGCCCCACAGTATGCCAACATTTTTATGGCTGATTTAGAACAACGCTTCCTCAGCTCTCGTCCCCTAACGCCCCTACTCTACTTGTGCTATATTGATGACATCTTCATCATCTGGACCCATGGAAAAGAAGCCCTTGAGGAATTCCACCATGATTTCAACAATTTCCATCCCACCATCAACCTCAGCCTGGTCCAGTCCACACAAGAGATCCACTTCCTGGACACTACAGTGCTAATAAACGATGGTCACATAAACACTACCCTATACCGGAAACCTACTGACCGCTATTCCTACCTCCATGCCTCCAGCTTTCACCCTGACCACACCACACGATCCATCGTCTATAGCCAAGCTCTGCGATACAATCGCATTTGCTCCAACCCCTCAGACAGAGACAGACACCTACAAGATCTCTATCAAGCATTCTTACAACTACAATACCCACCTGCGGAAGTGAAGAAACAGATTGATAGAGCCAGAAGAGTTCCCAGAAGTCACCTACTACAGGACAGGCCTAACAAAGAAAATAACAGAACGCCACTAGCCGTCACCTTCAGCCCCCAACTAAAACCCCTCCAACACATTATTAAGGATCTACAACCTATCCTGAAGGATGACCCAACACTCTCACAAATCTTGGGAGACAGGCCAGTCCTTGCCTACAGACAGCCCCCGAACCTGAAGCAAATACTCACCAGCAACCACATACCACACAACAGAACCACTAACCCAGGAACCTATCCTTGCAACAAAGCCCGTTGCCAACTGCCCACATATCTATTCAGGGGACACCATCACAGGGCCTAATAACATCAGCCACACTATCAGAGGCTCGTTCACCTGCACATCCACCAACGTGATATATGCCATCATGTGCCAGCAATGCCCCTCTGCCATGTACATTGGTCAAACTGGACAGTCTCTATGTAAAAGAGTAAATGGACACAAATCAGATGTCAAGAATTAAAACATTCATAAACCAGTCGGAGAACACTTCAATCTCTCTGGTCACGCGATTACAGGCATGAAAGTCGCTATTTTACAACAAAAAAACTTCAAATCCAGACTCCAGCGAGAAATTGCTGAATTGGAATTCATTTGCAAATTGGATACAATTAACTTAGGCTTGAATAGAGACTGGGAGTGGCTTAGTCATTATGCAAGGTAGCCTATTTCCCCTTGTTTTTTCCTACCCCCCCAGACGTTCTTGTTAAACCCTGGATTGGTGCTGGAAATGGCCCACCTTGATTATCATACACAATGTAAGGAGAGTGGTCACTTTGGATAAGCTATTACCAGCAGGAGAGTGAGTTTGTGTGTGGGGGCGGGGGGTGAGAAAACCTGGATTTGTGCTGGAAATGGCCCAGCTTGATTATCATACACATTGTAAGGACAGTGGTCACTTTAGATAAGCTATTACCAGCAGGAGAGTGGGGTGGGAGGAGGTATTTTTCATGCTTTTTGTGTGTATATAATAAGATCTTCTACACTTTCCACAGTATGCATCCGATGAAATGAGCTGTAGCTCACGAAAGCTTATGCTCAAATAAATTGGTTAGTCTCTAAGGTGCCACAAGTACTCCTTTTCTTTTTGCGAATACAGACTAACACGGCTGTTACTCTGAAACCATTCATTTACTTCTTACTTCAAGGGTTGGGAGGAGGTAAACACCATGTAGTTCTGAGTTCTTTGAACAATGTGTAACTAACCCCTAATAAAAACTATATATTGAATAGATAGCCACTGAAGGCAGTGCAAACTACACACCAAGCCAGAGCCCACAGTTTGAAGCACAGATCTTGAGCACCACAGCTGAAGCATGGTAGTGTACGTACAGCCAACCCCGGTGATCTGAGACATGGTTCAGCTCACAAATTCAGGTTTGCTTCCTGCCTCCCTCTCTCTTTGTGATAGCCTCAATGCACTCTGGTAACCATTTAGCATGCATTGTACCTCAGAGAGTATCTATCTTTTGTAAACTATAAACACAACTTTGAATTCAACAGCACTAGCTTTAATTTAGTGGCACGCTGCCAGCAGAGGGTATTATCTACCACTAATATTGGAATACGCAATGTTGGTTAGTCACTTAATTTGCGAATTTAGTGATTGGCTCTCAAACATTCTGTGGACAGAAAATGGAGCTAAATTTAACATGTAAATTATTCATTCTGAATGATTTGCTCAACTCCATTCACATATTAATCCCCACAACACCCTTGTGGGGTTTTTTATTGTTAGTCCAATTTTACTAGTAGAAAATAACAGCTCCTATATGAAAGAAAGTGAGGAAGATCTGTTAGTGAAATTGCCAGGAAGCCGCATTCACAAAGTACACTGAACAGCCTGGACTGGGTATTAACTTTATAGTAATGCTAATATGCACTGTAAATAAAGGCGTTGATTGTCCCAAGTGCCAAGACATCAATGTTAATACCAATTCTCATCATCAATATAAATACACAAACTAACAAATAGCACATTCACCTAAATAACAGTAGATCACAGGCTATAGCTACAGCTTTGCATTTGAAAGTAACTAGTGGTACTTTGGATTGTTTTCTATTGTATCCAGCCAAGAATCTGTAGATTGTCAGAGGATGGGTGCCAAGAGTAGGGACTTCAGTGATCATTTCAACTTATTGTATAGATCCAAAGAGCTGGGTTTTTCACGGGGTCTCTGGTGAGATTGTGCTCATCCCTATGAGTATTCAGGGAAAATGATATAAGGGCTTTCCTTTCTCTATTTACATCTGGTTCATATCTACAGGGAGCACAGTGAATGGTATCTGCACCAGCACTCTAAATGTAAGTGAATATTAAAGTATCTGGAGTCCACACATAATTTCAAAACGAGATTTGTTTGTAAAACAGATCCAGAAAAAACTGCCAGATTCAAGTATGAACCGATGACACTGTGCAGATTCATCACATCCACAGAATAAAGAAAGCTATCCAAGCTTTGCTCAGACCTCAGGAAAAGACCTCCATTTGAGTTCTGGGCGGGGATGTTTGAGTTGGGGGCCTTTTTGAAAAGTCTGAGCTGGTTTACCCTCAGAACACTTGCCTATGCCCAAATATGAACATGGATAGTCAGTCAACCAAGAAACAGTTTGTGTGTCTGATCTTGCCAGGTGCTGAGTACCCTCAGCTTCTGTTGAGTTCCCAATTCTGACCTCTTCTCAGATTAGGGTGCTCTCTGGAGACACTCAGCACCTTGCAGTATTAAGATCTGTTTTACCAGTTTCTAGCAATATCAGAATTAACTCCCATACATGTACCAGCTGCACTTTTAAACCTTAGCTCTGACAAAGGGGTCAGGCAGAGCAATGAAAGTGGTCAGAGGGAAATGACCTACACCGAGCTCAATGTACAAAAAGGAAAGAAAAATGCTGGCGGATGGGGGTGTTGTGCTTGGATTAAAGATTCCAAAACACTCATCTGTGGTTCGTGTCTGCACAGCGTTCAAAGAGAAAGCTGAGCGTTTGATGGAAAATCTGCCATATTTCCCCGTTTTCCCAATCTCAGTCCTCCATGGGATACAATTCCCTCCTGGAAAGAAACATCTCTGTCCCCTTTGTAGCAGCATCACTGTTGATGAAACATCAGGTTTGTTCATTAATTTACCTTCTCCCTTTGTAGGCTGAGTACCTGGGGCAGCTAGGAGGGATTTGTGTGTTTTCTGGTGTATTCTAGGACTGATATAGCACTTTACAAACATCAACTTCCTGATTGTGCCACAGTCCTCTGAATTGTAGTTATATGTGATTATCCGCACTTCACCCAAGGAAAAAGGCACAGAATGGTTAGGGTCTACATTTTCAAATGTGAGTTGTATAAAGGTAAGTACCTAAATCCATGCCTCTGGGTGCCCAAGTTTGAAAATTTTGGTCTATGTGTCTTGACCATGGCCACACAAAGGAAGACAGTGTCAGAGCTGGGAATGGTCTCTCACTCAGTCTACTAAATTGTGCTGACTCTCACAAAAGGAGCTTCCTAGCCGTGTGAGGAGAGATCATGGAGCACGCCGGCTGAAGGACAGAGGTAGTGGCTGAGTGCAGTCAGACAGCTGGTAGAAAGTTTGTAGAAGACTGAGGCCTTGTCTACACTACAGGGGAAAGCCGATCTAAGCTATACAATTTGAGTTACTTGAATAGCATAACTCAAGTCGATGTAGCTTAAATCTACTTACCGCGAGGTCCACACTATGCTATGTCAACAGGAAACGCTTCCCCATTGATTCCTCTTACTCTTCTCGTTCTGGTGGAGTACAGGAGTCATTGGGAGAGTGATCTGCAGTCGATTTAGCGGGTCTTACTAGACTAGACCTGCTAAATCGACCTCCGATGCATTGATCGCCACATGTCGATCCCCCTGGTAAGTGTAGACAAGCCTTCAGTGTCTACGGCAGTAGCTGCCCTTACATCTCTGAACTTTATTTTGCGTCCTGTCAAAAATAAAGTGATTTAAGACTATATATTAGGTATATGTGATTATTCCCACTTCACACAAGAAAAAAGGCCCAGGAAAAAGCCCACTGGAGAGGCCTGGTAAAACAGCATTGGTTGAAATAACCTATTAGAGATGGAACTGGATCGAAACACCTCCCTGGCCTTTGTCTGAGGTTCAAGAGCCAGATCTGAATTTACCTTCTCAGGCCCATTTCCATGGCCCTTACACAGTGGCATGTTAATGTACTTTGTAGTCTGGACATTGTTTAAATTTTACAAGTGCAACTGTGTCTATACACAGAGTATTTATGACTTCAGCGGACAGTGCTGATGAAATGCCAGCCCTTCCATTCCAGTTATATGATGATGTATTAGAAATATGCTGACAGCTGCACTTTTATGATTGATCTGTTTGGAAACCGTCCTTTCTTCCTCAATTCAGATGAGAATGACAGCACTTACAAGGAAATATTTTCTTGTGTTCAATCCAGATTCTGTAGCAAAAAAGAGAATTGTAAAGTAATTGAGCTCAGGCCTCTCCTGGCTGAAAAGAATCACATGTGTTAAAATATTGATCCAGAACTGATGGGTAATTTAGGTGATGCTGGCTCATGTTCACTCCCCATGACCTGTCTTAGCTAGGACTGCACAAAATCATGTACTTCATTTCTGGATGCACTATGCTACTGTATAGTCTATGGAATAAGATGACTTTCAATTTGGAAGCAAATAGGATCTGCCTCAAAGGGTCTCACAGAAGACAGTTCCATGGTCTGCCTTGATTAACTGCTCTGTCCAAGCCATCTCTGGCCCCTGGAATCTGCTTTCATATCTCCCTAGTGTGTTGACTGGGTTTCTTTGTGAACAGACTATCAGGCAGACACAATGCTGTTTTGTAGAGAAGTTAGTGATTTTAGGTGGAATTTATAAATGCAACTGTAATTTATCATGGAGGGCAGGCATTCTCTGAAACAATTGCCCTTTAAAATTCCCCCGGTTTGGAGTATTCATTTCACAGAGAGTAGGTGGCATTCACTGTGTTCTGAAGGCCAAGATGGTTTAAAAGGGGTTCTTACTAGAGCTGGTTGGGTATTTGTCAGTAAAATGATTTTTGGTTAGTAAATGCAGATTCATCTACAACTAAATGTTTCGCTGAAACTTTTTGGTTTCAATGAACTTTTGCCCTGGCATTCTGATAGGCCACCTGGTGGGTGGCTGGACTGCCCAGGATTCCAGGGTCTGTAGCTGTGGGGCAGCCCCGCCATGTGGATTGTCCTAGGGATGGAGATCCCAGGGTTTCCTAGGGATGGAGATCCCTTCCTGCCACAGGGAGCCTAGAAGCCCAGACTCTAGGCTCTTAGCTTTACAGCAGGAAGCAGGAGTGCTGGAACAATTTTTATAGTGGGGGGTGCTCAGAGCCATTGCACCAAGCTATAAACCCAGTACATAATGGAATCCACTTCAAGCCAGGAGGTGCTGTAGCACCCCCAGCACCCATAGTTCCAGCACCTATGGGCAGGAAGTCTGGCAGATCTGGTAGCCCTGGCTGGAGATGGGGATCTTAGGACCTCCAGGCCCCCTGTCATAGAGCAGGGAGCTTGGCAGCCATGGAAACTCCAGCGCTCCCCTGACTCCTTGAGATTCCCCATGCTGCCCAGCTCCCTGGGAGTAGCCCAGGGAGTCTCCCAGAGTTGGGAGCAGTCTCCGGAGTTCCTGGAAAGTAGGGCAGCCAGCTGCTCCATTTTGTTTAAAAAAAAATCTATTCCTAGATGAACAAGAGTTAACAAGCATGAAATTCAAGTGCCATTCCATGGCAAAGTGCTCTTAACACAGGGGCTAAATGTGGCATGGCAGCAGATTTCTAAAATGCAATATTCTGCATGAATCTAGCAGGAAAAGCTTACACACAGGAAGTGAGTGACATTGTGCTAGTGGCTGGTATTGTTCTCCATGTCCAGATTGCTTTCTTACTTGTCCCATCTGTCACATTGCAAATGCACTGTCTCCTGCCGCAGTGCATCTTGCTTCTGTAAAGCGAGAGTTTGGTAAGGATGAATAAACCCTTTCGTAATTAGGGTCTCACATCTTTTTGGAAGTTTCCGTTTATCCCTACAGCTGCGACTGTCCAAAGTAAACCATAAATAGTGAATGGTTTGTTTTTAAAAGGAAGAGATGGAAGTGGTGCTACTATAGAAACAGCAGTCACTAGTCACTGTGACCAGACTTCACTGCAAGGAAACACAGACTTGCTGCACAATGTTTGGTTCGCTGTCCTTGTTCTCCTGTTGTGTAAGTCTAGAGCTCATTCGTAGGGCCAGAAATAGCTCTTGCTCTTGCCAAAACTCTCAGAAGCAGGCAGTGGGTCCTCTCTTCTCCCAATCTCTGGGAGTCCCAAGATCTGAAAGAGGAGCTTACTTATCTGTAACTGGAGGCTCTTCAAGATGTGTGGGCCCTATCTGTATTCCACTGAGAGTTATACACATGTGCCATGCATCCGGAGCTGGAGCTTTTGAAAGTAGTAGTGTCCATTGGTTTGTGCATATGCTGCCCTTGCTCAGCCTCATGATTTTGTCAGAGTCGAAAAAGGGTGGAGCAGACCAACCACGCCCTCAGTTCCTTCTCCATCGCAAACCAGAAATGCGCAGTAGAGGGGAAGGAAGGCAGGTTGAATACAGATAGGGACCACACATCTGAAAGAACCTCCAGTTACAGGTAAGTAACCTCCTCTTCTTCGAGTGATGGTCCCTATTGTATTCCACTGAGGGTGACTAACAAGCAGTACCTACACAGCAGGAGGGTGCAAGGAGGAGTAACTGTTAATGAAATGATATTGGATTGGAGGGAGGCCTCAAGTGGGGTTCCACAGAGATCTTGTTCTGGGTCCGGCATTGTTTAACATCTTTATTAATGACCTGTTTGTGGGAATAAAGAGCACACTGATCAAGTTTGCAGATGACACAAAGCTTGGTGGGGGGGTTGCCAATACTTTGGAGGGTAGAGCTAAAATTCACAGGGATCTTGATAAAAGGAGAACTGGGATACAGCAACAAAAAGAAATTCAAGAAAGACAAATATAAGGTGCTCCTCTTAGGGAAGAAAACCCAAATGCACAAATACAGAATGGGGGGAAACTGGCTTGGCAGCAGCACTGCTGAGAAGGATCTGGGAGTTGTGGTGGATCACAACCTCAACATCAGTTAGCAGTGCAGTGCCGTTGCAAAAAAAGCACATGCAATTTTAGCTGCATTAACAGAGGCATAGCATTCAAGTGATGCGAGGTGATAGTACTGCTCTTCTTGGTGCTGGTTAGGCTTCAGCTGGAGTACTGTATCCAGTTTTGGTCATCAAGGTATAGAAAGGATGCAGAGAAACTGGAAAGGATCCAGAGGTAAGTGACAATGATGATCAAAGGGACAGAATGCAACCATATGAGCAAAGGCTGAAGGAACTGAGTATATATAAGTTTGGAAAAGAGGAGATTAAGGGGGGATATGATAGCAGTCTTCAGATACTTGAAAGACTGCCATAAAAAAGATGGAGAAAAGTTGTTCTCTTTTGCCACAGAGGGCAGGAGAAGAGGCAATGGGTTCAAACCACAGCATAGCAGATTTAGATTAGATCTCAGAAAAAAAACCTTCCTAATTGTAAGAACAGTAGTACAATGGAACAGATTGCCTTGGGAGGTTGTGGCAGCTTTTTCACTGAAGGTTTTCAAAAGGAGGCTCAATAGCCATCTGTCTTGGATGGTTTAGACATAACAAATCCTGCATCTTGGCAGGGGATTAGATAACCCTTGTGGTCCCTTCAAACCCTATGATTCTATGATGTTCTCTGATTCTAAGATGATGGGACCATGGAATGGAGAACAGCTGCTCTGAACGAGGGATATAAAGCCTTACGTATCAAAGAATAAACCACACTTAACTCCCGGAAGTTAGGAAGAAACTATCCTTCTGGACAACTTATTCCATAACTACCTACCATAGGGTTTCTTGCATTGCCTCTGAAGCATTTGGTACTGGCCAGTGTCAGACGGGCTACTAAATTAGATGCCATAATGGGAAGAGAAGATAGGTACCAAGCCCCATATGGCCACCTTACATATATCTGTAAGAGGCTCGTTGTGAAGCGCAGCCATAGGTGATGCTTGTGCTCTCATGGAGTGGGCCCATATCCCACGGGGTGGAGACAGCCCTGATAACTGGTATCAGCATGTAATGCACCCTGATACCCTCTTAGAAATCCTCTGAGTGGAAATCGCTTGCCCCTTAACACGTTCAGCTATAGTGACAAATAGTCTAGGGGACTTTCTGAAGGGTTTCATCCTCTGCAGGTAGAAGGCCAGAGTCTTGCAGACATCAAGGGAATGAAAGCGCCTTTCCTCTGTTGAGGCATGAGGCTTCAGAAAGAAAGAAGATAAGTGTATTGGTTGGTTGAGATGAAAATGAGAGAACTTTCGGGAGGAACTTAGGGTGCAAGCACAGGGAAACTGTCTTTATTAAATGTAATAAAGTGGGGGTCCATCATCATGGCCCTCAGCTCACTAACCCTTCTCGCGGAAGTCATAGCAACCAGGAAGGCGACCTTTATGGAGAGGAGAGCGCATGAGGCCAGAGGTTCAAAGGATGACATCATCAACATCACGAAGACAAGGTTGAGGTCCCATTGGGGAGCAATGGGCTGAACAGGAGGGAAGATGTGAAGAAGGGACTTCCAAAACCTAGAATTCAATGGGAGAGTAAAGACAGAGTGCCCCTCCACTGGAGGGTGGAAGGCACTGATAGCAACCATGTGGACCTTAACGGAGTCGAGAGTAAGGCCAGACATTTTCAGGCAGAGGTGGTAGTCTAGAAGAAGAGAAATGTCCACATCCTCAGGGTCAAGATCCTTCTTCTGGGCCCAAGAGGTAAAACGCTTCCACTTGGCCTCATAGGATCACCTCATGGACTCCTTTCTGCTACTCAAGAGGACATTCTGTACTGCTTATGAGCATTCCCACTCTAACAAAGATACCTATTCAAAAACCAAGCCTGGAGGTCAGGAGTTTGGGGATCGGCATGCCAGATCTGTCTGTCCTGTTGCATGAATAATTCCAGGAGAGGTGGCAGTGGAAGTGGGGGGTGAGCTGACATGCGGAGAAGGGGGAACCAAAAATAGTGAGGCCAGAAAGGGTCTATCAGAATGACCATCGCTGTCTCCCACCTGACCTTGTGTAGGATTTGTGACAGAAGCGGCAGAAGGAGAAGGCATAATTGAACTGATCAGACCAGAAAATGAGGGCATCCCCCTGAAAAGGGTGCCATGCCCTCCTCTGGAGCAGTGCTGGTTATATTTGCAGTTGTGTGGGAGGTGAAGAGGTCCCTGGTTGGAGCTCCCCAGAGGTTGAAGATGCTGATGACCACAGTGTTGTAAAGCTCCCTCTCATGGTCAGTCACGAACTTCCTGCTGAGAGAGTCCCCAGTCATGTTCTGAGTTCCGGGAAGGTATGCTGCTGACAACAGGATCTTGTGGGCAATGCACCAATCCCAAAGGCGAATTGCTTTCGCATGCAGGAGACCTCGTACCCCCTTGCTTGTTGCTGTAGTAGACAGTGGTGGTGTTGTCCGACATGACGAGGATGTGACAGGAAGGAATGGATGAGAGAAATGCATGGCATGCTCTCTGCACAGCCCAAAGCTCCAGGGTGTTGATGTGCATCCAGGACTCTTGAGCAGTCCAAGTACCCTGAGTCATACAGCCACCCAGGAGTGAGGTGTCTGTGATAATTGTTGTGGAGGGGGAAGACAGAAGGAATGATACTCTGGTACAGACCTGACTCGGAGCCATCCACCACTGGAGGGAAAAGAGAAGTTTGCAGGAAACAGTGAGTGGAAAGTCTATTGAGTGTCGCATGGGAAAGTAGACCCTCTGGTGTTATCTGCTCAATTTAGGGCACCCCGCCTATACCTTACCGAGGGCTCAAGGCATGACCCATTCAATTTAGGCACTCCCACCCTTTCCCTTCCGAGGGCTCAGGATGTAAGGCACCTATCCTTACCTCCAGGGCTCAGGAAGAAACCTGGTCATTTTAAGTACCTGCTCTTTCCCTTGGGGCTCAGGGATCTATGGGTCTGCAGATCCTTTTCCCAGTGAAAGAGTCTTATACAGCTGTGCTCTAAACATCTATTTATTAGCAACACATACAGAATACGTATACCAAGCAAATCTCTAATGGTCACCATTCCCAATATACAGACAAATTTCACCCGATGGCCAGTCAGGATTCATTCATCTGGCGGTTCCCGGTGATGCCTTTGCACATCACGGTTGTGCAGAGGGGTCAGAGTTCCAGCAGCTTGATGTTGAACTGCAGTCTGGAAACGGTTCCCAACATGGATTGTTTTTCATTTACATTATATAGGTAAAACTAGCTACCTCCTTCAAATTTACTAAACCTATCACATTATCCCATTCCTAAATAACAAAACCTTAACCAATTACTCACTGGCACCTATGTAGCCTCCTTCCTTTACAGGTTTTTTACATTTTATCTTTCATGCCAATATTGTAACTTAGTTATGACCTTCTCTGCTTATGCATGTGGTCAGCATTAAAACGCTGGTCAGAGCTTATCTTACCATTTATTGAGTCTCTTTCTGTATCCTCCCTAATTTCCCAGCACCTGGGTGTCTCTGCTGTACAACCTTGGTGGCTATAACTCTCTTTAGGGACATTCCTGAGATGGGGGTGCTTTATCAACAGCAGAACATTCTTTTTTTCAATTTTAGTCATGAACTCCCTGAGTTTCACCCAAGGTTGGTTTAATGGGGCGGGGGGGAGAGAGGTGGGATGGCACTGATCAGGTCTCGGCCTACACTGGAGCCATAGTTGTAGGAAGCAAAAACATTGACGAGTGAAGGCAGTCACGTAAGTGCAAGCTGCCATGTGACCAAGAAAGGCAGGGACAGAAGGACTGGATATCGCCCTGGAAATTAGCTCCTGCAGGGTCTGGAACCTGTCTTCTGGTAAGTAAGCGTGCACTAAGATCGCATCAATGTGTCCCCAATAAATTCTAGGGATTGAGTGGGGTCCAAACTCGATTTTTCAACATTTACGCTTACCCCCAGGGAGAAGAGGAGTGTAAGCAGCATAGCGGTTGAGGCTCGAGTTTCCTTTCTCAATCAGGCTGCCAGCAGCCACTTATTGAGATAAGGGAACACAAGGACCCCTTGATGCTGGAGGTGGGTTGCCACGACCAAGAAAACTCTGGTGAAGAAGCATAAGGCAGTGGTGAGTCTGAACGGAAAAACGCTGTATTGGAAGTGACAACGCCCTGCCGTGAATCTCAGGAGATGTCTGTGGGTAGGATGGATATCCACATGAAAGTAAGCATCCTGCACATCGAGAGTCATGAACTACATGCCTTTTTCTGAGGAAGGAATGGTGGCCGCCACGGTGACCATTCGAACCTTTGGCTTCCTTTTGAAGCAGTTGAGCTGGCACCCTTTTGCAGCCAGGACTCCACTTCTAGGATACTGTTGTGAGAGCAATCCCTGAAGCGGGCTCAGGGCGGGGGATGTGGACAAGGTAGCGTTTGGAACTTGATTGTATAGCCATGTCGAATGATATCCAGGACCCACTTGTCCATTGTTATCGCACTCCAGGTTGGTACGAAGAGTGCTAGGCAACAGGGGTGGATCAGGGGCGGATCAGGGGCACAGTATAAGGCATGGTGGTTGGGGCTCTCTATGTGTACTCAGAAATAACATTTTTGAGAGGATTGGGCATGCGATGCAGAAGGTTGTGACGATGATGAACTGACGGACGGGGTCATTGGGTCCTCTGCCATTTGTGAAGAGGCTCATAGGACCGCTGTTGAAAGAACTGGGAGGCTTTGAATCACTGAGTCGGAGGTGGGTGGTAGAACTTGTGCTTGGCCCAGCGATCACAGAGTGGCTTTAGAGCAGTGATTCTCAAATCTGTTTAATCAGGCTCCCTTTCTTTGTGCCTGTAGTCGTTAAACCCCCCTCCCCAAGTACAAATACCGCCTCCCAGTCTGAAGACAGAGCGGAGAGCAGTGGCTGCTGGCTGGGCGCCCAGCTCTGAAGGCGGCACTGCACCAGCAGCAGCATAGAAGTAAGGGAGGCAATGTGAAAAGTGACATTTGTCATCACTTTTCACAGCAGACTTAGTGACCCATTGTCACCCTTATTTCTGCACTGCTACTGCCACCCTGGGGCTGACAGCTGGAGCCCTAGCACCTTCAGGTGAGGGATTGAAGGGGAGGGGAAGGAGGGCCCGACCAGGGCTGCCTCCTGGTGAGGGATTGAGGAGTTGGAGGAAGGAGAGCCAAGCCCGGGCAGTGGGGCTCTGGGTGTCCCCTTTATGGGTGGGCACAGTCTTTCTGCATGAGCCACAGCCACCCAGGGCTGACAGCCAGAGCTCTTAAAAAAAAAACCACCCTAAAAACACAAAGCTTGTGCCTCTCTTGACACATTCCCATGTCTTCCTTGGGAAGCTCACCCCATAGTTTGAGAATTGCTGCTCTAGTCTTTGAGGGAGTGAAGGGAGTCATCAGTCTTCTGACTGAAGAGATGAGACTCATTGAAAGGGAAGACCTCTATGGTGATCTGGACCTCCCTTGGGAAACCTTACGAATGTAGCCAGGATTCTCTTTGCAGGACTATCCCTGGAGCCATTGTGTACAAAGAAGTGCCTGCTGTATCCAGCCTGCAGCACTGTCCTCACAATCAGCTTCCCTTCCTCTAGGATAGTCTTGATCCTGCTGGGGCAATTTGTCTGTGAAATCCAGTAACTTGCTATAGGTAAGGAAGTTGTATTTTGTGAACAGAGCCAAGTAATTGGAAATACAAAACTGGCAGAGGAAAAGACGTTGTGGCCCAGCAGGTTCATGTGTTTGCCCTCCTTATCCACCAGGATGGAACATGGGTGCTGCTGATGGGCCCGTTTCATTGCTGCCTGGATGATGAGGGAGTTGGGTGGAGAGTGTGAGAAGAGAAACTCAGACCCCTTTAGAGGCACGTAGTAACACTTCTCTGCCCCTTTCGGGGGTGGGTGTGCAGGGGGCTGGAGTGTGTCTGATAGTCTGGGCTGATTGAAGGATGGCCCATAATTGATTGGTAGGGTCACTTGGGCCAGTACTGAGGCATGCAAGATCTCAAGTAGTTGTGTTGCTTATCTTACACTTCCTCCAATGGGATGTTGAGGGCACCAGTCACCCTATGAAGCAGTTCCTGGGATTGTTGGTCATCATACGGGGTGAGGAGGGAGTCGACTGTGGCACCCTGGGACAATGAAGGGAAGCACTCTGGTTCCATCAGTACCGTCAGAATTGGACTTGGCGGCGCATGGTCTAACAGTGGTTTGGAATGCCTGCTGGACGACAGTTGAAGGGGGGAAATGGGAGACTATTTACGAGCAGAGTGTGAAGGTTATGACAGTAGATACTGTGGCCACAACCCCCAGTACGGCCATCCCGGTGGTTCCGTCGGCTGCTGAGGAGGGCCTCATGGAGTAGGATACCAAAGACCCTTGTGCTGTATAAAGAGAGGTGTAACCCCTTTGGGGTTTAGAGAGCATGGCCCCTTCCTAAGGGGGGAAGTGCTGATTGTTCCAGGAGGAGGAAGTTCTGTTGTGGGGAGGGGGAGCAGAGACAGAGGGGAGACCCACAGGGTGTGCGTGTGTCTGGAGCTCCAGACAGAAGGGCTGCAGCAAGCAGGCCCTCACAGAGTGAAGCAGCCAAAACCTGCCTGAAGCCTGGGAAGGACAGAGCGGCTGATCGGGGACACCCCAGGACAAGAGCCAGAAGGAGCACTGTGCCAGGGAGGAATCACCTGAGAAGGACAAACCAGAGCTGGACCCAGTATCACTGCTGCCTAGAGCTGCATGGGGCCATGAGTACTGGAGCTTGTGACTTTGCATTGGGAATGAGAGAGGCTGTTAGTTAGTTAAGTGGGGAGGTTGTCGCTCTGTGTGGCTTTGAAGAGAGCGGCAGAAGAGGGCAGCGGAGGGGTTTGTTGGGGAAAGTTTACTGGTGCCGAAGATGACCAGGAGCACCCAAGACTCACCACTGGACTGGAACTTTGCCCAGGACTCCTGAACTCTCTGTGAAGACACATTGATCGGTGTCTGCCCTTTCAGACTGAAACCTCTGGGCCTGTGGGGCCTTATGTTGAATGCAACCCTGTTTTATTGCTCCCCCTATATATCGCCCTGTTGTTTTTCTCCTTTCATCCCTCTGTAAATAAATATTTCCCTTTCTGATATTGTACTTTTTGATATTGTACTTTTCCGGTGTGTGTGTGTGTGTGTGTTCACTCTTGGGTGCCCCTGGGGTGGAAGGGACTTTCCTTGCTGCATTCCTGCGCGTGCCTTCTCTTGGCCAGATCTGCCTGCAGAGTCGACTCCATCTTGGCCACAAGGGCACTAAAGTTACAGAGGATATTGCCTTTCATCTGGCGGGGTCTTGGGCTAGTCACACTGGTGGTATGGGAGGGGCAGCCTCTGAGCCTTGTCTGAGTCCTTCGATCCTGAGAAATTAGAGTTCAGTTCAAATGGTGGTGTTGGTGGAACTGCAGGAGCCTTAGGGGAGTGGGTGGGAACATGGCCTGAAGGAGGCAGGTCTAGCACGGGGGAATGCACCCTCCAAGGAGGCTACGTCACATGGGGGTGTGGGGATCTCTCCTTAGGTCAGGCAAACAGTTAATGAGGCTTGGGGACTGACCCGAGTCTCCCCGGCATCAGCAGAATGTGCTCTTCGCTAGGAACCGGAGCTGGAATGGAGGTCTGTCCTGGAACTGGCAACTCCCTTGACCCCACAGCGGTGCTGACCTGGAAGGAGTATGAGGCTCAGTGGATGGAGCCAACAGATCCGACGGCCTGTGCGGCTTCTTGTCATGCTTGTGCGCCTTGGAATATGCCGTTTCTCCATGGCCAGAACTTATGGATGGAGCAGTATCCTTCTTGGGCCTGGAGGAAGACTTATTGCCATGCTTATGCACATGCTTCCTTGCTTCATGGCTAGGCCCTGATGCAGGGTCCATAGCAATGGTACCGGCAGAACAGGACTGGGTCTCCGTGGTAGAAGCTGAGCTCCTTGATTGCTCAGGCTGACGTACGGGGATGGGGTTCCCTGGTCTGGATCCGACTGTGGCCTCTTCGCAACCTCTATGAGGTGTTTCTTGAGGTGGACAGCCTGGCCTTCCTGGGTATGGGCAAGGAAGGGGAGGCAGATACTGAACTTGGATGTGACATGGGCTTCCCCCAAGCAGTAAAGGTGCTCGTTGCTGACTGAGAACAAGCAAGGGCAGGAAGTGCAGATTTTGAACCCTGGAGTCTTCAGCATAATTCAGCACCCAGGAAAGGTGCTGGAGGGCAGGGGAGTGACTTGTGAAACGGCATCCCAAAGTCCTTAAAATCCTAAAAACTACTACTAACACTAAAACTCTGACAAAAAGCAACAAAAATATTAACTATGTACAGAAATAAAAGAAAGTCTTTTTTCTCAGTTTATAGAAGTGCGTCACAAGAGAACAGAAGAGGCTCCAACTCAGACCATGCTGTGCTGAGAAGGAACTAAGGTTGCGGTGGGTCCGCCCTGCCCTTTATCGCCTGGGACAAAACCATGTGGCAGAGCAAGGACCATGTGGACACGACTACTTTCAAAAGCTCCAGCTCCGGACTCATGGCACATGCATATAACCCTCAGGAGAATACAACAGGGACCATCACTCGAAGAAGAACTGAAGAGTTGCTGCTTTACATGGCAAAAACTAAGAATGATTACAGTGTGGTTTGCATTTCCTGAAGTAAAATCCAACACTGGCATCTACCTTATCGCCCAAGCTCTCTACTTTCAGACTTGGGTGAGAGGGTCCTACAGAGGACACACAGACACCACCAGCACGGTAACACATTATACTATGCCATATCAGCAATTGGGAAGCCAGCAAGTGGTATCCATAAATCCTATTTTACCAGTAGGCTGGTTGGAGACAATAACCTTAAATCAGAGGTGGCCAAACTACGGCCCCCGGGCCACATCCAGCCTGTGGGACCCTCCTGCCCGGCTCCTGAGCTCCCAGCCTGGATGGCTAGCCCCCTGCCCCTCCCCCGCTGTCTCTCCTCCCTCGCAGCCTCAGCTCTCTGGGGGGCCGGGCAGCGCAGCTCTGGGTGGTGCGGCTGTAGCGCCGCCAGCCACCGGTGCTCCAGGCAGCGCCGTCAGGGGGCAGGGAGGGTTGGATAGAGGGCAGGGGAGTTGGGGTGGTGGTGGTCAGGGGGTGTGGGTGTGGATAGGGGCCAGGGTGGTCAGAGGGTGGGGAACAGGGGGGTTGGATGGGGCAGAGGTCCTGGGGGTAGTCAGGAAGGAGAGGATGGGTTGGATGGGGCGGCAAGGGGCCGTCAGGGGTGGGGGGGTCGGGGGTGGTCAGGGGACAGGGAGCGGGGGGTGGTGGATGGGGAGACACACATCCTGTTTGGGGGGAGACAGCCTCCCCTAACCGGCCCTCCATACAATTTTGGAGACCCAATGTGGCCCTCAGGCCAAAAAAGTTTGCTCGCCCCGGCCTCAGATGCTTTCCATCATCCTGCTCTCTCTTGTGATAATAAACTGATGTGTGTGTGTTTACAGAGGAGAATGTTTCATCATTCCTAGAAAATACAGTGAAAATTGTTATTCTATAGGTATTTTTGAAGGATGTGAGTAGATACATACAGTTTTGTTAAGTGCAGTCTAATGAGCAAATGTTGAGAGGCCAAATGAAAACAGTTACTTTTCCTTGAAGAAGGTGCACGTAAAATTTAAATTGCACTAATGAACAAAATAAATAGCAATAAAACTTAGTATTTACTTAGTGCTTTATATCTTCACTGGACTGTAAAAACATGACCAAGATTATATCAAGACAAAGCACAGTAACATAATATTTACAGGGAATTATTTATGACAAATAAAGACATTGTTTACATTTATTTACTGCAATATTAGCTGAATTGTCTCCCTCTATATAAAATGTTTTGTTTTAAAGTAACAAATCATAACAGTATTTTTAGCTTACTAAAATATATCATCCATTCTTAAGAGATTCAGAAGAGTGTCAAAGTAATGTAAAAGTTTTTAATAAATGATTAGACACTTGATTTTAAAATTTATTTCTTACCAGCTTTTCACCATTGTTGTTCTGCACTGTTTTACTTTAAAACATAATGGCCAATGAAACTCATTGCCACATGATATTATTGATGCCAAGAGTTTAGCAGGATTCAAACAAGGACTGGACTCTGGATGTTTTTGTTATCTATATAAGAGTTAGCCAGAATTTGGAAGGGATATAAAGCCGTATGTATCAGAGAATAAACCAGACTTAACTCCTGGAAGGTAGGAAGAAACTATCTTTGTGGGCAACTTATTCATTCCTCTTTCCCTCTCCTTTTCTTTCCATACTCTTTGACTGTTCTAAACTTTTCCAGCTTAGCAACAGTAAAAGTTGAAGAAAACTTTGAAAAGTTAGAATAGCATTTTTCCTTTTGCCATTCTGTAACTTTTCCAAAGATGAAAAAGAAAGAGGAAAAGAAAGAAAAGAAAAGAAAGAGGAAAAAGTGAAAAAACCCACTGCTGCTGGATATTATTGATTTTATTGCAGTCAGAGGCAAAAAAGAAAGGAAAAAAAGTAGAGAAGGGGGAAATACGAAATTTTAAGATTTCAAACTTTTTTTTCATTTTTCAAAAACAAAAATTTCAGAATTAAACAAATTTTCATGTTGTTTCAAAACTCCCATAGAAGAATTTAACAAAATATAACATTTTCCTGCAAAAGCATATTGTTTTTGACAAAACCCCACTGTTCACTGGGAACATTTTGATGAACTCTATGTTTACGCTCCCACCTTCGTGATCAGTTTGCACCGGTTACATTTTCATGACTTTTCACAAGGAAAGGGGCCGGAACATACATTTGAGAAAAAAAAAAGTGGAGATTAACCTTTGCATTTGTTAGCTCCCCAAATTAGGGCTCGGGGGACATGTGCATGAGTTTTGATGGGCTGAGAAGGCTGTCTATATCAATTTATATTAGTGAACCATGGAAGATGACAAGCCATAGAAAGATCTCCTCAAAAACAATTAGCTGAAGCTTCCTCACCATTCACATGGGTACCATAGGGATGTTATCTTGTGATTGCAACGGTAGCCCAGGCTGTATTGGCATAACCATGCTGTCTGGTCAGGTTTGATCACTACAGCCAAATCATGTGACCCCCATTATGTCTTTATGTTGTGAGCGATTGCATCAAAATCCCTATTTAGGGTCAAGCAAATCCGGGATCCCTGGCAAAGCCAGCTGATGTCAATGGAGTCTTTCTATTCAGGTCAATGGGTTTTGGATTGGAGCCCTAGTGGCCACAAGACTTGTGATGCAGAATGTAACCCTACTTGGAAGTAGATGAAGCTTTGCAATGGATGGACTAGGAACCAGTAATGTGCCTCCAATCAGCCTTAAAAAAGAGAAGGAGGTGACATTGAGTCCCCTAGGTGCACAAGACCTAAGCCATGCTTTGGTGGGGGTGTCTCTTCTATTTACCCAGCCACACAAGAGGCTACAGCAGTCAGTGATTATTCTATCCTGTGACCAGACCATTTCAGCAGATAGGATAATGTCCCAGTAGACTGCTCATTCAGGAAGGTGCAACTCTTCTGTTGGGAACAGCAGTATCTGGGATAGAAATCGGAATGGAACTTGGGTTAAAAAAAACAAAAAAACCCCAAACACCAGGAGTTTGGCCAGCTTGCTCATCCCTAGTTTAGTGAGTTTTAATTATTCCAAGGCAGTATTTAGTGACCTTGTGGGACTACAGCATCCATTAGGAAAGCTATAGAAAATTAATGGACTTTGACAAGCACTTACAAAGCATTCTCTTTATAGTCTGAAAAGATGGTCCCAATATAATGACAAAGACAGGCAGATAATCACTCTGAACAGGAAAAGGAAGGATGAACCCTTTTAAAAATCTTTAAGATTCCAACTCAGCAACATACTGGGCTTGATTCATAGCTATTTCTCCAGTTTTAGGCTGCTGTAACTCCACTGGCAGGAAACAGACTAATACCTATAAGGATGTAAAGGACAAAGTACTCAGTTAAAAATAGCCATTGCTAATATCAGAAAGAATTAAAACATTTATTGGGCATAAATATATTACATATACACTACAGATACAGTTAAGTCTTACATACATAGCGTAGTATCTGCAAAATCTATACATTAAAATAGATATGGCAGTTTTAATACAATGCATATGAAATAGTCTAAAATTTACAATACAAGAAAACAGGATTATTTTTTCTCTTAAAGTTGAAAAGCTTGGAATGTATGTTCCCGTAGTGAGGTAAAAACATTTTTATTTTTTTTTCAATTTAAAGAATTGTGCAAGGATAATGTTCATACACATTCAGTTAGGGCACTTTTCAATTGTGACATTGAATACTGAACTACTGTAGCCAACAAAACAGGATTAGAAAACTACAACATTTCAAGTTCATAAAGAAAAAGGCAGATAATATAAAAATGTTTCTTTCCATTTTTAATATATTTTAAATACTTATTTTTCCTTTTTTTATTTTAATTTATTTTTACACTTTCTTGGAGAGCACAGGGTTTTTGGGTTTGGTTCACATGACTGATATTTACTGGGCCAGGGAAAGGATATAAAGACGCACAGGGAACTAAAAAGCATCAGTAAATTGTTGCAATCATTGATAATGGAAGTAGAAGCGGGAATGGTTTAAAATCTGTAACACTTTATGGTTACATGAAAATGGATTATAATGGTATTACTAGGATTATAATGAATTATAATGGCAGTATATACAAAGTAAATACTGATGTCAAATTAACTTAATATGGGCCTGATCCAACTTGCATAGAAGACTTTTTCCATTAACTTCAATAGGAGTTGGATTGGGCTCTTTGATTACTGTGATTATAATGGATACCAAATGAATTAGAAATGCTTAAAGTGTTACAGATTTTTGTTCTCCAACCTTTGCTCACTGCTTGTAAAACTGCGCCATACTTTCAAACTTGCAGAAGAAAACAAATTATCCAAAGCAAGTTTTATTTATTACAGTATTTTTTTTAAAAACACACCAGGCTTAGATTTTGTAGCAGCACTGCGAAAACAGTATTCCAAAAATTCAAAAAGGGAATCTATTCAAATCTGTGGGTTTTCAAACTACAGATGACATTTCATTGTTTTAAAAAATACATCTTCCCCCCCATTGAAGACAGCTGTGTATGCTTTGCTCACAAAATAGATGCAAGATCACAAAGTTTCATATCACAAATAAATTTAAATAAAATGTAAATAAATTTGACAAGCCATGACTTTGGCAAAAACAAAAACTTATATTTAGCTCAATGCCATCAGTTTGCAAGGCTAAATTAAACTAATTATAGTCAATAACAAAATACAGAACATTTGTAATATTTGCTACATCTAGAGAGGCACATGGAATCATTCATTAATCTTAGCACTTTCTTTCAAGAGATGATTATGTTTTTTGGATACATGTAAACGTTTCAATCACTGATAACCTTTTTGTTTTTTGGCATTTAATGCACTAGATGCTCCCATCTTTAAAAACACATGAAAATGTAAGAAGGTTAATAATACTAGGAATGCTGCCAGGTAAAAAGTTGACCTAAAGTACGACAGTATAAAACAGACAAAATGTAACATGCTACAAGGGGAAAAAAATTAGTACATAAGTACACTTCTTTATTTTTTATTTTTTTTTACAATAAATAAAAGATTGCACTGTAATTGGCATTTAAAGTACTGGATGCAGTATATTGTATAAATAAACCTAAAACAAAAATAATGTGGGTTTCCCCATTACTTTGGTTAAGGGAATATTATGCTAATATAGGACACTGCATCTTAGACAATGTAGAGAGAGCACAAAACAGCTATGACAGAAGCAAAACCAAGTAGCAAAAATATACAAAAACAAGAGGAAGGGATATACATTGTGTATCTGTTGCACCCTTTTGGAATTGATTTGCACCTCCAGCTCATTACTGTCCCTGAGGTACTCATACATTGTTGACTTCAATATAAATAATCCAATGATTCGTGAGTTAAAAATCTAGTATTTTGATGGATTAACACATGTATGTGTGGGCCACTGCTGTAAGAAGAGAAATGATAAATTCGGATAACTTACTCTGGCTTTTGCAATGTATCAAATATTTTGACTGACTCTGTTTAAGGTACTTAAATTAACTGACCTAATTTGTGATACTCCCAAGACAGGTCTATAAAATGGATCTTCCTCCAAATGTGACTGATTGACTGTAAAGATTGTTTACACTGAGCGTAAATCTTACATAATCAGTAGAGGCAGTAAGCTGTCACCAGCTCTAATCTTAGAAATCAGGCTGAACAAAATAGAATATAATAAATCTATTGATTAAAAGTAGTTATATATACACACACAACAACAAACAAAGTTAAAGCAGCTTTCCAACAGCTGAACATGGGAATAACTAACTATTGCACAATGCCCTCTTACTTAAAGTTACTGCTACGAATCAAAATGCTTAAAAAAAAATCTATAATGCTTCATAATTTATATGCAGTTTGATTATCTGATTTCTTATACAGGCAGTTCATAGTGTTGTAACCATAGAAATAACAGATAATTAAAAAAGTTTTAGATGGCAGTACATTGTTTTGATTTAAATGCACTAAGCAGTTAAAATAATTGAGTGTACATTTTATCTTGAAAAAAACTGGGACAAATGTATTGTAGTGAATAAATCATAGGTAACATTGGTAATACTGGTCGGTGAAAGACTGGTACTGTTGACTAACACTGCATTCTAGCCTTATTACTATACACACTTGTGATTAATGTTTACAGATACAGAAGAGACAAAATAAGTGACTGAGGATTATAATTTACTAAATTGTAACATATATGAAAGACTATAAGGACGTCAGTGGGGAAAAAAAATCAAAACCAAATCAACCAAACAAAAAAAACAGTAAAGGTAAATTGATTGCAATTCCGAAACTTTGAAGGAAAAAAATCTTGCTTTTGGTATCTGGTTTGCTTATTTCTCCAGTTTGACCTCTTCCTAGTTTTGAATTTCAAAAAGGTGCACCAAAACACTGATTTATCTTTTTCCTAGCTAGAACTGTAAAAATAAGAGAAGTATATAAAATGCATGGTAGAACAAAAAGATTTCAAGGAATATCTGAATAAATGTGTGGATTATAATGCGTAGCATTAGTTAAATTTATACCTCAAACTTTCATTGGATTCTCTACTTCATAAAGAAGTATTGTAATATAAAGGCAAATAAAATTGACAAAAATGCAAAGCCAATAACAATAAGGGTTGCCCACTGTCCATCAGTAAGCATCATGCTCTTTATCTTAGGATCATCTATGCTTCCCAATTCCCCTGTAAGCATGATCTCCCTTCGTTGGAGCATAAAGGCAACAGACGGGCTGAAAGGTCCACTAAGTTCCTGTGAGGTATCCAAGCATCGGCGACATACGCAGACACGGAATCGGTAGTCTGTGTTGGTCTGAAGGCCTGGGATTTGGAATGTTGTCTCATCTCCCTTGTACACCTGCAAAACAAATTAAAATTCACAATCAAATTTAAAAATCAATGGACATTCATGTGCCAAAGATTTTTTTCATATCAACACCATTCATAAATAGCATTATGCTATCCTTGACAGAACATCATTTGTGAGAGATTTAGATTTCAAATACTCAGTTTACTACTTCATAATCTAAATAGTGGTATAGGCATTTTATGAAACCAACTGCCTGATCCTACATTACATACATAGCTACAAGTTCCAATGAAGTTTAGGAGAGTTTTAGTTCTGCAAGGGTTTGTCATCAGACCTTTAAAGCAAACCATTAAAGCTGAGTTCTTTCAGGAAGCATCCAAACTAATTTTAGGGCAAGAACTTAGTATGTCACAAGCAGTCAAAGAAGCCAGAACGTGGAGCAGAGAGGATTGTACAATAGATGGTCAAATATGGCAATTCTCCATATTCAGTACTTGTGAACATCTAGTGAACACACAGAGAAAGACAAAAACAAAGGCAGGAAAGATTTCAAGCAATTAGTCCATCTCAGGTGGCAAAACTTTCCGAACATTTTGGTGGTTCAGTAAATAATATAAACAACATAAAAGTTATCCTTTATCAACATAACAATATAAATACAGATTTGGGGCCAAATTCTGCCATATGATGCAGTCCACTCACAGGTCTGAGGGCAATATTTGGCCAACAAATGGAGAAAACCTGCAAAATCATGTTATTGGAAGGCAGTTTTAGAATAATCCTAAACTAGTTACAAGTTTTGTTTCGATGCAACTTATTTTTCAATTGTTTTCTTCATATTTCCCTTAAGAGTTATGGCCTATAACTTTACAATTTTACAGTAGTAGCAGTAGTCCATAAATGGCCCTAGCCTTTTATATATACAAAAGGATGAGATGTTTATTAGAACAGCATACACAAAGTGTTGGGAGTTTATTGATTGTTCAAAGCTAACAGTTACTTTTCAACAGAGAGATTCATTTCCTCTTTAATGACAGTCACCAAACGCTAGCATATGTGAGTAAAAATACATTGGTTTTTACAGCTGACAGGTGAAATCACTTTTCCAAGATTACCTACAGTATGAATCATGGCCAGAAATAAAATCTGATGATCTCCAAAAAAGAAGCAAAGGGCCAGAGATAAACTGTTTCTTGAAATATGTATGACATCCTGAGAGTGGGAAAACAAAATATACAAAGCATGTGGACAAGGTTGATCCAGTTGATATACTTGGACGTTCAGAAAGATCCCACACCAAAGGCTCTTAAGCAAAAGTAAGCAGTCATGGGATAAGAGGGAAGGTCCTCTCATGGATCAGTAACAGGTTAAAAGATAGTAAATAAAGGGTAGGAAAAAAAGGTCAGTTTTCACAATGGAAAGAGAACTAGCAGGTACTGGGACCTGGGCTGTTCAACATAGTCATAAGGAAAAGGGGATGTACAATGAGATGGCAAAGTTTGTATATGATACTAAATTACTCAAGATAGTTAAGTCCAAAGCTGACTGATAGGAGTTTCAAAGGGATCTCACAAAAACTG
Organism: Chelonia mydas; assembly: GCF_015237465.2. Lineage (NCBI taxonomy): Eukaryota > Metazoa > Chordata > Testudines > Cheloniidae > Chelonia > Chelonia mydas. Next base: position 15,134,780 of record NC_057855.1, read on the forward strand.
GTTTACTCAGCAACAAAATGGCAGATGAAATTCAATGTTGATAAGTGCAAAGTAATGCACACTGGAAAATATAATCCCATCTATACATCTAAAATGATGGTCTAAATTAGGTGTTACCACCCAAGAAAGAAATCCTGGAGTCGTGGATAGTTCTCTGCAAACATCCGCTCAGTGTGCAGCGGCAGTCAAAAAAGCTAACAGAATGTTAGGAAACATTAGGAAAGGGATAGACAATAAGACAGAAAATATCATAATGCCACTAAATAAATCCATGGTGCCTTGATGACTGTGTGCAGTTCTGGTTGCCCCATCTCAAAAAATGCCCATTTTAGATGTATAGATGGGATTATATTTTCCAATGTGCATTACTTTGCACATATATTAGAATTGGAAAGAGCACAGATAAGGGCAACAAAAATGATGAGGGTGTGGAACAGCTTCTATATGAGTAGAGATTAAAAAAGAGTAGGACTGGTCATCTTATAAAAGACACGACTAAGGGGAGATATAATAGAGGTCTATGAAATCATGAATGCTGTGGAGAGAAAGTGTTACTTATCTCTTCACATAATACAAGACCAGAGGTCACCCAATGAAATTAATAGGCAGCAGGTTTAAAACAAACATAAGGAAGTATTTTTTCACACAACACACAGTCAACCTATGGAACTCATTGCCGGGGATGTTGCAAATGCCAGAAGTATAAATGGGTTCAAAAAAGAATTAGATATTAGATACAGAGTTATCTGTGTGTTCAATTGCTATTCATTTGAGCTATTCCTTTTATTTGGATGTGCAATGTTGTATTTTGTTTTCTAGCTCTACATATAAGAAGTTTTCTGTCAGCTCAGTTTTAATTTCTCTTTTGTTTCCCATTTATAAACCAGAACTCTCCCATTCAAGTGAATGGAGCCTCTCTTGAGGCTTCCATTCCTGCTGTGGGAAAATTAAAAACTGATTAAACAGCAAGAGGCAAGACAAGCTCTTCAACCTCTGAAGAGATGGAGGCAGTCTAGTTTTTGCACAGGAGGCTTATGTGGCATGCAACACATTGTTTTGCGTTTCAGTGTTCAATAAAATACCAACCTTAACAATCCTTTGCTACATAAATTGTTGTCAATGGTTATGTGTTTGTAGGATTAACATTAACTCCATTTCACTTTTTCCACTTAAATCTCAACACTCACTCCCAGTTATTTATGCAGATTCATATTTTCTCCCACTTACTCTGATTCATACTCACTGAGTCATAAATTCTCTAAATTGTATTACCATTAACAGGTTAAGTTTTGGATACATTAAAAATTGGATAAAATGCAACCAAGAGGAACTTTACATAAGAATGGCCGTACTGCATGAGACCAATGGTCCATCTAGCTCAGCATCTATCTTCCTACGGTGGCTAGTGCCAGATGCTTCAGAAGGAATGAACAAAACAGGACAATTTTGAGTGAGCCACCCCATGAGGGCCAATCCTAGCTTCTGGAAGTGGGAGATTTAGGGACACCTGGAGCATGGCGTTACGTCCCTGGAGCATCTTGGTTAATGGCCATTAATGGACATATCCTCTGTGAACATATCTAATTCTTTTTTGAACCCAGTTATACTTCTGGTATTTGCAACATCCCCTGGCAATGAGTTCCGTAGGTTGACTGTGTGTTGTGTGAAAAAATACTTCCTTATGTTTGTTTTAAACCTGCTGCCTATTAATTTCATTGGACGACCTCTGGTCTTGTATTATGTGAAGAGATAAGTAACACTTTTTCTCCACAGCATTCATGATTTCATAGACCTCTATCATATCTCCCCTTAGTCGTGTCTTTTATAAGATGACCAGTCCAACTCTTTTTTAATCTCTACTCATATAGAAGCTGTTCCATACCCTAATCATTTTTGTTACCCTTATCAGTACTCTTTCCAATTCTAATATATCTTTCCTGTTAAGCGGGGTGCCTTTACAAAGCTTAAATTGAAATAGACATTCAAGACCTCAATAATGGACCAATCATCATGTTCTCCCCTGCATTTACATCTCAGCCAAGAAATCAGTATTTCATTACCAGCAAAGGCCTGGGTCAAGACGTGCTATGGATTTTTAATGCCTCTAAGCCAGCTATAATCTCTCCATATAACCTATTGATGAGGTTCATTTTAGAAAGCAATACTACTTGGCTCCAAAAGTTCAATAAAAAAATAAAACATGTAAACTAAGACTCATATTCTCCCCCTATTTCATGGTGTTCAACATTCATGGAGAGTTTGGCATCAAAGCAGTAGGTAGAAAAGACAGTTACCTTTTCCGTAACTGGTGTTCTTCGAGATATATTGCTCATGTCTATTTCACAGTAGGTGTGCGTGCTCGCCACATGCACCAGTGTCAGATGTTTTTCCCCTAGCAATACCCATAGGGGAGCACCCCTAGCAACCCCTGGAGTGGTGCCTCCATGGTGCGGTATAAGGGGCATTGCACGCTCCCCCCACCCTCAGTTCCTTCTTGCCAGACAACTCCGACAGAGGGGAAGGAGGGTGGGAAGTGGAATAGACATGAGCAACACATCTCGAAGAACACAATTACGGAAAAGGTAATTGTCTTTTCTTCTTCAAGTGATTGCTCATGTGTATTCCACAGTAGGTAATTCCAAGCTATATCTGTTGGATATAGGAGTTCACAAACTCTCAGGATGGAGCATAGCCCTGCTGAAGCCGGCATCTTCCCTGGTCTGGGAGAAGATCGCATAATGCGAGATGAACGTGTGAACTGAAGACCATGTGGCAGCCCTGCAAATGTCCTGAATGGGGACATGGGCTAAAAAGGCAGCTGATGAGGCTTGCGCCCTAGTAGAGTGTTCCCTCATAATCGACGGTGGAGGGATTCCCGCCAGGTCATAACAAGTATGGATACACGAGATGATCCAGTTGGAGAGCTGCCAACCCCTCCTGTGCTTGGCCGAGGCGATGAACATCTGTGAGGACTTCCTGAATGGCTTAGTCCGCTTCAAGTAAAAGGCCAGAGCCCATCTCACATCCAGCGTGTTGAGGTGGCGCTTCTCACTGGACACATGGGGCCTGGGGCAGAGGACCGGCAGGAAAATGTTCTGACCCATGTGGTAGGTGGAGATCACCTTTGGGAGGAACGAAGGGTGTAGGCGGAGCTGGACCTTATCCTTATGGAACACCATGTACGGGGGCTCGGAGGTCAGGTCCCTGAGTTCCGAGACCCACCTAGCTGACGTGATTGCTACCAGGAAGACTACCTTCCACAAGAGGTGCGACCAGGAGCACGTAGCTAATGGCTCAAACGGGGGGGCCCGTCAGTCGGTCCAGCACCAAGTTAAGGTCCCACTGCGGGACCGGGGGCCTAACATACGGGAAGAGACGATCCAATCCTTTAAGGAATCGGCCTAGAAGAATACCATGTGCCCCACACCGGCGGGTGGAAGGCCGATATGGCCACCAAGTGCACCTTGATGGAAGAGGGTGCCAGGCCCTGGGCTCTAAGGTGAAGGAGGTAGTCCAAAATGAGCTGGATCGGGGCAGTCATGGGGGAAAACGTCCCGCTCAGCTGCCCATCGGGAAAACTGAGACCACTTTGCCAAGTAGGCTCGGCACATGGAGGGTCGCCTGCTTTCCAAGAGGATGCGCTGAACCCTTTCCAAGCATGTCCGTTCCTCCCGGCCTAACCACTGAGCAGCCATGCCGTCAGGTGGAGAGCCGCTAGGTTGGGGTGGAGGAGGCGGCCCTGGTCCTGGGAGAGGAGGTCTGGGCAGGATGGTAACAGCCATGGTGGGGTGACCGGCAGGCTCGTGAGTGTCCCGTACCAATGCTACCTGGGCCACGCTGGGGCAATCAGGAGGACCCAGGCCTAGTCCGCCTTTATCTTTTCCAGGACCTTGCCGATCAGCGGGAACGGGGGAAAGGCACAGAGAAACTGGCCTGACCAGGGCAGGAGGAAGGCATCGGAGGTAGTGCCCTGTCCCAGCACCCCCGCCCCTGGAGCAGAACTGGGGACAGCGACGGTTCTGCCGAGTCACGAACAAGTCCACCTGGGGAGTTCCCCACTCTTGGAAAAGTCTGTGCACCACCTCTGGGTGAAGAGACCACTTGTGCTGAGAGGAGAAGTCCCTGCTCAAGCAATCTTCCCGCGAGTTCTGTGTGCCCGGAAGGTGATAGGCCTGTGGGCAAATGTCATGGGCTATAGAGAAGTGCCACAGCTTGAGGGTTTCCAGGCAGAGAGCAGAGGATCGGGCCCCACCTTGCCTGTTGATGTAAAACATCGAGGCCATGTTGTCCCTGAGAACTCTGACCACCCTGCCCTCCAGGTGTGAGCAGAAGGCCATGCATGCTAGCCGGACCACCTGAGCTCCTTGACGTTTATTTGGAGGGCCAGGTCCTGTGCAGACCACAGACCTTGGGTCTGAATGTCTCCCACATGGGCTCCCCAACACAGGTCCGATGTGTCGGACACCAGCTCCAGAGACGGGGGCCTCCCTCTGAACGGGACCCCACAGAACATGTTCCTCGGGGAGGACCACCATCGTAGGGAGGTGATCACTGGTTCGGGCACAGTGAGGACCTTGTCCATCCTGTCTCTGGCCTGGGAGAACACTGAGGCCAACCAGAGCTGTAGGGGCCTCATCCTGAGCCTGGCGTGATGAACCACATATGTGCACGCCGACATGTGACCCAAGAGTTGGAGACACGCTCTGGCTGTTGTCACTGGGAACCTTGTGACTGTGTCGATGAGCCCTTTCAGGGTCTCAAACCTGTCTGGTGGGAGGGAGGCTGTGGCTGATGTGGCATCCAGGACTACCCCGATAAACTCTATGCGTTGTACTGGGACTAACATGGACTTGGTGTTGTTTACTAACAGGCTCAGAGTGGTGCACGTGGTCAGGAGGAGTGCCACGTGGCCCTGCACCTGTGACCGGGAGCTGCCCTTGAACAGCCAGTTGTCCAGATAGGGGAAGATCTGGACCCCACAGCACTTGAGGTAGGCCACCAACAGACATACACTTTGTAAATACCCTGGGGGGCAGTTGACAGGACAAATGGGAGGACCGTAAATTGGTAGCGTTTCTGCCCAACCATGAAACGGAGGAAGTGTCTGTGCCCGTCAAATACATGGATGTGGAAGTATGTGTTCTGCAGATCGAGGACAGCGTACCAGTCCCTGGGATCCAGGGAGGGAATGATGGAGGCCAGGGAGACCATGCAGAACTTGAGCTTCATCACGTACTAGTTCAGGCCTCGCAGGTCCAGGATGGGCCTGAGCCTCCTCTGGCCTTCGGGATAAGGAAATAGAGGGAGTAGCACCCCTTGCATTTGAACTCTGCTGGCACCACTTCCACAGCTCCTAGGCCAAGGAGCCGCTCCCCCCTCCTACTTGAACAGAGCCTCGTGAGAGGGGTCTCCCAGAAGGGATGGGGGCAGAGGGTGGTTGGGCGGGGTAGAGGTAAACTGGAGGGTGTAGCCCAGGGAGATGGTGCTGAGGACCCATTGGTCTGAGGTCAGCCGTGACCACTCCGGGAGAAAAGCACTCAACTGGTTGGAGAAGGGAAGCTTTATTGAGGGTGGATCCCTGATGAGAACTGGTAGGTTCTGGTAGGTTGCCCTCATCAAAACTGCAGTTTCCCTGCCTGTTTGCCTTTGGAGGACCCAGGAGGGACTGTAATCACCTCATCAGGGGAGGGCGAGGAGACAGGCGTGGTACTTTGCGTGTCCACTGGCACCGGAGGATCCACCCCCTGATCGCTCTCCGGGCATGGTGCCGAAGACGTGTGTCCTACCGACTCCTTCCTCGGAGGCCTGGAGAGGGAGGCCAATGGCCATTCAGAAGTTCCGGCCACCGAGCGAGCCCTGACTGGGGGCTGCATCGGGGGTCATGGTGCCCACTGGTACCACTGTGCCGGCCACAGGGCCCAGTGCCACTGCACCTGCTGTGGCACCGGCGGAGCAGGCTGCTGGGCCTGGCTGGCCTCACCCATCGATGGACGACTACGAAGGGAGACCAGGCTGACATATGACCTGCCGCTGTCCCTGAACTGGGAGAAGTGGCAGCACTGGGAGTGGTGCTGACCACGAGACTGCAACCCCAATGTGGAGGAACGGTACTGTTGGTAGCAGCTGCTCTGTGATTGGCTCCGGCGGGCGGATCCACGACAGCAAGGCTCCAGCGATCGATGCCCGGGGCTATGGGAGCGGTGCCATGGCGGGGTCCTGGAGTGAGACAACGAACGAGAACAGCGTCGATGTTCATGTTGCGACTGACTACGGTAGCCCTGCTGAGACGAGGACCTTCGGCGTCGTCTGCCTCGGTCCTGTTGATATCTGCTCCTCGAGGCGGAGCGGTGCCTAGAGCCTCTGTTAGATGGAACCCAGCCAGACAACCTGGTGGGGGTCAATGGCGACCTGTGTGGACTACACACGGGACGGTCACTGAGCGGCGAATGGCATCGGGAACATTTCCTTGACCGAGACCGAGTTGGGGGCGACTGCGGAGATCCTGGTGGTGGCTTACCTCTGGACCATGGGGCCAACACTGGTGGTGCTCCTGGTACCGGCATGGACATAACGTCCTGAGCCGCTTGCAGGGCCTATGGCATGGAGGACATCTGGGGAAGCCTGCTCTGAACGGGCTGGGCTACTCCGCTTGACCTGAGTCAGAGGCCTAGAGGCCGATGGGGACCGAGGACTGCCCAACATGGGTCTAGCCTCTCCTGCAGTCTTGCTCCGGTGCTGCGGTGAAGAAGGCCTCTTCTTAGCCTTCTTGGTGTGCCCCGTGGACAGGGAGCAGTTCCGACTGGTAGTTGGGGCCGGTGGGTCGCAGCGTACTGACACTGCGGTACCTGGTGCCAACTTGGAGCTGCGTGCTGGAGTCGGGGTCAACGCCAACTCCATCAGGATGGCCCGGATTCTAATGTCTCTTTCTCTCTTGGACCGAGGCTTAAACGACTTGCAAACCTTGCAGCGATTGCTAAGATGGGTTTCACCCAAACAGCATAAACAATCTGCGTGCGGATCACTCACTGGCATCGGTCACCTACAAGTGTCGCACGACTTAAAACCTGGTGTGTGGGGCATGCCCCGGCCCGGGCGCACTAACTAAACTAATCTAAAACTAATCAACTACTAACTACAGGTACCATAAACTGAACGAACGAGTTCTGGGGACAAGCTGCAGCAAAGCTGGAGCAGAGCAGTTCCGAAGCATCTTCACTGGCGGCAAGAAGGAACTGAGGGTGGGGGGAGTGCGCAGCGACCCTTGTACCGTGCCATGGAGGCGCCACTCCAAGGGTTCCTGGGGCGCTCCCCTACGGGTACTGTTGGGGGAAAAACTTCCGACACCCGTGCACATGGCGAGCACGCACACCTATTGTGGAATACACATGAGCAATCACTCGAAGAATAATATAATCCTTAACACATGTAATCTGTCTTAAATTCTAGCACTATACAACATATTTTCTTACTACAAATCTCCATGATTCACCACATCTTTCTTCTCTTGTCATATTGGTGATCTTTCCTTGTCTTCCCATGCCCAAAAAAGAACTTAGCCATTAGGGTCAATATGCTATGCAACAGAAGGTGCCAAAACATGCAAACGTTGTAACCGTCTGTAGAAATAACCTGATGACTGAAATTCCTATTGCAAGTGCATGTCACTCTTTTTAGGTGTCTCCATTCTTATATCAACTAGTCATTGCTACCATATGGCCAGATAACAATCCTGTTACTAATGGCTGTTGGGCAGAAGTAACTGCCTGATTATCTCTCTATGCCATATGATTTGGGTAGTTAGTGCTTCAACCTACACAGAAATACAAGCTGTCAAACAAAGAAAAAGAAATAGAAATCTGAAGAGGAAACGTAGGTTACATGAGTAGTTGAAGGAGGATAACTTGCTTAGGCAATCCCACTCTTAGAATGTATCTATCTATTTATCTATCTTAGATACTTACATCCCCTGTCCCTCTTACTGTAGTACCTGAGTACCTCACAATTTTTAATACATTAATACTTACCAAACCTCTTTGAATAACTTATGCCATCAGGACTGTCATTTAATTTAATTTATTTATTTCAATTTTAAGAAACATAAATAATGCCCCTCCCAGGTCTCTAGCCGCCCTTGCCATAAATTAACACTCTTGCTGTCACAACCAGGACTCCTAAAACAAAATGAAAACCTAAAAAAAAAAAAAAAGAAATCTAATTAAATAGGAAGCTTACACTTAAATAATGGTAGGGCTGGGATGAATACAAACAATCTTCATATTATTCAAAAAGTTAGTTGGGTAAATTGATGATGTTACCTGTTTTCCTGTAAGGATGTTACATCCTAAGGTAACTGGGAAGCTAAATACAGTTAAATCACAGATAGAGAAAGATTTAGATCTTCATTATGGGGTAATAAATATAGATGACCAAGAAAGTCCAATTAAGCAGAACAAATGATGACACTTCTTAGAATCAGACCAGAGACTCAGAAGTGAGACAAGAGTGAATTTAAAAAAGGACTACAAACAGTTTGAAACTCAGTGCTGACCAAGAGTGAAGACGATAAATAACTACAACTCTCTTTCATTAGAAACAGCAGGTCAGTCCTCAGCTCATGTAAACTGGCATGGTTCCAAAGATTTCAATGGTAGGTGAGTTCAACGAAGCTATGCTGATTGGCACCCACTGAGGATCTGGCCCAGAAAGGACAACAATAAGGGAAATGGCAACTTTGGTCTTTGAACAAGAAAAGGAAATAGGCAGCTTGTTAAAGAAGTTTAGTTAAAATCTAACAGAACCAGCAATTATAAATTGTGGTGTATAAGGCAAATGCTAATGAGCAAGTTTATCAGCTTAATGATCAACATCTTAGAGCTTGTGGGAAAAAGGAAAATAAAAACCACACTAAAATAAATTTAAGAAATGTTTTGGTTAATATTTCTCTCTCTAATACTCTTCTAAGAGAGGAAGGAAGCCCCCTAACTGAGGTTCAGTTCCTTGCTCTGCGACACACTTCCTGTGCGACCTCACACAAATCACTCTTTGGGCTTCCATTCCCTGTCTGTAAAATGGGGATGCTAGCACTGCTCTACCTCACAGGGGGTGTTGTGAGGATAAACACAGTGAAGCACTATGGTTATGGGGGCCAAGTACCTAAGATTGACTGTAGACCCTTCACCTATGACTGTAGAGCACTTAGCACAATGAAACCCCAATCTTCAGGGTCCTAGGCACTACCACAATATACATATTTAATAATAAATAATAATAAAAATCTGAGTAGGTATTCATATGGTCGTCATCACTGTAACATCTTCTGGGTCAGGTGTTGATTCTAGCTATACATGAGCTGCCTATTAAAGCATGCATGCTTTGTATCCTCTCTCAGCAATGGGTAGGCAATTATTATTGTGTATACCATTGACACATGGCTGCAGCAGCTGCTTCATTCACATCTGGCTGCAGTGGCAACCCTGGAGTCATTACACAGACAAATATCCCACTGATGTCAATGGAAGTTTGTCTTCATTACAGTTCCAGGACCGGGTGGGGTCAATACAGAGTTTCACCCTGCTCTATATCAGGGGTTCTCAAACTTCATTGCACCGTGACCCCCTTCTGACAACAAAAATTGCTACACGACCCCAGGACGGGGGACTGAAACCTGAGCCCCGTTGCCCTGGGCTGGAGGGCCAAAGCTGAAGCCCAAAGGCTTCAGCCCCGGGCAGGGGGCTTGTAACCTGAGCCCCACCACCAGGGCTGAAGCCATCGGGCTTTGGATTCAGCCCCAGGTGATACGGCATGGGCTTCAGCTTCAGCCCTAGGCCCCAGCAAGTCTAACACCAGCCCTGGCGACCCCATTAAGACGGGGTGGCAACCCACTTTGGGTCCCAACCCACAGTTTGAGAACTGCTGCTCTAAGCAGAGAAGAAATCATTTTCTTTGACAGTTCTTTGGGCTGGGGCATCTCTCTCTGGAACCGACTAAATGGATCACTGAACTGAAGTTTATTTTATATAGAAGCAGAGGCAGATTAAGGTTTCTTGGGGTTGTGGGCTGGAGCAAGTGGGGAGCCCCCCACCCTTTCCGCTTACAGTCCTACCTCCATTCTGCCTCTTCTGCCTGTGGCCCTGCCCATGGCTCCACCCCATTCTGCCCCTTTCTCGCTCCGCCCAGCCCCGTTCCACACACAGTCAGCCCCAGTCTGCCCCTCCACGGTGGCCCTGCAATGTTGCTCCTTTCTGCCCCTCTCTCCCCGTGGCCTCAAGACGGGAGAAGCTCTGTCCCCCACCCCCATGACCCCAGGCCGCAGCAGGGAGTGAGAGCTCCTCCAGTCCTGGGGCCGTAGGCGTAGTTTGACGGTTATATTTGGGAGGGTAAAGCGCACCGATGCACATGTGCATGCTGAAGCAGGTCCCCTTGGTTCACGGGCTCTCTCGCCGCCAGTGGTACCTATGCTGCCGGTGGTGGTGGGGACAGGACTGCTCTGGTGCTGCTGCAGTTGCCTCCCTGCTGGGGCTGCTGCTGCCCAGGGAATGTCACATGCTGGACTCCTGCTTCCCCCCGCCCATTCCTGTATCCCTTTCTCTTCCCTTCTCCTCACCCCACTCACGGTTGTAGAGGAAAAAGGTGGGCACTAGGACCCAGGAGGCAGCATCCAGCTGCTGAGGCAGGACCCAGCAGTCAGTGGAAAAACTGCTCAGTCTGCTCCCCGCTAGCTGAAACATGCCAGGGGGCGGGACCCTCTTAGAAATAGAGGCGAGTGGTGCGTGACAGCCCCACCTACCACCTCACCTTTGTTTGGGAGGGAAACGCCCCCCCTGCACCCTCCCAAACTACACCTATATGCTCGGGGCTGCAGCTGGGGTTGGGCGCTGGGGCTTTCCCCGCCACCCGGTGCTCCTGCCGACGAGCAGGGTAGGTGTGCAGGGGCGCCCATTTTTACGGGGCCACTGGGCACGGGCCCTGTCAGCCCAGTGGCTAATCTGCCACTGTACAGAAGCAGGAGTTGTTGTTTGGGAGCTTGGGAACATAACACAAGTGTGCTGAGCTTTTCTGCTGGACCCCTCTCTGAACCTACCACCACAGCAAGTTATTATTATTTGTATTACAGTAGCACCTAGAAGCCCTAGTCATGGTGCAGGACTGCACTGTGCTAGGTGCTGTACAAACGTCGGACAAAAAATGAGACTTACAATCTATGTACATCATACACATCCTGCTGGACCTGACATTCAATACTACTGATCAGCAGCAATCAGACTGAATTCAAAGGGTTTTGTGGGCAACTCTTTCTTCCCCTCCATACTCCCTACCAGGAAAGTTCAATCCTGGTCATATAACAAAACGAGTCCCCCTGTTCTCCTATGGTTGTTAAGTACTGGGCACTAATGTTGCCAAATTGAAATGTGCCTGATATAAGTGTATGAGAAGCACAACGTGGCCTTAGTGAGAATGAGGCTTATTGTGAATACTAGGCGTGATTTTCATTATTACTAAAGCCACTTTACACTGACAGAGAGATAATGAGAATGATACCCAATATTTCCAATACTTTAATGTCTCCTTCCAAGCCAGTGCAATGCCTTTACTGTGGAATCTCCCACTGAAATGAACAGTTTTGAAGGCCCTATCATGTGATGTATTAAAATAAGAAAAAATATTTTATGCTGCTCATCAAGTTATTTTCTTTTGTGTATATGTCTGTTTTTTTTCTTTCTTGGTAATATTTAATTACTCTGATCCTCCACGAGGAAAATAGAGATACAGAATGCTATCCTGGTGATTGGAACGCGGGCTAAGGCATCACATTAGTTAGTTAGGTTCTCTCCTTAGCTTTCCTATTTCCACCAGCAGAGGGACTGAATCACTCCAGATGGCATTTTCACATCCATCTCCTGTTGGGAATGCTTCCAGATTTTTGAAGATGCTTGGAGGGTTTTTTCTTCATACATAGATTTGCCCCAGGGAGTAATCTCTATGCATGAGACAAACCTGTGAAGTAGTAGTGCGAGCCCTTCACTTTATCTTCGTGCACAGCTGAACTACTCCTGAGCCCAGTTTCCTGTGCGTTGCATGTTTTATACTTGTAGTGAACATTTACCCATATCAACATACTGGAAATGAAGGGGAGCTTAATGAATATGTCGATCGCAAATGATTCTGATGAGCACAATAACATTTGCCTGCAATTTACTAGCTATGCCACTTGTAACAATTTAAATATTTTCCTTTTATTTACAGTATATTTACTTAACTTAGATGCCATTATATAAAAGACTTTTGACTGCACTGACAGGAGAGCTTTAGGCAGGGTAATTTTATTTAGGTGGCAGCATACAAAGGTGCATTTGAGACAATATACTGTATATTTTCTACTCTTATTAAAATAATACAGAGTGAGTGGTGGAGCAGCACAGAACTGTCAGTCTTCCCAAACTCTCACCAACACTATTTATGCTTAAACTTTTTCTTTAGAAGAGAGACGAAAAAGTTTAATACTTTTAAAATGTTAACTTTTAAATCAAACATCAAATTCACTTAAAATAGTTCTAGATAGGCTTTTAGGTATCTATAAAAGATACACACACACACTCTGCACTTAATATTTAGGTCCTGATTCTTGCTACTTTAAAGACAGTCATTCAGATGCCATAATGATGGCATGCTATGAGAACATAGAAAAATAGGAAAGACTCCCATTGGGAACACTAAGCCAGTCAAGAGTTACTTTTAGTGTTAAAATACTGTATAGGCAGATAACATATACATATACACAACACACACACCGTGCACCAAGAATCTTATTAACATTGCAAAATCAAACATTTAGAAGTTAGGAAATACCACTATTAAGGGTGGCCATTTAACCTTAATTTGGCCCTCTTATTCATATACATGATACATGCTATTTTTTCCTACATGATCCCTGCCTCATATAGTGCACGATGGATGGTGCTTACTGAATGGATGAAGGTAGTAGAGTAGATTAGGGAGTTATTTGTAGGATCTCTGAGCCCTGTGAAAAATGCTAATGTGAGATACCAGGGCAGTGCACACAAAACACTACAGAATGTTGAGGGGTTTTAGCACGCTGCCAAAAGCAAGTTGTAGTTTGCAAACTATTGACGAGAAATGGCAATGGTCAGATCTGAACAGAGTTTCAAGAGGCCAGAAAATAGCACCTTGATCGAATAGTACCTTGGTTCTTGAAAACTGGAAGAATTTTTTATAATGGAAATTCTAAAGGCAACCTTAATATTGTTGTTGTTGCCACTCCCCCACAATTATGACAAGTATATTTAAGTAGCAAAAACTCATTTGGTATGGTGCTCAGAAGCGGAGAATCTGACTTAGAATCCTTATATAGAAAACATTCCTGTAAGAAAGGCTTAATTTCTTCTAAAAGGACTGAAAGATTTCTCTTTATGAAACTAGGTTGAGGATTATTATTATTTATTCAGTCTCTTAATCAGTCTCAGTGACTCCACTGCAGAGATAGTCTTAACAGTTTTGTAGAGAACCTTGTTTCCTAAAAAACCATTTCACAGATAACTGAGAATAGTCAGGTGGCAAGTTAAAATGTCTAATAAAAATAAATTATTTTTCTGTCTCATTACACAAAGCTATGGGGAAGGAAGAAAACACTTGGAGTCAGCTGTACTGATGGTAAGACTCTAGTGAATATTGTGCCATTACATTTTCTGTTGACATGCAAAGTAATCCAGGGTCAATTAAGTATATTGACTTGCTATTTGAAATGAAGAAAGGAAAATGAATTTTTGTTAATTAGAATTTTATGTAAATTAAATGTACCCTGAACACAAATTAGATATTCATATTTTTATCTAAATAAATATGAAACCTAGATGTAACAACAGAAAGTAGAGAAAGGTAAAATCAATTGGGTTCTCTCAACCATTCACCTACCAGTTCAGGACTGTTCCATCCAGTATGTCTTTAATGAAGTTTTAAATAATCAAAGTTACAGGACTTCTTACTTCCTTTGAGAAATTATTACACAGTCTAATGGATCTATAACCATATATTTTCTCTCTATCAAAATAATTTGTAGGGTTACAAATAGGAATATTATAGCAAAGCATCATTATCCCCTTAACCTGAGAGGCTCAGATGTAGCAAATTTTGCTTTGGTAGCAAACAAATCAGGGATAATGAGGTTACTAGGTATATCACCCCCAAGTCTATAAATGTGCATTACTATTTCCCAAAAGAAAAGATGGCCTGTGGTACCATCGATAAGCTAGACCTAAAATCTTGTGAGAAATCTCCTAAGGCAAGACACCACTGTAAATGATAAGACACATACTTGTGTTTACAAACTGAACTGACAAACATGCAGAAACTCAATGAGATGCTTCGTTAAATTACAGTTATGGTTAGACAGGAGTATGTGAGAATGTCACCTCCTTATTCAACATATATTTAGATCATGTCTATTTATTTTACTAACAGAACTCAAACCCAATTATTAGAGAAATATATATTAAATCTATATCTAAATTATCATAGATTATAGAAACTGGGTGCCTAAAGATAGGTTCCAAAGCCCATTATTAGACACCTAGATTAGTGGTCTGATTATCAGAATTGCTGAGCACCCAGCAGCTATTCAAAAGAGTTGGCTGCTCAATAATTTTGAGCAACCTAAATAAGGATTAAGAGCCTAACTTTAGGCTACTAATTTTGAAAACCTTGGCCCAAGTTTTTATTACCGCTAGCACTACAGAATCAATGCAGCTCTTCTGTTTTGCATACTATCAACATAATTGTCAGCTGAGTTCTAGCTGCAGAAGCTCTATCACAGGTGAAAATGCAAGATGCAGAAAGAACAAATTTTGACCGTTGACTCTGAGGCTGAATTTGAAGCAGGTTCACTTTTTGGCTCATAAACAAAGCAAATTTAAATGTCACTGCAAGAGAATAAAGACAGAGCCCCGTGGTGTCATTTACAGTCACTTTTCAGAGTATGACTATCCTTTAAATATAATGAAAAGGAACATTCCATTATCATCTTGAAATGGGAAAAGTAAATGTTTCTTTTTTATAGCATGGTTTTCAGGCACCAAGAGAAAACATAATAAGTTAAACCTTTGGATAAAATTCTAACTGGAGAAGTACATAAATAAGTAGTGCATATGGACCTGCCAGGTTGGGGAGAACAGATAAACTGGTTGGTCACATAGGTCCTTATCATACCCTCTACCTCTCTGGGCAAAGAGGACAAGAACACAGAATACCCAGGAGTGCCGGACTGAAGGAGGGAGTGCTACTTCCATGGTAACTTTCTTCCTCTCTTTAGACCTATTGTGAGTGGAAACTCAATTTCCTGCTCCATATGAAGGAGAAGCACACGCAGGGGACAGGAGGGCTCAGAGCTGTTAGAAACTGGGTCTCCCAGATTAGTAAACTGGTCATTTTTAGTAGTTTGAATGTAATTAACTAACACAACTCCAACAGGAATGTTTATTTTACCCGATTTTAATACATTCTTTCAATCTGACAGAGAGGAATGACTACTCGACACACACATCACCTCAGGAGTGAAGTGAACATCTCCCCTTCCTGGGCATACATCCTGAAATGCCTCTTCCTGGAGAGATCTTTCATTTAATATGCAGCAACAGATCATCATTAATGCTAATACTGTCTGTAAGTGGTAAAACTCACTTGGAGCTACAATTTGCCTAAGGGAATTACTCTCTCCTGCTAATATTTCCTACTGATATTTTGCTCCCCAGCCTATTTGTTACATAGATTCCTGATGCAACACACACTGGGTAGGAGGTGTGATACCCTTATTCACTGTACAGAGTACCTGATTCCACAAATGGTCCCAGTGAAGTCAGTGGGATTATTCACAGAATAAGGAAATGCTGAGCATGAGTAAGGGAGGCAGAATCTGGTCCACTGTTATTTCTAATTTGTACTCTGTCTTTGTCCCTATTAATTTGTGGGAAAACAGAGAGTAAATTGAAACAGATGGCTCTATGCTCAGTATCCACATCAACTGTAGATGTTGTTTTGCTGTTTAATGAAAAATATCACCACTGAGGCAGTGGATTGCATGTTGCATCCTCAGCTGGCTTCCTGGTATTGAGGGGCCAAGATCCATCTGTACCAAATGTGTTTTCCAACTATGGCACTTGATTCTGCGACCCTTAAGTACTCTGAGGGCAGGTCTACACTTAAAATGCTGCACTGGGCAGCTGCACCGATGCAGCGGTGCCACTTTAGTGCTTAAGTGAAGATGCTCCTGCACTGATGGGAGAACTTCTCCCATTGGCTTAGTTAATCGGCCTCCCTGAGAGGTGGTAGTTCTGTCGACAGGAGAAGCTCTGCAATCGCCGCAGCACTGTCTGCACAGGGGGTTAGGTCGGTAGAACTGTATTGCTCAGCGATGTGGAATTTTCACACCCCTGAGCGACGTAGTCATACAGATATAGATCTATAGTGTAGATCTAGGATAGGTCTACAGTGTGATCATTCCAACGGAGTTCAAGGAGACTCCATGTGGAATAAGGAACCACATAGTGTAAGCAAAGGTGCCAGAAAGAGGCCCAGAATAGTCATGCGGTGAGTAACAGGGAAACTTACTTAATATCAACAATTTTCTTTGAACATTCCAGAGAAGGATATTGCCCCACTTGGCTGCTGCTGACAGCAAGGCTTCTTTTAAAAACAACACCACCACCACCACCTTTTTTGAGTTTTAGAAGATGCAAAACTAAGATGACAAAAAATACCCTTACTTGTAAAACCAAGCAGGGCAGTTTAAAACTCCTAACACAAAATGAATGCTGAATCCTATATCATATAGAGCCCACCACCATCTTTATAAACACGCATTTATATTAATAGTAATATCACTGTTAGAGAAGCATGTCAAATCTCAAACATTCCTCCCATTCATTGCACAAGAAAAATGATTCTCTTACAAATGCTATTGAGCACGATGCTTTCTACTCTGAGTACGGTCCCACTGAAGTTAATAGGTAGCAAGGTTGAAATCAAAGGGAGTTAGATGCTTAAATAACATTGAGGATCTAGGCCTAAGTGTTTTGCAGATCAATCCTTTATGTTGCTTAGTTCTGTTCCAGAGAAAGGTGTTTCTGTGTAACTCACACACATACTCTTTTTCTCTACTTTGGTCATCACAAATAACTGCTTTAGCTTGAAGTTAAATGAGCAAAAAAGATGTTCCAGGTACCAGCTAGCTACACTCATCTGAAATAAATCAATTGGCAGCAATCAGAGAGATGCTGTCCCATGGACTTGTAACACGCTTTCCCAATTAAGCTGTTCAGCCCGAGTCTTAAATAGCTGCCCACAGATTGCTGCAAATTGAGTGATCTCTTGACAACTGACAGTTACTGACTGATATGTCACAGGGGAACAGTTTTTGCTTTAGTTGGTTGAACTGACTTCAAACTGTTTATTACTGTTAAAAAACCTGTTTTTATAATGTGTATGTCTGTTTTGAAGGAAATCTGAAAAGTGGATTTCTACTATAACTTTATCTATTATATGTACAGTAATCCTGAATATTACTGTAGTTAGGATTTTTCTTTAAAGGTGAACTAAATAGGAGCCACAATCAAGGATCAGGACCCCACTGTGGACTCTGCAGGCTAGCTTGTCATTTTCCCGAGTGAAAGGGGAAAGGTGTAGTTAGGCTGCACCTGGAGCAGAGTTTTACTTCTCCCTTGCTCAAAGGGGAAAGTAAGCTACTCTAGGCCTTTCCCAGGCACAGATTAATTCCACTTCTATACTCGTTTAGCTGCACTGGCCAGCGTGTTGGGGGCGGGCGGGGAGAGGGGCAGGCTTTGGCCACTCCTTTCCTGCCTGTGTATGAGGGGAAGTAGCAGCCTATCTAAACAGGTAACAACAAAAACATTCCCTCTGCCAGAGATATTAAAATAAATACACAGAGTCTGGGAGGGAAAATTAGAGTCTTTGCTGTCTGCCCCAGCCACACGCAATTCAGTTTTATGAACCATGCAGACTCATGGCCTTGACTACAATGAGGTTTCTAGGGATATCTACCACAGACGCAACCCCAATGCCACTACCATTGGTGAGAAACATAGTGTGGACTGCCAGCTGGCATTTTTACCTCTGTATTGTCTACTGAGACCAAAATAGCTTAGTGCCTAAAACAATTCTGAAAATTTAACCCAAGTGCTAAGAGAGCTGGGACCTTAATGATGCTCCCTTCCTTTGTGAGTCACCAGCTGTATTTCAAGACCTGTTTCTCTAAACAAGCAGCACGGAGTAAATAAAATCCCCCAACAATTCACATAGACAATTCACAAAACAAACTCAAAAATTCTCTCTGAAATTTCTAAAGTGATATTTAACTGTGTACCCTGGAACATGGCTATGTATGGAGGCAGAGTATTTGATAGTCATTGTTATGTCATTCATCAACAATTCTCAGTAACAAGCACTTCCACGAGGAAAGACCTGTTGGCTTCTGTTGCATCTCCGCACTTGAGCAGATCTCAGGTTTTTTACCCCTTAAGTAACCAAATGCCATGGGTCAGAATCAGGCAACACAAAGGGCCCAGAAAGCAGTCAGATCTCCCCATTTAGGGATTTCCCAGAATGGGAGAGTCCCAGCAGGCCTACAGGTAGGATAGCCAGTTCCTACACCAAACTCTTGCAGTCCCCAGCGTAGGAGGCATGTGGAGAGTGTGCTCTATTCTGACAGTCTCTGCCTGGAAGAATGTCTCTTATGGGCCGTAACCTGTTGGCATAAATCATCTATGCTGGGGCTGGTATAAAATCGGGCCCAGAATCAGAAAACTGCAACGAGCTCCTTTGTGCTATCACCCCCCACTCATCTGCATCCCATGGAATTTGGGCACAGTGAGAATGTGTGGCCATGTATTTGAAGCCCTGCAAAGTGTAGAGCTGGCTTCAATAACTATCTTTAATATAAAAAGAGTAAGATAAGCAGAAATAAGAACTGTGGTTTGTTGCATTTATTACCCTACCAATGAGCCATATGTCCATTTAATAAAGGTTACTGATCTCCCTCCTGCCTCCTACATTATTCAAAGTTCTTGGAAAATGCATTGGGGACTGTACACAAGCACCTGATCATTCAGTCATATATTCTTTTTGTGGATGTATTTTGCAGCCTGCACTTCTATCAAACCTTTTATCTGTGTTTCTCCAAAGCTTTTCTTTATAGTATTCTTCTGGAATCAGATGCATTCACACATATCGGTTTATTGCACTTATGAGAGTGCATAAAACAGATTACTAATGTAAATGTAAATGGCACACAGAATTTGTGATGAGAATAAACTGTTTTGAATAGTGAGAGTTTTTTTCTGAGTCATTAAGAGTGTGGATTCCATCCTCTTATTCACTGCTCTCAGCCACTCTCCATTAGTGAATTCAAGGTCTGAAAATGTCAGTTTTGGAACCAGTGCCAGGAGCTTTTTCCAGTGTGTTAGTTGTGAGCACAACAGCTAAACATTTCAAAGCATGAAGAGCTTTTAATTTTATGTTTCTTATATTAATGAGAAATGAAAAGCTTAAACGTAAGACCCTACCTGTTTATATTCAGATTCTCTTCCAACCACTACCTGCACCACATAACTGATAGGATCTCCTTTCATGGGTGGGACCATTTCCCATGTGATT
This sequence comes from Chelonia mydas, assembly GCF_015237465.2. Taxonomy (NCBI): domain Eukaryota; kingdom Metazoa; phylum Chordata; order Testudines; family Cheloniidae; genus Chelonia; species Chelonia mydas. The sequence goes on from NC_057855.1 coordinate 15,154,457, forward strand.
TCACAGGCATTTCCATCCAACTGTGTCACTCGAGGGGCTGTAATAAAATTTGTGTATATTAGACGCTAATGTAAACAATGACATTGCAATAAATGATATATAGGCTTGGAATGATTAGATTTTTTTGCAAATGTCGATTTCACTGTACACACACAAACTGAAGAAAAAATATTTCCATCAATCATAATAGAAATTTACAGATAGGCAAAGTAAGAAAAATGCTGCTTGAGAACTCATTAATTAGAGTTTGATTTAGGGATATTTACTTTGTATATTTGACATATGATGTTGACAATTTGTGTTTTAACAGTTATAAAGCTTTAGCTTTTTGAATCTAAAGATCTACTGTCATTAAATAGGTTTCAGAGTAGCAGCTGTGTTAGTCTGTATTCGCAAAAAGAAAAGGAGGACTTGTGGCACCTCAGAGACTAACAAATTTATTTGAGCATAAGCTTTCGTGAGCTACAGCGTCCGATGAAGTGAGCTGTAGCTCACGAAAGCTTATACTCAAATACATTTGTTAGTCTCTGAGGTGCCACAAGTACTCCTTCTTTTTTGTGTCATTCAATAATTATTGTCTGACCCTGCCATAATCTACTATATCTGGGAAAATTTAAATAAATAAAAATAAAAAATGCTTAAAAGTAAACACAAAAATAAAAATCCAATTCTGCCAAGGGTAATTATATACCTTCTCTATACAAAAACCACAGAACGCTTTACAGAGAGAATTGGAGGACTTCACAAGTCTGGTAAGAGAAACTGGAATGTGTTTATATAGCTAAAATATTAAAAATACCACCTATACACTAGCTTTTTTGTAAATTTCGGACTAGATCCAGTAATCAGGCAAAACTCCCATTTACTTTAAAAATAGTTTTGCTGGAGTATGAGGTGGGGCCTTTAATCTGAATCAAAGTAAAATCAGAATTGATTTCTGACTCTTAAGGCCAATACAAGATCTAAATGAGACAAAATATCTCTTATTCCGCCTCCCTCCTCCCAAAAAACACACACACAATAAACTACAGAAGTGTAGTATGTGAGTGTAGCAAAAGCCTTGGAACTTAATAATTCAACTGTAATGGTATCCATTGTGCTTTTCAAGTGGACGGCAAGCTGACTTTCCATGGAATTCTGTAACACTAGTGAGCTACATCTGTACTACTGGAGCCATCTCTAAGAACATAAGAATGGCCATTCTGGGTCAGACCAATGGTCCACCTAGCCCAGTATCCTGTCCTACTATAGCGGCCAATGCCAGGTGCTTCAAAGAGAATGAAAAGAACAGGACAATTATCGAGTAAGCCATCCCTTATAATCCAGTCCCAGCTTCTGGGATCTCTGTATCATCTCTGTAGCATGGTCCACTTGTGAGGGCATGAGGATGTGGGCAGCAGATACTTGTGTTGGAGCTTGATTACTACTACCTCATCAATTATTTTGCTTAGGAAGGCAAGGTTGGAGATAGAAGGGGGCTAGGTGGAAGATAAATTTGAAAGATTTTCTGCAACAGAAAATTCTGTAGTCAATGAGAGTTTTGCCATTGATCTTTGTAGAGCCAGGATTGCACCTCAGGAGTTGTTTTTTTGGGGAGTTGGATTCAACCTAGAACCAAAATCATATGGATAGGTTCAAATACAGGGATTCATATATAAACCCTGCCCCGATCCTGGAAGTTTCAGGGATTAGATTTGAGGTTTTGGTTTAGCGCATATGCTAGCATCTAGGAAAGCATGATGTATCACAAAATGCTGTCTTCCTCACAAAATGATCTTTCATCAACTGAAAGCCATCAGATTTCACTCTATGCCCACCAGTAACAGCAAGCTGGCAGGTCAACAGACCACAGGGCTCTGAACGATGGCAATATGTTCACATGTACACCTGAGCATCTGTCCCCTGATGATTTCAAAACAACTGCAGCAGCATCCAGATTATAACAACCTTGCTGTTTGTTGCAGAGGGAGCATATGGCTGAAAAGTGAAACCGTGAGGCTGGAGAGAATGACACGTGCTGCAATACACGTCAGGGAGCTGTTAGCCATGCACATGCAAGAACATGTGCACATTAAAAGTAACACATTTCCCAGCCCTGTGGAAATACAGTAATATGAGAAGCCGTCAAAGAAACCGGTGCTGCTACCGCTGCTGTACAAATTACATCAACCCTAAACTAATCCATTACCACTGAAAAGGGGCCTTGTGCATTATATTCAGATCCAACTATAAATATACATTTGCTTCTCATATCAACACCTGCCTACTTGGAGAGACTGTGAATGGAAACTTTCATCTGAGCTGGTACACCTCTCACCCTCACACACTCTCTTAGGTTTTTGTCTGCCAGTTGCAGAACAAAACTGGCATCATATACATTTCCCCTTCTTTAAATGACTATGGACATTGGAGGGAATCAAAAATGGACTGTTTTGTTGCCCAACTCGACAGGACTCATCTCTTTTCCATTCAGTTTCACTTTCCTGTTGCAGTTTCTGTGGCTACAGTGTTTGCCATATTGTGGGGTCTACCACTGCCAGTATTCTGACATTTAGTTATCTCCCTGACACTCCCCCCAACATGTGTGGGATATCATAGCTACTTCACATTCAGTTCAGAATGTGAACCATGCCAAAACTAGGACTGAATACTTAGGCAGAAAGGTACTCTTCCATTTAGATGAAAAATGGAGTTCTGATCCAATTATATTTTGGATATGGGACAGCAGAATTGACAAAGAGTGCTCTCCACTGAACAAATATAATTTACATCTTAACTTTCTGTCACACAAGTACAGCTACAAAACAAAAAAACTAGTAGATTCCAAAAAACAATGGGGTAATCCCTGTAAAGATATTACCTATCACCAGGCTATCAGTAAAGATATTAGCTGTTTGAAGATACAGTACTAAAGCATTACATTGCTCCTGTTGGAATTCCTTGCAGGTGTATAGTAGTTTGTTTCCACTAATTTAAATTGGGTGGTTGCAGTATTTTCCCTCTAAATTCCATCATGATGGTGCTACATCACCACCAAAGACATTTACTTCAAATATACTGGAGCAGATTGACTACACATGGGAAAGAGCAAAGCAGCAGATTCACATGGTTATGATGTAGCCAGGGTGGCATGCAGAATGGACCTCCCTCGTGAACAGTCCCTTGCAAATCTCCTTCCTTTGGCAAGAATCAATATGGGAGGACTTAGGATTCTTAAATCCCTCACAATTGCATCTTCCAACCTCATTCATGGCCGACCTTGCACTCTCTTTCCGTTGACCTCACCCCTATAAAACTTCTGAAAAAGAATACCTTCTTCTGCATGTTGGATGTGTCCCCACCACTGCAGCCATCTTGTTTTCATATAGTGCAAGATTGCAACTTGCCAGGAATGTCTCTCTCCTCATTTGTGAAAAAAATCAAACCAATGGATATTTAAAAAAACACCATAACTTTTGACACTGGAAACTGCTTAGTTTCCTTGCCTCAGCTGTTTTTAACAGCCAAGTTTCTGCTCCATATAACAGGGTTGTAATCACTACTGTGCTGCACATTCATATCATCGTTGTCATAGACATCCTGCCATCCAAATAGAGGCCTTTTAAGATGCTGAATGTCACTGACACAAGACAGATCCGATATGTGACTTCTTTGGTTATAGAATCTCCTGCTGTCAACCAACTACCCAGATACATAAAACTATTCACTCATTCAATGTCATTTACATGGCAGCATTGGCATAACATTAGTTTTACAGGAGGCATGCATAGCATTGGTTTTATCACCACTGATCTTAAGTCCCATTGAATCTGAAGTTTTCCACAGCTTTTCCAGCATTAACTGTAGTGGGTCAGTAATCTCTCCAAGTAAGAAAGTATCACCTGCATACTCAAGATCCTAGAAAGATGAATCTTCAAATTTCACACCTCTTAACTTTTTCCTCAGTCAGCTTCATCAACAGTCTATTAGAATATTATATAATGTAGGTAAGAAAACACATTCCTGGTGTAAACCTGATTCTACTAAAAACAGTCTGTAATACAACCACGGACACTCACACAGCTAAATGTACAGCGGTCCAGTTCCTCCACTAGGCACTCCATACTGGCATAGCAGTATCCATAGTGCTGACTGATGCACTGAGTCAAAAGCAGCTGCAAAGTCTATGAACACGACATTAACTTTTTTCTGTCACTCTAGTCATTCTTCAGTAACATTTCCCAGAGCATATATGGACTGTAGATCCACCTGTGTGGAAACCACACTGGTTGTCTCTAATGTTTGGGTTGAAACAATATTTCAGTTGTTTCAGAAGTATGATCGTAAACACCTCCCCTGGGAGTGACAGCAGCATTATTCCATTATAATTGGAGCAAGCTAATTGCTCTTTTCTTTTTTTAAAAATGGGATGATACAGCCCCTTTTCCAATCTTCTGGAATGTGAACAGTTTCCCAATCTTTTAAGACAGCTCTGTGTAGCCAGTGAACTAAATCCGGGTCTCCACTATTTAGCAATTTTGATGAAACAAAGACTATGTGCTTCATCATTTTGTAACTATTTGATGGCAAGCATCACTTTCTCTAATGTCACCAGCCTGTTTTCTGATGGGTTCATTTTGGGATTAAGTTATAGTAGGAGTTGCATCATGGTGGAAATCTATTAATTAATTCACAAAAATACTCAAGCCAATGCTTAAGTTGTGCATCAATATCCTGGCAGTATTTTCCATTTTTGTCCTTAAATAGGGGAAGCCATGAGAATGGACATTCAACTACGACCTTCAAGCTCTCAAATACTGTCTCTAGCTTCGACACGTGGAAGAAAAGGACATAAAATGTTGGCAGTTTCATATATGTTTGATCTATTTCAGCAGTTTCATCTGCCACTCACAATGGAACCAAGCTTCATCTAAATCTTCTACTAGAGGCAGAGTCATCGGACCATATGATGGATCTTCCATAAACCAGAGATGAGGAAAGATCCCGATATAAAGATGGTATATGCACTTCTCCAACAATGTCAGTATCTGAGGAATGGATTGTGGAACGTTCAAGCATTCAGAGCCCCATTAGAAGAGTGACTTTCCTGGATGAAGAATTGGAAAGACTGAATGCTGACATATGTGGCGTGCAGGAGATACGGTGGAATTTAAACAACGAGAGCACAGCTATGACTTATAGAGGTCAGACTTTTTGATTGTTGAATGTCTGTGATACATTTGATGGGCACACTTGCGTTGTTCTAGTTTTGTTCCTGAGGGTGTAATCTGCACTACTGGCTTTGCAGGTTTATTCTCCATGCCGGATAATGGCCATTTTCAGTTTGAAGGTAGGATGTCTAGTAGTTATTAGTGTACATGCTCCACATGATACAAGGCATGATGCTGAAAAAGATGCTTTTTATCCCATGTTAGATGACATTGTATCTAGTACATCACCCCGCCTTCATATTGTCATCTTAGTAGATATGAACGTGAGAATTGGCTACAATGGAACTGGATCTGAATTAGCACTGGAACCACACGACCTACCAGAAGACAGATCAGATAATGGTGTGCGTCTATTAGAATTTGCTTCTTCACATGGACTATATTTAATGGCTACTTAGTTTCCGCACAAGAATTGCCGTAAGTATACATTTTGAAATCCATTGGGCAACAATGCAACCTTGTATCCCCATTCTAGTTTGGAAATGCTTGACTAAATTCATGTAAGATGTACATGTATTTAGGAGTGCTGATCTTGCTCCGGAATTTGATTGACTCCAAATAGCAACAATGATGTTCCATTTAATAAAGTTCCAGAGACAGGTATCTACTACATTGAAATACTTCAGTGTTGATAAGCTTTATTATGAAGCAATTGCTAATAGTTACATGGTAGAAATTTCCAATAAATATTCTATATCGGATGACCAACTGTCTATCACGGAGGAAGAGTGAACTTTATTTCAAGTTCTGATCGCAGAGATTGCTGGAAAACAACTAATAAGAATAAAGGAGCAACACTGCAATACAGATGATACTATCAAATTATGGGAGAGTAAAAAAGGTGTACTGTAGAATGGATACACTGGACGGTCAAAGTCGAATCAGCAAAGAGAGGAGGAAATGGGCAATAGAGAAAAAGAAATGTCTTGATTAAGACATCAAGACAGCCTGTAGGAATTATCATGAACAGGATAAAACACACTAAAATGGTCAGTATGTCATCTGAATTCAACTCAGTTCATCTAATGTAAAATTATATGTGGCTCCTGTATCTTCTTGGTAATGCAACTTCCTTGAAAGGTGCTGTAAAGTGTGATCATTTTATATATCGCAAAAGGGTTTTAATTATTGAATTTAGTTTGAATGCACTCTGCTTATTTCCTATGGAAAACAAACTTAAATGAGGCTATGCAGATGGGGATAATCTCCCTTCTTGTGCATACAAAATGTGAATGGGAGTTTTATACATTAAAGGAAAACTGAACTCTGGAGTGTTAACTGCATTTTCACAGTTGAACAGCAACATGTAATTCCATTAGTTTTCAAGTCCCATACGCATACCTACATATACATCCTATCAGTTATGCCCCTCATTAAAATATTTCACGGTAATGGTCCCACACCCTGTAACAATACTTTTGTTAGTAACAGTATTTTAGACTATCTCTGTAGAGTAATTAACCTCGTCAGGTTTACATGGGATTTTCTTTGGTGAGAATTTAGTTTCCTATCATAAGTTATTGGAAAGTTATTTAACTAGTCAACCACCATGCCTTCCCTCTTCCCCTCGCCCCCACAGAGCATGCATCAGATCCCATCATTAATCCATACCTTTGATGGCAGGTGGGACAGATTTGGTTGTGCAGAAGGTACATATTTCTGAGAACGGCCCTTCCCCAGCATCATTTACTGCCTGTATTCTAAATGTGTAGCAAGTAGATTCCGTCAGCCTTTGTACCTTGTAGGTGTGACTTGGTCCCCTGTATATCGGAATAAACCTAGAAACCAGCAAATAGAGAATGAAATCAATTGCACTTGGGGTGGCAACAGCTTTTCTGAATGTTATATGCATATAGGCTTTTTATACCCAACCATCCATACTCTGAAGAACTGTAGATCATATCACGGAAATTACCAAATACAATTACAAAGATTAGTACGTAAACAAGCATATATAATAAATCTATTATTAGATATTAGGAAAACCAACAGTTTAATGTATCTTCTGCAAATAATCCTTCATATTTCAAAATAATTATATTTGGAAAACATCTATCTATATGTTGCCTACTAGCGACTTAATCAAAATGGATTAAATTACTTTACCATACACCTTCATTACAGTACAGGGATCAGCAACCTTTGGCACGTGGCCCATCAGGGAAATCCGCTGGTGGGCCGGGCCGGTTTGTTTACCTGCAGCGTCCGCAGGTTCGGCCAATCGCAGCTCCCACTTGACGCGGTTCGCCGTTCCAGGCCAATGGGGGCTGCAGGAAGTGGTGTGGGCCGACGGATGTGCTTGCTGCCGCTTCCTGCAGCCCCCATTGGCCTGGAACGGTGAACCGTGGCCAGTAGGAGCTGCGATCGGCTGAACCTGCGGATGCTGCAGGTAAAGAAACTGGCCCGGCTGGCCAGCGGATTTCCCTGATGGGCCGGGTGCGTGCCAAAGGTTGCTGATCCCTGAAAAAGTAGAACCTCAGAGTTAAGAACACCAGAGTTATTAACTGACCACATCTGGAACAAGAGGTACACAATCAGGCATCAGCAGAGACCAAAAAAACCCCCCAAGACCCCAACAACAACAAAAAAAGCAAATACAGACAAGTACTGTATTAAACGTAAACTACTAAAAAAAAAAATAATAAAAGGAAAGCAGCATTTTTCTTCCTCATAGTAAAGTTTCAAAGCTGTATTAAGTCAATGTTTAGTTATAAACTTTTGAAAGAACCACCACAACATTTTATTGAGAGTTACGAACATTTCAGAGTTATGAACAACCTCCATTCCTGAGGGGTTTGTAACTCTGTACACTGATATAGTGCTGGTAATTTACAGCACTTCACAAACACAGGGCCCAATCCTGCAAACCCTGGCTCACTTGACTAGTCCTTACTCCTACAAGTAGCCCTGCCCCCCAGGCTAGGTCCTGTTCTCATTTACATCAGTTTAAACCCAGTGTAACTCCATTTAAATCAACATGCCAGGATTTGCAGAACTGATCACAGACCAGACAGATTTCTCTGTCCTGAAAAGTTTACAAATTGAAATAAAACAAGACAAACATCCAAGGCAACAGCTCAAAAGAGAGCATGTCACAAGATGATCAATATCAGGAAGGTGGGGGGAAGCTTGAAGAGGTAGGTTTTAAAGAGTGGTTTGTGGGAATGATAGAGACTGTCTAGTGAATGAGATCAGGAAGACTGTTTCAGATGTAGAGAGCAGTTCTTGGGGGAAGACAAGAACTGTAAAAGGAGATAGTACTTAGGCACTGACTTCCAAAACACTGGTTCTGGCTGGGCCAAACACAAAGAAAGAAAACTTACTTGTATAATACAATACCATACATAAAGTACAAGTTGCTAGCCAGAGAGAACCTGGATTCCAATTTACATTGCTGTTTCCACTAGAGAACATGTCAATAACAGTCATACATCAGACAGTGATTTCTAGTTTTTTATGCACTCTGTAAGGGTCTGTCCCTATAAAGGACTGAACAGAATTGGAACTGAAGTTACACAGGACAGCACAGGACACGCTCAGCCTCTTGCAGCAAATGATCCTTAATTCTCAGTTGGAGAACACAGCTGGTTACTTTTTGAATGGACCCTGAATTTACGGGACTATAAAATTCATGACTGAATCATGTGGTCTTCTGATGGTTTAATACATGCATTCAAATATTCTAACTCTTTTAGATGATTTGGAACCACTGGGAAAAAGACAAAATGATTCCTTTTGACTTCCCCTACCCCAAATCTAGAGTTCTATTCTGAATAATAAATCCTGGCCCTTTAGGCTTTTTACAGAATAATCAGGTCAGGGATTTCACAACAAAAGGGCTTGTACCATTAGCTCTCAGGGGACAGAAACCAATTCATGCTAAATTATGGTACAAATCCATAGAAGTACAAAGCACAAAAAGAGGTCAAGAATCATCTGCAATAAAAAGAAATGTTTAGGGAGTTCAAAATTGCTGAATTGTACTTTGAGGTCTAATTAGGTTTCATACTCCCATAAAGCTTTAATGACCCCTCACTTTGATTGTAAATTCTAGATCCATCCTCACAAGTTATGAAGAGTTTAGGAGAGATCAGACTAGGTACTTCTCCTTCAGCCACTTTCTGATTTGATATGAAATTTCTGAAGAGGAAGTGTACTTCTATTCAACTTTAGACACTGAGGTTTTCAGGTCGGATTGTCTTTGCTATCCCACACTTCTGACAGTAATGTAAGCATCAACAGGAAGTTTCAAGTGGCCAGGAAAGAGCCTGTTATCACAGGGTAAGTATTTTTAGAAGTAGTTTTATATTAAATGCTCAAAATGGATATAGCGTAACAGGCTGCAAATTTAGGCCTAGTCTGTGTGTGTGTACACACAAGCAGCATTCCCCTCACCCTGCACATCCCAACTTAAAGACTAGCTCAAAAGTAGTTCCAGCACTCAGGGAAGTGAGAGGATTCTTCATTCCTGCCAATCCAGGGTATGTGGATGGCAAGATGGAGGCAGAGTCCCAGCCTGCTGCTGCCTTTGCAGTGATGAGTAGAACTAGCTGGGTGTACGAAGGGATGCAGATTGAACCAACTAAAGGGATGATGTAGAATGTACTCTCCTCCAGGCTGGGAAGTTGTGGGTAGGTGTTGTGCTTACTGGAGCACAATGCTTTCTGGAGATGCCCAGCCACAGGGTAGCCTTGCATCACCCCCAAGGCAAGCTAGATTGTGTAATTTACAATCTGATCTTTCAAATAAAGGCAAGGAATCCAAAAGTGAAGGTTTTGTAGTGGCATTAAGAAGTGATCCAGTAAAGCACTTATGTTTGTGCTTAAATTTAAGTCAGCGGGACTACTCTGTTTGATGGGGGAATTCTCTGTTTTCCTGAGGACTAGTTTACACATGCTACGCTCTAATCCCTCCTCCCACCCTCCGCAGGAGGTCAGAGGCCCTCAGCATTTGCATGCACAATTTTTGTTTGTTAAAAGAGAAGATGTTGCAAATACCCATGCAAAGCTGTATTTGCACTAGTTTTTGTGGCACAAGTCAAGTCCTCCCGCAGTTTACAAGTGTTTCAGTCAGCCATCCAGAGAGCAAAAAGAATACCATGTGACTTAGGTCACCTAACACTGATAGTGAATGCACAGAGCAATGGGCACAGTGAATATGCTTAATTTTGTTTGCATCCAACATATGAAGAGTGGTCTTTCAACCAGTTATGCATCCATCTTATAGTAATTTCATCTATACCATATTTGCTTATGAAAATGATATGTAGAACTCTGTCAAAAGCCTTATTAAAGTCCTGAAGTATCCAGTCAGTTCCTTATCAGCTATGCTAGTTATCCTGTTTAAGAAGGAAATTAGATTGGTTTGGCATGACTTGTTCTTGACAAATCCATGTTGGCTATTAATTATCACCTCATTATTCTCAAGGTTTGAAGAAACTGATTGTTTAAAAATTTAGGCAAAACTCAGGAAAACTTACTGAGATTATTAACCTGCAATTTTCCACAGAGGACTATGGGAATGCTGCTGGTTAAGTTTTGAGTTGGAATTTCCGGATTTGCTCCATAAATTTCTGTTCTTCGTTTCCTAGACTGATTCTTATTCAGCCCGCTCTGACATTTGGAAATAGGCATAATTATTCCAATTACTCTCTCCCTCCCCCCCCCCCCCCCTTTTTTAATCTCAAGGAACATCTGTCAATGAAAGTAAAATGCTTTCCAGGAAGAACCTGCATCCTCACTGCAATACACAACACTGTAATGTTAGCTGATTTAAACCTTTAAAATGTTGCCATCCTTTCTCAGATGACTTAGAGGAAAACAGGCTGCTTTATTAAGTCAATCAGATTCAATTAGAGTTAGAGTCTGCAATAGCAATAATGGATCTTAATTCTGTCGGAAGATGCATATTGTGATTTAAGAAATGAAAACATTTCATCTTGATTACAAACATTTAAACTTCAAAACACAGCTGACTTTTTGATAATCATGTAGAATTCTATTAGAGCCTGCAGTAGGCACTTTGTATTCCTTGAGAAGTGATCTTCATTACATTTAAAAGCAGTGCGTTTTCCATTTGGCACTGAAGCTTTTAATATCTGAGAGACATGTTCTGCAGTCCCTACTCAAGCAGAACTCCTAGGGGAATGCCTATGGGAGTATTCCCTGGATAAGGATTGCACTGGATTGCACATATCTGGAATCATACTACATCATGCATTGTAAGCTATTCTATGCATTTACAAAGCACACGCTGTTCTGTTAGACACCACTGATTGTATGTTCCTGTGTTGTATAGCCAGTTAATGATTATTAAAGATAAGATTAACTTATTTTCATTCTGACTGTTGCTAGTGAACCGTTTTAAAATCTATAGCTAGTTTAAAATAATGTTAAGCTTCTTGAGCTCTATATAACCCTCCCAGCTTGTCCTCCTTGGTGAACTTCACATTGCCCCTGTCCCCTTTACTCCTGACATTCCAACCCTTGTTGTATGCTCATTTCTCTGCTTCTTGCACAATCCCTTCCATGCCTTTTTCCACACAGCCCCCGGTGCATGAGACAACAGTCCTGCACCCATCTCCCAGGCCGCCATCTTGTCTGCACTTGAGACTCTCTTAAAGGCTGCCTAGCGAGAATGGGTGTGATTTAGACATAAAAAAGTCTTCTCTGTTCTTCCCCTTCTTCTAACCTCTACCCATTTATCTGCCTCTCCTTGGACAGAGAGCAGCTCTGAGCAGTGAATCTCCCTTCATGGATGCTTCCAGGGTACATTATGAGCACCAACATAAACCGATCAGCAGCAGCAGCAAGGGCCGACAAATACCCCGGCTTTTCCTTTTGTATGAACATTTCTCATTTAAACAAAAGCAATTAAAATGCAGATTGGCTTCTGAAAACATACTTAATAAAGAAAACATATCTAAAAAATTTATGCTATCTGATGACTTTGTCATGAGAGATGGGAAACTCATACAAGCACTGAATGCACAATTCCAGAGACTGAGTTTCCCCTGCATGACTACATGCACTTGCCCAGGAGAACTATAAGTTTGTTTTCACTGGTTCCCCCAAGCCCCACCCAAATCTGCTTGCTCAGGCCGGGATAAAGGTAGAGAGAAATCTCAGCCAAGGTGGGCTCACTATCTTATTGGACAAATTGGATTGCTTGATAGATCAACAAAATTAGCAGTTGAAGGGAATGTAAGGATGTTAATGAAGCATGTTTCTCTGAAAACCTTTAACTCAGATTGGTGTAGTTATGAACATTGCCCCATATGGGTTATAAATTGGCTGAAAGAATGTAAATGCTGTAGCCCACCCTTGAAAAATAAACATAGGTTTAAATTATAGAGGAAAAAATGGCTCAGACATCCATCTGGGTGGACCATCTATGTGAACCCAAAAATTAGTCTGTGAGGTTTGAGAAACCTCTGGTTCCATGAGGCTTATTCCCCCCTCAGCCTGAGACTTTGAAGTCTGCAAGCTGTGAAGCTTAAAGTCAGGCTTTGCTCTGTGATGTGTGTGTGGGGATGGTGGTCAACTTTGCTGCCATTTTGTTCAATGGTTCAGTAAAAGATCCCAACAGCATTGTGTTTACCGTCGGAAGATCACACCATGCAAGAGTGAACCATTAGTATTAACACTACATTTTAACTTGAGGTAGTACTCCCTCCCACTCAATAAGAGCCAAAACCTGAAAACAAAAGTGACTTTGTCTAGTGAAGGAGACATCCCCCAGAAATTCCCCCCACCTTCTTACTTTATCACCTTGAATGATTCTCCCTGACATTCTGTCAAACACAGAAATAATTTATTTATTTACACAGATGAAAAGAGAGAACAGGGTGTCCTAGAAAAATTGTTCGGGAGAGATCATTGCTCTGATTTTCTCATCAATACTCTTTTCTCCTCAATAAAGATCTTTCTGGGAAATGGTAGGTATGTCACAGCTATTTTATTACCCCCACTTCAAGCCCTTCCAATCAAACAGAGGATTATGAATGTTCATCCACAAGTCCTCAACTCAGTTTAATCAGCTGGTTCCTCTTTGGGTTTTGTTTAGATTTTGGAAACACATTTTAATGTCCCAACAACTTCATTTAAAAGAAAAATCCAATGCACAGCACTAAATAAGAGAGCAATCTCGAGCAAAGTACAATGGCATAAATAGACGCCTGATGCTTTACTGTCTTGCTGAAAAATATGGTGCTATGCAATATCAATGGGCTGAAGAGAAATTTATCCTGGCAACCTGAGGCTTTTTTCTCCACAACAACAGCAACTGCCTAATTTAAAACCAAGGTTCATGCATTTCATGAATCAACAGCGGTTAATGGCTTAATAAAGCAGGATTATCACAACAGTAAAAATGTCCCTGTTTTCTGCACAATTACCACCCCCGCCTTCCACTTAGTTTTTTTTTTTTTTTATAGATAGCTCCTCTACTCTGTTTACAGAGCACATCAAACCCTCATCTGTTTTTGTGATTTTCTTTTCCCACCAGCAGTTCCACACACTGTGAGGCAGCACCTAGGAAAGCAGAAGCTGCAAAATAGGAACACAGTTCACCGGAGGAGTAAGAGAACATCAAGTTCTTTGCAGGGCTTGAATTGGAAAAACAGAAGCCAGATTCTCAGCTGATCAAAATGGGTGCTGCTCCACTGAAGTCAATGGTGCTACATCCAGTCACATGAGCTTAGGACCTGACCCCAAAGTGCTGACAGACCCTCACCTCTAGACTTCCATCAGCATGAAGTCATTCCTCACGCACAACCCTGCATCATGACGGACATTCAAATCCTGCCTATTTCCAGCCACAATTGGTCTGGAGGTTTACCCCCTTCCAGTCTTCAACTGAACATCTCTCCCATTGATGTGAGAAAGTGTCATTTTGTCTCTTCTGAGACCGTGGGGGCTGATGCACCAGAAATATGAGGGCAAGTGTTATTTTAAACACCTTCCTAGTGAGGGTTTCAGAAAGGCAGGGCAGAGTTAAATTTGCAGCCTGCGCTCCATAGGAGCCCCATGAGCTGGGAAATGTGTTGCATCTGTATATCCCCTGGCACCCTAGTCATAGCCCTCCAGTATGACCCATAATTAATCAATACCTAGACAGACAGAATTCATCTATACATGATGTATATATGCGCATGCACACATATCGTCCTAAGCATTGAGTTGACCAACTGTCTGGAAAATGCCAGAGATTTAAGAGCAGAAGTGAACACAGTATTTAAATATGGTTTTGTTTTGGCTGTTTTGTCAAAGTTTACTGTCTGAGTGGTACCAAATTTTTTAAAACCTAGAGAAATCACTGAAGTCAACAGCAGATTAACTGTAAATACATTTTTTGAACTTAATTTGTGCTGGTTTCATCAGTGTTATATACTGTTATTGGAGAAAATAGTTCGTATCTGACCCCAATGAGTTTAGCACTACTCCTAATTCTGTTAGCACTGGCACAGCAATTCAGTAACCTAAACAAATGTTTTCTTCCAAGTAACCTAAATGAAAGAGCTAGTGCACAGTATTCCAGTTTAAAAGTGTGCTCGAAAACAAAGCCCCTCACTGGTTTTTCTAAATAGCATTTTTTTAAACTGATCCATATAAACAAGTAATGTCTCCTATTAAAATAGGCAGATATTTACAACCATACCATTCTACCCAGCTAATATAATCAAGTGCTTCTTCCTTCAGTATACAAAGACAAAGATCAATCAAAAGAGAAAGAAAGATAAAAAGAGAAATAGGAAAAAATATTTCCTTTCTTCTGCTTAGTCACTGACTGTACTTTACAAACCAAGTGATTTGCAGGAGATCCATGTTGATAGGCTCTGCAGAGTAAACCCATGTTGTCAAAAGATTCGGATCTAACCTGCATTCTGTGGGTCAGCCTTTCATATGCAGCAGCATCTGACAATATTGTAACCCATACTTATGGCTATGTGCCACTTTTCTAATGACTTGGAGGCAATCGGTGGAAGACAGCTATAGCATAGTGTATGCATGTAAACTAGAAGAGCTTGCATTAGGAGGCCTCTGCATCCCAGGGAAGAATTTACCCTGTGGAGTGACAGCCAGCCGTACCAACATCCTCCCATGCAGTTTACAACGTTTGGGAGAGCTCCGATTTATGTTTGGTGCTTTATAAGAGTCCTGTAGGCATAGATGAACTGAGTCAAGGCATCTTCCAACTGCCTCAGCTACACTGCTCTGCCAGATAGTGCTTTTATGGGCTGCCTGACAGAGGGAAGGTTCCAATTGTTTTCTTACACTGCCCCTGGTGCTGAGGCCCTGCATAATCATTTACGCTCTTGGAAATCGCCATAGGGAATGGGTGGGTTTGCATACAGCCCACCTTCTCTGCTCACACTGAGACTGGAACTGGAAATTCCCTATTCTCAGAATTAGCTAACATTTATTTTATTTTTTATTTCCCTGTTTCAGAACCATTAGATTAAAAAGACGTAGAGACAGTAAGGCTCTCTCTTTCATGTACTGTTAGCCTGTCTACTTTAATGACAAACAGAGTCCTACCCTACATCCTCTATGCAAGCAAACCTCCCACTGAAGTCAAGTGGGAGCTTTGTGTAAGTAAGAAGTAAGGAGAGAATGGAGACCAGGTCTCTGCATGCTAGTGATGGATTAAATGCTGATTCCAACTTTCTGGTAAAGAGTAGCATTATAGGTATGAAGAGAAACAAAATAATATTTAAGCATAGATTCATAGATTTCCAAGGCCAGAAGGAACCACTGTGATCACCTAGTCTGACTTCCTATATAATGTAGGCCATAGAACTTCCCCAAAACAATTCCTTTTGAACTACAGCCTACCTTAAAAAAAATTCCAGTCTTGATTTTTAAAATTGTCAGTGATGGAGAATCCACCACAACCTATGGTAAATTACTCCAATGGTTAATTACCCTCACTGTTAAAATTTGATGCCTTATTTCCAATCTGAATTTGTCTAGCACTTCAACTTCCAGTCACTGGAACCTGTTATACCTTTACCTGCTAGACTGAAAAGCCCATTATCAAATATTTGTTCCACATGTAGGTTCTTACAGACTGTGATCAAGTCACTCCTTAACCTTCCCTTTGTTAAGCTAACCTACTTATCCTACTCAAGAGTGACCTACTTGAGTCTATCACTGCATGCTTTCTAATCCTTTAATTATTCTCATGGCTCTTCTCCAAACCCCCTCCAATTTATCAACATCCTTCTTGAACTGTGGACACCAAAACTGGACCCAGTATTGCCGCAATTGTTGCACCAATGTCAAATACAGAGGAAAAACAATCTCTGTTCTCCTACTCAAGGACATCCCCCCACCCCCGCATTTGTGCATCCAACGATAGCATTAGCCCTTTTGGCCACAGCATTTTACTGAGAGCTCACGTTCAGCTGATTATCCACCAGGACCCCCAAATCTTTTTCAGAGTCACAGCCTCCTAAGATAGAGTTGCCTATCCTGTAAGTATGGCCTACATTCTTTGTTCCTAGATGTATAGATTTACATTTGCCCATATTAAAGCACATATTGTTTGCTTGAACCCACTTTACCAAGTGATCAAGATCACTCTGTATCAGTGACCTGTCCTCTTCATTATTTACCACTCCCCCAATTTTAGCATCATCTGCAAACTTTTTCAGTGATGATTTTACATTTTCTTCCATGTCATTTTAAAAAATATTAAATAATGCAAGGTCAAGAACAGATCCCTGCAGGATCCCACTTGAAATGCACTGACTCAATGATGATTCCCTGTTCTATTTTGAGACCTATCAGTTAGCCAGTTTTTAATCCATTTAATGTGTCCAATTTTATATCATATACAGTTTTTTAACTGATATGTCATGCTGTACCAAGTCAAATGTTCTACACAATCTAAGTATACATCAACACTATTACCTTTAGAGATAACAGGTCAATTAGGTCAACAATAACCTGGTCTATATTGGCCATACAAGAATTAATAACAACAGAAATAAGTTACAACAGACTTACTACACTGTCTTTTATTTCACTAACATTTGATAGCATCAATGACTCATCACATACATATGTGAATTTTCATGTCATTCTCAGTACTGTTAGTTATTTTCCTAGCATAATAGTAACTGATAGTTCTATAATCCTTGTAATTAAATCTCATTTGCATGCCACGTTCATAATTGTTGACTGCAATTATGGTGCTCCATAGTACATATAGACAAGCTAATTCAGAAAGCTAAGTTGATTTCTAGCACACCAACTTCGCAGAATGAAGCTAGAACTAACTAAAATAGAGACACATTAGGGAACTATTTGCCACTCACTCTGATCTGGAGCTAGTAGGTATTTTGAATAAAAATTTGTTTTGAAATGGACAAGATATTATCTTTCAAATGTGGCTACTGCAGATGCACAGAAACCATCTTTTATTATGTTGCAGCAGACTGTGGGCTAGACTCTATTCGTATTTACACTTGGTTATACCAACACACTAAATCCTTGTCTACACTATGGGGGGAGATCGATTTAAGTTACGCGTAGCTGAAGTCGATGTACTTAGATCTACTTACCGCGGGGTCCACACTACACTATGTCGATGGGAGATGCTTTCCCGTTGACTCCCCTTGTGCTTCTCATTCAGATGGAGTATAGGAGTCGAAGGGAGAGCAATCTGCGGTCGATTTAGCAGGTCTTCACTAGACCTGCTAAATCGACCGTCGATGCATCGATCGCTGCATGTCAATCCCCCGGTAAGCGTAGACAAGCCCCAAGTTACACCACTGAAGTCACTGGAGTTACTAAAGATGCTCACCAGTGAGACTGAAAGCAGAATTTGATCCTGTGTGTTCAATTTTACTTAGCTCAGTGAGAGAAATTTATTAAATTAGGAATTCTTTGAGACTCCCACGGGGGAAGTAGATAATCCTGCACCTCAGAAGAATCCTAATATAGAGAATATTTTACCTTAGACGTCTAACACACTTATCCCTCTCCCCTCCCTTTGTCTCATCAGGTAAGACATATGTAAATGACTCACATCCACTAAAACAATATTAAAGTTGTGACTAAAAGCAAGAAAAGAAGGGAAATAGAGGTGAAATGTATCTAAATATTCCTCAGATTTTAAGACCTTCAGGGCAGGGATCTCATCTTTTCTGTGTTTGGACCGCATCAACAGAAAGGGGCCCCAATCCTGACTGGAGGCTTTGGACACTGTCCTAACAAATATGTACCAGTATGTGATATAACAACAGCCATCTGTACAACAGACAAGTACAGAAGTAGAACAGGATGCCTGAGACCTGAAAGACTTTCTGAATGTTAACTTCCCGTCAAGTTTAGGTACTGCAGACTAAACAGGAGCATGCATATGTCTCAGTCTTAATTGTGAATTTCCTTTTATCATCTTCTTTTCCACCCTGAGAATCTTCCATGCATTTTTTTGCACTAATGTTCATTTAGCTATTATTATATTTTGAATACATTTTACAACCCAGTAGGTCAGATGTAAATCATAATTGCGGCTAGACTGGGTGTAAATTGTCTTAGTTAAATTAAGAGAGTGAACAGTTTTCTAATTCAACCGCTTGACACCTGCAGTAACTACAAAATTTATGTTAGTGATCAGACAAAGGGAGAAATGTTTAGCAATGCATCTATCTGGGTCTATTTCTACAGTATTTCTATTCTTTCTCTCAGGTACATTATGGGTAGTGAACACAGATTTTATTTTAAAGCTGACATGCTGTAGAAGAAAACTGACCATTTCTTAGTAGAATGGGATATCATAGTTCTGTTCCTTCACTAGGGACTATGCTACTTAAACCCGACCACAACACTTATAAGGGTGCAGCCCTTTTCTACTCAGAGAATGTGTTGGACACATGGGATAGATATACTTATTTTAAACTCAATTTGCACAAAGTCAGTGAAACTTTGTTCTCACTGGCTAAGATAGAGCGAGAAATCGGAGAGTGGCCTCGTGGCAGAATGTTATAACAATTCTGAAGAAATGCATGTATCTTCAATATGGCAAGACATGTTTCCTAAACTTCTGAAAACCGAGGCCCTCTTCAGAAAAAGGATCACAGTTGCAGCCCTGCTTTCTGCTATATAAATTAAGATGTGTGGGTGTTTAACATCTCCCTTCTTTCTAGTCCTTCACGTCACCTCCACTGTAGGACATATTAGTGTAAATCTTTATGATACTTTCTCTTCTTTCTTACATGTTTTAATGAACAGTGAAATACTTACAATCATGAAACTGAAAGTGTCTCTGGCATCTGAGTTGGCAACCACTGAAATGAACTGGGAAGTTCACATCTCAGAGTTACTCAGACTCTCTGCAAACTCAGGCAGATACCTCTTTATCATTTACACTTCCTTCATATTTGGAATATTTTCTTCATAAATTTAACAGCTAGAAACTCTAGAGAACAACTGAGAAGTCTCTCTAGATCTACTAGGGATTCTTCTGTGCTCCCAGGAAGCATGCCTCACATTTTGAAATTTTTTCCGGTAAGGATGGATGGGATCAACGGAGGATGGGATAATCATATGGGTTTTATCTTCTGAAATGACTCTAGTGTTTAGTAATTACTATTAACAAAGGTGGGGAGTGATCCACATACCACATACTCTCTGAGTAACAGATTGCTACTTTAAACAGAGTTTTGGTTAGGTGGAATAAAAAAATTACAATGGCTCTTTTGTTTGCAAGTCTTGCTGCAGCATTTTACTAATGTTTAAAGTTAGGTATGATGCAGCATCATAAGAAAGCCATAGGGTGAAGTTCCAGACAAAATGAAGTCAATGGCAAAACTCCAAATGACTTTAGGAGAGTCAGGATTTCATCCACAGACTCTAATTACTATGATGGAGCATGTATCTCTTGTGGGAAACACAGGGCATGTAATTCCAGGCTCCATACCAAGAGAGGCACACAGTGCAAATAACATGTGTTGTCATTGCATAAGCACTGTTTACAGAGGTTAGGTGAATCCTATTTTTTTGGATAAATTATGCATTCTCCATTTGTTAAAGATTATATAGCCCTTGAACAGTGCAAATACCTATAGTCTAGTAAAATGTTTGTAATGGTTCAATACACACACAAATCATCTTTGTATATTTTTAAAGCAAACTACTACTATTAATAATGTTCTACTTAGCCATTTATGTATATATAGTTTACAGTGAAAGTATTACAGTTTAACTTCTTATCTTAGTGCTTATCTACATGGGGAAGTTATTCCAGAATAAATTCGGGTGTAAATTTAAAGAACAATAGCTATTCCAGAATAAGAGTATCTACATGAGGAGCTATTCTGGAATAGTTGTTCTACAATAGTAATTCCAGCCAATCTTCCTGTGTAGACTAGCCCTTACAGTCTGATTGGTTCATTTGGCCTTCTGAGAATAGTCACTGGCATTTTAGCTGAAAACTCGAAATGCAGACTTTTAAAAAGCATTACTTATTACTAGGGCCCTACCAAATTCACGGCCATGGAAAACCCGTCACAGATTGTGAAATCTGGTCTTTTGTGTACTTTTACCTTATACCTTTCAGATTTCATAGGGGGAGACCAGCATTTCTCAAACTGGGGGTCCCAATCCCAAAAGGAGGCTGTGGGGGAGTCACAAGGCTATTGTGGGGGGGGATGGGGGGCTGCGTTGCCACTTTTCCTTCTATGCTGCCGTCAGAGCTCGGCGGCTGGAGAATGGTGGATGCTGGCTGGCTGCCCAGCTCTGAAGGCAGTGCTACGGCCAGCAGCAGCACAAAAGTAAAAGTGGCAATACCATACCATGCCCCCCTTATTTCTGCACCGCTGCTGCCTTCAGAGCAGCCACGGGAGGTTCCTGGACATGGGTCTGACCTGCCCCCAGGAGTGGCCCCTGCAGGGGAAGAGGAAGTCCCATCCCTCAATAGCCCCTCCAGGACCTGCAGCTGGAGCCTGGCATTTGGTAGGTGCCCTTGGCCAGGGCACCCCCAGCCCTGCCCCTCCCCAGTTCCAGGCCCAGTGCCCTGGTGCTCGGGAGATAAAGGGGCCGTAGGCTGGCTGTGGGTGTGTGGGCACCCAGCTCTGAAGGCAGCTCAGATGCCAGGAATAGCACAGAAGTAAGGGTGGCAATACCACAACCCCCCTAGAATAGCCTTGTGACCCCCACATAAACCCCTTTCGTTTGGGATTCCCCCAGTTTTAACACCGTGACATTTCAGATTTAAGTGTCTGAAACTGTGAAATTTACATTTTTTTAAATCCTGTCACTGTGAAATAGACCAAAATTGATCGTGAATTTGGTAGGACCCTACTTATTACCCATCTGTGATAGGTTGGGGGTCCTGCTCCTGTTTCTTTTCAAGTCACAAACAACTTAGAGACCTTCTTGTGGTTTATTTCACAGTGTTCCCCCACTACCTTTATGTACTTGTGCTGCCCCATATTTACAACAACATACAATCCTTAGCTGCCTTGGCCAAGGAGGGGAGAGACAGAAGGGATCTTCCCCTCTGGGCTCTGACTCTGAAAGCCTGCACCCTCCCCCCACACCTTTGCACATCCTTCCTATCTTCAGCCTAATGGGCTACTGGGCCTCTCAGCTCCCCTCAGCCCATCCCAATTAATCAATTAGGCACAGCTCTTCTTAATCAAGACTACTCTAGAGCAACTAATTGGAGTTGCAGTGACCAGAGTGCTGGATCAGCTGCTGTTGCCCAGCACTCTATCACACACCTATCCCCTACTCCCTCCTTACCTGACAGGAAGGTTTTTTTCTTCCCCCATGCTCTTCCTCACTTACCCTGTGGGGATCTCCCTCCTCCCTAGGGTAATCATTCAAGTCCCTCTTGTGGGGTCTGCTCATTCTCCCCTCTTTTCTCACAGAAGCCACTGGGGGTGGGGGGTAGGTTGTCCCCACAGCTCTGTTTCAGCCCACAAGTCTTCACACCATGGGCATCCTGGGAGCTGCATTCCTCATTCTCTCCCTTCTTACTTGTGGCGGATTGTGTAGTCTCCCCGTATCTCCCTGATTACATGGGGCCCTGGGCTCTCCCAACCCTCCAAACCACACCTAGGCTTCTTCTCCCTGGCATTCAGGAGTGGAGGGATCCAAGGGATCCTTAACCTCTGTTAAGGAGATCGGATTGAAAACCACTGCTCCAGAGCAACTAATTGGAGCTGAAGCAACCAGAGTACTGAATCAGTTGCTGTTGCCCAGCACTCTGTCACACCATACTTGCGAATGACTTTCTTTTAAAACATATGTATAAATTATTCCTAATGTTCATTTCATATTCTAGTGGATTTATCTATCTACACAAAGTTATAAAATACATTTTTATTACTGTATATATCATTGCTAAAATAAACATAGAAATAACTGAAAGTAATCTGCAATTAATGGATTTGTTTATTCGGTCATTTCAGGACTAGCTCTTGTAAGTATTTTGAGCCACCAGTACAAGGGGATGTTAACCCTTTTTGACCTCAGCAACTAGTCAAAGTTCAGGACTCGGGTGACCAGATGAAACGGACAAAATACTGGGACACATGGGGGAAGCAAAACAAAACAAAAAACCGCTGGAGCGGCCAAAGCCACAATATCGGGACAAATGGCGTCCCAACCATGCATCGGTCGGGACGCGGGACAAAGAACTAAAAATTGGGAAATCTGGTCACCCTATTCAGGACCCTGGAGATGTTCTAGTTGGAAGGGGAAATTAATGCAGTCTGGTATTTTCTTTGATGCCATCTTGTTTATTTACAAAGAACATACAAAGTAGTGTTGCCAGGCATCTGGTTTTTGACCGGAATGTCCAGTCAAAAAGGGACGCTGACAGCTCCGGTCAGCTCCGCTGACCAGGCAGCTAAAAGTCTGGTCGGTGGTGCAGTGGGGCTAAAGCAGGCTTCCTGGCTCCACGCAGCTCCCGGAAGCGGCTGACCTGTCCGGCTCCTAGGTGCAGGGGCAGCCAGGGAGGCTCCGCATGCTACTCCCACCCTGAGCGCCAGCGCCACAGCTCCCATTGGCCAGGAACCACAGAAACTGCGAGGGCGGTGCTGGGGGGTGCGGGCAGTGCACAGAGCCCTCTGGCCCCTCTGCCTAGGAGCCAGACATGCCGTCTGCTTCCGGGAGCCGCCTGAGGTAAGTGCCGTCTGGCCGGAGCCTGCATCTTGACCCC
This sequence comes from Chelonia mydas, assembly GCF_015237465.2. Taxonomy (NCBI): domain Eukaryota; kingdom Metazoa; phylum Chordata; order Testudines; family Cheloniidae; genus Chelonia; species Chelonia mydas. The sequence goes on from NC_057855.1 coordinate 15,177,844, forward strand.
TCTCCCACACCCCAACCCGCTGCTGCAGCCTGAGCCCACTCCCGCACCCAAACTCCCTCCTTGAGGCTGCACTCTGCACCCCCTCCCACATCCCAACCCCCTGCCCCAGCCCTGAGCCCCCTCCTGCACCCCAAACCCCTCATCCCTGGCCCCATCCCAGAGCTCAGACCCCCAGCCGGAGCCCGTAGCATCTCCCGCACCCCAACACCCTTCTCCATCCCTGAACCCCCTCCCGCACTCCAAACCCCTCAGCCCTCCTGCAGTGCAAAACCCTCATCTCCGGCCCCACCACAGAACAGCCCCCAGCCAGAGCCCTTAACCCCTCCCACACCCCAACTCCCTGCCCAAGCCCAGATCTCCTTCCCGCACCCTGAACCCCTCATTTCTGGACCCACCCCAGAGCCCACCCCCCCGCCGCAGCTGGAGCCCTCATCCCCTCCTGCACCCGAAACCCCTGCCCCAGCCCAGTGAAAGTGAGTGAGAGTGGTGGAGGGTGAGCGACGGAGGGAGGGGGATGGAGTGACTGGGGGGGTAGAGCGTCAAAGAAGGGGCAAGGCTGTGGCGGGGCCTCAGGCAGGGTGTTTGGTTTTGTGCGGTTAGAAAGTTGGCAACCTTAATACAAAGTCCTCCTTCTCCAAACTCAGAAGGAACCAAGAACAAAAGGAGCAGTTTCTTAGCTTACAGATACAATCCTCTTTAGTCAACACCAACCCAAAAGATCTCTTTCTAGCTTTTTCCGGGGTCATACACTGTGCTCACAGGTACTGCTTGGCTTTCTTGATTTTACCTCAGCCTCTCTCTCTGTTCTTGCCTGTTTTCAGTTTCTGGATATGTCAGTTTTCCCTCCCTCCCAACCCACAACTTTACCCAAAACAATACTCAGCAAAAAATCCAGGGCATGTTCACAGAATCCCTTTATCTAGGTAGAGGCTATATCCTTACAAGGGAGGGTGCTTTAATACCCATCAATCTAATTGAAGTTTTAACTCAACCCATAACGAGGTTTAATCAAGCTATAAACCCAAACCACTGCAACATCCGTCCTCTCATTAAAAGCTATAAAGTTGGCCTTACATAAAAGCCAAGTGCTCCCAATGTTCGCAATGTACTGTGCTTGCCAAAAACAGACTTTTCTTCATTTCCACTGAAGGCTGCACAAAACAGAGAAGACAAAAGATGCTAATCTGATCTTCCTAAATGTCACATAATGAAGAACAAATGAGACATGTGGCAGGTACATTTGTGATGTGCACACCTTTTTAAGCCACTACATTCATCAGTGCCGAAAGAGTTCCAAGTATCTTGTTTCATCATGTCTTGAAATCAGTGAAGCATTTACTCCAAAACAAGTTAACTGTTAAGCTTCATTATTGCTATAGAAAAACTAAGAACTATACTTAATGACCAAGACACACTAAACGGCATTGGCTGACTATTACTTATGTAGATAGATAAGGTGAGTGAGGTAATATCTTTTATTGGACCAACATCTATTGGTGAGAGAAACAAGCTTTCATAGCTGACATTGCAGTGATTGTACGGGTATGTTGCATCCATGCTGGCACAAAACTGATCTGGCCTGAGGACTTAGTCCTATAGCTATCAGGGGTGAATCAAGCTAATTACTGCCTCCCAAAAATCAATTGACGCACTTTTGTGCATGGACACAAGGTAAATTTCAATTAACTGAGGGAAAACAATCAGTGTAGCTTTCTCCAGTGCAGACAAAGCTTGAATAATTCCTGCTGCATCTTGGAGGTCCCCCATGCAAGCTATACTGTAAGGCAAGCTATACTGTAACCCAAGCTTGTGAGAGCTTACAGAATCACAGCACAGAATCACAGAATAGTATTTAGGGGACCATTTGCAGTGGAAGAGGTCTGGGCAGAAGTGATAGGAGCTGTTATGAAAATCAATCTAGCTACTCACTCTCCTGACTCCCTGAGTAATATGTTTTATTCTTACAAAGACAAGGTGGGTGAAGTAATCTTTTATTAGACCAACTTCTGTTGGTCCAATAAAATAAAATAATAAGGCAAGTTATTTCTCCTGTGTATAATCAGATTTAGAGCAAGTTAAAGGTTTATCATCTTATCACCTTCAGTGTTGGGTGAAGGCAAACAGAAGAAGCTTTTTTGAAGTAAGTTTCTTTATATCCCACTTCATCGTATGTGACTGCAGGTAATGGGCTCCTGCCAAGTGTCACTGTGCTGTGAAGCTGCTGTTTTGTCACTTATTATTTCAAGTGGGAATTTATATTAACTGAATGCCTCTTGTTGCTTATTTAGCACCGTGTTGCCATAAAGAGAGTAGATCTGGGAGGTGAGTCTGAGAATCAGACACCCCAATGGGAGAACAGCAGGTCTGAACTCCGCAAAATAAGCAATTGAATCAACTGGTTGTAGACAATGTTATTGTGTATAAATATGTCAAACAAGGTCTTTTATAAAAGCTTGTAATGTCCTACACTTGATAGTTATTAGGAGATACTGTATGTATACAGGTTATGCTTATGAACGTATGCATGGTTATATATTTAAAACATTGTAATTGTAACTTTTACTCCTGACAGAATTCTGTGCTTCTCTGGGGGTGCAAAATTCATATGGCCTGCATATTTCTGTGTTCCCCTGCACAGAAAAATGCAAAAGAAATCTATGGGGGCACACGTGCCTCTTCCCCGGCAGCCCAGACAGTGCATCTGTTCCAGTGTGCCTGGAGCAGCCTCAGAGACGCAAAAGCAGTGGATGTGTTGTTCCTTGACTTTAGCAAAGCTTTTGACACTATCTCCCACAGTATTCTTGCCAGCAAGTTAAAGAAGTATGGGCTGGATGAATGGACTATAAGGTGGATAGAAAGCTGGCTAGATTGTCGGGCTCAACGGGTAGTGATCAATGGCTCCATGTCTAGTTGGCAGCCGGTATCAAGTGGAGTGCCCCAAGGGTCGGTCCTCGGGCTGGTTTTGTTCAATATCTTCATAAATGATCTGGAGGATGGTGTGGATTGCACCCTCAGCAAGTTTGCAGATGACACTAAACTGGGAGGAGAGGTAGATACGCTGGAGGGCAGGGATAGGATACAGAGGGACCTAGACAAATTGGAGGATTGGGCCAAAAGAAATCTGATGAGGTTCAACAAGGACAAGTGCAGAGTCCTGCACTTAGGACGGAAGAATCCCATGCACCGCTACAGACTAGGGACCGAATGGCTCTGCAGCAGTTCTCCAGAAAAGGACCTAGGGGTTACAGTGGACGAGAAGCTGGATATGAGTCAACAGTGTGCCCTTGTTGCCAAGAAGGCCAATGGCATTTTGGGATGTATAAGTAGGGGCATTGCCAGCAGATCGAGGGACGTGATCGTTCCCCTCTATTTGACACTGGTGAGGCCTCATCTGGAGTACTGTGTCCAGTTTTGGGCTCCACAGTACAAGAAGGATGTGGAAAAATTGGAAAGAGTCCAGCGGAGGGCAACAAAAATGATTAGGGGACTGGAACACATGAGTTATGAGGAGAGGCTGAGGGAACTGGGGATGTTTAGTCTGCGGAAGAGAAGAATGAGGGGGGATTTGATAGCTGCTTTCAACTACCTGAAAAGGGGGTTCTAAAGAGGATGGCTCTAGACTGTTCTCAGTGGTAGCAGATGACAGAACGAGGAGTAATGGTCTCAAGTTGCAGTGGGGGAGATTTAGGTTGGATATTAGGAAAAACTTTTTCACTAGGAGGGTGGTGAAACACTGGAATGCCTTACCTAGGGAGGTGGTGGAATCTCCTTCCTTAGAAGTTTTTAAGGTCAGGCTTGACAAAGCCCTGGCTGGGATGATTTAGTTGGTGTTGGTGTTGGTCCTGCTTTGAGCAGGGGGTTGGACTAGATGACCTCCTGAGGTCCCTTCCAACCCTGATATTCTATGATTAAATCACTGCGGGGGAAGGCGGGGTTGAGTGTGCGTGCCTGCTAACAAGCAAGAGAGACTCTGTCCCTCTCGCTTGGTACAGTGGCTTGCCCGGGGGCGTGGATGGGTAGGTCTTATTATTATGAATGAGGAAGGCTCTTTCCCTGAGGCAGAAACGTAGCAGCCTGCCTGCTTGTTAATTGATCTCATTCTCTGAGGCAGAAATGTAGCAGCCTACCTATGTAGTAACATTGTTAATGTTCCTATTGTTAGTTAACTGTTCCCATTCTCAGTCAATTCCCCCAGGAGCATAAAGCCTGTAAAAGTTTTAAGGCCCCTAAATTGCCAGAGTGATGTAAAGCATTATAAATGACAGTAAGGGAATCAGCTAAGAAGATCTATGTGCTTTCTCACTTTTTTCCTGTGCCAAAGTGGCACAATGGGGTTAGATTACAGCTCAGGATTTATTTTACTTACTTGTCTTTTTAAATAAAAAGACTTGGGGACAAATAAAACATTTACCAAGCAGTCAATAAAATGTCAGGACAATCAGAAGCACGCACTTCCCAAAGTATCCAGCCAGGTCCAGGACAATGATTAGCAAAACTGCATGACTTTTATGTGTGAAAGTCTGAGCAATTTAAAATGACATTTTATTTTATTTTTTTTGCTGTTTGCTGTTCTGTAATATAATTTAAATGAAAATCCAGGATAACTGGAATACAGGGTATTAGTTACCAAGTGTTTGTAACTTAACTTTCATGCCTTTAGGAAATGCTGAATAGTTATTCGAACTGGTGTGATTATACTGCATTATTTTGACAAATAAAATATGCAGAATTTTGCAGAATTTTTAATTTTTTGGTGCAGGAATAAACTTTCGTGCAACTACAGCATCACTTCATAGCAGTGTGGTGTGGCAATCAAGCACCTTTCAGATGAGGTGTTTACATGACACTGGCTCCAAGCACATAGCATTGTCCAGTCAGGAAGAGACAATGGTGGACCATTAAAGTTAAAGGGAAAACACTGAAACAAAATGAAACGGGAAAGAAAACCCCAGTCTGGAACCCCCGCCCTGCTCTGCTTAACCATGAATTACCATAGTTTCAGAAAAAGGAAAAAAAGAATGCTAACGCTGTTAAAAGGGAAAGGGTTTTTGAAGTGAAGGCTATCTAGAAACTGAAGGCCAGGTATTTAAGTGGGGTGCTGTCCATGAAGCACTGGATCCCTTCTAGGACAGAGGGCCTGCTGGGAAATTCTTCAGAGGCAATTGGTAACTTGTTTTAGAAAAGGGAATTTAGCTAATATAGAAGTGTAAAGCCCGCGATTGTGTCTTTATGTTTATTTTCTGTGTAACCTGTGTTTACTTTTCTTTTGTATTTCATCCTTGCATCTATGAATTTTCTATTAATACATTTTTTTGTTTATTTTTAGCTCAAGAAGGTATCTGTTGCGCAAATTGTGTGGAGTTTGTGTGCTGAAAGTGAACTAATAATTGAGGGCAGGTTTGATGCCTTCAGGAGTGACGAACTAGAGGGGAAAAGTCTGGTAGTTAAGAACTCGGGGAGCTGGATTTGGGACCAGAAGAGATTGCTGAGGTCACCCTGCAAGAAGAAACTAAGCTGGTGGAAGCCAGGGTGGGACCTCATGCTTGTAGGCTGATCATTGGTGTCAGAGAACTGAACCAGAACAGCGTAGCATTAAGATACCCAGAGTTGCAAGGCAGGTGGTACAGAACCCATTATTGGTCTGGGTGATCTCCAAAACGGTAAAGAGAGAGTGGTCACTTTCATAGTGGTTTTATTACTTCCAATTTGAGCTTCTGAGCAAGATCTTCAGTGGGCAAAAATAAGCATAGCTCATTGAAGTTAATGGAGTGTGCCAGTTTATATCAGCTAAGGATCAGGACCTCTGTGTGAAGCTCTACAAGGATTATCTGCTTTAGATGTCAATTATTTTTCTGATTAAACTGGTTGAAGGCCAGATGTAATTAATAAATCATGAGCTAGCTGTAGCCAATCTGCATGTTGTTAAATTTATTCATTAAAGAGAGCCCACTATTATAGTGCTCTTGTGTGTCGTCTTTCCCCTCACCCTGTCTTATATCTTTCCACCGCTGCAGAACCCACTTTATCCATTCCATTTGTCAGGAAAAGCTGCTTGTGAAGCACATACTGTATAAGGCCTGATTCTGCATTTCTTGCATACCCAAAGCTTCAAAGAGTTTTTTGTAAGCCAGCAATACTGGATTAGGCCCATGCATTCTTATTTTGCAATCAGTGTGCAGTTACCAACCCGATACATTTATATTATTTTTCTAGTGTCCAGAAATATTCTAGATGCCTCACAGAAACACTTACAGACTAAGGCACCCCCCTATCTTGTCATTCAGGTACTTGTTATCCTTGTGACTAGTTTCTTAATTGCCATGTCAGTATCATGCGAATGCCACTTTTGGTGCAATATCACATTACTTTCTGCATTGTATGATATATCCCCAGAGAAGGGGACAAATTAGATATGATTGTGAAACACACGGACTGGTTTTCATAGGGAGGAAAAAAAAATCAGGATATTTGCTAAATGTGGACTATAAAATACTTTTGCAGTTCAACTGGTTTATGACAACAGTGAGATCACACAGATTTATATGCAGGCTAAACTATATGTACAGAACTTAGATCATATGTCTGTAGGTATAAGATAATAAGGAAAACAGCAAAATTCCTTACTGTGATTCATTCACATAAATATCTTATCATGATTCATTCGTTTGTCATGAACATTTAAGAACAGAAACATGCACCTCTTACCTTTTGTTTTTGTCCTCTATCTGCAAGATATATACCATGTCATCGACAGCATGCAGTTTGGAGCTGCTGTCTCCCCATTTCAACTTTAGGCTCTGAGGGCCTGCTGCAGCACACTCTAACCGAGGAGGTAAGGGTGGTAAGGGCCTGGTTTTTGCCGTAATGAAGTGGCTAAATGGTCCAGCTCCAATTTCATTGACAGCCTGGATCCTGATCCTAAAATAAACAACAAAAATAAAGCAGGTTTATGTAATGTGCTTTCAGAAGGCATATTATCTAAAAAGCCCCAAAGGGCAAAGCTGTTCTTGGCCTTCAGAGTTAAATTTGGTATAGCATCAATTTAGTAGCTCATATGTCCACTCCCAATAGTCTATATCCTGTCTTAGCAAAGTGAAGGGCTCTTTAACCTACCCACTCTTTCCTGCTCTATTACGATCTTCTTTACATCATAGCAGCAATGACGACAATGAGCAATGAACAGAAAGGAGAGATGTGCTATACTATCCAGCTTAATTTCAGGGCCTCAGGGCCACATTGCAATACCCTTACTCACACTGAATAGTACCTATGCAATGAGCTGTCCAACTGTAGTCAAGGGGACTGCATGAACAATAAGGCACTTCTCAATGTGAATAAGGGCATCCCAATCTACTTATGCATTCATTTTTGTTACCAATTTAAGGTCAGCCTTACTCATGGTGAGTAGTTAGTCACTACGCCAATAGTAACATTTCTTCAGTTGGCTCCTTGCAAAGAGAGAGACTATTCAGTGTGGGTAGCGTGGCAGAATCTGGTACATGGTGATTATGAAACATGCAATATTGAGACTGAGGTCCTCTTTTTCCTCACAAACGCAAACAGCCTGGAGAATTGTTGGGAAGGCTACTGCAAAGCTATCATCAGACGGTAACACCTTTTTGTCACTACAGACCATGACCAGATTTGAACCACCAGCTAAGTGGTGAATGGCGCCACACCCTGGTCCCAAGACACTGTATTATTCTAATCGATATAGCTCTTCCCACAAAGGGAGTTTTGAAACTGGTATGATCATATCAGAAACCCCAGAATCTAGCTGTTTCTCATACTCTGAAAACTACTGAGAATAAGATTTTTCAAACCAAGTGCCAAGAAAAATGTTAGTAGTACGTAGACAGATTATGGGCATAACTTCCAATATTACATGACCCCTTTGAATTTTGTATGCTTAAATATTCACAGTTAAAGATTTATTTATGAGCTCAGTCAAGAACCTGGTTCATGGACAAAAGCTTACTGAGCCATCTGAATCAAAATAAGTGACACTTGGGAGTAAGAGGAAGACAAATCAGCTATATAGTCCTACAGGTTTTCTTCTGGGAATGTCCCAGTGATTGGGTTAGGCTTCTGAACCCGATTGTTCCACCAGAGTAATGGCTCCTGGCTTCTATGACCATTTCAATCATTTACTTCTCTGTGGCTCAGTTTAATAATTTGGGGATAAGATCATCTCCTTCGATCGCAATATGTGAAACTTCATGTTTGGAGAGAGTTTGGAAATCCTTGAACTATACACTATATAAGCAGTAATACTGGCACAGACAGGGCAGATGTATGCTTCAAAAATCTGTTAACATCTAAGCAGAAAGGAGAAAAACCTAGTGGGCAAACAAAATGATTATGATTTTACAAAGAATGTCCTCGTTTAGATGGCTGGACAGATGCTACCTGCTTTGGAAACGCTATGCACAGCAGTCTAATTTTCTCATGGGCAAAGATTCTTGACAGGAGATGTTGCTTCTTTTGAGAACTACAAGCCACCAAGAAGCCAGTAACTACTAGCAGAAAAACAGTCATTCACAACATTGCCTCTGCCTACTACAAGAGAAGCAGCAGCTATATGGGATCTTTCCACTTGACATAACCACTTACTTAGATTAAAGAACTTGGAAAAAACATAGTATTAAAACTTCAAAGGATTTCTTTGCCTTAGAAGTTTATTTTCTCTCTTTCATTATAAAAAGCAAGAGGGAAATCATAGTCAATCTATGTAGGGAAAAAAATCATTAACAAATACATCAGTAAAGAGAAAGTCTTGCCTGCAAAGTATGCAGATGCAATACCCCCCCACACATAACATATTGCATTAATGCAGTGAGTTATACAAGGGGCAGAGCATTGTTGTGCTGCCCTTGAGAAGCCTGAGAGGGAGTGTATGATTTAGGGAGTCATGCTACTTTGCCTACTATTCCAGGGAGGAAGTAAACTGTGAAAGTATACGCATCTCAGCATATGCTCCCCAGTACACTAGTGTCCCAGGGCACATTGGTGACTCCAGCCTTCTCCCGTCCTGTTACTGCCCACCTTTGTGAGAGGCAGATGGAGTGGCTCTGCAGAGTTCACTTGCCCCCGTGCACAGGAAACAGTAGTACAGCACAGGAGATTAAAGGGGCACCTTATGCCTCCTCTACTGCCTGGAGCTGCTATGCAGGAAGGGCCCTGCTCAAGTTCAAAATCTTTTGCTTTGGAAAAACTCTCATACAAATCCTCACAATGCTCTCTTAGGCATGTATTAACATCTCCATTTTACAGAGGGGAATTCAGACAGAAAAGGGTAAATGTCTTGACAAAGGTCATGAGGTGAGCCAAAGGTCACAAAAGGAGCCAAAGCAGAGATAGTATTAGAACTCAGTATTTCCTGGCTCTCTGAGCTGTGCTCTATTCACTGTCTCTTCCTTGACAGTCTTGTGCTTTTCCATAATCATTTTGGTTCTACTATTCTACTTCTGTACTTGGAAGAAAAGCTACTGAGCGTCTAGCTTTGGCTGGCAGAATTTATTTTGAATATTTATTCCTACTAAAGAACTAATAGTCTGTCCCGCTTTCCATATACCCACATAACGTGCACTGACTTTAGTAGAACTTATGCACATTCTTAAGGGTAGCATAGACCTTTTAACTGAAAATGTTGAAATGCACCATTCTCCCATGTGGCATTGTGAGTAGAATTACTCATGGGATAAAAATAACATGTTTGAAAAAAGAGAGTCACTTTCTGCCCTCAGATGCATACCTGGAACGCTCATTGGCCTCATCTAGATTTGTATGTGTTCTGTACACGTCAGGGCTCAGAGCCTTTTCATATACAATATTTCTTCGAGGTGGCAATGTGTTTAGAGATCAAGTAGTCAGAATTCATTTTCATCTTTATTGCCTCTCACTTGATTGTTCTAAATTAGAAAGAACCATTGCTCTTTATTTCACTTTCTTCCTTTCCTGTTTTTAACTCTGTCCTGTGCTGAAATAAATGTTCCATTTTGTAAACCACTAAGAGGAGGTCAAGAGAGAAGCCAGGAAGATGTACTAGAAGAACTTTGGTTTCCAAATCATGTTTGTCATTCACTGTTTTAAAAATGTGTGGTTTCTGATTGTTCTGTTGCTTTTTAAGATGCATTTCTTTAAAAGTCGCTTTTTTGGATCCTCTAATTTCAACTTAGACAACTTAGTATTAGGAAGTGAAAAAGTGTAGATGTCATTTTATTTCCATTTCTTTACACCCTATTTTCTGGACTACAGTTTAAATTAAGAGGCCACATACTGCATACTAGATCTTTACATTTAAAGTCCTATATCATAGAAACAGCATAGTTTATTGAATGGACTGAACATTGAACTAAGAGCCAGGAATTCAGAATACTATTTCCAGTTCTTGCACTAATTTGCCTCAGGCAAGTTATTTTTCCTCTCAGCATTTATTTGCTCTGCAAAATGGGTCTGATACTACTTATCTCCCATACAACAGTGTTCTGAGGATTAGTTAGATAAAGTTAAAGTTTTCAATGTGCTAAGTAGCAGTAGCATTATAGTGATCTTCAAGATTTCTTTCAGACCAAACAAGTGCAAGTAAGGAGTGTTTCTTTATTTCTTAAGGTTCTGATTCTGATCTCTGTTACATGAGTGTAAATCAGAAATAACTCTACTGAAGAGAATGGAATTACACTAACGTAAAACCTTTGAGATCAGAACCAGGCCTTAACGTTTAAAAACTCAATTTCATTTTCACAATCTACGTTCATAGATTCACAAATAGTGTTCTGCATTTGTTGATGCAATGGAGGTAACTAACAGATACAAAAACTATGGTACGATTAAGACAAAGCAGGTCAAAAAAGCTAAAGAAAAAGAAAAAAGAAGCATAGACATTGAAACAGACTGACTACTTTATTGGTATTATGAGAAGCATAATTAATGCAGACTTTTTTCTTACTTCACATTGTATGCTCATTATTTCAGCTTCGAAAGTCATTGTATTAACTCCTAATAGCTTTCCAAGGTGAAAATAGGCGGAAATAATTTTCAATAGGAAGCTGAGAATTCATCATCTAGTAATGACATATGGATGGTGATATGTGCCTAAATTAAGAAATATCAGCTTTTTGCAGGGAGTTTAAAGCAATGAGTTCATAAATAGAGGTTCTACTACTTTTACATTTTGCAGTAAATAAACCAAACCTCAACAAAAACAAACCACCTGTCTCCAAATCATTTAAGCTTCAACCATTTCTCCATGACAGTATCATATTTTGAAGAAAAAATTATGAGAGCATTAGAAATTTCATGTAAATGTCATCTTGCATTTCTTAAACCTACTTTTAAACGATGGAGCTGTGTGCATGTAAGTTGTATGTACACACATATATATATACTCATGAACTAGGAAAATCAAAAGGATGGTGAAAACTGCATTCAGCCTCAAATCAAAATAAAAGGCATCTTCCCAAACATACACCTCGGAAAAGCAACAACTAGTGGTTTGTTTGACTCTACCAAATTAGAACTTGCCAGGCAAGTCCTCACTGATGCTATCACTTGTAAGTCTTTGCCAAGTTGCTACTGTCAGTGTAATGCTGGACATATGTGGCTGAGTGTATATCCATCTGTTCATACAGCTGGATACGATGGGCCAGACTACACTGGCCTTCATGTGGGTGCAAATGAGGCAGTGAGACTCAAGGAATATTTACACTCTGTCTCTCTTTTTCTCTGTGGTACTGTTATTTATTATTTGGATTAAAGTGGTGCCTAGAGGCTAGGGGCACATTGTGGAAGGCACTGTACAAGTACATAACTACAGCTAAGCAAATAATTCATATTTTGGTTTGGTGGCCGAACTGAAAAATCCCAAATCAATTTGGTTAGTTTTGAGGTTTCCTTGACAAAACAACAAATAGAAAAACATTTACTCAGATTAAATGAAAGGGTTAAAATGTCGACATTTTAAAAACAACATTTCATTTAGAAATGGTTCATTTAAAAAATGTAAAACCGAAATGTTTTGACATTTCTACTTTTTTTTTCTGCTGAAACTATTTGCTAAATTAGAACCAAAGTTGTGAATAGTTTTGGAGTCCTGAAAAATGCATTTTTCAATAAAATTTCTATTTACTGAAAAAATTTCACCCAGCTCTACATATAACACAGCTAGCCCAAACAGCTTTCACTCCAAGTCTAAGGCTACAGGCAACAGATACATAAGACATAAGATACATCAGAACAAGGAAACAGTGAAACAATCACTATAAACATCTATATACACACACAAGTTATTTTTATTTAAGACTTTACATTGAAATATTTGTGTTAAAAACCATTCATAAAGTCACTCTTACCCAGCCTTTAATAGTGATTTCTAAGGTAAACTTAAAAAAGCTGAAACAATGGAGGGTTTTTTAGGGCTACTTTCAAATGAACCAATCATAATTTTAAAACAAATATTTGGAAAATGTAAACAGTAAATTTGGGGGACATTACCTAATGCTTCTAGTCTTGGCATCAGATCTCTCTATCACTTGTATCCATTTTTGTATTTTCCCACTGGCTCTTTTCAATTAGATTCAGGAAACATAATTTTTCAGATCAGGCAAATTTAGAAACTCTTATAGGACCTTCAATAACCGATCATATTTTAAAATGTTCTTGACCCAGGAAAATAAATATGCTGAAAAGGATGTTATTTTCGGTTTGGTAATGGAATAATTTGTATAGTATTCCATGTGCAAGCTGGAAAATCACTTCTGAATTATTCTTAAGCAGCCTGACATGAGAAGAGTTTGATATACAAGTTCTCATAAAATTAACGCAGTGTACCCATTCTTGTGAAAAGCAATGTCTAAGAGCTAGGATAGCAAATATAAACTCTTCCATTTCTAGAAAGGAGAAAGCGCAGAGTGAAAAATAGGATTCATGTCTAATATTATAGCCTAGATTAAGCTGAATTAAATATTTTGTGGTAGAATAAGGTATTATTTCTAGTTTGACAGTGACTAACCTGATCCTTCAGTCCTTAAGAAGGCAAAACTGCATGATTAGACTCAAAATTCTACTTTATCTAAGGTATTAATATGGCCCCCATTGCCTAAGTATCTAAGCACAGGACCATATTTAATGCATTTATCCTCACAACAGTCCTGTGAGGCACCTTTATTCCCATTTTACAGCTGGGAAACTGAGGCACAGGAACGTCTGTAATGGAGGTGTACTTGAACCCATATCTCCCAAGTCTCAGGCTAAGACTAGACCATCCTTCCTCTCTATGAGCCTGCTTTTGAGCATTGAAATGAATGGGGAGGCTTTATAATTATTTTAGCTGGCGTAGTATGAGATCTGCATTCCTTCTTACTCAGGCAAAACTCCATAGTCTTAAAAAGGAAGAAAGAAGCATAATCTATTCAGGACTTTCAATGGTTAAATTACACACATAAATATTTATAAATATTTGTGAGCTCTGGAACACTGAGCCCAATTTTGCAGGTCCTTACTCTGGTAAAACTTCTACTGGTAGCTCAAGGACAGCTGGACTGAGCCCTTTGCTTCAAAACACACAAAGCTCAATCCTCAGAGATATTTTCATATGCATTTCTGTTTTCATTCAGAAAGGTCTTTCCCTTGACATGGTTTACAAATTGCAACTGCAATGTTTTTATTTCCATAGATGCTTATAAGCCAAACTTAAAATAAGTTATCCTATTAAAAGAAATACTCAGTAAGATGGCTAAGTATGTCAGTGATGCATGCGTAAACAAACACTCCTTAACAAGTCTGCCGAATTGCTTGGGGGTGTGGAGTGGCCGGTAGGGAGGGAGGATGGAATCACAACAGTACAGCATCCTTAATCAGGAAAAACAGAAAGACAAAACATAGGAACAAAGTGTACCTAACAGGAAAACAAAAGATAATTTCTCCCCTAAAATCCAGTAGTTAAAAGTAAGTTTTTCACCATTTTCAGCTGGCATACCATGGGCTATTTATTCACTTACAGTCTTATCAAATCATACAAAAAACAGTTAAAGGAAGTTTTGACAGAAATTCCATCTTTTATGTGATAAAAATACTGCTGCAATATGTAATCTCAATTGTTGTAACTGTACTTCAAAAATATACAAGGAGCTGTACTGCAGTAAGTACTCACAGAAAGTCTAGTAAAGAAACTGAACTAGTGGACTTGATGCAGAAATTATGGATGGAATTCTATGGCCTATGTTATACAAGAGGTCAGAACAGAAGAGTTTATTAACTTTCACTTAATAAAAAGTAAGGGTCCCTTTTTGTAAACCTTTACATGCTCAAGTACTTTACACCTCCACTGCAGTCAATGAGATTACTCGTGCTAAGTACAAATTAATTGTGTGAGTAAAGATACGCAGGATCAGGCCCTACATTTGAGGATGAAGATATTTACTTTTTTGCTATTACTGTGAATATACACATACACGCAAACACACAGAGTGATATACATACACACACACACACACACACAGTGATATACACATACACAAAGTTGGGAGTACTGAATAGGAATAAGGAACGGGTACATCCCCCGTACAAGGCATTGGAGAAGCCATTACTGGAAAACTGTGTCCAGTTCTGATGTCCACACTTCAAAAAGGACGCTGAAAATTGGAAGGGGTTCAGATGAGAGCTACAAATATAATTCGAAGAGTGAAAAACCTTTCTGGTGAGAGACTTAAGAAGTTCAGTCTCCTTAGCTTATCAAAGAGAATATACAGAGGTGACTTGATTGTGATCTATTCTGTAAGTACCTACACTGGGAGATTTCAAAATAGGTTTCTTTAATAGCACACAACCACATAAAATCTAATTATTGGAAGTTGAAGCTAAACAAATTCAAATGGGAAATAAGATGCAATGGAGGGTAATTAATCACTAATGTGCCAAGGAATGTGTGTGGTGTATTTTCCATCATTTGAAATCGTTAAATCAAGACTGGATGTCTCTTTCTAAAAGATATGACCTAGCTCAACCAGAAGTTATGGGCTTGATGCAGAAATTACTGGGTGAATTTCTATAGCCTGTGTTATTCAGGAGGTCTGAGTATATAATCATAACAGTTCCTTCTGGCACGAATAGCTATAAGTCTAAGCAACAAAGGCAAGATCTCATTAACATAAAATAGAGAATTCCAAAAAATTCCACTTCTTCTTTAGGTTCAGGGCCTAATCTTGAGAGAGAAGGAATACTTCCTTTGAGGTACTGCATGTTCTCAACACACTGCAGGATCAAACTTTGATTGGAAGACAGTGTGTTCAACTCTACAATTAATCCCATTTCCTTTTTTTAAATGAAAGCTTAGATACTGGAAAACAGCAATATTGGCAGAAAGAAACCATTTTAAAAGAATCCGCAATTTTTTTTGTGCCTGAAGATTTAGGGTTTTCTTTGTTAAACCTTAACCAGGCCTTCATTTTTGCTTATGTTGGCAATTATTTCTATTTACCATTTATGTCATTTTGAAGTCCAAGTTCCTGATTGCCCTAGTTAAATGGCTTATGAGTACAAAAATGAACAAGCCAATAATTTGTGCCTGCAAAAATGAAGGTCAGCACATGAAATTTTGCTCTAATGCGTTAGTACTAAGCAACTGAAATGACTGTTTCCATTTTTGTTACAGAAAAGCAGATCCCAGGAGTTGCATTTTGATATTACATATTTTTCCTCTCTAAAGAGCACAGAAATAAGCACATAATATACAACAAGAGCATCTGAAGCATTCCATTTTATGCCTTTGTTCAGTGACAATGTCTAACTCTGTCATGTGAATTTTAAACAGTCCATTAGTGTGCAGAGTAAACTTGAAATGCACATGGTTGACTATGGGCTTATATAATTAACAAACAGTATGAACCCTTTCAACAAGTCCCTAAACTGGGCTGGAGCCTTGTGACAAACAATTTCCCTAAATTACAAAGAGCTGCACTGAAGAAGAACACTTCAGCATGTACGGATTTTGCTAGCTACGAGTGAACTCAGAAGCAGTTGAAGCAGACATTAGTATTAAAAAGATGGTGGGTAAGTCATTTTCCTAGATTAGGACAATCTTTGTCCCAGTCAAAGCTGAATTTTCCAAAGTTCTCTGGGGCAGGCAGGTAGAGATAAAGTGCAGCTAGTCACATGACCAATTTGACTACCAACCAAACATATCCAAAGCATCTAAATTTTGGGACATATTTACAGATCTTTAAGCGGAAGACTCTGTCACATCCTCTCAGATCATCTTCAGGCTGTTTACAGGGAAGTGCTTTGCATATCTAAGGGTTTTATTTTATTTAAACTATTTTTATACTATCAGCTCAGTGTGCAGACTTACTTGGTAAACTACTGCTGTGCAAAATATGCATTTTTCCAATTTTGGTTCTTGCTAACTAGAGGTTTGCTTTGAGATTCTGGCTTCAAACAAACCCAAAACCTGGCAGTGAAATGCCACTGAAACCACAGAGTTTTGACTAGTTTTGCTGACTTTAAACTCAGACCAGGGTTGCCAAGAGATTTGATAATCTCCAAGGTCTTGCTTAATGTTTGGGTTTGAAAAGAAACCTAATGCCAGGTAACTTTCACTTGCTTTCATTGCACAAATTTAACACAGCTTTACTATACCCCCATATATCGTAAAATAATAATACTTCCAATTCAGAGTAGCTCAAAGGGATTTGCAAATGGCAATTAATTAAACAACCTTCTTATGTTATACCTACGTAATGTTATGTTATGCCTTTCTTATGTTATGCCTAGGTGGTAAATAACAACCTTCTTATGTTATGCCTAGGTAATATGATGATTGGTGTGCTAAAAATATCATGGATAGACTGGATATACACAGATGGGGTATGTGTGTGTGTGAACAAAAATCCACCAACAATTATTTTAAAAGTTTCTTTCTTCAGAGCTATTTTTATTAGCACAATACTACAAAGTATGGTCAGTGCTGCATGAGCTGCTTCTGCAACTTGCTTTGGCCCTTTGCTTTCCAAGACAGCTGAGGTATGGTATTTTCTGAAAAGTACAAGATGCCCCGCTGTGTATTTTTGCTTCCTGACTCAACACTTTCTTCTTCTTGTTCTCATCAGACCATTTTTAGAAGCTTGGTCCCACAGCAATCATTGTGACCAGTTAAATAGTTAATGTTTATGGTTTCACTTTTTCATTCAGATCAGAGACAATCACACTCCTAAGCTAAAATCACATAATTTAATATGGCGCCTTATGAAAAGTAAAGAAGTTAGAATGTAAACTAAGATTCAGGGCATAAATCATAGTATGACCTCAGTATAATACTTCTGCTCAGAGGGAGCCAGAACAAGAGTCTCACAGAAAGAGCTGCTGTATGATTAGTGAAGAGGAACCTAAAGCTTACCACAACTTTTAGTTCTGATCTCTTTTTCCAGGCTTTGGAGATCAGGACACCTACCTAACAGCAGCTATAGAAGAACAAAACATGAGCTAAAAAAAAAAACAAACAGAATTTTTAGATGCCCCATTTTCTGTGACCCAGTTACTAATATTAATGAAAAGTGCTGGCTGATTGTATAGAGTCACTTGGTGCTGATCAAAACCTTTTATTTTGTTTTAGTTGCTCCTGCATCTGATCTCACATGTAATAAGGAGAAAACAAGATGTTCCAGACCAACTAAGGGCAGCTCTTAAAAAAATTAAGTAGCAGCTCACAAGACAAACACAGGTTAGACAAACACCTGTCAGTCATGGTCTAGATAATACTTAGTCCTGCCTTGCGTGCAGGGGACTGGACTAAAAGACTTCTTCAGGTCCCTTCCAGTCCTATGATTCTATGAAGAGGAGAAAGAGATACATTTGATATTTTTCTATTGATGGCTCCTCTTTTAAAATTTCTAAAGTGAATGTAGTGCCCAGGCAACAGAAGCCTCCTCACACCATCCTGTTACTTCTAGGGACCACTGGTAGGGGGGAGAGTAGTTCCATCTCTATACCTAGTCAATCCTTTGAGACTGCTGATAAGGTCACAATTCTGATGAAGAATTTTGTCATGTTGACATTTGTCCAGCTGGATCTGAACTAAAACTTCCAGCTCATTTGATATAAGCCACTGATGGGTTTTTCAATACTAACGACTTTTGGTCATTATCAGTGTTGGCTGGATTTGAACTAGTGACCTGAAAGCGAAAGGCTCCATATCCCAGTAGCAATCCCTGAGCCATCCACTTGCAGTTTATATTCACATTTTACATTTCCACAGGCTGGTAAGAAGCTAGATGCCACTATACCATTCTCAGTGCTGTTGTGTTAAAATCTGAAAACAGAGTGGAGCATTCTAGCTAGGCTGCACAATGTTTGCATGATTATTCATGACAAATGATATTGCGAGTCTGTGCTGTGTCTAATTTCTTCAATTGTACAATCAGATTTTTCTGTATTACGTATCTATAAGAATAACTGTTTTTTTTTTAAAAAGAGCTTCCTTGACATGATCAATGCCACTGTGTATTACTATTCATCTGCTAATCACTGTTTAAGATAATTTAAATTCTAGCAGCAATTAGAAAGACATCATGAAAAGCATGAAAATCAGATTAGTTCAAAGGATGAATACACATTTGGAGAAGACATTTTAGAATAAAATTTAGAATTTGAGTTGTTAAGAGCCAATCACTTAATCCCAAATTTCATCTTCTTTAGTTATTTTTTTCATATTAAAGAGATGGCAAATATAGCTACTCAAAAGAACATACATTAAATCACCATTTTAAACTGTACACAACTTATTTGCCATATAAGAAAATTACTTAGTTAATAATACCTATAAACACTTAAAAGAATATTACTGATTAGAATCTGAAAAATGATACATTGCAATAAACACAGCACTATGGTAGTTAGAAGCATTTATCATTTCCAGATTCTGGAATGTACACTTGTCAACTGCTCTTGGGACAGTCTCTTTGGAGGACTGAGCTTTCCCCTAACCAGTCTCCCCTCTACTCATCTCAAATTAGCCCAGACCATCAACTTAGACTCATTTTAGATTATCAGCCCTTAAACTCCAGGGTTTGTAGTCTTCCTTTGTCTCCCTGTTAGTTTCTTAGAGGCAGACTGCCACAGGGCACTTGCCCCTTCACTAGCCCAGGCCTTTCTGCCTCCCCATCTCTCTCTGTTTTTCCTTTATTGCTACACTTGTCTTCCTTATTGGTCCCAGCTGTTGGTGGATGCCTCCATGACTGGAAGTTCTGGCAGCTATGCTGGGGGCTGGTGAGCCTGGTTGCCTGTAAGCCAGGAAGACTCTCCTCTCCCTTCTACCCGTGTTCAGTATGGGGTTTGTAAACCCCATTAGATTATTATGAATTTTATCTGTCTTGGTATTTGCTTCATAGATTAACTAATACAGTTTCCAAACACATAAGACAAAAACAAGGACAAAGCAAATAGAGAAAATAAAGAAGATAAATGGGGGCGGGAAATGGAGACAAAAGAAGATAGAAAAAGGTGAACAAAGAGAACGCATCTTCAAACCTGAACTATTCCAATTCACTCCATAAAGACATCATTACACTTTTGCTAGATGTTTAAGGATAGTGACTTCTTTTTCTTCTTTATGATACATCCTATAAAGATTCCCCTTATCTAGTTAATCTGTGTGATATCAACATGAGTTTTCATTACTGTACCGAGAAATGGCAGGATGATGACACTCACCGGTATGAGGTTTCTGGAAGCAGATCATCAATAACATAACTTGTAACGTTACTAACTGGAATGCTAATGTCACCAAGGTCTATGTTGTAAGAAGTAATCTCAGACCCATTATTGCACGGTTCTTCCCAGTTTAAAACAAGGCACACAGAGGGCGATATCTGATAGGCATCCATATGCTCATCCTCCAATACAGAGAGGGTACAGACTGCATCAGGTACTGATGCTGGAGTCCTGCAAGTTACTAGATCACTGTAGGGTCCAGCTCCTGCCTGGTTTATAGCCTGTGGAACAAAATAATGTTTTTAGAGCAACACACATTTCATTTCACAAGGCAATCAAATAAACTTAGACCAATGTACCTTGCAGCCTGGAAAAGTTAGATACCTATCACCTTAATAATTCATCACTTAATAATTTATGCCGTTTATCTGTATGAGAACAATTAATATCTTTCTCTATTATCCAGAGGTGTCACTTATATAGTCTGAAGTGTCTTTCAAAATATATATATAATTTCCCTGCATAACCATTTTAATCAAATTTAGCAGTAACCAATTTGCACCCTTCCAGTTTAACAGTGAGCCACTCTGAGCAATCTTTCAACCAGGTGTGCACCCATGTGACAGGGTGCCGTTAGCAGCTTCAAATTGGGATCTGTGGAAGCCAGTACCCTGGTCACTTAAAACACCCAGGGCACTGGCTGTGGTTAAGGTGGAAGGGAGTATTTACACTGCTGGTAGACTAACGAGTTAATGAGATAATTAGCGCACCAGCCAGAGAACCCAGGAAGGAAAGCAGGCAGTTTAAAAGATTGACTCAGGAAGCAGGAAAGGGCTCCTCATAACTGCTGCTATATTGTTGTATTATTTACTCCTGGGGGAATTCTGTGCCACAGCGCAATGCAGAATTTTGCAGAAATTAATGTTGTGTGCGCAAATGGGCTGCAGTGCTGCTGGCCACCATTAGGGGCTGCTGGACCTGGTGGAGCCCAGCTTCCACACAGAAGACACTGCTGGGGGATGGGGAGCTGGATGGTTCCCGGCAGCTGCAGTTCCCCACACACCTCGAGGGAAGGAGAGGGCAGCATGCAGGAAACGCCACACAAACCTAGGACCGAGCATCATACTGTTTCTCCCTCTGGATTCCTGGGCTCTGAGCGATAGGGGGCGCAGGTGCCTGGGCTGAGGGAGGCCCCCTGGCTGGGCTCTGGGGGATAGGGGGTTCGGGCATATTGGCTGGAGGGCTGGGCTCTGGGGGGGAGAGGTTGTGGGTGTCTGGCCCCCCGGCTGGGCTCTGGGCGGGGGTGCAGGTATCTGGGCAAGGGGGGAGGGGTAATGTGGGTATCTGGGTAAGGCTGGTCCCGCCCCCACCTGGTGCCTTCCCGCAAGACACCACCCCACCCCACCCCGCCTCTTCCCACCCCTGTTCCATCCCTGATGCCGCTTCCACTCAACTTCTTCCCCCAAGGCCGTACCCCTGCCTCGCCTCTTCCTGCCCCTGCTCCACCACTTCCCTGCCTCTTTCCACCCCTTCCCCCAAGCACACCCTGTCCCTGCTCCTGCCCCTCCTTCCCTCCCTCCCCATGCCTCCTTCACGCTGCTGAAGAGCTGTTCCGTGGCGTGCAGGATGCCCTGAGAGGGACGGGGAGGAGTTGGGGCAGGAGCAGGGAGTTAGGTGGGGGCGTGGGGCGGGTAGGAAGGGAGCTTGCCTATCAGTGGGCACTAAGCACCTGCTAATTTTTTTCTGTGGGTACTCCAGCCCTGGCGCACCCATGGAGTCGGCACCTATGCTCTGGGGTGAGGGGTTGTGGGTTTCCGGCCCCCTGGCTGGGCTTTGAGGGGGAAGGGGTTAGAGAAATAGGAACTAGGTTGTCATAGAGCAGCGGTTCTCAAACTGTGGGTTGGGACCCCAAAGTGGGTCACGACCCCATTTTAATGGGGTCGTCAGGGCTGGCGTTAGACTTGCTGTGGCCCAGGGCCAAAACCCAAGCCTGAGGACTTCAGCCCTTGGTGGCATGGGCTCAGGGATACAGGCCCCCCACCTAGGGCCGAAGCCCTTGAGCAATGACTTTGGCCCCCCCACCTGGGGTGGTAGGGCTCGGGCTTTGGCTCTGGACCCCCTGCCCAGGTGTGGGCTCAGGCTTCGGTCCCCCTCCTGGGCTCATGTGGTAATTTTTGTTGTCAGAAAGGGGTCACGGTGCAATGAAGTTTGAGAACCCTATTATCCTTTAGGTGCTTATTGATTATTTAATGTTTTGTTCCAGTATTTTTAAGGTATCAAAGTTAAAGCTGACTGGCCTATAATTCCCCAGGTACTCTTTGTTTCCCTCTTTAAAGACATGTACTATATTTGCCCTATAATATTCACCTCTCCTCCACGATTTCTTGAAGATAATTGCTAATGGTTCTGAGATTGCTTCAGCTAGTTCCTGAAGTGCCCTAGAATGAATTTCATCAAACTCCGCTGACTTGAATACACCTAACTTATCTAAATATTCTTTAACCCATTCTTTCCTTATTTCGGCTTGTGTTCCTTCCCCCTTTTTGTTAATATTAATTGTATTGAATTGTCACCATTAACCTTTTTTAAAGATCAGCCCTTCTAAGCCCTTTGCTATCAAAATCCCCATTACTTTATGGTTACATCTGCAAGGCCAGATGTTCTGCTTACTCAGGTAGATCTCCCTCTGACTTCAGTGGTCATTTGGCCTGCTTAAGAGCGGTACAGGGTCCTAATTTAGTGTGCCTACAGGGTCCTAATTTAGGAAGTTAATTTGAAAATTTCATACTAATTATTAATAATTTCATAATTCCCATGAAAATAAAACATTACCTTAGCATGGCATATGCTTTTTTCTAAGATCCCACATATAAACCACAACTAAAGCACTCACAGCTGTTAATTTTTTCCACGAGAAAATAAAGCAACCATTATATCTAACTCCTAGGCCAAATTCAGTGACACCAGTGGAAATCTGAAGTTTCAAAATCTGGCCCAATGTTTCTACCTTTGAAGTACCATCCATTAATCATCAGACTTTGTTATTTCAACTTTTCCATTGGTATACTCTATCACTTACACCGTTACAAAATATTCTAGTAAAATGGATAAAAACAGATTAATAAAACTTTGGTACTTCATTACTATGGTAATGAATTAGCTAGGGTTTACATGTATTATTGCTCTCTACTGATTGGAATCAGAACTGTTACGTGTTACAGTGCAACCCCAGACACGGAATTTGTTATAGCATAGGTCATGAAGGAGTTGTTCTACCAGTGAGCCAGAAATCTGTGCAGAGGCATAGTCTTTGAACAGATGGATTTGAGTCTCCATTACAATTCACACCAAACACCTTGCTTTGTCCGTGGTAGAGTGGGGCAGGCAAACCCCACCTTCCCCAACAGAAGAATAAAGATCTGCTGAGTTGGGCTTTTCAGTGTCTTAAGTGGGAGTAACATGGGCAAAGGACCAACAAGCATGTGTTTTCTCCCCTACATTTTGCTGTATCTGAATAATTTTGTTTACTATGCATGGGATAAATAGAAAACCTCATTCTGTTTTTCTATTAGATGTTTTGTTCAGCTGGTGTGCTGAAGGAAGAGATGATAAAGCTGCATTTGTTAGCCTTTATAAGCCCTTAAAAACAAATCCTGCTCCAGGGACATCTTTTATCTAGTGAAGCGCTCCTATAGCTGCTAAAGCGAGCCTCATTTTGCGGTCTGTCAATGACATTATGTGTCTCGCCTGTAAACCAGTGTTTGGCAATCTGTATCTTGCTCCAAGCAATTTGTTTTAGTGGTGCTTATAACTGTTTTATTGGACAACCTCATCAACATAATTGATGGGTATTTAATTTTCGTTTGCTTACCAGATGTTTCCTCCTCCGTCCCCCACCCCAGTAAATGTCACAATGTTTCCCTGGGTGGAGGGCATGAGTGTTTTAGGGAATTTTCACTAATGCTACTAATTTTTTTTTTTTTTAAATTTAAACAAAGACAAACTGGCCTCCCTCTAGTCATTTATGCCTGATTCTCTCCATTATTAGATTTGTACGGATTGAGATAATGATGTGTGTTTTGTTAGAAGAAAGAGTAACAAGGGTTAGACAAAATTCTTTATATCTTAGAGTGAAAAATTAAGTTTTCCTGTTAATGTCTCTAATAGTCACAAAGGAAAGAATGATTTGTATTTTTGCCCTTTATCCTTTTATTTATTATTTTAAGACACATACCCAAAGCAAATCTCCATTAATTATTAAACACTTCTCGTTTGCCCGTATCTCATAATTCTACTCTCTACCCTGTTACTGTTTAATGCTCTAATGCATTCTGAAATACACTTTGTAAGACAGATACTACTCTACACAAAGTAAGGACCAGCTTGGCAGGCAGAGGCCCTCTAGAATTCTATTGCATGGATTACTGGTGGGCTTTAATAATAAAATGTATCTATGTTGTTATACATTTTTCTTATCTTCTGACTATGGATTAAGTTTTGCTTGAGGCGTTAAAATCTGTTAGACATTAGTGTAGTGGAACATTTCTCTGCTGGATCATTTAAAATAAATGTACACTCCCCCTCCAAAAATACTATACAGTTGGCGGTTTCCATTTTTTAACACTAAAAAAATATTAGAGTTCCCCATGCACCACGAAACTGGTATCACAGTGTCCCCCCAGCTCAATGAAGTCTAAATGCCAATTTAGAAGACAGAAAACAAAAAGCTTTCCTTCTCAGGCATATGGAATGTGATCTCTGGCTTGCAGTGCCACTCCTCTCACACATGCTCTTTCAATTAGTTTCCCAAACTAATGACCATACAAGGTGTAGGTCCTGTGACAATGAAGTCAGACAAATACAGCAGACCATGAGTGAGGATGGGCTGTGGGACTCTATTTGAGGCTCTTTGGCTTTGAATCAGCTGCTGAAGAACTAGAGAGAATCTTACGGGACACTTGACTTGAAAGAGTTCAAAAAGAAAAGAAACACTTGACTGAGGGCTTGTGGCCTTCGATCAAAGTGATGAACCCTAGGTGGTCCAAGCTAAAAGATTTTCAAGGGAAACAATTTTCCACCCTTTGCCAGCTGGGTAGGTATATGAATTCTTGGTTGGATTTATTGCTGGTGTTCTGCCTTTGCACATAAATAAACCTTGTGGAGGAGTCTCCAAAGCTGTGCAGGCTTGGGTGTAGAATTTTGCCTCACTCTTTTTTGCTAAATCTCTTCTATTTTTTCAGGGGACTTGACAGGAGAAGAATCCAGTTCCATCAGAGGATTTATATTTTAATTTGGTTGCTTTTTATTGAAAATAATGGGAGAAGCGTAAATATCAAAGAGAAGAAAATCATTACAGAGACTCACTAGACAATGATATAAATTCAAGAGATGAGGTGGTGAAAATGGCAAGTACATTACATTGCCAGCTGCAGCCACCCATGTGCATAGGAATCTTATCAGCTACTCAGATGGTTTGCTTAACTTAATAAATGAAACAGATGTTGGAGATTACTGTTTAAGATAGGGGAATCTTTAACATCCATTTGGGAGGTAATGTCATTTACATACCATTTCCAAGCTTGAGCCAACTCAAAATTTGGGATTATTTTTTTTAAAGTTTAAAACATTATATTTCTATTTTAGTGCAAGAGTATCGCTATCTGGGCCGGCTGTTTGTCAACAGTATTATTCATTG
This sequence comes from Chelonia mydas, assembly GCF_015237465.2. NCBI lineage: Eukaryota > Metazoa > Chordata > Testudines > Cheloniidae > Chelonia > Chelonia mydas. The sequence continues at coordinate 15,203,240 of NC_057855.1, forward strand.
AAATTAAAGCATGTGATGAACAGGAGCGATTTTCCAAGGCTGAAAGATCTATTAACTCCCTCTGTTCATCAATCTGAGTTGTTTAGAATCTAAATCGTTTGATTACGCATCAGTGCTACACAATTTAGGAGAAAGGTATATTTCTTCTGACTTACAAAGTACCTCATTTCAAAGCAGTTAATGATGACAATAAAAATCCAGTGGAAGTAAATTGTGTTTACATCTTAGATTTTGATCTATACAAAATATAATAAGCTTCTGTACCTGTAATCTACAGCAATAATGTGCTGCTGCTGACAATTCACTAATTTCAAAACTGGTATCTGTGCCATTATACATGAGTTCCAGAGATTCCTCATCTTCTCCCCACTCTAATCTGTATTCAGAGATGTCGGCACCAGAGCATTCAGGACTCTGCAAAACAAATCTTTGTATTTAGTAGTTCAGTTTAAAGATGGAAGCCTACCTCATCACGTTTGACAGGTTAAGGAGAAAAATGCATAAAAACGAGTTCATAATGAGAAACCATGATCACTGCAAATGGACACATTCTGAATTCGTGCCCCAGAATAGGTTACCAAAACGAAGCCTGTTTAGCAGAACTGTGCTAACTCTATCTGCTTGAAAGAAACTAAGGTCTGGTAGACACTGGGAATTTACATCAGCATAGCTATGTCTCTCAGGGGTGTGAGACGTAACTAAGCTTTTCTCACCCCTGGCGTAGACAGCGGTAGGTTGATGGAAGAATTTTTTCAACAGCCTAGAGACTGCTTCTTGGGGAGATGGATTACCTACACCGACGGGAGAACATCTCCTGTCCGCATTAGTAGTGTCGAGACTACACTGAAATGCGATAGTGGTGCAGCTGCAGTTGTGCCGTTTTAGTGTTTTAAGGGTGGAAAAGTCCTAATTCATGGAAGAGAGGACATTTACACAGCAGGCACTATAGGCCTTAATTTCTATCACGACTTTCACAATAAAAATTTCTCCCCACTCGGCTGACTTGGTAGCAGCACAGCCTTAAACCACACAGAAAAGTTTCAGAGTAGCAGCCGTGTTAGTCTGTATTTGCAAAAAGAAAAGGAGTACTTGTGGCACCTTAGAGACTAACCAATTTATTTGAGCACAAGCTTTTGTTTCTAGACCAGAATTAGTGGTCTCAATGCACCTGTGGGAGAGTCATGGTTAAATGACGTACTCAAGTCATTAAAAATGCATAATTATATTTCCCAGAAAATCATACCAACCGAAAAGTACTGCTTCTGGTTTGGAGAGAGGCCTGCAGCGCCCAGTGGAAGTCAGCCATCAAGCTGATGGGCAAGGTACAGGACAGTAGAGTCAGAGAAGCTAACACAGCTAAGGATGATGGTGAAATTTAAGCAGCGTGGCCCTTGATGTGGCACACACGTTAGTATCATAATATTATAAAAGAAGTTTCGCCTTTCATGCCTCCAAGTGAGCAGCAGAGGCGCTCTTCCTTGAGGACCCTCAGGACAATCTGATTACACACTAGAATCTATGTATGTCCGACAGAGTCCCCAGTTACTGGCGAGGGGAGTATGAAAAAAACCCACATAACTCACAGAGGAAGTTGGTGGCAGAGTTGGGAAATGAACTCAAATCTCCTGAGTCCCAAACTAGTGCCTTATTCACAAGACCATCTTTCATCTTTTGTACTAATGATTTAATGTGGTTTTGATATGAAACTAGGTAACACCTGACTATTTTGGGAGATTTCAGAGTAGCAGCCATGTTAGTCTGTATCTGCAAAAAGAAAAGGAGGACTTGTGGTACCTTAGAGACTAACAAATTTATTTGAGCATAAGCTTTGGTGAGCTCCAGCATCCGATGAAGTGAGCTGGAGCTCACGAAAGCTTATGCTCAAATAAATTTGTTAGTCTCTAAGGTACAAGTCCTCCTTTTATTTTGGGAGAGTCGCTTTGACATAGCATATCTCTCAGAGTTTGTTTGATATCAAGGACTCTAGCCTCACATAAAAAGTTGCAGAATAGCTGACTTCATGATTCCAGTTCAGAAGCCAGTCAGTGTATTGGATTCAACATGCTAAAATCCTGGAGAGATCATTCTTTACCGACCTATGACCTATATTAAGATGAAGTGATAGGAGATCCCCTTGTCTCCATTCTCAAGCCCCTAATAAACCTCGGTGACTCAAGATCAACTCTAAAAAAGAAAAGCAGGGAAGATTATTGTCTGTATGTACAAGAGTATTTTTGAGTGGGCTGAGATTGTGAACTGCTCTTGAATTAGCTTTCAAGTACCGATGATCATATTAGTTTGGATAAGCAAGATAGAAATCACACATACAAAGAGTGTTTGTCTTACCTCCCAGCTTACAAGTACACATGTGTCAGACACAAAGGAAAGGAAAGGTGCTTGGCACTGGCCGGGTGGTCCTGCTGCTGTGGTGACTTCTGTAGCTTCAGAATATGGCCCATACTAGGAAGGGGTGGAAAAAAATATTACACACACTTTAAAGGGGTTTCATAAGCCATACATAGAAATATTCTTAATATAACACATTTTCTTGAAGACAGATTAGGCCTCTAATATACACCTTATCAATGTAAAGCTTATCTTGGCATGCTTCACTTCACCTCACTGCTTATAAGTTGCCTTGCTTATTGAGAATACATGGTTTGCCTAAAACACCGTCAGTCCAAAGCTACTTCACAGGAAATGGCTCTCTCTTAGCTTTTATATGTCAGTCAGAACAGTTAGCAAATCAGACTTTGATATATACACCCAATTAATTAATACATAAGAAAGAAATGGATATCTTATCAATTTGCAGGTACTCTTGGTTTCGAATACCTGAACTAATTTTGGTAGTTTTCCCCCGTGATCTGCATTATTTAAAAGCTCTATGTTATGTAAGAGCTGAGTAACTGTCAGCAGGGACCCTACTGTTGAAGCATACAAATCTTTAGAAACCTAATAGATTTCTTGGGAGCAGTCTGATAGCAGAGTAAGCAATGCATTAGACTACTTAGTCCCACTGAGGATACATTTTCAAAATGCTGGAAATGATGCTCAGACAAAAGAAGACAGGGCCCAATCCAACACTGAAGTCAATTCGAATTCTTCTGTTGATTTCAATGGACACAGGATCAGGCTTTTAATTCCTAATGGGATTACGTAAATAGGTTTTTACGAGGAATCTGAAAAAATATATGTACCCTACGTTAAATGAAAGCATATCAAAAACTATTAATGAACAAAACAAGTTTTCCCTAAAATGTCCAAAGACCTACTTGAAATTACTCAAGTATCATTTGCCTCTATAAAGGTAAAGATCTTTTTTGTTGTTGTTAAAGATGTGTGGGCCAATATATCTCTTCAGTACAGTTCTCACACACTTTCAACGGTAGACCAGTTTAGCTGAACCTACGTTTAAACAGAAATGCCATTCTCAACTTTGCTTCAAAGGGCCACTCTGGATGGGGCCCTCTGAGTCTCAATGCACTGCCTTCTCCCTAAGTTTCTCCAACTCTTTCATTTTATTCTCCACTTTTCTCCTTTCCCAGATACCTCCTTTTCTCTCAACTTTTTTCCTTTCCCACATTCCCCTTTCCGTTTCATCCTTCCACTCACCAGCTATAGCTGAACTAGTGTATGCACTGCCAGGATAACTGTTCTCTCATATACATGTGAAGAAACATTCTGGAAAAAACCCTCTCCTGGCATCCTTCTTTGGACACTGCTGTTCATGCTGTGCAGAATGTTAAACCTTACCCCTCCGTCATTCAAAGCTCTCACTCTGAACCGATATGTTGTTCCAGGAAGAAGGTTGCTGACCGTGCACTCTAGATCGGGGCCATGATACACCTCAGAAATAACCTCTTCTGGTTCTGTCATTTCCACACTGTACTCTGAGACTTGACAACCACTTTCTGACACAGGGACATCTGGAAAGAATCAGTATCATTTATTTACTGTTGATATAAAGTCACAGATGTACGTGATGATTATCATACATTGATTCACCTTGTACCACAGATATATACTACCTCTAATGATTTCGCCTCTTTGATAAGTGTTCCACACCCAGACATATGTAAGTGGGATCACTCAAGTGAATCAAGTTATTCATGTCTTTCAATATTTATAGGATAAGACCCACAGCTAGTAGTAGCTATGTGTCCCACGTTGTAAAGCTCTGCTACTCTGGTATTCTAATACTACAAGTAGGCCCATTTATATCAATGGGCTCTACTACTGGTAGAAAGCACAACCCCCATGGTATACTACTGCACAATGGGGGCTGATATCTGCTCTTCCTTTAATTGCAAAGCCATAAAACATAAGAATATAAGACCAGTCATACTGGGTCAGATCAAAGGTCCATCTAGCCCAGTATACTGTCTTTTGACAGTGGCCGATGCCAGGCGCTTCAAAGGGAATGAACAGAACAAGTAATCATCATGTAAACCAGCTCCTGTCACCCGTTCCCAGCTTCTGGAAAACCATGAAGCAGTAACTGTACATTCCTTCAATACAGGGAAAAATTACACTAATATTGCTAAATGAAAACATAAGCATATGGTGACTTTTTAAAGTAACCTTAAAATAAGGAAATAGATTACAAAAGCTCAGTGGGGCTGATTTTGCTGTCAATACACACTGTTTTGTGCAGACCAATAATGGAATGGACTCATTAGCTTTTAAATAATTATAATACATAGCTCTTACATAATGCTTTTCATCCATAGATCTCAAAGCGCTTTACAAAAGGTAAGTCAGTATCATTATCCCCATTTTACAGATGGGGAGGAAGGCTCAGTCCTGCATTCTCTGAGCAATTCAGTAGCCTTGGCGAAATCCACGGGGATTAGGGGTGTGCGAGGATCACTTGGACAGTCCATAAGCTTCTTTTTTTTTTTAAACAGCTCACTGATATCGTGGGCTTTATTTTGGCTATTCACCTCCTTTGAATGGCTCTTCAGGAAATATACTATTATCTGCCACTGAAGCTACCCAGTTCTGAACTCCGCAAAGTGGTGCTCAGCCACAAAGTACAAACCAACGTGAGACCTGGAACATGAGTGCAACTTAGACTTTGTGCTGGACCTGAGATCATTTCCATTTGACAAATGTGTGTTGCGACAGACTATCCGGAGTTTAGCAGTGTCTTAGACACGTCTAACAAATAATTTAACAGCAGGATGTCACCACGCAATGACCTTCTGAAATGCCTAAATTACTATTTCATTCTCACTAAACAGGCAAGGAACTGCTTTTTATAAGAACTATGCTGGTCATGTCAACTTAGTATATTTGTTTTATTGCACATTTGCCTTAATAAAAATTTTAAAATAAAAAGTCACCTAATATTTTCACTGTGTTCTGGCTCAGTATAAATTACTGTGTGAAATTCTAAATGAAACAGTAGAACATTGTGGCTAAGAGCGCAGTGAAATAAAATGGATCTCAAGTGATGTGATGTTTTTGCAATGAAAGGCCAATGGTTAGAAACTCTGTTATAGTACGGACATAGGCAGAACTTCCAATTGACTTCAGTGGGAACAGACTGCAGTATCAGACCCAAAGGAAAAAATAAAGACAACTAATTTCCAAGAGCCTGATACAAAGCACACTGAAGTCAATAAAAAGTCTCTTACTGACTTATAGCAACTTACTTAGTCTTTAGATCTTGAGAGTAAATTCATTCTTTACATGGTGGCTCAAGTTTTGGTTTCAAAATAACCAGAAACCAGGTTTCTGCCTGACAATTAAAATGGCTGCAAGTACTGATCACTTACCCCACTGTAGCTGAACTTCTTTGTGTTTTGGTTTCCCCAACATTCTTGGTGGCCGACAGTGACCCGGTGCAACACTAAGCGTACGCACGGGTAAACTTTCAGAACACTGGAAAAGAATAGGACCTAAGATTAGTAATTCTGCTGAAAACTCATCTACAAACCGGGGACAACGATGTGAGTCATGATCTTCACAACAAAGACATTTCTAAAAAAATACTATTTTGCCAGACAAAAAAGAAACAGTGAGAAAAATGTAGGATCAGAGACTATCAAGTGGTTAGTTAACATTTCATTAATATGAGCATTATTGACACAATTTTATTAGCATCATTTATATACTGTTTTCACTGGTATTTGTGAATATTTTAGTAAAGGATTTTTTACCTTTTTACTGTATTTCTCATGACTCTCAAGAATACTGTGTACAAATGAGCTCTCAAGAATACTGGGTACTAATGAGCTTTCAAGAATGCTGAGTACTAAAAGGCTCTTTAATACAGCAGAGGAAGGCATAAGAAGAACCAATAATTGGAAGCTGAAGTTAGACAAATTCAAATGAGAAATCAAGCTTTTTTTTTTTTTTTTTTTTTAAACTATGATGGTAATTAACAATTGCAACAAACTACCGAGTGAAGAGGTGCATTTTCCCTCTCTTGATGTCTTCAAATCAAGACTGGATGTCTTTCTGAAAGATATGCTTTAGCCTAACACAATTATGCTTTAGTCAAGCACAACCCAGGGTAATTGTGTGAACATTTAATGGCCTGTGATACACAGAAGGTCAGATTAGATGATCTAATAGCCCCTTCTGCCTTAAACTTAAAATATGATTTTTTCATAATAGTACAACAGTAACAGCTGCGAGGACCTCTTCTTGATAACATTCAGTTCAAAAATACTATTTTCCTTTTCCCCCTATACTTCCCATGGTTGATCCCTGAAAAAGCACTTCATCTTAGGTATACTATGCACTCAAATGTTGTCCTTGAACCTAAGGGCAATACTTGTAAAGGTGCCTTGGGAGCCTAAGTTCCAGTGGGGGCCTACAGCACAAAAAGACAGCTAATGAGGTTTGGATCCTTCATATGCATTCCTGAGGAGAAGAGTCACTTGCATCCACTAGTTTGTGCAGCTCTCTACTGTAGTAACAATATCACCTCGACCTTTCAAATACTTAACCAGATGCTTAACTTTATGCAAGTGAGTAGGCCTACTGAAGTCAAAGGGAGTTTTCAGTAAGTAAAGTGTTCAGGATCAGGGTCTTTGTTAGTGTTATTATGTAGAGAAATGAACACAGTGCAACAGTACACTACATTCCAGAGCATCTGAGTCCACATGGATCCAGTCAGTCACAAACACACATGCAAGATCCAAACAGCAGCCAGTCAAACTGAGGAATCCATAACGTTTTTTCATTTATACTTTTGCTAAATATATTTACCAAATAATAAACTGAAATAGGGAGATGTCTGAACACAATGGCAAACTATGAACAACTACACAGAAAGCATAAAAATATAATAGCTGTACACACAAATTACTGGGTGAAATTCTATGGCCCGTGTTATGCAGGAGGCCGGAGTAGATTATCATAAAAGCCGCTTCTGGCCTTAATAATACATGAATACTTAGGATTTTTTCAATATGAAGTAGAACCTCATTAATTTGCATTTTGCTAAACTACAAGGCCCAGATTTTGCATGCACAAAGATAGCAGCACCTTTCAAAATGAAGTAATTTGCACAGGAGCATTAATAGAAATCAGTGAAGTTTTTACTATATCAATAATACTACAATTTTAGCCAAGTACATCTATTATTTAAAGCAGAAATACTAGCAAACTAAATGTACAAATTAAGCAAAACTAAAATGTAGAGCTAGGTGAAGCTCTGGAAAATACAAAAATGACAATTCTCCATGTTAAACTATTCTTACCTGACTGTGTCCACCAGTGCTGATACAGCATGCCCGGAGTTTATACAAAGTGCCTGGTTTCAAGTGAGTACAGGTGTATTCTGTAGCAGATCCACTATATGCCACTTCCCATTGATTTGCTGTAAAATTAAATGAACTCATTCAAGTTTGCTTTGAAAACAACGTGCACACCACACACACACTCGTACCTGGCTACTGTTCTTTAAGGGAGTTATATACGAGAAAGAAAATCTTTAACATGGTTTTATACAAATACTTGAATCCTTTTTTGTGAAAATAAAATGTTCATACATGATTAATGACGATATTATTTTTGCTAAAATAAATCTTTTAAAAATCAAGCTAAGTATAGTCCTGGAACCTTAAATTCCACTGTTCTACAGAAAGGGACGGGGATATGTAAAAACACGAAGAACTTCAAAACAAACAAAAACAAGCCAGGTACTCAGTGTCATCATAATCCAACCTGCAGGCCAGGACAGGTGGCACTTTAAGGCTGCAGATCAGCATCTGTGGCTGGCTCTTACATGGGGTGCAAAGAGAAGCAAGGGCCAATTACTTCTTCCTTCATATCTTCCCCTCAGCACCTATGTGAGGAGCAGCCACAATCTGGTCCTACTTAAAGATTACTTTATTTTCCATTGAAAAGGGGCCACAGTCAAAGTACTCCAGTCACTGGATTGTGGGGTAGCCTCTGATAAGTCACTTTACCTCTGTTGTTTAGTTTTCCTATCAATAAAATTGGTATAATACCACCTACATCACATGGATGTTTGCAGTGCTTAAAATGGTCTGAAAAAAGTGTGTGTGGGGTCCGATCACAATCTGGGAGCAGCAGCTTTAGTAAGACAGTTGCTAATGTGCACCCGTCAGCAACCTGGCTTGATTTGTTTCCTTTTTTTCCAGGTCTGCAACTCCTTGCGCCTGCCTGCATGCCACATCCCGCCCACTTTAAGCAGTGGGTGCTTAATTCATTACAGTTTGAAGTCTTAGGAAAAAGGTGCACAGAAACACAATGTAATAATAATAATATGATATTGGTAGTAATAATATTCAACAAAGTGATAGATTTTAACCAGGCACAAATGGCACATGCTTAATTTACATAGCCTGGCCTAGGAATCCATGATAGTTAATGAAACAAACATTAAACAGTTTAGTAACATTTTAACTCAGGCCCTGTCTACACTAGGAACACTTTACTGGTACAGGAATACTGGTATGCTATACCAGGAAAGTGCTCCTAGCATGGAAGTAGCTATACTGGCAAAGCTGTCTTTGTACTGGTATAGTGAAACCAGACCCTACGAGCAAAACAAGTTTTACTGGTAAAAGCACAGCTCTTTGCCTGTATTATTGTGTCTACAATAGGGATGTCTGCTGCCACACCTGGGTCAGTCAGAGATCACACTTCTTTGCATCTCTGGCTCACATAGCCAAGCAGACAGAAGTCTGTAGTGCAGATATAGCCTAGGCCAGAGATTTTTTTTTTCAATTTACGTTTTAATATGAAACTTGGTTTTATATTTAATGTTTGATAAAATTAATAAAGGGTACAGAAAAGATGCCAGACTAAACTGTTTATCTAATAATACCATCTATGATATTTGATACAATTGTTTCTTGTATTATTGTTATTACATTATTAATTTTAAAAATATTAATAGCTGAAAAAGCCAGGTTTTTTAACTGTAGAATACGTATAACCACAATGTATTGGAATAGATAGATTCTTGTCAATTTTACCTTCAGAATTTCCTTCAGAAATCTCCAATAGGTATTTTAAGATTTCTGAACCGCCATTATCTTGTGGAGAATCTGAAAAATGAGCAACACTTTTGTTAATAAATTAGATTTGAAAAATGGAATCTACAAGAAAATAAAGAATACAGTGACAGATTACAAAATCACACATATATCTAGTAAGAAAAGCACTTGCCAGATGCACTAATTACAGCATAAAGACCTAATGCTGCATGGTGCAGAGGGCTCTCTGGTCAGCACCTTGCAGATTTTATTCTAGTGGATTATACATACTGTAACAGATTCATTAGGGCACAAATAACCCAAAATAGAGTTGATGGAGGATATTTACTGCAAATAGCTGCTGTCTGACTGAATCCACAAGACTAAAGGTGATGATAAAAATAATTAGATGCTGCCAAATGTGGTATTCATAATTCTAAAGATAATGATTTTAGGATCCACTCTCAATCTACAGATCATTTCCAGACAACTTGGAATCTTAGAATACACTGTTGATTTGTTAACCATACCGCATACTTGGACTCAAATATTCTGCTCTTGCTACTTGAGTGGAATCAGGAGCTTTAACAGGTTATTGGAATGTATTTTTACTGTTTATGCAAAGCTGTGATTCCAGGGAGTCTGGTTTTCAAAACTGATGTCTGGAATCCTTTATCATCATCATTGGCTGATCGTAAACATGTTACATAGTCACCTCACCGAAGACATGGTTCCTGTCTCAAAGGGCTTACATTCTATGTGCAACATGACATGCTCAGGAAGGATCATGAATAGACTAACTGAGGTGTGGGGGAAGTTGAGAGGGAGAACAATGGTGACATTAAGAAGACTGCTGAGGTGTGGATGTGCCTAAGCTGTTGCATTACATTATTTGTTTAACCTTTCTTGTCCGTTTCACTTCTCATAGGCAAGACAGCAGAAGTAAGTTTTTAGGAGGGATCTGACGGAGGAAGCTTGGTAGGCAGGAAAGCACTAAGTGAGCACAGAAGAAGACTAAGGGTATGTCTACACTATGAAATTAGGTCGAATTTATAGAAGTCGGTTTTGTAGAAAGCATTTTTATACAGTCGATTGTGTGTCCCCCCACACAAATGCTCTAAGTGCATGTAGTCGGCGGAGTGTGTCCACAGTCCAAATAGATATTTGTGAGGGGTATTGAGACTAACATCACTGGTAAAGCAGATAGGTTGGGCAGGATATACATGATACAGGACCTCGAAAGCAAAGACAGGAAGCCTGAACTTGATGTACAATACAATAGGGAATCAGTGAATTTCTCAAAGGATTGAGTGTGTGTGTGAGTTGGGGGGAGGGAAGATAGCTGAATCACTATGCTTTCACTTTATAAATGTCTTTAAAAATATTTTTGAGCTGTCTGATTATGAAAAAGTCACAGCTTTTCACCACAGGTCTCGGGCATCTCTTAGAATGATCAAATGCTTATCTAACTTTCTGAACAGATTCACCTCTGGGCTGAGAAGCAGCATGTGAAATCTGAGCTTAAGTGCCCATTCGCATAGGTTTTGTTTACACTTAAATTATGTTATGCCATAAGAAAACTGTTACAGCAAACTGAATGGGTTAGCTTACCCCATTTAACACTGAAGCCATGAGATGTTATTGACCCTTTAATAATTGGTCTAGTAGGAGGTCCCGGCCTGTCTGGACTTGTTGTGCAGACCAAAATTTCACTTGGACAACTCTTTCCTTCCACATTAGAAGCAATCAGCTGAAACAAAAACACAACTAATGTAACTATTCAGTTCTCTTTTCTGGCAGCTTTGCATGAATTAATCTAATATAGTCCATACAAATATTGTTTATTAAAATAGACAGCACTATCAAGTCACAGCAAATTGTGTATGATTCTAACAATAGGTAACTGATCATAAAATTGTTTCATTAGTAAGTCCCTTCTGAGTTTTTCTCTGGCCCCACCAGTACTGTGTTGCAGTAAATTAAGATAAGAAAATTCTTAACGTCTTTTTTAAAGCAAGTGTCACATGGCAATCCATTGTTATTTATCCACAGAGAAGGTAAATAATGGTAGCTTCAGAACATATTACTGTTATTTGTACAGTATTACCATAGTGCTTAGGAGCCTAAGTTATGGACCAGGACCCCATGTGCTGTACAAACACAGAACACACAGCAACAAATACATGAGAAGAGTTACAGGGACATCTAACATATACTAATATGCACTTATTGAAGCACAAAAGATGCATCTGAAGCATATGCTCTATAGGCCAAATATTGAAGTCTTTACTCAGGAAAATCTCCGAGTGACGTCAGTGGGAATTTTGCTAGACTGATTAAAGACTTCAGGATTTGGCTCTAAATATGTTGCACAGGAATTGAATATTGAATCAACTATGACAAATAAATACAAACTAGCAAGTTTTTCTACCTGGGAGTGTGGTGGGGCAGTGCCCCACCCCCCTGAGAAGAAGGGCTGAACCAGGCCAGAGAGGCTGCGCAGACCCGCAGCCAATCAGAGAGGGCCTGGGGAGAGCCAATCACGGCAGGGGGAGAGGTAGCCAACCAGGGCCGGCTTAGGCCCTATATAAAGGCTGCCTAGTAAAGAGCATGGCATTCTCTCCCTGGTGGTCAAGGGAAGAGGACTGGCTCCTGAGCTGAAAGGTAGCACCTTGGACAGAGCAGTGCTGGGGAGCTCCGGCCAAGGAAAACCCCAGGCTGCTGGCCTAGCTACCAAGGGCCGGGCAGGTGCATAGGACCGAAGGGGAAGCAGCCCAGGGACAATAGCAGGGCAAGGGGAGAGAAGGAGGGCAGAGAGGCTGCCGCTACAGGGTCCCTGGGTCGGGACCCAGAGTAGCGGGTGGGCCTGGGTCCTCCCCTTCCACCTTGTGCTACACCTGGCTGAAGAGGAGCGTGGCCTGATCCAGGCTGTGGCTGGTCCCTGCAACAAGGGGCTAAACTCAGAGGCTGCAGCTGCCCACTACAGCAGGTGCAGATCATGGACTGCTGATAACACCAAACCCCTGGAAGGGGGTGAGACCAGAGCAGTGGGCACTGCCGGAGAGCAGTGTCCTGAAGTGGACATCACCGAGCAGGAAGCAATGCGGGTCTGGATGCCAACAGCTGGCGAGAGATGGACGGGAAACAACCGGCAGAGGGCGCTCTGCAATGGACAGAGCTGATTCCCAGATGTGCCAGCGGGAGGTGCAGTGGTGCTGAGTCCCAACCCCGTCACAGGGATCCTCAGCTAATCCCCTGATAACCCCCCTTTCAGTCATATCTTCCATCAAAGGACTCAGATTACAAAGATCCTCTCTGCTGAGGGTAAAAAGTTGGATGGGTCTCCCTCCATAGCCAGTTAATATTACCCCCTGCAGTCAGATGGCAGTGAGGGTGTGTGTGTGTTACTAGAAACTGATGTAAGTTCTTGGAACAGCTAGTCCTGAAACCCACACGAGGAGAGGATATTCTTGACTTAGCCCTCAGTGGAGCACGGGATTGGGTCCAAGAGGTAAATATAGCTGAACTGCTTGGTAATAGTGACCATAATATAATAAAATTTAACAACCTCGTGGGGAGGAAAACACCAAAGAAGCCCATTACAACAACACTTCCAAAAGGGGAACTACACAAAAATGAGGAAGATAGTTAGAGGGAAATTAAAAGGTACAGTCCCAAAAGTGAAATGCCTGCAAGCTACATGGAAACTATTTAAAAACACCAGAGAGCCTCAAATTAAATGTACACCCCAAATTAAAAAACATAGTAAGAAGACCAAAAAGGGGCTATCACTGCTAAACAGAGTATAAGAGGCAGTTAGAGGTAAAAAGGCATCCTTTAAAAATTGGAAGTCAAATCCTACTGAGAAATATAAAAGAGCATAAACTCTGGAAAGTCAAGTATAATTAGGCAGGCCAAAAAAGTATTTGAAGAGCAACTAGCCAAAAAGATGCAAAAACTAACAGCAAATTTTTTTTTAAGTACATCAGAAGCAGGAAGCTGCTAAACAATCAGTGGGGCCGCTGGATGATAGAGGTACGAAAGGAGCACTCAAGGAAGATACGGCCATTGTGGAGAAACTAAATGATTCTTTACATTGGTCTTCATTGCAGAGAATATGAGGGAGATTCCCAAACCTGAGCCATTCTTTTCAGGTGACAAATCTGAGGAATTGTCCCTAATTGAGGTATCATTAGAGGACATTTTGGAACAAATTGATAAATTAAACAGTAAGTTCCCAGGACCAGACGGTATTTACGCAATGGAACTCAAATGTGAAATTGCAGAACTGCTAACTGTGATGTGTAACCTATCATTTAAATCATCTTCTGTACCAGATGACTGCAGGATAGCTAATGTGACGGCAATTTTTTAAAAAGGCTCCAGAGGTGATCCCGGCAATTACAAGCCAGTTAGCCTAACTTAAGTACCAGGCAAATTGGTTGAAACTACAGTAAAGAACAGAATTATGAGACACATAGATGAACACGATTTGTTGGGGAAGAGTCAACATGGCTTTTGTAAAGGGAAATCATGCCTCACCAATCTATTAGAATTCTTTGAGGGGGTCAACAAATATGTGGACAAGGGTGATCCAGTGGATATAGTGTACTTAGGCAAAGTAGGCAGTCATGGGATAAGAGGGAAGGTTCTCTCATGGATTGGTAACTGGTTAGAAGATAGGAAACAAAGGGTAGGAATAAACGGTGAGTTTTCAAAATGAAGCGAGGTAAATAGTGGTGTCCCCCAGGGATCTGTGCTGGGGACAGGGCAATTCAACATAATCAAATGATCTGGGAAAAGGGATAAACAGTGAGGTGGCAAAATTTGCAGATGATACAAAATCACTCAAGATAGTTATGTCCAAAGCAGACAGTGAAGAGTTACAAAGGGATCTCACAAAACTGGGCAACAAAATGGCAGATGAAATGTTGATAAATGCAAAGTAATGCCCATTGGAAAACATAATCTCAACTATACATACAAGTGATGGGGTCTCAATTAGCTGTTACCACTCAAGAAGAGATTGTGGAGTCATTGTGGCTAGTTCTCTGAAAACATCCCCTCAATGTGCAGCGGCAGTCAAAAAAGGTTAACAGAATGTTAGGAACAATTAGGAAAGTGATAGATAATAAGACTGAAAATATCATAATGCCACTATATAAATCTATGGTACACCCACATCTTGAATATAGTGGGCTGATCTGGTTGGTCCATCCCAAAAAAGACCAATAAGGGCAACAAAAGCGGGGTATAGAACAGCTTCTGTATGAGGAGAAATTAAAAAAAACTGGGACTTATCAGCTTGGAAAAGAGATGACTGACAGGGGATATGATAGAGGTCTATAAAACCTTGACTGGTGTGGAGAAAGTGAATAAGGAACTGTTTACTCCTTCATATAACAGAAGAACTAAGGGTCACCCAATTAATAGGCAGCAAGTTTAAAACAAACAGAAGGAAATACTATTTCACAGAACACACAGTCAACCTGAGGAACTCGTTGCCAGAGGATGTTGTGAAGGCCAAGACTATAACAGCGTTCAAAAAAAAGAACTAGATAAGTTCATGGAAGATAGGTCCATCAATGGCTATTAGTCAGGGATGCAACCCTATGCTCTGAGTATCCCTAGCCTCCACTTGCCAGAAGCTAGGAGTGGATGACAGGAGATGGATAGCTCGATGATTGCCTGTTCTGTTCATTCCCTCCGAAGCACCCGGCACTGGCCACTGTCAGAAGACAGGATACTGAGCTAGATGGACCATTGATCTGACCGTTCTTATGTAAGACCAGCCCAGGGCTAAGTATGCTGCCCAGTCTGCTTACGAGGAAGGGACCAACATCAACATTTGTCTCAAACCCATCATGCAGTACTGGGTTGTGTTATCACTGCACTGTCAGTCCAGCCTTGAAAAGCCTAGTTTCAGTATATAAGTAACTTGCTAAACTGAAGCTACAGGGAAAACTACAGCCATCCTTTTTACTTATCTAGGGACAAGCAGCAGCATAAACCATGGTAAACTCAAGAGCACAATATTACAGCAGTTCATCCACAACATCCTAACTCTAAAGTTCATGTAATTTTTAATAGTCTTATGTGACATCGAGAGATATTATGTAAACTTGTCTTTAATGCCTGAAGCAATCCTCTTTGCGCAAAACTTTTTGCTTCATCTTTGACCCACTAACGTTGTAGTGCATGTTTTTGAGATGAAAGAAATTTTACCCTCTTTTGAGTTTACAATATTCATACAAAAATTAAACAGGGCTGTTTTCAGATATTTACTCTGTAAAATAATGGTTATGTGCTGGAAGCCCAGTGGATATGAACTTTAGAGGTAATAGCCTCTTTCCACACAATATGCAGTACTTGCAATAAAAAGTGCATGGAGTGATGCCACCTTGTGGAGAAATGATAAATTTACAGGCATGGGCTTTTCAAAGACCTGACAGCCTGGACTGTTATGTTAGCGAGCAGATATTTAACACTCCTCTTCCATAAAATCAGACATAGTAATCTTGGGCATTTTTACTAGTAAATAACACTCAGCACTTGTATTGTGCTTGACGTCTTCAAAGTACTGTACTTCTGAATTTTGTTATAAGTTAAAAGATATATTTTTATAACTCATAAAAATATATCTTAGGGAGCACGATCACTAGAAGAAGAAAATATAGGACATTAAATATAAACTTGTTAGACAATCAGAAATTCACACTTAATAGATGGGAAACCTTCAGTTTCCATATGTTGGGTGAACCTGTCTCCCTGAGTGTTTTCAGGACCTGTTTCAGTGTTCCTGTCTGGTTTCCAAAAACAGTGTTTCTCTGTCCCAGTTTCTGTAACCAGTGCAGTTTGGCCACCTGAGGGAGTTTCCAACAGCTGAATGAAATGCACCACAAGGACCACTGGAGCCCTAAGTCATGCTGTTACATGTTGACACCTTGCCCTCGGAGGAGGCCTTCCAGCAGTACCCCTGCTGTACAAGCCCTTAACCCAGCACCTCCCCTATGTGCACATAGTGAAATCTACAGGGTAAGCCCTCCACCATTACACTCTGTGGTACAAACGACTGTGTCCTCAATCAGTCTAAGCAATTAACATGTTCTGATGTAAAACATTTTAGCTATAACATTATCATTATTGGAAAAGAGGCCAGTCAAGGAAGGAGACACTTTTTCCACACCTATCAGGTTTTAATCAGAGGAAGGATTTGTGTTTGATAGCTCAGTTTTTCAGTGTTAAGGGGTTCTCATTGTGCAGATCGTTTCAAAATGCCCTGCAACAGAAAAAGGAAAGAAACAAACTTACCCTAAATTTGTATTGTGTGCTTCTTCTGAGATTTTTCACAGTACAGGTTAGCTCTTCTCCAGTGTACTTTGGGTGAAACACACTATCCTAAAATGTTAATCAAGAACAAACCAAGTTTCTATATATTATCATCAGCATGTATAGATGACATTTGTGTCATACAACACAACTACAATTCATCGTGTCAGTATGGAGTCCAAAAGTTTCTCTTGTTTTCTGTAATCTACCATTATCATGGTAATTATTTTCTAAAAGGGTAGAGTAACTAATTGAGCTGAATCATGTGTCATTTTGCTATAAAACAATGTGAGAAAGCAATTTGGTTAACAGTTTAATATATTTAATAGAAATGCAAGTGACAGTCTATTCCAGAAAGCAAGTATCGTACATAGACGTAGGCAGAATGTGGCAGACTGAATTGTTTTAAGGATGAATTACTCCAAATCCTATGACATTTTCCTTGTGGATTTCTAAGTGGGATTCTGCATGACTCTGCATTACAGACTTGTACCTGACTTTGCTAAGTCTACGAGGTCCGTATTGTGATGCGAAGCAGAACATTGTCATCTTAGTTATCCTTTCAGACGTGTGTGACTCAGGCATGAACAGCTGCGTAAGTCATACAACTCATGTATGTACACCTGCAAAAAGTTGAGCACACAACAAGATGTTGAGTGCCCCCATCTCCACCTGACTACAATGGGAGTTGAGGGCACTCAGCACTTCACAGGAGGGCTCAGGTCTTTGCAGGATCGCACCCTTACTCAATGATAAACTGTTTCTAGTGAGTCACCAATGTAACAGAAAGCTGTTTTTTCAAATGGAACTAGGAACACAATTTATTTGGATAACGAAAGCTTGAAAGAAAAAGAGAAAGTTTTTGTTTTGGTGATGCACCCCAGGAAATATCCCCTAAATTCAGACGCTGGCCTTTGCTTTGTATTTAGTATTTTATTTTTATTTTTTTTTAAACTCATCCTTCTTTTGAGGAGACTTCAGTGAGATCTTGTACAGTAACTACGTAAATATCAGAACAGAAATGTACTCAATAATACAGGGCATAGTCTCTTCAGTGGGGTTGTACCTGTACAAGTGAGAAGAGAATTTGGTCCACGCTATCCACTTTATAATAATACTAACACAGAACTTACATTATCTTCCTCCTGAATTTCCAGGGTGTAGGAAATCACTTCTTCTGGTGTACATCCTTCTGCCTTATTCCACTGCAATGTGATCCACGTAACACCTGCTCGAACCAATCTTGGTGCAGAAGGGGTCTGAGGAATATTACCCGATGTGTAGCACACCACTTCCTGGCTGTACCCACTGTACAGGAACACAGAGAAAGAAGATATCACAATTTTTTTTTCCAAACTGCACTGTTTGCATATATTGGTATAGAAATATATTGTTAGAATATATAGGCATATAAATGATATATAATCGCATACAAAAATATTACAGTAAAAGGACATTCAGACTGCAAAGTCAAGCACTCAGAAGTTAGGGAATGCCAGAATTAAGAATGCCTGTGCAACCTTAATTCAGACCCCTTGTCCACATGCATAACAACACAATCTTTAAGGACATGTTTGCATGCATTTATTTCTACAGGACCTCTTGCTCATTCAGTGCACAAAGTAAGGATGGTGCTCTCTGAGTGAGCAGTTAATCAATATTTGTTTTCTCCTCATTGTCCAGTATGTTGCCCTATGACTTACTGCACTCCATCCAAACCCCACACTAAACAGCAAATTATTAATTTCCTCACAGATATTTTTATGGATCTCATCACCATCAGACTGCTTCAAAAACATAAATTAATTTATCTCCCCGGTGAGGTAGGAAGGTATTATTAACCCCGTCTTAAAAATGGGAACTGAAGCACAAGAGTGAATAAAGCTAAAAGTGTCCACTAATTTTGGGTTCAAATCACAGCTCCTATGTACTTCAGTGGGAGTTGTGAGGGCTCAGCACTTCTGCAAATCTAGGGTCACAGAAAAATCAGGAATGCACAGTTATTAGCCACCTATAAAATTCTGGTTTAAATGACTGACTGACTTAGCATCACATAGAAACTCTCTGGCATAAGGCAGAGCTAGAATTCTCCAGAACAACATTTAACTGCCTTAATCATGAGACCAGGGTTCTGTTCTCGCATTCCCATGCTGAATTTGCTACACATCTTCCAATTTCTGCAACAAATGAGGCAGGGATCCTGCAGACAAAAGCCTCATTCACTACACAACCTTGATTCATCCCCAGGATATGGCCCATCCTCTGCAATGAATAAGTCAGGCATTGTGTGGAAAATACAATGTGTGATCATGTAATTAAAGACTGTCTCATAAGGCACATGCACAGGCAACCTTAATTCTAGCATTTCTTAACTTTTGTGTGCTTGATTTTGCACTCTTAAGGGGTTTTCTATTTTTGTGTGCTTTTTAAAAAACTGAGAAAATTGCAAACAGGAGAAAAACCAGAAATTTCTTAATGTGGTCCCATATTGACACAGTTCCTTAGCAGGGTTTGAACCTTTTGATTTAAAATAGACCTCTGCCACTTGAGCTAACAGAGCAACTGTGAGTAGTAGAAGTCTGTTAACCTCTGTGTGGGCCAGCCATTAGAAGAGGATGAGAGACATACTGAAAGAGTAGGTTTCAGAGATATTTGCTGAGAACAGACCTAATGTTAGTACTCAGGAAATGAGGGTTCTCTTCCTGGTCTGGAGGGAAGTGTATTCTGGTAAATATAGACCCTTCTGCTCCTGTCCCCTCATATATCCTTGACAAATCTGTCCCCTTGTTTTCCTGTCCCTCCGGCTTCTATTTTCCTCTTCTCTTGTCCCACTCCCCTTCTGCTCTTGTCCCTACCAGCTTCTGTTCCATGGGTCTGTCCCCTGCTAGCCTGTTCCTCTCCAACCCCCTCTGTTCCTCACCCAGGTCTACACTACAGACCTATATCGGTACAACTACATTGCTCAGAGGTGTGAAAAATCCACACCCCCGAGTGACACAGTTATATTGACCTAACCCCCCCATGTACACAGTGCCACATCGGCAGGAGAGCTTCTCCCATCAACATAGCTACCACCTCTTGGGGAGGGGGATTAACTACGCCGATGGGAGAAGCTCTCCTGTTGGCATAGGAGTGTCTTCATTAAAGCGCTACAGCTGTACTGCTGTAGCCCTGTACGTGAAGATAATCCCTGAATCAGGCTGCTTCCTTTTCCTCCAGGCTACCTGGGTTCCAGCAGGGGGATCAGTTAGAGCCCATGGGAGAGACCGTCTATCTGCTCTCAGTTCCACAGCAGGCTCATGCTAAGGAGCAACTGTAGGAATAGTCCTGCTTAGCCCTGGGATAGAGCATGCTCAGTAGGCTCTCAAGGGTGGAACAGAGCTCTGTGGGGAGTAGAACATGCTCAGTGGAGATGGAATGTTTGGATAATTTTGCAATTAGCCTCTAACAAGCCTCCGTTGAGTAAATGCGTATAACTACTTCTAGACAATTATCGGTGGCTTTTCACGGGGACAGCAAATGGCAATTCTCTGACTCTTGCCCCCTCCCTGCTAAGTTTCAAGCCCTTGCTCCAAAGCATGAAGGCATTAGAGCTTCTCCACTAAAAGAGTTATAATATAAAAGGACTGACCATGAATATAACCGCCCCAACCCTCGGCCCACTCCCACCTCAATAATGTGAGAAAAATTGGGTTTTGGAACGTGTCCAGAAGATTAACAAATCTAGGCTCTGGAAAACCAGGGATGGGGAGGACACATTCCAAAACTGAGCACCCTTCACGGACAATGCTCTGTCAGCAGTCCCCTCTCATTTATATTACACCTCTGCTGACAAGAGAGGGGGTGTTTCACAGAGAAAAGATGATCTCTCGGGGTATGTGCATAAGGGAATCCATGTGCAAACTGTTGAGAAATAAAGGCCAATGATATCTAGAGGAAGAAGACATAGACATTAACAGAGCTGCTTTATTAAACCATATATGGCTAGGAACTGCATTTTCAGGACTTTTAAAATGGCACGATTTTCCTCAGAAAAACACATACGTATCTCTCTGGGTATCTGTATTTTTTCCTTCATTCTTTTATTTCCCTCCTCAGCTAAACATTCCAAGTCACAAAACAATGAAAAGGGACTAATTATTTTTAAAATAAGTATTTTGTAAGCTTCAAAAATTATTTTAGCTTCTTCAGTGCATATCCGCCTTCCTCCAATGAGTTTGTATGTGGCAGCTAAAATCCCCACACAGGAAAACTATTGTGTATACTCTGGCATTCTAGCTGTTGTAGCTTCTTCTGTCCAGTGGTTTCTAGCAGCTCCCTGATCTTTCAAAACCCATTAGCCAGAGCTCCCACCGATTCCCACAGGCCTGAACTTAACTCCAGGTGCGAGGGAATGGAGAATCAGGACCCATCTTGCTAAAATCCCCTTGAGCAGCGTTAGCCCACTCTTGCCCCTATCTGCTATTCCATTTGTTTTACTCTGCTGCTGGCTGAGCCACCTAAGGCTTGCCAAAGGAGGAAGTGAGTACAAACTTTGCTGTAGTGCTGAAAGAAGACAAAGGAACATCACTTTAAACAAAAGTGGATTATTTTCCAAAATCTGTAACTCAACTTCCACAGGCTTGTTGCTTTTTTTGGTTCCCCAAGATCCCTAGTGGGAATTATACATAACAGATGTGTGTTCTTTTGGTATTAGAAACAGGCCACAAAACATCATTTAACACCTCCAAAGGGGTCTATCCTCTTAGATCCATTTCATCAGTCTGAAAACTTCAAGTCAGTTCCCTGTGAGGTGAGTGAAAGTTCTCAGAGGATCTATTCTAAGTGCACTATTTGTAGAGCAATAAAACTTTAGCCATTTAATAGGGAGCCCAAAGGGGAAAAAAACTAGCAGCCTCTCAGTAGATACTGTCATTTAGAATGCCTTTGCCATGGCAGAGATAACATCGATAAGAAGTAACTTACCTAGTGCCTATGTCATTCTGAGCTGCTAATCTGAAGGTATAGCCCACAGCTGGACAAAGCTTAGTCAATTTGCAATGCTTTTGGCTCCCGAAGTAACATTCTCTGAAACCACTGTTTCTTTTTCCCTAGAAAGAAAATGATCCATAATTGTTTCTTCTCTAAACAAACCTAATGAAATAAATCCAGACATATTTTATTGATCATTTTATTGCTTACTTTCTTAAATGACCAATTATTGACATTAGGGTTAAACACCTTTGCACAAATTAGCACCAGCAATATAAAAGAGGTCTAAACAATTTAAGCCATGGCAGCTTCATTTTAAATAAGTTTCTAGTGTGTATCGTATTCAGTCTGTAATCAGATTCCCACAGGGCTTCAGTCTTACTCTCGTGACACAGCTCTTCCAGTTCTGTCGCATCACTTATAGCGAATCCATCTACTTCAGTAACTCTTCCATTTATCCTATTTATGAATCAAAATCAGTATGAATACAAACCCAATTAGAGGTGAGATTTTCCCACAAGTCGGTGCCACCTCTCAGCCTGGCTAAAGAACTACACAGAGCCTGCAGCTACCAGTCCTTGTAGATGCCACCTTCTGACCTCAACTACAATTTTAATCCCCATTCTAGATCCTAATTTCTTCCCCACAAGGGGGCTCTCACTCCTCATGTTCTAGAACAGAGGTGGGCAAACTACTGTGCCCATGGGCCCGTCCTGCCTGGCCCTTGAGCTCCCGGCCGGGGAGGCTAGCCTCCGGCCCCTCCCCTGCAGCCTCAGTTCGCCATGCAGCTAGCGCTCTGGGTGGCGGGGCTGCGAGCTCCTGCTGGGCAGCGCCGCTGCATGGCTGGCTCCGGCCAGGCAGTGTGGCTGCCAGTTCTGCTGCTCTGAGCAGCATGGTAAGGGGACAGGGAGCAAGGGGGTTGGACAAAGGGCAGGGGGTAGTTGGATGGGGCAGAGGTTTGGGGGGCGGGGGGCAGTCAGGGGACAGGGAACAGGGTGGGTTGGATAGGTGTGGGAGTCCCGGGAGGCCTGTTAGGGGGCGGAGGTGTGGATAGGGGTTGGAGCAGTCAGGGGATGGGGGGGATTGGATAGGGGGTGGGGTCCCGGAGGGGGCACTCAGGGGACAAGGAGTAGGGAGAGTTGGATGGGTGGGAGGTTCGGAGGGGGGCAGTCAGGAGGCGGGAAGTGGGAGGAGGTGGACAGGGGGCGGTGGCCAGGCTGTTTGGGGAGGCACAGCCTTCCCTACCCGGCCCTCCATACAGTTTCGGAACTCCGATGTGGACCTCAGGCCAAAAAGTTTGCCCACCCCTGGTCTAAAAGGTGCAACATACGAGCAATATTCTACAGAGGGTCCGACCTTTGGCTCCACAGCACAAAGCACTCTTTACTGCCACCCTAAAGGTGCAGCGAAGTCTTCGCCCACCAGAGAGGAATATTTGGGTGGTGCAAAGCTGATATAAGAACAAGTGGCATGCCATGGATAGGAAGGGTGTTTATTAGGGATTGGAGAGGTGACGCAAGGCAGACAACATACTCAGCTGTTGCAGTGCCTAGCTGCTGGAGGTATAATTTAGAGCACCTTTGAAGCTGCTCTAAGTAATGCTGGGAGTCATTTCAGGCCTCAACTTACCCAGGCTTGGAGGAACAGCAAAGGGGCATAAGAGACCCTTTTCCCCCCACGTCTTCCCTCAGCTGCATCAAGGGTAAACTCAGTGCAACTAAGGATTGAGTCTATGGTTTCCAGAAGCCTTTCCCTCCCCCATCCCCTTTTTAATGAATAATTACCAATCCAATCCCACTCTTTAAATACTTCATTCAGTGAAAGAACTGAGCTCAGCTTTACACAAATATATTTCCTCGATATCCTGGACTTTCCTATTGTAAGCAACTTTGTTTGCACATCTGGTAACAATCTCCTTGGAAATCACTTAGGTTCTGAATTTAAAGGGGATCTGAAAAAGAGACTGCTTAAACCTCAAGTAATGTGATTGGTCTGTAGTGCAGTGGCTTTGAGAGGACTTTTAGCTCTTCAGTCTATGAAATATTAATGTAAAATTCATTGAGAATAAGGTTCTGAAGCAGCAGGACACG
Source organism: Chelonia mydas (assembly GCF_015237465.2). Lineage (NCBI taxonomy): Eukaryota > Metazoa > Chordata > Testudines > Cheloniidae > Chelonia > Chelonia mydas. The sequence continues at coordinate 15,227,094 of NC_057855.1, forward strand.
AGAACAGAGCACAGTCTCCTCTCCCAGGGAAGGAACAGTCATGCTATTGCCCTAAAATTGACCCACGAGCAAACGTAATCCTAATTTCTGCAATCTCTTCTAATGTGAAAATCCCATTATACAGCTAGTTATTTCTGTCACCCTTCTCTGGGCCTTTTTAACTTTGTCTTCTATCTGGGTAAAATTCACACTGTGCGGAGGGCGAATACAAGACCTGTGCGTTTCATGTACTGAATGCTGGGTAATAACATGAGAGGCCTCCATGTTTCTAAAATTAAACTGGCTCTTTATTGAAGAGAACTATTTACAGAGATGCTGCAACTGCACCAAGCAAGTAAGCCACCTGCAAACAGACTGACCTCCCGGTGCTTCCTCAAAACTCTTCCTCCTACAACCTGTGTTCCCCTTTCTCCAAGTGTCATGCAGGTTGCACCACTAAATCCTAGTTTGAGGGTTTCAATGACACCTAAGTGGTGAATAAATCTTGTGCTGGCCCCTCGGCAAAGAGGAGAATTTCACTCTTTCCTTCAGACTGCAACATGGAGAAAAAAGCATAAGAGACGGAAAGGACCAGAAAAGAAATTTCTTCCCCAGGCACAAAGCCTGAATAGATGAGTTTGGTGCAGGGGCTTCTCATGAAATCCTCCCCCAGCAAGCCAAAGCAGTAGAAGGTGTGAATGGCTGCTGTCTCCAGCTGCAGCTTCGTTAGCCCTTCCCCCCATTCCTTCCTCAGTCCAAGATTCAATCACTGGAGTCAGATTTCAGAGTAGCAGCCGAGCTAGTCTGTGTCCTCAAAAAGAAAAGGAGTACTAACAAATTTATTTGAGCATAAGCTTTCGTGAGCTGCAGCTCACTTCATCGGATGCACTCATTGGAGTGTAGCCCATGCAGGGTGCTCACATCAGTGTATTGGTGGAGCTTAAGCCTCTGGCACACTGGTGAGTCATACACAGAGTTCCCCAAATTGTGCCTCTCTCCCCCACACAATGAAATTCCATCAAATGAATGATGGACTTGTCTACACTGGCAAGCTTCTGCGCAGCGCTGCAAAAAAACCCACCTCGATGAGAGTCATAAGGCTATTTGCTCAGAGGCTCCAGCGCTCTATTGCTTTCTGCGCTGTATTTGGCCTCCGGAGCTGTCCCATAATAGTGACCACTCTGCTCATTGTTTTGAACTTGGCTGCCCCTCCCCTTTCAAAGCACCGTTTCTGAGGGCCCTTGCACGCTGTGCTGATCTGCTCTGGGGCACAAAGCAAACCGTTAATGTGGAATGCTCCTGCTGTGGAACCTGTGTGAGTGAGTGACAGATTGCTGTGCAGAGAGCCCGGGGGGTGGGGGTGGCGGGGGGCTGATGTCCGGGTTTCCCCCTCCCCCTGCCTCAGGACTGGTTGCTTCCTGCCACTGTCTGAACACACTCTCTGTCCCTCAAAACACACTGTCTCTCTCCCCACCTCCATAAACACACACACACACACACTCCTCCCTCCCCCCCCCCCCCCCGCTCACTTCAGTTGAAAAGCAGCTGGCAATGTGGTAGGATGCCCATGGAACAATGGGATTGGGAAACCTGCATCATGTGATGCTGTGCCTGCCCCACGAGGCATTGCAAACCCTTCCCAAAGCACCCTGCAGCCAGTTGCACTGTGGGATAGCTATCACAATGCACTGCTGTCTTTGTCAATGTGGATGTTCTCCAGCGTCACAAGCAGCAACAGCGGTTTAAGTCCAGCATTTTAATAAAAGTGGTATAACTTGTGGCGCAGAAACTTGCCAGTGTAGACATACCCTATGTCTAGAGGCCTCTGCAGTTGTGGAAGAAGGGCCAGGATCTTCCCCTGGAGGGAGTGGGACCTGTAATTTTGTTAGCATCAGAGTGTTCTGTCCAAGGATTCTACAAACTGATAACACTTCTGTAACTATTGAACCAAACTACCTTAGTGTAACTGACACTGATCCTGCAAGGATCATTTACATACTGTAGTCACCCGAAAGAAGTGAAATGGCTGCACATATTAACCTTGCACAATACGTTAAAAGCAACCAATTTATTCCCAGAAAGATGTTTGCAGAGCTCAAATGGGCACAATCACAGAAAGATGATTCCAGGAGCATCTTTCATATACTTTAGGTGACTGCATTTCCATAGCAATGATAGTGGACCCAGTTCTCCACTCCATGTGGCAGTAAAACACTTCTATTTTGATCGGATAGCACTTTGCACTCATCAGGCACATATACACACTATATGCATTATGCACAGTGCAGTGCCCTGGAGAATCAGGCTCTGTTTTGTAACGGCTACAGAAGCACATGAAAGGGCCTATGTCACAACTCTGAACTTCTAGTTCCTGAGAACGCAACAAGGAGAGTGTAGCACATCTAGAAAGTATATGTATAAAAGCTCAGAACAATCATGCAGACCTCCTGTGATGCACAGAACTTGAGAGTCACATGAGGGATGTTCAACACATTGACAAACACCCCTATCTTACTTTTAGTCATACAGTACCATTCTCCATTTGCTCAAGAACTCAGTTTAGTGCACAATCTATTAAGACATTTCCCAGCTGCCCTTGTTGTAATTCCGCTACACAGCTCAGCTAAATTAAGGAAACAACACTTTAGGATTTCAGAGTAGCAGCCGTGTTAGTCTGTATCCACAAAAAGAAAAGGAGTACTTGTGGCACCTTAGAGACTAACAAATTTATTTGAGCATAAGCTTTCATGAGCTACAGCTCACTTCATCAGATGCACACAGTGGAAAATATAGTGGGGAGATTTTATATACACAGAGAACATGAAACAATGGGTGTTACCATTCAGACTGTAACAAGAGTGATCAGGAAAGGTGAGCTATTACCGGCAGGAGAGCGGGGATGGGGGAGGGGAGGAACCTTTTGTAGTGATAATCAAGGTGGGCCATTTCCAGCACTTGACAAGAACAGTAGGGGGAGAAATAAACAAGGGCAAACAGTCTTACTTTGTGTAATGACCCATCCACTCCCAGTCTTTATTCAAGCCTAAGTTAATTGTATCCAGTTTGCAAATTAATTCGAATTCAGGATTTGTGACTCTTATCTAAACTGATGCTTATTTAAAAGATACTTATAGCTAGAAGTAGTTTATGACATATTAAAATCAGTTGACAAACAGTTATTGGACAGAAAACATCTTGGAGAAAGAATGGTAGGCGACGCTTCGCAGTTCAGGGGCAGCATGTCTCAGTATCTAGGTTACACAAAATCTATCCACCACACCCACTGTATTAACAAAAAGAAAAGGAGTACTTGTGTCACCCTAGAGACTAACAAAATAGCTCACCTTTCTTGATCACTCTTGTTACAGTCTGTATGGTAACACCCATTGTTTCATGTTCTCTGTGTATATAAAATCTCCCCACTGTATTTTCCACTGTATGCATCCGATGAAGTGAGCTGTAGCTCAAGAAAGCTTATGCTCAAATAAATTTGTTAGTCTCTAAGGTGCCACAAGTACTCCTTTTCTTTTTGCAGATACAGACTAACACGGCTGCTACTCTGAAACCTGTATTAACAAAGTGCAAGTTAGTAAGTGCCAGGTTATTAAGAGAAGGTCTTCTTTTTAAGAAACACACTTCTGCAGACTCAGATCCTTTTAATGATGATTTTATTGTACAACCCTTTAAAAACTTTCCTGATTCTACTACATCTGATGCATTTGCAGCAGTGGTTTTTGTTCCTCTTCTTTTTTGTTTGAACCTCAAGTTTATTTGATTATTTTTCTTTGATTATTAGTTTATAATGATTATTTATCTGGCAGACAAATGCGGACCTGAATGAAAATTCTGCCTTTGCTCCCCTCACTAAAAAAACCTCTTGTAGATTCGCGTGAGCGAATGATGAGTGGATTTATTAAGACATACAGTAAGGGGAGTCCTGGCTGAAAATGAAGCTGTCACGGGTGGTTCTGACACAGCAGTATAAATGGTAATTTCTGAATGAGAAGCAAAGGGTCATCTCCAAAGAATTCCAGCATATTATATCATGCAACTATAATTTTCATAAAGTTTGGTCAAACCTTTGCAATTGTGCAATCTCTTCCCCAACCTCCCCTTCCTCCCCGCCCCCAAAAACCCTCAGCATACAGTAGATGACAATGTTCAACTTTATAACAACATAAATCTGTTAATGTATAAATTTGCTGGCAGAGCTGGTATTGCACATGATGATGACCTAGTCCACGTTTATTGGTATTTACAATTACTCAGACTGCTAGCATTTCAGATTCTGTTGGCACTAATTGGAGAGGCTGGCTGATATTTCTAATGATCCTGGCATTAACAGCCTGGAAATAGTCCTTTTTTGAGATTTATGAAAGCTTTAATGCTGGCATAATTTTGGAGAACAATGGACAAGCTGGCACTGGCTGCTGTCCAGGAGTCTTACAATACTCCCAGAACCCCACCTCTTATCCTTCAAATATTTAGCTTCCAAGTTTTAATCTTATAAAGTTTCATAAATTACTTTCCACACACCTCATCGTTTCCTCAAACACATAGCTTCAGAGGGAGGAAAGACATGCCCTGTGACCCATTCACTATTCCTTCTTTCTCCAGTCCTAAATTCCAAGATGCCAATTCCACTCCTGATCTTTCCAATAGCAAATATCTGCTGCAGTGAGAGTCAAGGCCTGCTCCATGAAACTGGAACAATGCAGCTCCACCAGTCTGGTAGAAGTTGCAAATTAATTATAATAGAGAGTAACTGCAACCAGCTGAGTGGTTTCCAGAAGGAAATTAAAGTTTTTGTCTCTCTATATTGTAAAGGACCTTTAAAAAAAAAAAGCAGGAATGCCTTTGTATGTTCTATTATTAATCTCAGCCCAGTCATCATTTACCTTAGGTTCAGTGCAGGGGTGGGCAAACTTTTTGGCCCGAGGGCCACATCTGGGTATGGAAATTGTATGGCAGGCCATCAATGCTCATGAAATTGGTGTTGGGGTGCGGGAGGGGGTGAGGGCTTTGGCTGGGGGTCCGGGCTCCGGGGTGGGGCCAGAAATGAGGAGTTCAGGGTGTGGGAGGGGACTCCAGGATGGGGTGGTTGGGTGCGGGGTGGTTGGATGAGGGCTCCAGCTGGGGGTGAGGGCCCTGGGGTGGGGCTGGGGATGAGGGGTTTGGGGTGTAGGAGGGTGCTCCGGGCTGGGACCGAGGGGTATGGAGGGCAGGAGGGGGATCAGGGCTAGGGTAGGGGGTAGGAGTTGTGGGGGGGTGGGAGGAGGCTCTGTGCAGCGTTTACCTCAAGCAGCTCCAGGAAGCAGTGGCATGTCCCCCCTCTGGCTCCTACGTGGAGGCACGGCCAGGTGGCTCTGGTGCGTCCTTCTCCATTGGCAGGCACCTCCCCTGCAGCTCCCATTGGCCGTGGTTCCTGGCCAATAGGAGCTGCGGGGGAGGCGTTTGGGGTGGGAGCAGCTTGCGGACCAGAGCCCCCTGGCTGCCCCTACACGTAGGAGCCAGAGAGGGGTCATGCTGCTGCTTCCAGGAGCCGCGCGGAGCGCCCCCAACCCTGTTCCCTGGCTGGAGCGCCAGACCAGGCCAACCCCCAGACCCTGCTCCCCAGCGGGAGCTCGACGGCAGGATTAAAATGGCTGGTGGGCCGTAGTTTGCCCACCCCGGTTTAGTCAGTGTCTGTTCAAAAGGGGGATAAGGGAAAATCTGAGCCACAAGGAGCAGTTTTCACAAATGGCTCGTTCACTGCCATGCTTATTATTGCTGACCTCATATCGCAGGGTGCCCATCTGAATTCCAAAAGAGTTGAAAAGAGGGCCCAGTTCTGATCCTTTCAAAGGCAAGGGGTGTTTTTCTATTAAGCAGGATTGGGTATATAGCAGTAAGCATTAAGTTGGAGCAGTACTTAGTAAGATGCACAGATTTTATTGTTAAAGACCAGGCACTATTAAACCTTCAGCTATTTTAGGAAAACCATTTTTTACTAGTCAGACTCTGACACCTTTACAGGTCTAGGAGCTCATATGAAAAAGAAAAGAAAGGTGCCACTCTAATCTTTGTCATTCTTTACCATTTTCAAATTCTACTAAACAAACAAGCAAACCAACAAACATTAAAGCCAGCCTAATCCAAATAGGAAAACAACAACAACCCCCACCCCCTCACCCCGATTCCTAGTATGGATTGCAGTGGGGAATGTGTTGATGTTCTTAGTCTTCAGTTTCTTCTTGCCATATTGGTAGCAGATCCTGCAGCTTACGAAAACCCTTCAAATCCCTCATTTGGGGAAAAGAAGAAGAAACCAGGATAAAACTGGCATATAGAAATATTGAGGAAAGTAATAACGCTCCTGCTATGTGACTAGGATGGGACACCCCTTGACTTCACTATCTGAGAGCACAACTCAGTAAGTCTCACCACCTTTCTAGCAAGAAAGCAATATCTGCAATTCCGTTAAAGTAGCAAATGCCAATTTATTTGTGCTGTGATCTAAAACTAGTGATCCCAAAGGGTTAGTGAGGATTTTGGAAATCCCCACAAGAAGATGCAGGAAACCAGATAATAAAAACCACACCCCGCTAGGTCAATTCAAGTCTCTTCGTCTAATAAAACCTGTATCCCTTGAGAAGAAACAGTTTTAGAAGAGAATATTAACCCTATACCTCTTACACAGGCTCTCAGGTACCACCCTCATGTGCCTGGTACAGATAAAAACTGTCCAGAATCCAAGCTGGATCCTGTCCCAAATCACCCACTTATATGAAGCATTAGGCTGCATGACTGGGCCTTCTGGATAGTAACTGTCACATTTATTCTCTGTCCTACTGAGAAAATAAAATGATAACACACAGTACATGTAATGATCTGCTCTTTTTGGAAGACAAGAAAATCTGACAGAATGTTCTTTGGATAGCTACTTGAGTCACTTCTGGAGAGCCTTGGGAATGTGGTATGTACACCCCACACAAGGGCAGTTCTGTAGTCCTGCAGAATGCATTGTTCGTGTGCTATGTCCTGATGAAGTGCTAATGACCAGCTGTAATCTTTAAATAAGCACAACCCTGGAAGTTTCAGTGACCGTGGCCATCAATGGATTTAAAGTGCAGTCCTCTTGCTGCATTTTAGGGTACTGCCTAGTCCCTTGACTGGCCAGTGGCATATCCCTTCTGCAGTTTATTTTTAAATTTGAAAATGGTGCTATCTGCATTTCTGGAAGCATTTTAAATGCTCACAGTCTAACCAAAGACAGCTTGTAAAACAGTAAGATATTGCTTCAGACAGAGTTTAACATTAGACACACCCCAAGGTTTGAAACATACCACAGAGTGATAGCACCTGTTACTGGTTGCTGTTATGAAGTGTTAATAAGCTGCTAAAAAACCCATCCCTAGTGTGAACAGATTGCATGCTTTGTTCAGAGGTGGTTCTGTGGCAGTGGCAGTCCCATTCTTTTTCCAGGGGGAATGTGCCAGTTTGCATGAATTTTGGCCCGGTGCCTTCCCTTGATCAGTTTTATTGCTCTCTGGTTTTCACAATGCCAATTTTGTTTCTGTAGCGTGAGCTTTTATTCTTCCAGGAGTAGGTCTGATACTCTGTATTGCACTTCCCATGTTCAGAGGGCTTTTCACGGGGAACTCTCACGCCATCCCTCATTATGAAGGGGTGTAATTTTTTGAAGGCAGATTACCATTCTCAGGGTGGGTTTCTAATTGTATTTATCTGATAGATTTCTCATTCTCCATTCATGCAACGTTCCTTCTGCTTTACAGACACAATTTAATTTCCTTCTCATCACTGATTTTCCTGTGTTTATATTTTATTCTGTGCCCTGTAGCTAATGAATGTTGCTCTAGCTGAGACCTGGCTAAGCCTTTGCTGTTGCCTGGCAAACGTTCTCCTCTTCCCCTATGTATTTGTGTCTTGATTTCACTGAGATACAGTACAGCATTGTAACAGAAAGTCTGTGCTTTCTCTTACATGCATTTGGCATAACTATGTGAGAGGGTATAGAATACTGAATGTGCGCTCTGCTATGTACTTGGATGCCATAACTTGTGTAGTGAAATATGTACGTAAGTATACAGAGACATCAGAACTGCTGAAACGAAGGAGTCAATATCTTGCCTTCCGGAATACATTTCTTTCAGATGGAAAAACAAGATCCTGCAGAGACAACTGTCCTCTTCCACATCACCTTCTGTACTCTGGACCATAATCTACTTTCAGGTCATACATCAATTCAGCAGTCCATTTCTGTCTGCTAATATTATTTTTTTTGTCAATACACTTCAATCTATGCATTAGCTTTCTGACAACTAGGGTACTGCAACAGCCATCTTGTTTACTCCCCACTTCCAGTAGCTCTATATTTTAATCCACTCAGAGTCATGTCAAACCATTATGAGGCATGCCAAATTAATTTATTGTGTGCATTATTCTCTCATGTTCACTGGCTGAGGATCCACTCATGGATCCAACTTCAATGTTATTACTAGGGAAGAAATGTAATCTAGTAAACTAGACCAAAGGTCTGGGAGCCAGGACTCAGCTGAAACACTGTGTTGATTGGAGCAAGTTACTTGAGACTCTCTGTACCTTAACTTACACTTCTGCAGAAGAGTAGTAGTATTACACACTTTTAAAAGATAAAAATGCTGTGTAAATGCAAAGTATTCTTCTTCTTCTTTGTCAAAACCCTTTCTATGTTATTATTTAAGAGCTCTGTAACAGCGAGAATGTTTTTATTGACTTCTATGGGCTCTGGATCAGGCTCTAAGGCAGATGATGCAATTTACACCCTAACCAGGTATTCACATTCTATTAATGGTATGCTATCGGTTTCTGCTCTCTTTCATTCTCTTTTTGCATGTTTTAGAAATATCCCATATTTTGGCACCTCACCCTGGTTTGGTGATAGTCTCCCACTGAAGCGAAGAGGAGTTCTGCATGAGAAAGGTTGGCACTATTTGGATCCGTTTGCAGAAGGTGTGATGTCTTGCAGGACTTATGCCTCTGATTATCCTGGCCTAGATCTTTTTGGTTCTCCTGACTTGTTTTCTGCTTTATTCTCATTTTCATTTTCTGCTCTGCCTTCCCTGGATTATGGTGCATGAATGTGTGTCTGATGCTGAACAAGTAATATATGAGAATAATCAATAGAAGGATTTTTTCCCCCCACTGAACTCTTCTCCAGCTTGCATTTTATTTTATATTTTATTTTATTTTTAATGGTTGCTAACCTTTCCTTCCATTGTGCACTGTGGGCAGTGAGCCATTCTGCAGCTATTGTTTAATTTATTTAGTTCAGTGGGTTTCTCTTCATTCGGGGCATACTTGCTGTGATATTGCATAGAATGAATGTTTGTATAATGTGTGCTTCCAGATGTCAGACGTAGTATAATAATCTGGGAATATGTCAGTAGCCAGCAATTGAAGACTGCTCACAAAATAATATCCTTATATAAGGCAGGTAGATGTTTTTCACACAGCATAACTAAACAACTCCTTCCAGACCTCCCATTCCTGCTTTTGGCACCTCATTTCATGCTGGCCCCAAGCCTGGAAGCCCCTCTGTGATCCCACTGTGATTCTGTCCTCACATCTGTAAAGTCTCCTTTCAATACACACTTATTCCATGAAGATTATATTCCCTAGACCTCCCCTTGGAAAAGTGGTGCCAAAATAGTACTGGCATAATGGAAGAAAACAAGAGGCATGCTCAACAACTCTGCTCCATCAGCTGCTTTTTTCACTGCCCCCCCACCCCACCCCACGGATATATTGTCTACTTAAAATATAAGCTCTTTGGGACACAGACCTCATCTTCTTTTTATAGTCTCTGTAAAGCACCCAACAGCATGGCCACTATATAAATGATAACAGGTTTCAGAGTAACAGCCGTGTTAGTCTGTATTCGCAAAAAGAAAAGGAGTACTTGTGGCACCTTAGAGATTAACCAATTTATTTGAGCATAAGCTTTCGTGAGCTACAGCTCACTTCATCGGATGCATACTGTGGAAAATACAGAAGATGTTTGTGTGTATAAAAACAAATCATGAAAAAATGGGTGTTTATCACTACAAAAGGTTTTCTCTCCCCCCACCCCACTCTCCTGGGGTATTATAAGCTATTACCAGCAGGAGAGTGGGGTGGGAGGAGAGAAAACCTTTTGTAGTGATAAACACCCATTTTTTCATGATCTGTTTGTATAAAAACATCCTCACTGCATTTTCCGCTTTTATGCATCCGATGAAGTGAGCTGTAGCTCACGAAAGCTTATGCTCAAATAAATTGGTTAGTCTAAGATGCCACAAGTACTCCTTTTCTTTATATAAATGATACTATTAATTTGAAGTCAATAGGAATTTTCTATGAGAAAGGATTGCAGGATCAGATTCTAAGCTCTTTGGGGCAGGGATTGTGTTTTTGTTGTGTGTCTGACCCCTAGCAGAGCAGGGTCCTGGTCCGTGACTGGGGCTCCTAGACACTACTGTATTATAAATAAATTAATTAATAAACTGATTGCACCAAACACCTGATCAGGAAATAAATGAACGTTTAAGGTGCAAAATCAAAATGCTACACACAAGAACACGTACGGAAAATCAACTTCCCCCATCTTTCCTTTCTATTGAATGCCATCAGGAGTTCATTTTTCTATGGTTTGCTTCTCCAGTGTTTGATTCTTTTTCTTTAGACAACACATCCATCAAATCAGAATGTTATTTAATAAGTAATTTCATTTTTTGATGTTTCTGTAACTAGTTACCACTCACCTCATCCCACTCTAGCAGGTAGCTGGTGATTTTTGAACCGTTGTCAATGGGTGCCTATAAACAAAACAAACAAACAAAACATGAGATCTTGGAAAGACGTTTACAAACACATTTCCTTCCCCCAGCCAAATGGCTACGTTTTAAAATGAAACCAGAGATCTTGTTTTGCACACAGCTTGGCAAACATTTTAGTGGATAATAACAGGATGAAAGTAATTAAGTACCTTTTAAAAAGTAAGTAATTTTAGTGTTGGTGAAAGGTACTACATTAAGAGATCACAAATATGATGTCTTTAAAAAACCAAAAACCAAACTTACAGCATGGGCAGCAGCAATGCAAGCTGTCATACTATCTGGCCATTATGCCTCACCTGGAGGGACCAGATCTCGGGGTTTGAGGGCTGTCCAGATGCCACGTTCTATTTAATCATTGAGAATGCCAACAGAGTGCTCAGTAGTGCCACCTGTCTACCAGGAAGTGAACTGAAATTGGCAAAATTATGGGTAGGCTTGGAAGGATTAGATTTTTATTGGTAAATGTTGGCAAATGCCGATTTCACTCTACACACACAAACCGACAAAAATATTTCCATGGATAATAATCAAAATACACAGATCAGCAAAGTAAGAAAAACGCTGCTTGAGAACTTATTAGTCATTCAGGATATTTACTTTGTATATTTTGACGTGATGTTGACAATTTGTATTTTAACAATTATATAGTTTTAACTTTTTGAATCTCAACATGTATTGTCATAAAATAATTATTGTCTGGTCGTCCTCCCCTCCAATTTTCCTTCAACTGTGAACAGTTAAATCAATAAAAATACAAAATGCTTAAAAATAAACACTGATAATGTCCATCAAAATTAAAATAAATAAATAAATAAAATTTAATTCTGCCAACCCTAATTATAGATCATCAAACAGACATCATATGGTAACCAAATACCATCACTAGTCAACAAAGTTTGGATTTAGAACTGGCAAAAGGTTTCAAATCTTATTTCCAAACCTCTAATACATGCAGTTCCCCAATATATGTAATTTTTGAATATTATTTTAGGATATCTCAAACAATGCAATGAAATATTTTAAAACACATATTCCCCCAGTGGAAATCAACAGAATCACAGCACTAAATAATTTAAAATGGTTACGTGATTATAGGTAACTGTATTTCACTTTGTTTTTCTAGGTTTCAGACACTTTATGTCACTTACCTTCCATTGTAAGGTTAGAGAACTTTTGGTCCTGTGCGAGGATTTGGGTGGAAAAGGACATTCTGGAGCACAGCTGTGAGTGGTGAAGCTAATTGGTTCTGAACAGGATCCCTTTACTGAATTGTACACTGCATATACCCTGAAAATGAACACATATGAATTTATGAATTTGCTGACAATTAAAAAAGGAGCTTTGCATTTTCTCAACCACAGCATTTCACTAGCAAAGAATTCATACTGCCAAACTGCCATGATTTTTCACATCCCAGCTCTCCCTTGTATATTTTATTCAGTATGAGTGTTCAGAATAATTCACAGCAGAAGGTATGTATTATAGTGCTAGTCTAACTACTTCCACAAACTAATCTTTCCATTGGTGGAAGTTTCCGCCACCATTTTTCTTGACTACTGCAAATATTTGGCCCACTATGCTAGAATCTTCTTGAGGATATAGCAAGAGAGGGCTCAGAAACATGGGGTGAACTTTATTAACCCATTTGCTGCTGAACTGGCATTCAACTCTCATTCAGCAATGTTAATTTAAGTGCAGTATCCATAAGAATGTGCAGTTTGCCTCTTATAGCTGGTTGTCAGTAGAGTTTGTAGATCCTGCACTAATATGCACAGATCCTGGGTTCAAGATTTGCTGTGTGTTGTGTACTTGGGAGGAGGAAGTTTACACAGTGGTCAAACACATTTCCTTCAAACAAGCTACAGCTGAACATCAGCTTAACTTCAGTACCTGGAAAGATAATAGAGCAAATAATCAAGCAATTTGCAAACACCTAGAAGATAATAAGGTGATAAGTAACACCCAACATGGATTTGTTAAGAACAAATTGTGTCAAACCAACCTAATAGCTTTCTTTGACAGAGTAATAAGCCGTGTGGATGGGGGGGAAGCGGTAGATGTGGTAAATCTTGACTTTAGTAAGGCTTTTGATACTGTCTCGCATGACCTTCTCATAAACAAACTAGGGAAATAGAGCCAAGATGGTGCTACTATAAGGTGAGTGCATAACTGGTTGGAAAACCATTCACGGAGAGCAGTTATCAGTGGTTCTCAGTCAAGCTGGAAGGGCATAACGAATGAGGTCCTGCAGGGATCAGTTCTGGGTCCAGTTCTGGTCAATTTTCATCAGTGATTTAGATAATGGCATAAAGAGTACACTTATAAAGTTTGTGAACGATCCCAGGCTGGGAGGGGTTGCAAGTGCTTTGGAGGATAGGATTAAAATTCAAAATGATCTGAACAAACTTGGAGAAAAGGCCTGAAGTAAATAGGATGAAATTGAATAAGGACAAATGGAAAGTACTCCACTTAGGAACCAACGATCAGTTGCACACATACAAAATGGTAAATGACTGCCTAGGAAGGAGTGCTGCACAAAAGGATCTGGGGGTTATAATGGATCACAAACGAAATATGAGTCAACAGTGTAATACTGTGGCAAAAAAAGCAAACATCATTCTGGGATGTATTAGCAGGAGTGTTGTAAGCAAGACACAAGAAGTAATTTTTCCACTCTACTTCATGATAAGGCCCTCTGCTGGGGCACGGTGTCCAGTTGTGGATGCCACATTTCAGGAAAGATACCAATCTTTCAGAGATTCCTGAGGAGAGTAACAGAAATGATTAAAGGTCTAGAAAACATGACCTATGAGGAAAGATTGAAAAAATTAGGTTTGTTTAGTGTGGAGAAGAGAAGACTGATGGGGGACATGATAATAGATTTCAAGTACATAAAAAGTTGTTAAAAGGAAGAGAGTGAAAAATTGTTCTTTTTAACCTCTGAGGATAGGGCAAGAAGCCTGGCCTTAAATTGCAGCAAGAGAAGGTTGGATTGGACATTAGGAAAAACTTCCTGTCAGGATAGTTAAGCACTGGAACAAATTGCCTAGGGAGGTTATGAAATCTCCATCATTGGAGGTTTTTAAGAACAGGTTAGTTCTGCCTTGAGCACAAAGGAGTGGACTAGATGACCTTTTGAGGCCCCTTCCAGTCCTACACTTCTATGATCATTAGTCCAGACATTCCTCTAACCACAGTTGGCATCGCTTCCTCTTCAACGCCAACCCAGAGGATCCCCCTCACTCCCAACTTGTCTTTCTCTTCTTCAGGTAGAAAAAAGTGAACTGTGCGCTAGAAACTCTCCCATTTCTCCTGGACCTTCAAGGGAGTCACGGGTGCCTGCTCACTTTATCTTTTGCCTTTGTGGATCCACCACGCAGGATCACTGCCCACCGCAATCCCAAGAGTCTTCTAGAAGTACCAGAGTGTAACCTGACCCTCCATAAAAGTGAGACTAGATAACTTTTTCTCTCTTACTGTAGGTGTCTAGGAGTCCTCTGAAGGCTCCCTAGCTATTTTACTAGACTTAGCTTAGCATTACTTTCCTTACAGGTTTAGTGCTGAGCTTGAGGGGCTTCCTAGTTTCTGTAGACAGTGTGTATATGTGTGTGCCCACAGACAGGATTGGTGCATACCTCAATAAAACTAGGATCTACTTAGAACTCCAGAAAGAGAAGATGGGGCACTCCTAGCTTACACTTCCCAAAGTCCCAGGAGACTGTCACCAGGCCTCAGCTGAAGATAGTCACTAGAGTTTGCTGGATCGATACATGAGGTGGGATAGTCCTTTGGAAGCATGTAGTTATTGAAACCAAAAACCTCCCAGCCAACCTGAAGCGGCTGGTTCTTAGACAATCCCTTGTGGACTGAAATGAAGGACTATTTTGTAGAACCAAATGCTATAGGTTTGCATACCTGCCCCAGTACTCAACAGGTTGAAGACCTGTCAAAATTTTTATTTAAACTTAACAGTTTTATTTTCCCATGTAGATCTTCTGTACAGCAGAGCAAATTAGTCAGTTGCACAGCTTTCTGCTCAGAAACCGTTCAAACTGCGTCCAGACAGTGACTTCTGGGTTGCCTTTAGCCACTGTGTATTTGAATGTGGAGTTTAAAAATGGGCAATTACCAAATTTGTTTTGGGTAGATAAGAGTAATTTAACCTTTGTGGGGCAACAAACGAGCAACTTGCACTCATGAGAAATGCTTTGTAGAATTGCCTCTGGGATCTTCCAATGAGCAACTAGGAGTCAGAACAAATTTAATTAATTAACAGAGTCCCCACCGGTGGCTTGATTCATTGCGTGTTTGTCTCCTGTGCATCACTGCAACCAAGAGTCAAACCAACATCAACATCAGCTGTAGGCAGCAATTCGAACTAAGTGACTCCAAAGGGAGCCTCTTTTTAGCCAAGACAGCAAGAGCTGCATTGTGGTTTCTCCCAGTTAGAAGTTGTTCTTTGCATATTGACACTCGGGGCACATCTTCACTCACTCAAACTGCTATAACAGCACAGCTACAGCACTGTAGCACTTCAGTGTAGATGCTATCCATGGTGACAGGAGGGCTTCTCTTATACGGAAGAGAGGCAGAAGCTAGGTCAACGTGTTGGATCATATTAAAGAAGTTCTGTATTAAAATCACAAATGAGTTTGATTCCCCATAGTTTAAATTCCAGAGTATTACTAATTAAGAGGTCTCTTGGTTTTTGGTCTCTTGTTTTCCCTGTTTCTCTCCCTCTCTGTGTGAAACTTGCAAGCTGCTAACTGTGTTAGTACATCCTAAGACAGAGTCTGTGCTCAAAGCAATACTTTGTAACAACAACTACTCACACAGAGACTCCCCACCCTTTTGTTGTATTTATCAGGCTTTGTTAACAATTGTAATTAAAATAGAGGTAGAGGATGTATGTGGATGGATGCTTGGTGTGGATAATAAATGAATGATCAGGGAGGTGCCAGCCTAAGAATCCAGTGTCCATCGGCTGAAGAAGGTGTCAAGTGGAAACAACCAGAGGACTCCCAGAGGGCAGACTGGAATCCACCCAACAGCCTCAAGGATGGGAGAACCGAAGAACAACACGGAGCCATCAGGAATGTGTCATCTGCTGATTGATTCAGCAACAGCATGATGAAGCAATTCCCATACACTGGCATAGGAATAAATTGCTATAAAAATGGACTCTAGAAACTGAGAACTTTGGGGTCTGATTCTGCAAATCAACTTCCAGGAGCGTCAGATGTGCATCTGACAAGGCCCTGCTCCCTCCTCGTGTCCAGGCCAATGGCTTGGCACGAGCAACTCTAAGGCTGGTAACTATGATAACAACCTTGCAGAACCTGTGTGTGTGTATGTGTGAATAAATATGAAATTGAATGGAATGTTATACCTATAACTAACTGCTTATTATGATTCTTTCTGTATTCACAATAAATGTGGCATTTTGCCTTATTCCCTTTAATAAGATCCTGCTGGTTTTTATTTTATTGGTATAACAAATGGAAGAATTCTTCTGTCGACCTAGAGCTGTCTATACCAGAGGTTAGGTAGGCATAGCTACATCTCTCAGGGATGTGGATTTTTCACAGTCCTGACAGATGTAGCTAGGCTGATGTAAATTCCCAGTGTAGACTAGACCTTACTCCTTAGTGATTTCATGCCTGAATGGCTACTGACTCCATAGTGTCTCATGTTAGATTTGCAAGATCAGAGAAAGTCATGAAGAAAACCCTTACATTAGTGTTAGGGAAGTGGTTCTAAATTCCAAGTCACCTGTGTTTCTGGAGTTGTAAGGTAGAATGCACCTTAAAAAAAAGACACAAGTGCCTTCAATAAGTCCAGACTTCCCTATCACTGGTAAGTACTATATGATGGACACATGGAATCTCATCAAAAGATGAGGGGGGTTGTATTTGAAATGGTTGCAATAAAATATATTTCTTGAAGAAAAGTAAGATGTAGGTTCATAGTGAAGCTATGTAAGAGCCTGAAGGTTTTTTGTGCCTAATACATCAGAAAAATTTTTCAAGAACAATGTGGGAAAACGTAAAGCCTTAGAAATTTGGCCAAGGTCACTGAGACCTAGGATAATCTCCATATTAAGTGCTGGTCATGCAAGTTTATTTATGGACTTTACACATTTACTAGGGCTGGCCCGAAAACAAGAATTCTGTTTTGTAAACAATTTTAAGGTTTTTACATTTGTTTTCATCAGAATGAAAAGGAGACACTTTCAAATTTCTGATGAGAAAAAAAAAGAGTGAGACTGCACATCAGAATAGCCAATATCCCCGGGGTGGGGTGGGAGGGAAACCGTTAGGGCATTCACCTGGGATGTGGGAGACCCAGGTTCAAGTGCCTGATTCAGAGCAGAACCCCACATCTCCGGTGAGTACCCTTACCACTAGGCTATTGGCTATTCTGGTGTCAATCCATCTCCCTCTCCATACCTCCAACTCCGCCCCCACCCCTCTCACCTCAGATCTGACAAATTCACTACACCAAACACATGCCTTCCAGGATATTTATCAATAAAGAGTAGTATGTCAGGTATCTACAGAAAGTGCATAACTTGTCAAGATTCATAATCATTGAGAGATGTAAGTATGGGTAATATTTGAGGAATGATGGAATTATATTGAAAGTATGCTTTATGGACTTGGAGTAAAAGTTAGTCACCAGGGAGACATTATGTCTTGGTGATGGCCCTTTCAAGCATGGCAAAACATCAAAGACAACTGCAAGTAATCGAAATCACCTGGAGGTAAAAAAAAGGAACTTTACAATAAACACAGGTTTGCTCTGTCTGTGAATAAAGACAAGAAACTGATATATGAGGAGGAGGAGAGAGACCCTCTGCATCCTTTCACTGAGGAGGCATCTTGGAGAGCAGGGATGTTCTCATGAAAAACTGGATCCTAAGTTACTTTATTAGATAGGAAAAGTAACTATTAATAAAGTGTAGACACAGGTTCGCATTTTATGTTTTTTTTTTTATTGTAACCATTTGTTTCCACCATCTTGTTTCTAGTTAACACCCCATTCTATCTTAAATAAACCTCCTTTGGTTTCATTACAAGTGCTGTGTGTATTACAGGAGCGAAAGTTTAAAGTAAAGCTGGTAAGATGGGGTACTCTACTCCTTTGGGAGCAAGGATCTGAGATTTCTGTGAGTAGCCAGTGCCAGGGACTGGATATCACAAGGGAATGCTTCAAAGGGACTTGAGAACTTGTTAACCTGCAAGGCGAAGACAGGGCTGACACACAGTCACCATGGGCAAAGACTCCCTCCCGCTAGAGACACGGTAACTAAGGCTATGGCTACACTGGCACTTTACAGTGATGCAACTTTCCCCCTTAGGGGTGTGAAAAAACACCCCCCTGAGCGCAGCAAGTTACAGCGCTGTAAAGCGCCAGTGTAAACAGTACCTAAACTTTGAGTGTAGCCATGCCCAACGTGACTCACAGTCCTGGGTACCCTGAGAACTACCACAATTATCCGCTAATTATTATGGCTGGGACGCTGGTTTGGGACCCAAAAGCATGCTTGTTCCATAGATCTGGAAGGAGTTATTTACCCTCTTGCTCTTCCACTTGAAAAATAATTATAAGATATTCCTGGAACTCAGTCATGTATTTGTTTTTAAAAAGTTCTAACACCAGCAGATTGACATATGTTTGATATTTTAAATTCAGAAGCAATCTTCTGTTTATTAGGTTAAGCCATTACACAGAGTAGCAGCACTGATGGGAAAAAGTGTGCCAGACTTTGCCTTTGTCTAGAAAACAGAAGGAAACAATAGGCAGAAGGAGTGAAAGGAAATTTTGTTCAGGATATTGAACATAAATGAACAGGATGTGAATTTGAGGCCTGGGTTCATAAGTAAAGTCTTAAAGAAAGCCATAAAAATATGGATAATAAAACTTGGTGTCAAAATATCAGTGTGTGAAACTGAAACACGTGTTAACAATGAAAAATAACTGTGCAACCAACATGTAGCTCTATAATCTAAGGAGAAACACGACCTAGAAGTGAATGCCTTCTGTTGGGTGTTAATTTGTCGGTTTTAAAGAGGCATATAAACATGCAGTAAAACCTTTTAAAGTATCAAGTCAGCTTTATAAAAGCTGCAGATTAATTCTGACATTATCCTTATAGTTTGAATACTGATAACTGATCATGTATGAAGAGTATATCCTTCCATCAATCTGCATATAGAATCTTCCATTACAGACAATCCTAGTTCTGCAAAACAGCTGATCTGGGAATATGAATAAACAGCTTCAACAGAGTTTGCATTTGTCATGGGGTCTCAGCTTAAATTCTGAAATGCAATTTCAGTGCAATTTTGTGCACCAATATTTTTGTGCTCATAATTTCCTCATACTCACACAGAACGTTAGCACAAACTTTTCTTTTTCACCGCCAAGTTTTGCATAGCCAATATCTGCAATATTAGAATGTACTTTTCAAAATATGAGTCTGAGTGTAAAGTTAAAATCTAGGCAGCTCATAATCACAGAGCTGACCTAAAATATTCAGATGCTGGAAAAAATGGTCAAATCCATTTTTTTAGAGACCAGTAAAAGTCAAATTAATAAAGAGTAGGGTAGGCAATGGATGTAACCTACTAGGCAGCCAATACTACTTATAAAAAAAAATGGGAACACTTTGGTTTTATTTTCCTAACAAACAAACATGATGACACATTGGACAGATGCCAGTAGCTTTAGTCAAACACTTTGGTAAGCCTGAGATATACTTTCATACATAGGTACTTTAAGGCCTGTTATATAGTCTCTAGCCAGTTGATATAGCTACACATCTTTTCTTTCACTTTAGTGATGACAACACTATGATAGACAATGCATTGTTTGAAAATCTCTCTCTTAATTTACTGCCTGAGAGATGGAAAGCTACTACTAAATATTTAAGGGCTATTGAGAAAGTACTGTGAAATTCTTGAGTTATATCATGCAGAAGTCAAAAGACTCCATTTTCTTTTTTAGATATAATTGAACAGATTATATTTAAGAGATATTCAGATTCATAACAACTCACCTGACATGATAATCTGTTGCTGGCCTAAGGTCTTTCAGGTTATATTCTAATTCTTCTCCACTGCAGAAAGAAATCATCCATATATCATGAAAAACAGTACCTCAGTTAGTACAGCTATTGAATTTCTGACATCTAGGGGCTCCTACAAATGATGCATTGAAAAAATAAATAATTTCCAGGATAGGAAAATAAAAGTAAATAATATAGGACCAACTTGTCAACAGACTGGAAATCTTTACAAGTTTCCATATTAAAGGAAAGAGAAGTAGCTATGTTTTCCATTTATAAAGTAACCCTATAACATGGATTTGTTTCTACTGTCTTTATCCATACACACCCATGTCAATTTAACTTATAAGGCCTTTCAACTCTCCCTGAGTTATGCTGAAAACGTGACTCAACCATACCCCAGTTCCATGATGTTTTACTTTTATTATTGCAAAGTACCTGCTTCAGAAATGCTGAATCATCAAACTGGGTTGGTGAATATTATATCAAATATTATATCAAAAGATTCTAACATGGCTTGAACTTTAGAATCTTGCATTAATGCTTCAGTTGGGGCCCTCATTTTGAGGTCTTGTCCAATGTTATATGCTATATTTGGGCTCGGCAGGGAAGTACATAATCTCCATTACTAGCAACCACAGCCTGTGCCCATTCAAATCAATGGCAAAACCAGTGGTAGAGGACTGAACTTTAGGTATTGAATGGTTAGTTAACTAAGGGTTTTTTTTAAACTAACACCCAGGCTATCCATAAATCCTTCCAGTGTGTGAGTCCCTAAATTGTAGTGGCAATGGGAGAAGAATCTGGCCATGTATTGTCTTCTCTTCCAGGCCATCTGCTGGAGATGGAAAATTAGAATGATTCACAAATTGCTGAATCTGTGGAGGTTTTGTCTATTATGGGACTCTAAGAAACCTCTCGGATTATTAGGGCTAAAGGTCAACTCTAAGTCCAACAACAACTGTGGAGCACCCCTGTAACATCAGTACTTGGTTTATCCCCACTTTTATTAAAACAAAGAAAAAATAGCATCTCAATACAATAAATACATTTATTACAGTCAAGTGAGGTCTCATGGAGATGTGATACAAGAACAGAAAGTGTTTTGAAAGCAAGGAAGTGTCCTTTCAGGTATGAACATGTGCTTTCTGGGTTGACAGAGGTTAGAGATTGGCAAGGCAGTCCAATTCCCTGCAAATTCAGGATTGTTCCCTATGACACACTGGCACATGAGTTAGCGCAGCCTGACCTCTTGGGCAGATAAGATGGTCAATACTTTGCAAGATTTTCTTTTGATTACAACAATTACCCTAGCTACTTATAATGGAGTATATATATACACACATGGAGTATTGAGCGTGTGTGTGTGTATGTATATATATATCCTATTTACATTATAACTGTGTGATAAGTTACAGGACATGCTGAGAATGGAGATGAAATTGGACACAAAAGGTAATTATTATGCTACCTAGATTCCCTTTAGTGAAATCTGTGGAGGACAATTACTTCATAATAGCCAATCTGGCATCTCAGCTCTTTTTTCCATATTGGTGGTCGGGTGAAGAATATATGGAATTACACTACACATACTTGACCATAAAATGAACTCATAGGATCATAGAATTTAGAAACGGAAAAGTCTCACTAGAATTATAACTTATGTCACAGTTGGGTCTGGTGATAACAAAGTACACAGAGGATGATTTTGTTGGGGAGCCTATGTAATGCACTGGTGAGTGTGTATTACAGGTCCCCCGGTGTGCTGATCTGCAGAGGATATGAGCTGTTACAATCCCTAGCTATAGAGACATGGCTGCTAAACTCAAGCTGTAGCAGCTCATGGTTTTAGCTCTGGCAGGTGGCTGTCACACCTGGAAAGTATATATGAGAGGGTTTTGATAACTTGAGGGACAGGAAATAGTAACTCTATTCTTTGGAGAGGAATGAGGCAGAAAGTGACAACACGGGCCACGTCTGCTGGGGGGTGGAGGGAAGGGGTGGCCTCTCCCACACACATGCTCTCAATCAATTTTCAGGAAGCTTTTTCAGGTGGGGCTAGAATTACAAAAACTGGGACAAAATACTTTTTTGTGAAATTGGCAGGACCTGAAGAACCAGGATAGCTCATCTTTAACTAAAATATAAATATAGAACAACACATGAAAAAAGTACATAGTTACCTGTAAATTATCTTGTATTTTCCATCCCTCCCTTTGTCTGATAAGGCAACCTCGTAAGTACAAGTGTAAGGCAAGCCATTATTGTGTCTATCCACACTTAAAAGGCCAGTTGGAGGACACCATGTAAGTAAAACTGTTCTTGCTTGAATATTTGAAACCTATAAAAGAAATGTTAGTCAGTGTGAATTCCAATGTGTTCTCTTATAAGTATACGAAATATATTTGCTCTTTACCAAGTAATTGCTTGTAAATACCACCCCTAAGAGTTATTAAGGAAACTAAGTAGTCATTGATGAGAGATGAAGAACTGTAAATTTGTTAGTCTCTAAGGTGCCACAAGTACTCCTTTTCTTTTTGTAATGAACTAGAAACTGGCTGAGAGACAGGAAACAAAGACCTAGATTTCACTGTGCGCAGTTCAATGATAACCACTTCTCAGGATGCAACACTGATTCAAAAATATCCACAGTGGTATATACATAGACAGGAGAAACAAAATAATTTAGGAGTGCTTCAGTCATAAGCCAATCTCTAACTGACAATTGCTAAGAAGAAATTTCTCCTGCTGTAGGCTAGTTATTCCATCCATAATTGTCCATTTAGGGATTCCTTGCACCTTCTTCTGAAGCATAAACTGCTGGCTACCACTGGAGACAGCATACTGGACTAAATGGGTCACTGGAGGTGCCCCGTTAGGAATTATGATGGTCCCATCTGACCTTAAAATCTATGAGTCTATATGTCCAAATAATCTTAGTGTAGACAGAGCCTAAAACTAGCACAGCTTTTTTTTGCTCTGGTACATTCCTTAACAGGACAATCCGCTGGAATAATGCCAGAAGCATCATATTAGTCATAGGCCTGTACAGTACAGTAGCTTCCATTTGAACAGACTTCTGATACCGTGCTGAGAGAGGGAAAAAACGTTAATGCTTCTAAAATCAATGCTTACAGTGGCGATCCTGAAAAGAAAGTACGTACTTCTAAGTAACTCTTCTGAAGAAATCCCTGAGAAATCATTTTGTAGCCCTGAGCATTCTGCCACATAATCTCTTGAGTTTAGATAATGAAAATGACTAATCTCTTAAAATTGCAATGTCAAATGTAACAGTGAAAAAAAATTAGCCTATGTGAGGAGGAGCTGAGGTTACATTCCAGCGCACAAAGTTTTATGTTTCTTATTAATTTCTGCTACATGTCAACTTTCACAAGTTTTATTCTAGCAGATTTCTCCAAAATACTTATATAGCAAAAATCTCTGTTATTTCAGAAGGTGTAAGACGCTGAATGATTTAGAGACTCAGTTATAAATTTTCTATACTTTTCCACAGAAATCTGGCACTCCTCTCCCATTAATGATACCAGTACTTGCAAAACTAATGTGCTGTGCAACTGTACTTGGAATTTACTCTTTGAGGTCCAACACAGCTTGCAAAAATGTAGTTTCATTGGGAATGTGGTTGGAATATCCGAGTTTAAAGACGTACTTTCCTGCAAGAAAGAGCTCTGGAAATCTCTAATGTCCATAATGCAGATCATTTAACATCTCATCTGAAAAATACATTGCCTCTAGCTGAAAAGCACCCCAGCTATTGTTCCTGATCATGATATATTAAGCAGATGCCTTCTAAACCAAGTCCTAAATCCTAAGATACTGAGAAGGAGGTGAAAACCATAAAGTGTTTCTCATCTTAATGTAAACATTGCTCTCAAAGTTACCAACATTTTAGTTTAATGTCAGTAAACTTAGTTAACCATGCCCAAAGTAAAATATCTCTGCAACATAAGTTGAAATTGTAGAACATGAAATGTTAAGTCGTATCAAAAAAATTTCTCAAGAACCATTTGCAGGTTAGTCTTACACCAATTTTCCTATAATTTCTTGTTCTCCTACTGTTGTCCTAGAGGTAATACAGTAACTGTTTGCTTCAAACAACTCGACTGGTTAAAAATTGCACTGGATTAGCCAGACATCTATAAAAAAGGCCCAAAGTTTCAAGTCAGACAAAGCAATTGAAATCTCTTAGGTATCTTAATAGAATGAAATCATAGCCAAAACGAAATATATTTACAGTGAAAAAATTACATTTGATGTCAATTAAGTATTTTACAGGCCAAAGAGAATTTCACAATAAAAAGATCCAAGTGATCATTTTTTTTGGACATACATTATTACCAGATGAACTACTGTGAGATTTCTTCTGTTATTATGGACATATGCTTGCATAATTGTTTTTCATACATTCAGACAGGGATTTGGAACTTGATACACAATATCCAGCCAATGTTCCATTGAAATTTTTTTTTATGACTACTAGCTAGGACACACGTATATATGCTCTTTATTTGGTAAAAAGCTTTGTCCTTTAATGAACTTCAGTGATTTGAAGAAAGTGAAGTTTCTCTTAATGTAAGAGAAACAGTAAATCTTATGGGCTACCCCAAGAAAATACTGGAACACATTTAATACTCTGAAGTCAACTTGCACAGACTGGTTCACATAAGGATAAAAGCTTACTATGGCTACCAGCTAAGGGAGTTGTTCCATTAGCTGAAGTGCTACAGGTTTAAGCTTTTGGTGCTGAAGATCCAGGTTTCAGTTCTTCTACTGACATGTGATGGTGGTGGTGGTGAACACACAGCAACTGCTGATGTCACAAATTGAGTTTTAAAATAAACAGGTAGCCGACAATTAAAATAATTCCTAAGTGAACCCTGAAAGTGCCAAACAGGTTTTCTGACACCCTCGCAAAACCTGCATGGCATGCACTAAAGGTTATTTATACATAAACGGGATTAATTGTTAGATGAAGTCAGAAACTGAAATTCTGAGTCCACATTTTTAGCATGGCAAACCACAATAGTACTATCCTCAGGAGAGTGAGAATTTGGAACAAATAAATTTGCATGACTCAAGGGAAATACAATCTGCTGTCCAGTAAGCCAATAGGCTCAGTCTGACACCACAGTTTCCAGCCACACATTGTGTATCTTCAATATTTTCTTTGATGAGTGGCTAAGTTGCTTCTCGGTATGAAGAAATAACTTCTGTAAGGATCAATGAATATTATGCCTGCTATGGAGGAAAGAATATAGCCCCAACTATTCAACTTCCAAACAACAGGCATGATCCTGAAGGGTGCTCAGTGCTCTCAACTTCTATTTGTCCCAATGGCAGTTGAAGAAGCTGAACACCTTTCAGAAGATACTGAGAACTTGGGCAAGATCTGTCCCAATACCCCTTCTTGAACTGTTTCTTTATGCGCACGAGAGCATCATAGCTATTTCATGATGCTGGGTCCAAACCCACTGAAGTCTATGACAAAGTTCCTATTGTCAAGACAATGCAGTTAAGAACATAAGAACAGCCATACTGGGTCAGACCAAAGGTCCATTTAGCCCAGTATCCTGTCTTCTGACAGTGGCCAATGCCAGGTCCTTCAGAGGGAATAAACAGAACAGGTGATCATCAAGTGATCCTTTTCCTGTTGCCCAGTCCCAGCTTTTGGCAAACAGAGGCTAGGGACATCATCCCTGCCAATCCTGGCTAATAGCCAATTGATGGACCTATCCTCCATGAACTTATTTAGTTCTTTTTTGAACTTTGTTTATAGTCTTGGCCTTCACAACATCCTCTGGCAGAGAGTTCCACAGGTTGACTTTGCATTGTGTGAAGAAATACTTCATTTCATTTGTTTTAAACTGCTACCTAATAATTTAATTTGGTGACCCCTAGTTCTCGTGTTATGAGAAGCAGTATATAACACTTCCTTATTTCTCCACACCAGTCATGATTTTACAGACCTCTATCATATCCACTGTTAGTCGCCTCCTTTCCAACCTGAAAAGTCCTAGTCCTATTAATCTCCCCACATATGGAAGCTGTTCCATACCCCTAGTCATTTTTGTTGCCCTTTTCTATACCTTTTCCAATTCCAATAAATTTTTTTTTGAGATTGGGCAACCAGATCTGCTCGCAGTATTCAAGATGTGGGAGTACCATGGATTTATATAGAGGCAATATGATATTTTCTGTCTTATTATCTATCCCTTTCCTGATGATTTCCAACATTCTGTTAGCTTTTTTGACTGCTGCTGCACATTGAGTGGATGTTTTCAGAGAATGACTCCCAGATCTCTTTCTTGAGTGGTAATAGCTAATTTAGACCCCATCATTTTATATGCATAGTTGGGATTATATTTTCCAATGTGCATTACTTTGCATTTATCAACATTGAATTTCATCTGCCATTTTGTTAACCAGTCACCCAGTTTTGTGGGATCCCTTTGAAATAATTTTCTGTCTGCTTTGGACTTAACTATCTTGAGTAGTTTTGTATCACCTGTAAATGTTGCCACCTCACCATTTATCCCTTTTTCCAGATCATTTATGAATATGTTGAATGGTACTATCCCCAGTACAGACCCCTGGGGGACACCACTATTTACCCTTCTCCATTCTGAAAACTGACCATTTTTTCCTATACTTTGTTTCCTATCTTTTAACCAGTTACTGATCCATGAGAGGACTTTCCCTCTTATCTTACTCCAGCTTTCCAAAGCTTAAACCAGGAGGTCAGATTCTGATCCGTTTCATGAATTCTATTTCATTATAACATCTATTCTTCCTCCCTCAGCCAGTGCAGGATTGTTAACCAAATAATTTTTTCCAGACCAGTTTTATATGACTCAAGAGAAGAAGGAGCTTCCACTACTTCTCCATTGGAAATAGAATGCTTTTATTCTATTAAACACTGAACTTGCAGTAGTGGTATAAAATACTTAAGTGTGGTATTAATTCTAAACAGGAAATACTTCTGCAAAGGATTTGTTCATTTTTAATGCTGTCTTAAGTCTACCCTACCAAAATATTACAAACTGGAAGATTTCTTTATCATCTGGGGAGATGATTCCCCTTTGTGTACGGTCCTTACGCAGATGATAAGGCCCATTCTGTCAGAAGTACTTTTTTCCAGTTGAGTAACATGAGCCACTTTGTCCTACAAGCTATTGTATTTGATTTTTACAGATTTTTTTTTTTTTAAGGTCGAGAAATAACTACACATTCTTTGTCACAGGAGTTTTCTGTGCCTAGTAAAAAGCACAGCTAATTAGTTCCTGCAAGTTTCTCAACTTACATGGTAAATGTCTGCTTTATAAGCTACTGAAAAAGTGGTGGAGTAAATAATTATTTTACAAAAGTCCTTATAAAATAATCCCAACCCTTGCACCACTTTATTAAAGTTACAAGACTGATAAATATCAGTCCTTCCAGTCATTCAGGTCATGAACAAAGGCCAACGTTTCCGTACAAGTTTACTTCGAGATTTTGGGTTAGTGTTCACAGGCCTTTTGTGATGGGGGGGGGGGGGGGGTTATTGTATGTGTGCAAACTACACTGAATGAAGCATTCCTTTGCTCTCCAGAGGGCAATGTCTGAAAGACTTGTGGGTCAAATGAGCTCATGGCTTTTACGAGGTCAAGTTTTCCCTTTCAAATCATGGTCTGATGCTGCAGTCCTTTGTCAGGCAAAAATCACAATGACTTGAAAGGACAGCAGAACGGGCTCTTTATTATAAAGCCAATCTTCATTTGAACTCAGACCCAGCATACCTGTATTGCTTCTTTACTCACTGCCCCCCTCCCCCCCCACCACACACCTCCCCACTGCAGTTGTCAGCATTTGCTGAAAGGATGCAATAACCTTTCAAGCTTCTCTGTAGCCACTTAGATCTGTTCCATTGTAGTTGAACACAACAGCGGCACTCAGCCATTTTTGAAGCTTGGCCTCAGGTTTCTCCTCTCTTAGGAAGGTGGCTGCTTCAGAGAATGAGTACCTTGTCTGTGACACTGGGAACTAGAAACTCACTGGGATTTCAGGTTAAACAAACAATCCTGGGAAAAATCTAATCCTTTAAAAGAGCTGCCTTATAAAAGAGAAAATTTTGTTTGAGCTATGTGAAAGTTCCCAAAATAGGTGGCAACATTAGGTATTGTACAATGCACTCATTGCTTGAATTTCAGTCCACTTCCAATTGATTCACTGAAGTAATGCCTCATTACTTCATTGGTTTTACATACACGGTATTTCTTTTATTAAACAATTTTATTTTCTCTTTTATAAATGTTTTGCTTGGGCTACAAATATTTTACTACTATTGAAGCAATGGCATTACATACCGTTTTTCTCACTACCAACTACATGTACACATTATATACACGTAGAGTGTATACGTTACATATATGTACACACACACAGCAAATGATGGTAGCCTATGTTATTGTTATGAGCTGAGTGAAGACTTGTTATGGGTTGAGTTAAAACACCATTGAAATTGATAGGTGTGAACTCACTTTTCAATTAATATAACTATAAGCATATGCACCACCTAAGACAAAAGTTGTCTGCACCCACTCAGGAGCTTTTGTCTGAGTATTGTTTCGGATAGGTGTGTGTAGGAAAAAAGATCACCCAAACTCAGGTCAGACAAGAACAGATAGAGAGAGATGGAGAGAAAGAGACACCCTGAAGGGGCAGCTGAAAATATGGAAGAAACCTGGGAAAAGGTTTTTGGCCCAGGGTGCAGGCTAAGAGTGTGCTCTGGGATTGTGTGCAAAAGAGCTGTTTTCTGCTATTGATTCTCTCTGTGTTCAAAGTCACTGGACTTTGTTTGTTCTTTGTAAATAAACAAAACTGCACCAAACTAATACCGGACCATCAGAAATTTCTACTCCTACCTGGAACGCCCACAGGCCCTCAAACTTTGATTAGCCACTCAGGTGAAAAAAGGGAAACAATATAAGTTTATTATTAGCATGAGGTTGGGATAGCCTTGTTACTTATGAGTGTTAAAGTTACAGGGAAGTGCACGGGACATCCCAAGCATGTACCAATACAAGGGTTACACCACACCATCATGTAATCAGCACATGCCACATATACTACACACACACACACACACACACACAAAACCCAACTATAAAAGCTATTTTAGGAATGTTCTAGAGAGTTTAAAACTTTAATGGTACTGTTGTTTTATCCCTCTGCCTGTAAAGCTAAGTGTCTTAGATTTTGTCTACACTGGACTTTCGTTGGCAAAACTTTGGCCTTCAGGGGTGTGAAACAAACACACACCCTCGAACAACAAAAGTTTTGCTCACGAAAAGCGCCGATGTGAACAGTGCTTTGTCGGTGGGAGAGCTCTCTCCTGCTGACAAACAGCGGCTCCACTGCGCGCCTTTTAGCATAGTGGTGCATAGTGTAGACATAGCCTTAGTTACCAAGAGTCCAATTATACAGGATTCAGAGGTAACCATAAAAACTTCTAAAATAGCTTCTCTCTACAAAAAATACTCACAGATTTAACTTCAGAATTATCAGGATCTTCCAAGATTAGATATTCCTCCTCTCTAATGGTATCAGTCTCTTGTATCTAGCTCTGAAATATTCCATGATACTATGAGTTCCTTTCCCAGGTCTGAAGAAAGCTCTATGTAGCTCGATAGCTTGTCTCTCTTACCAATATAAGTTTGTCCAATAAAAGATATTATCTCACCCACCTTGTCTCTCTAAGCAGACATTAAAACAGTCATTGATGCCATTTTAAATATTGCCCACCCTGGGCAATAGGCCACTGTAACTTTGAGTGGGCACATTTGAGGAGCGGATGATTCCACATTTGAAGTGGGGAAAGGAAGGCAAGTTTCTTTTTTAAAATGGTGGCTTTGGGGACTAGTCAGAGGTTTAGAATGTTGGCCGCAGTCTCAGAGATGGATCAGTGGGCAAAGTGCCTTTGAGCGTATCCCTTCTTGGGCCTCAACCCATGGCCAGTCTTGGGGTGGAATCATACGATTCTCCCACTCTCAGACCAGGCCTTGGGCAGCATTCCCTTGGTACTAACTGCATCTCAACAGGTCTGATTGAGACTCAGACCTTGTGGTTCTGTTCCCTCCAGGGGCAATGACAGTAGCATCTAGTAACCAAACAGCCTTCCTTCTTAAAGCAGAGTGTTACTTATTTTGAACCAAAGCATTTAAGAGAAGACAGATCTTAAAAAATAAACCAGTCTATGTACATGCTTGTCTTTTGTTAAGGCTCGCCATTCCCCGGATCTGAGAAAGCCCCACTCCTCTAGGGGTCCCTCTGGGGAGTCTCTCTCTGTGTCAGCTTTTCTCCCTGAATAGCTGCTGACAAGTGAAACCCACATACCCTCCTCTCCTGAGAAGAGCTTTTTAACTGTTTAGTGTTCTTTTGATCTCTGAGCTTGCTGCCTGGCAATACAAAGCTTGCATCTTCATTGGCGACAGGATATAGGATCCTCAAAGCTAACAGTTTCTCCCACTGTCTAGTCACTGCCCCCCAACCATTTGTTTGGAGATTCTGACCAGGATCCACTTGGTTGCTTCCCTGCTTGTTTTTCCCAGAGCCTCCTATTAACCTAGAACAATACATTCATACTGGAAAGTCTTACAACCCAACATACAATAACAGCATCTTACTGACCAGGTCACAGACAGTGTTCATAAATTATTACATCTCAATATTCTTAGAGTACATTACATAGCAATTCCACAGCAGTCACAATAGTGAACTAGTTTTCCTCTGCAGAACTATCCACTGCTTATGAATATACACCAAGGGCATGTTAATTGCAATAGTAAAGTACAGAGGAGTTAGCGAAAAACTATGAGGTCAATCACTTTTTTCATGACACAGATGTTTCTGGGGAAAAAATTAAATTGGGGGGCTGGGGGCGGAAGGCTGCATAAACCATTGCAACTTCAAGTCAGCAGGGATTTAGATTCCCTATTTATTCCTTTATTGCGTAAGGCCCAAACAGATGCGTTGGTGCAGACTTTAAAGTGTATAGAGTCCAGACTATCATGTGAACATAATGTCTGCACTGGCGCATCTGTTTGCAGGATTGGGGTCTAAACTGCAACAGGAACACATCTTACACACTTTTCAATGTTATTAAATAATAAAATTTGGTTTGTTCTTGTCAGAGTTTTGGTTTTTAATTCCTAATTTATTATTTAAAATTAAAACTTGTTGGGGGCAGGGGATAGGAGAATTGATATCAAATAAATAAGTATTTTTATTATTTATGTCCTTATATGTGCATTACCTTATATAACACATAAAATGAAATAACTAACATTAATAAATTCATCCAAGGATTTTAAAGTGCTCTACAAATAGCCATTAATTAAGCCCCAGCATATGCTATAAGATACCTAGAAATTATGCCCACTGTATGGACTGTGAGTTTTGCTTCAGTGTGTACTTTGGACTGCAGAACTGTGATCCATAAAAATGTTCTTGGATGAAAATACATTTATACAACATTCTGGCATATAATAATTCAGAGGCCATCCGGTATTTTACCAGCCTTATACCATGGACAAAAAAATACACTTGGCATATTTGTGAAGTCATCTTTTTTTGTAAACCTGGAACACGTACCCGTGGTTTCTCTATTCCAGAAAGAATGTCTTGAACTCTTTTGGTTTCTGAGTCATATTCTGTAAAACAGATGGGAAAAAAGTAAATTACCATCATTAGATGTCAATAATGTCACCAAACTCTATATTCCTCCACCGTGAAGTTTTTACTAGGAAAGAGACAGAACAGTAGGACTGGTTCATCAGAAAACAATTTCTTGTGGCACAGTTTGCTCTTATGTAAGTAAGAATGGCAGAAGAAAAACAATGTATGGCTCCTTATACATGAATAGGAAAAATATGGTGTAAGAATGAGTGGCCGACGAAATTTTCAAGCCTTAATGACTGCAGCTACAGAGCTCACATCCTCAGACTTCCTAAACTGATTAATATTTGGTTTCACGTGGCCAAATCCCCCCCTCAAAACTTAGTTTTACAGATATGCAGCAAAAAGACCCAGGGTATTCTATAACTCAATTAATGTTAAGATTAATCTGGCTTATTAACCAAAAATATCTTTATTCTGTCATCCATGGAACTGAACTGCAAGGAGAGTCCTCACTTTCCTACTTAGAGCCTGCTCTACTGGAAAATTAATAGCCTTTTTATTTTAATGGAAGTCTGCTGACCAAACATATTACCTTTCAAAAAAAAAAAATTAAAGCAAAGTAATTATACCACAAACAAACAAGTAAAAACAAAATGAGCAGGACCCTTCATATAGCAGAATAAAATTCTGGCACAGGGAATGTAGAAACTCATGAATAAAAACGGCAGGTTCAAATTAAAACCTCCAGAAACGGCTGCTCCCCAAAAGGTTGACCTACTTCTTGAAACTCAAGAATTTGCCCATTTTTGTCAAAAACCTGCTTGGGAAAAAAAATACCACCACCATTTTAAAAAGTTCCATGTGCGAGCATGCCAAAAAATTAAAACTGGCTGAGTACAGACAGGCAAAACTTCAATGTAAATGCTCATCTCCTCCTGAAAGAATGTACCTCAGTGTATAGCGGGAATGACAGCCGGACTGCCTCCTATGATCTAGAGTGCTTTTCTGTCTCAGCCACTTGACAAAAATTAACCTAAGCTAATTCTGAATAAGAGGAAGATAGAAGGGCCATTTTTTTCCACAGTGTTAACACACTTTACCAGTTGTCTGAAGCGTATAAATTAGCATGCTTCAATACGGATAAGACAAATTTGACTTGACAACTATACAGATGGGCATGACCACGCTGAGAGGAGACCCAGATGTTGATCCAAATACAAAGTTCGTCAATGATTAGGGACTTTGGGGATTCAGTATTCCCTTTAGTCCTGTTGCAGAAGCAGCCCCGAGCCATGAAATTTGGATCCAGATCTGAAAATTTTGAAGGGGTTCAGTGCTGTGGGCCCATCTCTAAAGAATGTCAGTATGGAACTGCTTCTATGCCTACAGTGGGTAAGAGAATGCTGTTACTATGCCATTGGAAGTTTCTTTTATGGTCATTACATCACCCTAAATTACAGCCCCAGAAGCTAAGTTTGAATCCTTCTTGACCTTAAATCCTAAACATGTGGGCTGAATTTTCTCTCCTCGGTCTGCTTTCTAGCAAGGGTTCTATCTGTGGCACACTAACT
Source organism: Chelonia mydas (assembly GCF_015237465.2). NCBI lineage: Eukaryota > Metazoa > Chordata > Testudines > Cheloniidae > Chelonia > Chelonia mydas. Next base: position 15,260,246 of record NC_057855.1, read on the forward strand.
AAGAGATGAAAATCAACCCTAAAGCTCAATGAAATTTCACTTCCCTCTTCTTGCGGAAAATGATCGCTTTGTATAGTAACTAAGCCCTTTTTGATGCCTTGAAGGGAAGGGCTGCAGGTTTAAGCCATTGCAAGTCCTAGAGCTGGATAACGAGACCTAAGAGAGTACGGTACCCCCAGCAATGACAAGAATGTAAAAGTATCAGCTTTCTAACCAAAGTTAACATATCCCGGATCCTAGGGAAGCTTTTGATTCCAGTTCATTAAGTACACAGTCTGCACATGTCTGCTACCTCAGCCACGCACACTCCTCCAGGCTCAAAATGGCTTGGTACCAGATGCACAATGCCTGTCCTCATGACTGCCCACATGCAGTAGTGGTCAGTTTAGAGCTAGAAACAAGTACAAGAAACTTCATCAGAGAACTCAGGCAAGTAAAAAGACCAACGTCGATGTAAACTCAGAGATGAGAAGTGGCAAGGTGACTCTCACTTCATTCATTCACTTATGAATGAATTTAATCCACATGACCAAACAGCTAGCTCTTTAAAGGACCACTGACGCTCAGCACTGGGTATGGAAGGTTCTGATGGCAAGATGTTTTTCCCACCCCGAGGGCACTCACATAACACTTAAAAATTAATTTATTTAATCACAAAAATAGTCCTGACCCCCATCGCTAACATTTTGCTGTAGAGTGAAATCAGCACAAAAGACTGCAAACCACCAACACTAGTGCTATGGCACCCATGCATGTTGGCGGTTTCATAGGGGGGGAATCAAGGTCTCATGAGTATCAGAGATTGATATGCCCTTTTTTGCACTTCCAGTTGTTTCTCTGGTTTGAAGCATTTAGGCACACAGTGGCAGGGAAACGTATTGAAACTTGCACTGCCATTACTTGTGCTGTTGAATGGACTATGTTCTCAGGGCAGTTAGTCCCACACTCAAATTACAAAACAGTTCCAAATCTGCTTTTATATCAGTTTAATAAACCAAGGAAGAATTTTCGTTTTTGAACATTTATTTAAACATTCAACGTCAAGGGTATTTCTGCACATATTTAACCAGGCAGACAATGGGATACAGAATGCATTGCAGTCCTTTTCCATATCAGCAAAAGTGCCAGGCTTGTGCAGGAAAAATATAAGACTCACAAACTTAATGCAAGTAATATGCAAATGTCACACCCAGTTGAGGACATCTGCATATTCCATTCATGACATTTGCATCATTCATTCATGATCCTTGCACTTTTGGAGGTATGGTTTACCTTAGGCTTACTCCATTGCTGCTAGTACCATAAACCATTCTACCTTTTAAGGAAGGAAATAATTGCAACACCCTACACACAGAGAGAAGAGCTGTCCATCATATGAACTTTCAGATCACTATACTATACAAAGCAGATGCCTGGAAGGTTTAAAAGGCACCAGGCTGCATTCAGACACAAAACAACAGCACAAACAATGATAATGATGATGACAGATCATACACCTTAAATGGGAGGAAATATAAACTAAAGAGACAATGGACAATAGAGATGCACATGAAAGGCAAGTAGTAACACCACCATAGTGGAACTGACATATGGCAAAACAGCAACAACTTTTTAATAATAATAAATAAAATATCACTAATAGTTTTTAATTATTAATTATTATTATTATAAAGGACAAAGTCAGTCACACAGGTGACAGTTCTTATAGCATTTCTTTAGGTTTTTTGTTTACTATTTGATGAACCAGATGAATTCTTATCAGGCTTCTGTAGGCTATTGAGGTCTGTTCAATAAAAAATATGATCACCCACATCCTTCTGGGCTACACTAGTCTGTGGGGAACTAGAGAGATCATGGATCCTTCCCTCAGCAGGATGCTGGTCCTATTTGTCACCAGATGGGGCCAGTCTCTTTGCTAACAACATATTCAAGTATCAAGCTTGAGCTCTTTCTCCTGGGCTAATAAGGAACCTCGGGAGCCCTTTAGAGACAGCCCATGGTGGGGAAAAAAGAGGATCTAACATGATTCTAAGTGACTCCCTCCGGTTAGCTGTAGAACTGCATTGCCAGTCTCTAGAAGGGGCTGTGCTGTGCTTGTAGAGTGGCTTCCACCCTTTAGGCTGAGGAGTACAAGTATCATGCAATGACAGCCAGTATGGTAGGGAAGGGGGATCACAAACTCTACTTCTAATGGCCAGCAAATTTTTCAGACAGAAATATGACCTATGATGGCTTGAGAAATTGGGAGTATGCCCATTTGTTTAAGAGCATCCAGCCTCAAATGGCCACTTTTGTTTGTTTTTAATCTCTGACCCCTTTCTCACTCTTCCTGGCCTGTCTGAAGTCAGCAAATGAAAGCTGTGTGCATCAGTCTCTCCACATTAATACTAGGAATTACAGGGCCAAGTAGCTGGCAAATACTGCTCTCCTTGTTTGACATCAGCAACAGAAGGTCAAGGAAGAACTCACTCCAACACTTTGGATCATTGTCTTTTTAAAAGCTTTTCTACTTCTCATCTGTTTCCTACATCTGCCATGGCAAAACTGTCCATCAGAGCAGGAAGTTGAAGGATTCCTTGAGTGCTCAGTGGAACCCTCCAAGGGAAAATATAAAACCCTCAGTTATTGTTTATGAAAAAGGGATACTTCTGAATGCCTACGAGATGCTATGGACAGTCCCGAGCTATAAAATTTGATTCTGAATCCAGATCCTGAATTACTCCCAAGTTCTGGGTTGTTTTGATTTGACCTTTTATAGTAAAGGGACCAGCTGTAAAATCTAGGCTCACATTCTGGTCCTCTTGCTTCCAAAGTTTGGGGTTTTGATTCTGACTCACCCAACCTCACCAGGAGTGAATTTCCCCGAAAAATATAGGGAGGTGTTCTGGAGCCTGGTGATTATTAAGACTGGAAGCTAGTTTTTGCTGAACTGAAGCCTGCTGTTACAGATTTCTGTTAGCACAAGTCCCTGCTTCTTCCTGCATGTACAGTACAAACATAATTTGTCTACCATTCCAACAGTGCTTTATAAAGCAAGGCAAGTTTAAAAAATACAGAAAAAAAAATATCAAAGTTTAAACTTTCCACAAATACTGGCTTTCACATTTGCTCAAATAGCAGCTGTTTACGCACAATGTTTGAAATAGCTACAAGCCCTAAACTAATTAAAATTTCTCACCATAAATACAGTTTACTGATTTTAGGTTTGTTCTGCATTTTTTCCTTCACAGAAAAAGAAGAGGTTCAGTAGATACTTAGCTGCTGGCTATAGAAAGTATTTACTGTTTCAACAGCCCCTCCATTCCAGTGCAATGACATCAGCATGAATGCCTTGCAAACCTTATGTCTAGTTCTCAAGCACAGCACCACGCTTGCAGATACGCCAGTCATAACACAATATGCTTTCTCAGAATTTGTTCCAGATTTACAAGGGGCTGTGAGCAGCTCAGATACTAGTAACGATCTTTTATCAGTCACATAAAGTGCAACCTACAATTTGAAAGACACTAAACTCCGTGACCTATGCGGATGATATCTTAAATAAGGACATTCCCTAAATGCTTGAAGAGAGCAAGAACAAACGTAAAAAGTGCAAGCATACATTTTTCAGAACTCAAGCACAGCATCCCTATTCAGGACAGCACTTACACACATGCCTAACTCCAACTGAACACAATGGGGCTTAAGCACCCACTTAAGAGTTAGACACTTGCTTAAGTGCTGTCCTGAATGGGGATGGAATTACGGAGGTGCTTCACAGCTTTCCGGTTACTCAAGGTGTATCTCCACACAACGAAAAAGAAAAGACAACCATGCCACAAGCGCAGGTCAACTGACTCAGGCTCGCAGGGCTCACGCTACTGGGGCCATGCAGACGTACCCTCAGTGCTCCTGCACTTTCCACAGTCAATATTCTGCCATTCAGTGGAAACAGGATCAGGCCCGAAAGGATAAAAGAAAAGGAGTACTTGTGGCACCTTAGAGACTAACAAATTTATCTGAGCATAAGCTTTCGTGAGCTACAGCTCACTTCAGCGATTCTTATTTCAATTCACTTTATGCAGCTCTGCCCAGTGCTTAATGAAACTAAAAGTATTCTGCAATATGGGCAAGTACCGGGCTTGTGAGCAAGCTGGTGTGCAGGGAAGTCAAACAGGCACAATGAGAGATACTCCTGTTAGGGCTATTTTTGATCAAATTAAAGTGGATATAATTTTTAAAAAATATTTTCACTTTCGATATTTTTTGTAAATTAGGAAAGTGCAAAGAAGAATATTGGTTGACTCCGCAAGTGGAATGAAATGCTGGATGCAAGGGTCAAATGGAGTGTGTAAGTAGTTTTGTTCTTTTCCACCTCTTCATTGCTACTGCTGGAACACAGCAACAACCACCACCTCCTACTTTACTGGCTAAAAATCTGAGTAAATTCCTGCTGTGAACAAGCAGTTGATCCACCAGAAGGCAAAATGGGTCTTTCTTTGTAAAATGCAAGTACAAAGTCTATATTGCATCAGTTTTACATCTCAAGGAAGTGCTTTGTGTCTTACAAAGACAGTAACAGATGCAGAGTATCACACATGGCTGCAGCTGGTTGTTTTTGAAGAAACACCAAATTAAACAGTGACATAACCCACAAAAATGGATAAAGTACAAGTTAGATCTGCTTGTATGGCAGATAACTTATGCACCAGTCCTTTTCTCCCACTATAATGAATAGCTACATGTTTGACCCTTTTAGCTAGTTTTCTGTGTCAGAAATAGTCTTTTATTTTTGGACAGCTTCTACTACACTATTATACAACAGAAGTCTGCAAGATCTTTGGGCGTATAAAGTAAAGGTTGATACTTTCAGAAAAAAGGAAATAAGGGCTCGCTAAACATGGGTTCATGAACTGTGTGTGTAAAGATTTATGAATGTGGCCACTCAACTTTTTGTTTTTGTAATGTGGATATATCTGTCACACTAAAATAATCTACAAATAAACAGTATTTAGAGGCCCATGTCAGTCAACATATTTAAGTGCGTGTAGTTTCTAAGGGCTACATTTTCAAAGGACCCTTTTAAATTGTGTTGGCAACCTGTTTGAATAGGCAGACTATATGCAAGGTATGTAAAGGTATAGATCTCTCTTTGCACATTCCCATTTGCGGATATGTTACAGTGGCCATCAGGATTTGAACTGGGGAGCTCCAGAACCAAAAAGCATGAGTGTCCCCACAGCTGACAATGATAATAGACTCATCCTTTGTGGATTGGTCAAAGAGGGAACACTCAGCACACTTTGACCAATGGGTTAAACATTCAGATTTTCCAAGAATAAAATAGGAAGAGATTTTAAAATGAAATTACTCTATTGTATTGTTTCTAGTATATGAGCATCATATACAGTGCTATGCTGTATCTCATTACACTTTACAGAGTATAGCTTCAGCTTAGAATGTAGTACGTGACCATAAAAGATCATAAACAAAAATCATCCCTGATATAACTCCACTGTCTTCAATAAAAGGATGTTTTTTGTCATTCCTTCTAATTGTGAAATACCAGGTTGAAAAAGCAAAAGCAATGGCTTTTCCTAAACGCTGCCTTGTTTAATTCCAAGAGTTGTCTCCCCAGTCCCACATTAAGGCTGGTGAACACAGAACTATAGAATAAGTGTGAAAGTCTGTTGTTTTGACAAGCATTTACCTCTGTTCTTACAATTCTTGCTCATGGAATTTTTTCTTTTCTTTACCTCTTCTGATTGGGACATATTTGTAATATTTGTATATATATGGTAGATCACAACAAACTCTCCCCTGCCTATCCTTTTCTGGAATTATAACTTCTCTGACTGGAGTTGCCTTCGTGTTATTTAGTACTTCTCAAACACCAAGGGACAGCACTTACTGATTAGAGAAAGACAGAGACTGGGAAGTCTTTTTATATCTCTTATGTATGGGAATGCAGGTACAGATATAGGATTTGAAAGTAACATTTGTGTGAGCAGTCAAGAAGGAGAATTGCAAGTTATTTTTAACTCCGTCCCCAAGCTCCAACAGTTACTGGTGTAATGCAATGTCCTCAACACTCTGTGATGAATAATGATGACAGTACCACCACAACCTAATGGTAGCATTTATGTATTTCTATTAATTGCTATATTCCATAGTGCTTTTATAGTGAGTAACTATTATTCCCGTATTACAATCTGGAAAATGGAAAGACCGAGCTTAAGTGAATCACCTAAGGTCACAGAGTGAGACAGCAGCACAGCCAAGAACACAGCCCAGAACTCTCAACTTCTCTGTGGGCGTCTCCTTCGTGCTCTTTCAGATACAAACTTGGACAAAGTAAGGTAACCATTTCTCGGAGAAAAGAGGTTCTTAAAATACATTATGCCCTTCTGTAGTGGTTGGGATGTGTGTCAGTTCTACATACTATCCTTCAATTCCCATCATTTATTTGTGCACTATTTCTTATTTTCTTTCTCTTGGTTCTCCTAATTTATTTTCTGTCACTTGAATCTGTGCTTGTCTCTCTCTCCCCCCCTTCATCAGTTTTCAGGAGTGATGGCACACTCTGGCAAGAGAGTCAAAAGCAACCCTGCCAGGCTGATGAACAGAGGAGTCATTCAGAGAAGGCACCTTCTGAAAAGATCACTAAGTTACTACTACTACTACTACCAGTTACCACAAACACCACATGGTCAGAAAATCCCAGGGATTACCCCAGTCCTAGCCAAGATATGCAGAGCAGCAGGGTGGGAAGTCAGGATACTAAGCTTTCTTAAAAATAACAGTGACCCATGAGAAATCCTCATTAGTGCCAGCTGTGAAGTGAAGTTATCTGGACTTTGCTGGTGCAAGTTTTCTCCTCTGACTGATAGGGTTCCCTTAAATCATGGGAACTGGTTTCTCTGATGCCAGGAGAAGTAAGAGGCTAAAACCCAACACAGTTAACAAAAGGAAGTATGGATTTCTTTTTTCCCCCTTAAGTGCATTCAGTGTTAATGAAAAGTGCCAGGCTGACAGCACTGCAAATTGAAGCCCTCTCTTCAGCCACAGGCAGTTTCTCCTGCTACGTGCCTCAGTGCCGGCTCTAGAAAGTCCAGAGCGGGAAAAAGCAACTTTGTCTTTCTACCCTTCAGTCTTCGGTTTACCTGTGAGGCAGCTAACAGGAATGCCAATTCTGGGGGTGGTCTTTGTATCCTCTGGGAATTTAACCAAGACCAATAATTCACATAAGCTGCAGACAGTTACAACTTTCAACTGTTACTGGCATAGCTGGGATTCAAACCGGTTATCTAGAAGTGAAAGGCTCTGTATCCCATTACTAAAAAGAAAAGGAGTACTCGTGGCACCTTAGAGACTAACCAATTTATTTGAGCATAAGCTTTCGTGAGCTATAGCTCACTTCATCGGATGCATTCCGATGGAGTGAGCTGTAGCTCACGAAAACTTATGCTCAAATAAATTGGTTAGTCTCTAAGGTGCCACGAATACTCCTTTTCTTTTTGCGAATACAGACTAACATGGCTGCTACTCTGAAACCTATCCCATTACTGATGCCCAAATGACAGCCAGGAAATATTTTCCTCTGAAATAGGGTTCCAATGAAGGGAAAGGCACAAGGGTGTCCATATTGAACCTGAAAGAACTTATTCTTTCTTAATCTTCAGAAACATAAACATGCCATAAGTGGCCAAAAAGCCTTTGATAATCCACCTTATTATACACAATAACAGCTATTTTATGACCAAACAACCAAAAATTGCAAAATAATCTGCAAATCTGCATATTTGCACAGGAAAAAAAAATCAGACTGCACAGTCGAAATGAACTCCATAGGAGCCCAAAACTTGGTCTGGATTAAAAAGAGCTCCGCAGCCAGAACTAACAATCTGCTTGGCAAGGAACCTTGTAAAGCCATTGAGTTTACTAAAACAACATGAAAGGCAGTAGAGCACTTTACAAATGCAGAGGCAAGAGGCTGCCCATAATAGCCTGAAAACCTTTAAGAGATTACCTGGGGCCAATTCTGCCCTTAGTTATAACTGCGCAGCCTCACCTGAGGGCAGGTCTACACTACGGCAGGGATCGACCGTTGGAGATCAATCCATCAGCGATCGATTTAGCGGGTCTAGTAAAGACCCACCAAATCGACTGCAGATTGCTCTCCAGTCGACCCCTCTACTCTACCCCCAATGAGAGGAGTAAGGTAAGTCGACGGGAGATTTTCTCCCATCGACCGCCCGCGGTGTAGACCCCGTGGTAACTCGACATAAGGTACGTCGACTCCAGCTACATTATTCATGTAGCTGGAGTTGCATAGCATAGGTCGACTTACTGCAGTAGTGTAAACATAGCGCCAGAGAAGTAATTAAGGGAGGAATTTCCCTTTGGATTTTACTCTGAGGCAGCCAAAGGGGATGGTAGATGTCAGTGTTTTAGCAGTACTGTGTCTCTCTCAACTATTTATGGATGGTTGATCATTTGTTAGCAGAATCTAAGCACCCCCCTCAGAAGAGGGATGCAGACTGATGCTGAAGTACACATTCAAAGCCATCATGGATTCAAAGTTTGATTTACTTGCAAACATCAGCCCACGCTTGCCAAAGTTCAATATATAAGGGCTGTCCTTGTTCACACAGCTGGGGAGCCTATGAACCTGCCTCCCTAGAGCTGGCCTCGCTTGCTCCCTCCCAACCAACTCTGGGCCCCTGAAAACAACCAGAAACTGGGTTCCTGGTGCCACTGAGAGGAGCCATGTTACCATGCCAATTCAGTTGGCTTCCAACCTTAGCATCAAAGAGCAGGGTTCACTTTGTGAATCTAACTCCTCTAATGAGACACAAAAAAGGGAGACCGGGGGGGGGGGGGAGGGGGGAATGCTTAAAATATTGTGGATTCCTTCATAAACAACATTCCTATAACCTCTCTTTCATGAGAGTTTAAAGTTTACTTGAGATAAGCCGTATGAATAAAATGGGGTAAAAAATGAGGAATGCTGAGAAGTAGGAAGAACCATATCAATAACATTCCCACCTATAAATTAGTGCTGATCACGTTGAGAACATGCACAAAACCTCATTTCTTAGTCATTTTTGAGGGCTGGCTGGCTGGCTGGCAAGTTAAGCGAGCTCTATTGTTATTCTAAAGGCTAGATGGATAGTCACATGATTCATTGCTGCTCCAGTAAAATGTTTTTATAGGAAAACGCTGTTTCTTCTTTTTATTCTTCTCATCTATGAATGTAACATTCAGGGTGCTTAAACACTGGAATAACATGGATTCTGCAGCAATTGTTTCTTTGCTGCAGAAACGCACGTTAAGTTATTTTTGCAGCTGACAATGACGTTGGTGTAGAGAAACAGCGTGGGTCCAGAAGGGGAGTGAATATATTGATGGGATTAATCATTACAGCTGTTTGCAGTATTCTTCCACTATAACAATTGGTCTGTCTGTCTGTCATCAGTTTCCAGAAGACTTGCTTATGCTGTTGCTATCCTCTATGCTTTTGGCCCGACACCAGTAGTTCTCTTTTGAAGCGTGTGGCATCTTCCTGGGTCTGTCTCTGTGGTACACATTTCTGTCATGGTACAGAAGTGACTTCTTTGTGCATAGTAGCTGTAGTTAAATAATGAGTTCAGAGGACTACTAAAATGTAGCACCATCGCAAAAATAATGATCAATGATCCAGGTGTTCAGATCTTACAGTGATGGTAACAGACTGGATAAATGCAAAGATAGATGGGCTGACAGATCCATTTGCTTCAGCAACAATATCAAGAAACAAAGACAATAAGAATGGAGAAACATGGGAAGTCTAAAGCTAACAATATTTTAAGGCAGCAAAGTTGTTATTTTTTATTATTATTATTATGGAAGCGCTAGTCATGACTCTGTAGTTAAGGATGAGTTCTGTTTTGCACTTGCAATAGGGATTCAACATCTGCCATATATGAAAACTACAACGTAAGCTCCCCAATTTTAGAGCATTCACTCTTTGAATAAAGAATGAATTTTCTGAGAATTTACAAGTAAATTTGATAATTAATGATTTCAAATTAATTAAAAACTGCATTATTTAGAAAAGCACCCTTAACTATGGTCCACTAGTGATGTCATGAGGGAAAAAATATTCAAAATGTGTCTTTAAAAATCACTAACCTAATCTCGGACCACAAATACAATACCCTAATTGCAATTGTTGCATGACACCAGTAGAGGGCAAAATTAAGGTTGTTTGGGTACCTTTAGATGTTCCTGGGTTTATAACATTTGAGTTTGAGATGCATACAACATCCCCGTAATTTCCTTAAAATTGATATATATTCTCAACTCAATTTTAAAAGTTTTTTTCCTGGGATTTATATTATCACAGAGCACAGAAGCTACAGTCATGATCAGGATCCCACTGTGCTAAGAGCTGTAGAAACACACAGGAAGAAACAGTTCCTCCCCCCTCAAGAGCTTACAGTCCAATATGAAGGAAGAGACAACCAAACGTAAGAAACAATCTGATGGATGCATAGTGAATACAAGAGTAATTACAATAAGAGCAAATGCTTGCACAGATTAGTTCTGCATGCATCTTGATGGTTCTAATATCATTTGAGAGTTTTTGGGTATTTTTTTTTTCAGTTACCGCAAACTGTCGATCAACCTTTCTATTATTATAGTTGGCTGATTTCTTATAACAAGCACTGCAAAAAAGTACTTGCTTTGTTTACAACTGCCCACAGCAATATCGGGCTCTAGTTAACTCTACCCAGCTTACTTCATTAGCTAGCAGAGGGTCTTTAAGTGCTCCACTTAACTTGTGTGAAATACTCATAATGAAACCATGAAAAACCTCCTAGGTTAGAGCTGGTTGAAAAACTTACAATAGAACCGTTTTTCAGTGTAAAATGCACTTTTGTTGTAATGAAATTTTCACAGCACTATGTAAATTTGGTCAAAAATTTTCAGTGGGAAAAAGTAAAAAAAAATTTGTTTCAACTTAATCTTGTTTTGACATATTACAATGTTAATTTTATTATATGGAATATTCTGTGCATTATATTAATATTTTAATACAAATAAAGTTTTTCAGAATTTTTGTTTCATAGAAAATTTCAAAATTTTGGCTTTTTGTTCTGATTCAGACCAGTTTTTTCTCCAAAATGTCAGAATTTCCCATGGAATGGAAGTTTCGGTTCCCAACCAGCTCTACTGGTTTCATTAACAATGCATTAAATGAGATGCAAACTTTTTGAATGAACCTCTGGTACTGTTTCAAAGTCAGCCTGAGACACTCTATGTTTTTTTCATGAAAAACCATGAGAAGTCTTCGATTTCAGACTGCTTCAAAATAACACCAGATGAAAATGGGAGGTTTTGAAGGGGTTGCAACTGAACTTCACTTTCACCATTTGGGTTCACTGAAACCCATGTGCATTGAACTTGATTGACTCAAAATGCAAGAAAATATATCACAGTGGCATTGCAACTGTGGTTTTGCAAAGAGTCAGAAGTCAGGCAATGAGGAGAATACCACAGCAATGGGTGATGTATAAAAAGAGAGTGATTAGGTACATCGCACAGAGCTACAAGGTTCAGAGCTACTTTTCTGTTTCACTAATCACTGTAAGAAGCCACTGGGCTACAGCAAGAAGTGTGGTGGGAGGCTGCTCCCTTTCATCCAGCCCGAACATCCATCGCTGGACAAGAAGCCTACGCCAAAATACTGTCCTGCTGATGGGGAAGCACAGTTCATTAACGGCTTCCAAATTAATGATATTGCAAATCTAAATTACACTACAGTCCAGCCTGAATGATAAACTATGACTATCTGAATTAGAAATCTATTAAGTAGAACATATCTTCAGGGCCAAATTTGACTAGAGTTATGATCCTAGTTGGAGAAAAAGAAATGAGCTAGTAAAGAAGCAAACAGACTTTGTGCACATTTTGGTTTATGGCTGAGTTTGGCTTTGAAATTACAAACATTCCATCTGCTCACCAGCTGTGTTCCCTAATCCCCTTTAATAACTACAGCTTGCACCTCACCATGAGAACCCAGAACTCTTCAAAATTTTACTTCACACTCACTGCCAGGATTGGTTTTTAGACATTTGTCTCAAGTGAATGCAGGACAAATAAATTTCACTGACAGGTGCTAGCTTTCTAGTGTACAAGAGAAAAAAGAACAATATGAAGTTATCAGGAACACTGAACTGGTATGGCCTACACCCTACACTCAAGCACAGTGTGTACAAAGAGTCCACAACCAATTAGAAATATAAATTAAATGTAGCCCCCAAGCCCTGCATCTAATACTGCAATTAGCATACTCTACATGAACAAAACAGTAGGGAACACTGAAGATTTACAGGTTAATTTTCACCACTGAGAACCTTTTCAGATGTTTAAAATGTCTCACTGAAATGGATTCCTGAGTACAGCTACCTGAAAAGAATTCAATAAAATTAGGGGAATTCCAGCTTGATATAGATGAAACTCAGACCATGTTTGCTAACATTTTGCTACAGATCACAGATGCTTACCCTAGCCTAGTTTTAAGCAAAGCAGAGTCAAGTTTTTGTCAAAACTAAAGGGAACTCAGTAGCTATCACTAGGGTTCAACTTTGAGTTTTGGGGTTCATTTTGCTCCAGTTTTGGAGTTTGCTCATTCAAAACCACCAAATTAAAATCTGATGGTGCAAATCCAGGTCATGCCAAACCCATGAAAAAGTTCACGTGAACCTCTGTGAACGATGCCTTTAGCACAGCTTCAATTCTGATGTCTTTTTACATAGAGCAGGTCTAAGTCTTGCGTAATATAACTGGGACGGAAAGGAACTGCACTGCTCATTTAATAGAAAGCTGAAGCCATTTGGTTCAATGCAATGCCAAGACTTTGTCTACACTACAAGTGCTACAGCAACTCAGCTGTAGAGTTGAGGTTGTATAGATGCTTCTATATCCACAGAAAGGGTTTTTCCATTGATGTAGTTAATCCATCTCTCTGAGAAGCGGAAGCTAGGTCAATGGAAGAGCTGAGTCTATAGTAACCATTAAGTCAATCTAGCTACGTCATTCTGGGCACAAATTTTTTCACAGCCCTGAGCGACATAGCTAGGTCAATCTAATTTGTAAGTGTAGACCAAGTCTAAGTGAGAGAAGAATCTCAGAAACCTTACAGAAGTACCACTCAGTGCATAAAGACAGCAGATTACAAAACTTTTATTCATTCACACTGGCATCTCAGATAAGACACACCAGGTTACAGAAACCTTGGACATCAATTTCCACTCTGCTTCAGAAGGGAAACTTTAAAGCTGGCATTTTCAAAGGAGCCTAAGAGAGTTAGGGGCTCACATTCCATTGACACTCATGGGATCTGGGCACCTTTAAAAACCCCAGCCAAAAGTTTTGAAACATCTTTTAAAATTTTATTTCTGATTGTTAGACCCAGTAGTGGGGTTTTTTTTTTTTGTTTGTTTGAGTTTTGCTTTGTTTTTTAAATACATAGTGAGGAAGGCAGAGAAGTTTCCTCCCTCTAAATACTCATTCCCCTGGCTCTCAATGTTCCAGATCCTCCAAGCCAGGGAAAGCATTTCCCCCCATCCTCTGTATATACTTTTCTATAGTCTGCATTATCATGTGCTAAATATATTACAATATACTGTTTATTTTGGTCTGAAATTTTGAGACCTTTGTGTGGTTTTCTTCTCCCAGCATAGGGATTTCTGGTAAATCAATATTAAAACACGATGGAGAAGTGTTTGACAATTTCTTTTGTTGGTCTAGTGTCTAGAAATAGTTTAAGTTCCACACACAGGGGAAGCAGTGTAGTAGTGCTTTCCACTGACCTGTTAGAGATCTGGATTCAATTGTCAGTTGCAGCAGTGTCTAAATAGCATTTGGGGAGGGGAGATGTCCCTAACATCCTTCAGCAGCTGCCTTTCTGATAAACTGTGGGACAGAGGTCATAGACCTCAAAAGCCATCCTATCCAGTCTTCCTCCCCCAGAAAGATGGTGGTAGCAATACAAGCCAAGAGCAGGAATAAAAGTAGATGAGGGAAAATAATAAAGGAGTCTACAGGGCTTTATCAGGAATGTGGCGAACAGCCCTGTAAAAAAAAAAAAATTCTAGTCACAGTAAAAAATGTGTTATGCAGTTAGAAATAGGGACAAATGAGAACACTGAATCTGAATCCCACAATCCAGATCTACACTTTGCTAGTCTAACCTCTCTCTCTAACTGAGAAATCAAATGTAAACCTCCACGGACTCTGACAAGGCTCTGGCTTGGGCTTAAATTCAGTGCTGGACCCCATTTGTTATTCTGGAGTTTCTGTATCAGAAATATACTGCAGAGTTTATATCTAACAAACTCTCAACGTGAACTTTCAGCAGGTTCCCAGGGGGCCAAATTCTTTTCTTACTTATGCCCAAGGAACCCATAAAGTCAATGAGATGTGTGATTAGGAGATCAGAAATTTGGCCCACTGCTGTTAAGCAGAGTCGTGAGGTTTCAGTTTCAATCAGTTTCATCAAGCTTTGACAGTTTGCATAGATTTAGGCACAAAGAACATAGACTGTGTATGATTAAACTAAAATTCAAAATGAAACCAATTGGTTTTGTTTATTCTGCTCTGTTGCCTGTAGCTTTGTTCACGTTAGCTTTTGTGGGATCCAGAAAGACCTTTCAATGTGAAGGACTGTCACAAAAATTTTGTTACAAAACCAAACTGGAGCATGAAATTAAGTCTCCAAAATTTTGTTTCTATGCACAGATAATAAAGGGTTTTATTTAGATTTTCAACTACAATTTCAAAGAAACTATAAAAACATTGGACTCTGTAGTTCTGCTTGTTTATGTTCAGCCTGAAACTAGCTGAGTTTTGCAGGATGGTTAGTTTTGAAACTAAATGTTCGCAAGGCTTGGGTATTAAAGACATTATAGCCTAGTGCAGTAGTAAAGTGCAGGATTTCGTAAAGAAGATTGCAAGTTCAAAAGCTGATGAGATTCTGATTTCATTTAAAATTCTAAATAACTATGGTTTTGTCCCTGAACTACGGGTACTGTATGAAATTCTCTCCACGGACCCAATCCTGAACAAGCACGCAAACCTTAAAACGCCGATATTCCCTTGAAATTGTTTTGCACCACAGTGGGCCTAAGGAAAAGAATCCTCAGTGACAAGGTGCTTTGTAAGGCCAATGTAGGGTGGGTGCCATGTAGATAGCCAATGTCAGAAATTCCTGGGTCTGGAGTTGCATGGAACAAGAGACAGACTACACAGCTCAGCACTGTGAATGGGCCCTCTGGCCAGTCCCCTGCTTGGTTTGTGATATGCCTCCTTTACCCCTTTTCATTTTCTCTGCAGAAGCCTATTTTAGAAATGGGCTTCCAGTAAGCAGAGGGGAAGGAGTGCTACGTGAGTTCTCCGAACATTTGTTCCCCAGCAAAGCATCTTTATCAGCTGTATCTGAAAAACATCTTAACAGTTCTCTTTGCTGAAGCAAAGACATAAATTTAGTCTGGTTTTCATAATTTTTTGCATGCATGTAAACTTTGACATGAACTTGAGAGTGCACTTTGCTTGAAATGTCAATATGTTTCTAATACATTTATGGGGCTATATGAGCTCACTCAAGTGGCTAATATACATGACTGTTATTGGCTTTGCTTTACTAAAGTATCTGAGTGCCTAGTGGATACAGCTGACTTTGGTACACAAGGCTGCATGTTCATGGCATAGGAGAGGTACAACAAATCTTTTAACAAAAATGTTAATATTTGTTTTGTTCCGTACAATATGGATACATACAGTCTCAGTACATATTTTAAAGAAAATATAAAAGCAGCAATAGAAGATAAAAAAAATTTAACATGTAGAAAACAGCCAAGTTAGAAAATGAAAAATGCCAAGCTCCATATAAATGTGAGAGCTATTTAACAAAAAGAAGAAGATGATGATAACGGCCCAATTCTGCAATCCTCACTCAGACTGAGCAAGCACTTACTCCCAGGAATAGCCTCACTGACTTCCCTATGATTATGGACTGCAGAATAAGACCCCAATCTTGCAACTGAACCCAAAAGAGCCTTTAAGCCTGCACAGGGCCTCACTGAAGTCAATAGGGGTCTATCAATGCATATGCAGGATCAGGATCTACATTAGATAAAGAACAACATGTGGAATATATTAATACTGCAGCTATAGTTGAAGACAGAAAGAAGGACAACTTCTCCCTGCTTACACCTAAATATGCCTGAAGTCAAGGTGACCCAAAAATCATAGCACATGCAGTTTATTCAAGGTAAGAGAAAATACAAAAACAATGGCGGAACAAGTCCCTGAGATTAATTAAGCTTTTCACATTCACAGATGAACACTTCTCACTATTCTTGATCCATTTATTTGCATCTGTCTATTTTAGGTACTTCTTTTGTCCTTATCACTGTAGTATCTGAGTGCCTTACAATTGTAAATGTATTTATCCTCAGGCATAGACAGACTAAGGTTACTTATGAACTACAAAGCATATAGTGTAGACACAGCATATGCTGACAGAAGGTATTTTTCTGACACGGTAGCCATACTATCTCCCCAAACAATGTTAGCTAAGCCAACAGCAGAGCTATGTTCCTAACAGGTGTGGCTTTTTCCACATCCCTGACAGCCATAGGTATGTCAGTATAAATTTTAAGGGTAGACAAGGCCTAAATGACTTGCACAAGTCTATAGTGGAGCAGAGAATAGAACATAGGTGTCCCATGTCCTAGGTTAGTGCCCTAATCATAAGGTCATCCTTCCTCTCACTCTTACTAAACCTAATTACAAAAAATGAATTTATATTTCCAATTTTTCTGAAATAACTTTTAAGTAGATAAAAAATTGACTGGTTCATCCAGATACTGTTCTTAGTAGAGATCTGTGAAGGAGGGTGCATTGACTAGAAATATCGCTCCATATTTCATACTCAACATTAATCTATACACTCAAGTTTCAGCATGTTACTTCTATATTTGGGGTAAAGGTTGTGTTTCACTGCTCAGCGGAATACTGAAATTCGCATACAATGACAAATCTATTTAAATCTTCACCGGGTGTTTTTTTCAATATTAATGAAGTCTACTGTCGGCTTTGACAGTTTGTCTTCAGGAGACAAATCTGCTCTGTCTCCCTATGTTACAGAAGCAAATACACTGAATGAAACAAAGAGTTGCAAATTCGCCAGAGGCATTGATGAACTAACAGAAGAAACGTTGTTTATGACGTGTTCTGAACACACAGCATTTTTACATTGCCACTACTGAGGTACTGTTCTTATAGTCCTTGGCCAAGTGAACATAATTATTACTATTTCAAGGTGCTTGCCTCAGTGATCAAATGGTAAACAATTAACTGGAGGAACTCACCTTTCTTTAAGCTCTGGAATATTTTTATAAGGAGAACTTGGCTTCCCTAACTTTCCTTAAATTCATTCTACTCAAAAAACATTGTTAGGGTTTCTTATGAACCCTACTAGTCATTAAACTTAAAGTGGTAAAGAAGACTAGAATGTGATCATGTGTACAAGTCCATGAATGCATCTAATATTAAGACCATACCACTGCCCACATGCTGAGCAATATTCTCTCATTGTTTACTTGTACAACACCTTCTGTCTCTATCCATCTATCAGTCTTATGCTTAGATGGCAAGCCCACTGGGGCAGAGCTGCGTTTTTGTTCATTGTTTGTACAGCACCTAGCGCAGTGGAGTCCTGGTCCATGACTAGGGCTCCTAGGTGCTACAGTAATACAAATAATAACGTATTTGCCTCCTTCTGGACACGCCACAAAACCACCACAGATTCTTGCTCAATTCAACATAATTGTGAAGTTCAAGTTCAGGGCTGGAATAGCAACAGTTTGACCAGATCAGGAGTGAGAGGTATTGGAGGATAGCTGCCTGCACTGTGTTACCTCTACCTCAAGTCAGTACTTCATTTCCCTCACTTTCACAAGCTCTAGAGACATTTGTGAGTGTAATAAAGATTTATTTTTAAAAGAAGAACAGATTTATGAGGCCTAACCATTTGTAAAGATGACAGCTCAGCATTTTAAAGTTGTAACAGAGACAAGTATGTCTGTATCAAATTGTGAACTCCATTTTGTATCGTAGCCTCCATTTTGCAATAGGACCTCCATTTTGTATGGGGTGCTGAACACATCGCCTTGCCAAAGGTAAGATTATTGGATTGCATTTCAGACAGCCGCCCTGACCAGGAAATGTACTTGACACCTCACCGAAGAACAATCACAGAACAATCTGGAGCCATCAACTTTAATTGTCTCTCAACTGCTGGCTCAAATCCATGGAACAATGGATCTTCTAAACAGAGGTGCCAGCATGGCTGCTGGACCTGCAGCTTCTCAGCTTGGACACATGGGAAAAGAAAGGAGTCTGTGTTTAAGTGGGGGTGATTCTCTGAGCAGGGGAGCAGACCATCACCATATGTAAGTCAGAATGCCTGGAGAGATAGAAGGCATTCTGCCTAGACTGAAATACTGACAAATAAACCTCAGACTCAGAGGAGAGGTGAGATCAGTCTACGGGAGGGTGTGAGTGTTGTGTGTCAGGACTTTACTTATTTTGCATAGATCTGTACCTTTCTAGGGCTTTTTACAAGTAAAGTGACTGTGGTTAAGAAATGCCTTATCCAAGCCTGTGTTCTTTGCTTCCCTGCCGTATCGTCCCCAAAGGGGTTAAATTAGAAGCCAGAGTCCCCACAGCCATGTGGAACTTTGAGGGAGCAGGTGTCAATGACAGGGGAGGAGGGGGAATTGGAAGCACTGTTTTCAGGGACTAGGTCAAATAGATTGTGGAGTCGCACATCCCAAAGAAGGACTCAGATGAGAGGTTTGAGCCTCAGTGTGCCCTAGGAACCCTAGAGACAGAAAGAGTGATTTGACTCTATCCATACCTAGTGGGCTAAGAAGTATATGGGGCCCGGCTGCTGGGTCCACTTGCAGGAGACTGGTGCGCATACAGTGCGATACCACGCCAGGTTGTGACAAAAATATTTTACATATAATCTTAGCTATCTTGTAATACTCTTGATTTCAAATTTTGTTTTTTCACATGTATTGTCTCTCCATGTTAATTAGTCTTACCAGCTATTGTACCTAACTTGTTAATCAGACAGTCATTTCACAGGTGCACAGATGCATACCATTCTAGGTTATTGCATTAAATAACATACTACAAGAAAATTCATTCTTCTTCTTTGAGCTAGAGTGACTCAGCTAGTTCTGCACCCAACTTTATCACCTACTTCAACTGGCCTGTTGTAATAGACTTAAAGATTATTTATTAGCTACCATAAATGAAAGCGTAGCTTCCGGAAATATTTTCTAAGGATATGTTAGGCAGCAGATAGATATTTATTCTAATGCTAAATAAAGTTTGACCTAAAGTCATTAAACCAATTCTTTATGTTTCCGGAAAAAACACATTGGGCCACATTTTCAAATGCAAGCTTTAAATCTGGGAGCACAATTTCACAGAGAACAGTTTCTGTATGTGCAGGGTTTTTTTCCTTTTTAATAATCATCAGGCTAAGTGAAAAAAACATGGCTGTTTGCACATGCTATGCTATATTTGTATGTGCAAGTCAACTTATGCCTAGGTTTTTACATGCACAAACCCAAGTTTGCAACTATTGGTCATGGGGAAAAAAAATCATTCCTTTGATTTCTGAGGTTTGAGTTGAAGCTTCCAACAATTTGGCCCATGCTGTTAAATAGTTTTTTTAGATTGTAGGGTAAAATTTTCAAAAGCACTGACATGACTTACGAGTAAGTCCCATTTTCAAAAGTGACTTAGGGCCAGGTTTCTAAAGGTATTTAGGCACCTAAAGATGCAGATAGGCACCTACTGGGATTTTCAAAAGCACCTGGGCATCTAATGCCCTTTGAAATCCATGCGAGTTAGGTGCCCAGGTGCTTCTGAAAATCCCACTAGGTGCCTATCTGCATCTTTAGGGTGCCTAAACACCCTTTAAAATATGGCCTTTCGGCACTTTGGAGCCTAATGTCCCGTTGACTTCCAGTGAGACTTGGGCTCTTAAGTACCTACTTTGGAAAATAGAACTCAGAATTCTAAGTCACTAGACTGAAGGGTAACATTGTCAGAAGCGCCTGTTTTGCATAGATACTTAAGTAACTAGCAGTTGCTGAGCTGGACAGTCAAATGTGAATATTACTCCCTATCTTTTAACAAATGACTGAAACCTAGGATTAGACATGAACATATTTTATCAATGGTATGTATGTGTATATGTATAATGATGGTACAGAAAGCTCTTTGATCTATCTTCAGCTATTCTTTTAACTACTAAATCATCTTCTAATCTTCCCCTCTCTCTTTGTTCTCCACCCTCTGCATTAGAGCATGTCAGTGCCACTTACAAGAGACCACCTGCTTGCAGAAATGAGACAGAGACAGAGCTAGTAAAGCACACTCCCCAGTAATCCTGTGGCTGCATTCATCACTCCCTCGGCAGCTGTTAGAGCCATGACTGCTTGCCTGATATGTCTAAATAGGAAACAGCATGACAAGATGTTAGGAACAGAACTGTACACACAATAGCTTCTGCAAACCAAAGTATATTTTAAACCATCTCAAATTTATGAAGTTACCTCCCGACCCCCACAATGGGTTTCTTAATTTATTCTGCCATCCCATTTCCAGTTTCCTCCCTATTCTTGGATGAGGACATATGTAGGGATTCCATTTCTTGTTTCTAGTTTTATTTTTGGCTACTTCAGTATCTTAAAGTTGCAGGGAAAAATCTGTTTTTATGGGTTTACATGTATTATAATTACATCAGTTTGAGCAATGAAATAAACATAAGCATTATAAAACTACTCAAAGCCAACCTATCTTCCCACACTATCTATAACCACACATGCAAAACCTCATAGCCTATTAGGCCGTTGCCCTACATGACCAAGAAGGAAATCATGGCGTTTCTGAACAGGAAGTGACACAGGCTGTAATTTACAGAGGACAATGTGAACGGGACAGGAATTCCACTGACTGCTCCTCTGTAATGGAACCTTGCCATTAAAAAAAAAAAAAAAGATTATTTAAGACAGTTCTTTAAAAAGTTATAATTATGGTTTAAAAAACAGAATCCCTAGAGCATATGCCTAAGAGTGCCGGGTCCATGCAAGGCAGTACTCAAGCTATCTCCAGTGCTCAGAAGGATTTGTTGCACTTTCAGCAGTTTGTTCATATTAAAATCAATCAATTTTCCTTCTTCCTCTCCACATCCCTCACCCTCCCAGGGTCACTCCTACCTTTAAAGCACATCTCACAACTTTCCAGCAAATGCACCATTCTCCGTTACTGACCATCAACAACTTCCACCTTAAGGACGCAATCCTGCCCCCACTGGAACCTGCTAGTCATAAGAGGCTGGGAGGAAAATCTACTGTAGCAGTCAGTAACTCACTCATGCGCCTAAACCGAAATTGTCATCTCTCTGCTAGCTGGGAGATACAGAGACGATAGCATCATGAAGCTTGGCCACAGAGCCAGTCTTAAATAGGAGTTTTTAAAAGAAGCACTGGCAGATTTTTAACATACCAGTAATTATGAATAGCAGTATATCCTGAGGTGTTTAACAAAGGTCATAAATAATTAGTTTGATGGGCTTAAACAACAGATTTTCACATGACTATAAAAGCAAGATCTTCTGGCACCTACGCTGCATGACCATATTTCAACCATTTTAAGCTGTAACCTAGTGATAGCGTATATCTGACCTGTGAAACCCGGCATCGTGCGTTCTCTAGGGTGCTACAGCTTTTCAACAAATCCAGAGAATCTGGCTCAAAAGAAGTAAGTATAAGCCATGCATTCAGAAATCTCCAGGCATGAACTATGTATGTAATTCTTAACTTAGATCTGTCCTTTCTCACAAGATACATAATCATCAAAATAACTTAATGCTGTATTTTAGTCAACATTTTAGTTCAAGCAACACCATCTCGCTGGGTAAAAAAAGGAGAGATAATTATTTGTTATATGCATTTAAAAACATTCTAACATAACAAATAAGAAATATGCTTAAACAACAGTGTGTTTTCCATAAGAAACGATGCTCCCATTAGCAGCCCCTCCTTTCTCATCCCACCTCACTACTCATCTCCCACAAGCTCTGTTGCCATTTTTGTGGGCTCCACCACATTGATTTAAACCTTTTTGGGCAAGGATTGAGTCTTATTTGTCTTCAAAGCATCAAGCAAAATAATGGCACTGTAAAAATAATAGATAATTTGTTATAGGATAGAGGATACTGCTCAGGCAATAGTTACTAATATGAAAAAATGGATATCCAAATAGGATATTACTTTAGCAAACATAACTCACAATTACAATGTATTTTATAGTTCTGTACATTTTGGGTGCTACTGTAATAATTAATAAGCTCCCTTACAGAAAAAGTATACAGAATTCAATAGAGAACAATATGAAATCTCTAAAATCAACCCACAGAAACAAGATCATTCTCTGTTAAATACTATGGAGATTTTAGAGTAGTTTCTACAGAACCTTATTTGGGCCCAGATTCAGGAAAGTATCCCCATTCTAGATCACACTTACTCATGCTTTAAAGGTGCATAAAGCTAAGCACATGTTTAAGTGCTCTTCTGAATCACGGCTTCAATTTCTGTAGAAAGCTATTGATTTCATTCCCATTCAAAGAATAGGGTTTTTCCACAAGGGCGCTGTCACACCATTCCTCTTATTTTAAAAACATATATTATTATTACCACCACCAAGCCATCCCTTCTACCACCAACCTCTCTCCCCCTCCCCGCAAGCTGAATCAGCTCTTTGGAAAGCCCCATACTTCTCTAAGCATGGGAAGGAAGCAATGAAATATTGACACGAGGCCGAGTTTTCCAAAGTGCTCATTCAGTGCTGTGGCGGAAAAGTGGAACACTTAATATACATTTTAAAGATTGAGTGCATCTGTAGTCTGGGAATTACAGACCCTGTGATTTGTATCACACTTTTTCCAATGAATATCATGTATGAATACAAAAATTGTTCTTGCATGGTATAGAGCATTTGTTCCTCCATATATTTATTATTTAGTATTATTATGGTAACATCTTGAGGCCGCATCCAAGTTTGGGGCCCTATTGTCTTAAGTAGTGTCCAGATGCATAATGATACACAGTCCCTGTGTTCACAATTTAAAGACCAAGGGTAAGAGGGGGAAATTACTTGTTTAAGGTCATACATTTTATTTTGCTTTTAACTGTCACCCAAAGTCAGAGCCAGGAATAGAATTCATATCTCCTAATGCCCAGTCCAGCACCCAATCCATTAGACCACATTGCTTCTCCAATAAAACAGCCACTCCAATTACCCTTTAAAAAGTGTCAACTTAGGAGAAACTGCTACTGACAGCATGCATTCAGCTCTGTAAAAGACAAAAGCTTTAAACGTGTCTGTCAGTAAAAACACAGTGCATGCAACCCAGAATCTGAACTGAGAAGCAACAGAGAAAACCTCGGATTCCCAATTTAGAACATAACAACTGTTCTTCAAAAGCCCATTCCCTTGAGGAAACTGATTTCTACACCATATAGTCTAGCATTGGTGTTAAATAGAGTTGTTTCTGCTCTCAAATGAGACAACCAGAATCCACTACCTGAGAGTTTCTGCACCAGTTATGTATAGGGATCCTAAAGCACCATCCCTTGGCAGCCAGTGTGGCAACAAGACTGTTGTTGTTTAAATGACAGCAACATGCCTGCCAAAATCACATCACAGAAGCTGGCTTACCAGATTGCTTTGAATATTCAGAATGAGCCTGCCAGCTACTATTTCATATACACATCAAGCAAATTGAGGATCTAACCTCCAAACTTTAAGTACTATAAAACACATCACACATCTAGTTTTGTGAATTTATGCAAGGAAACCTATCACTTATAGCGCTTCTGTTTAAAAGGTTTCCCTCGCCCAAATTTGTACCTTCCTGTCCGTCTCCTGAAATCCCAAAGATTTTTACAAACATTTGCTAAGTCACTAAAGAGACTGTCAAAATTATTCTTTTCATCCTTTCGGTACTAATAGTTTCCCCCCAGGATTATGTGTAAATTTGGAAGAAGAAGCAGTCAGCCAATCAAACTTCTGACTGTTAATAGGCTTTGATCCACAAAGAAGAGCTTGCAATTTAAACAACTTTGCTACTTGTCACTTTCGGCCATTTTATTTTATTTTAATGCTTTAGTACTGGGTTGGTTCACACTAATAAAGTTATCAGACTCGATGTTTTAGGTTGCTTTTAACACTCATCCTAACTACTAAAAGAGATCATGTTGTTTAACCAGGTATCGATAAATCTGCAAACAATTCAAGCTGAAATACACGTAAATACAAAATAGCAGCTGTAATTAGAGGGATGCATTGTGCAAATATCAAATATGGAACCTGACATGGGGCTCTATTCATTGTGAATTATTCCAAGGCCCCTCTGATTACCTTTCTGCATATCTTGCCACCGCACCTGACAAGTCATTTAGACAGAAAAATGTTCAGTGCAGTGGAGGCTTTTAAAATATATAAATTAGTATTGTGACATGTTTGGCTCCAGGCCTTCCCAAAAAGCACTGCCATGGGCTGAAAAGCTCATACTAACGAGCAGCACATTCCCTGTGGAAAATTCCTCCTAATTCTGAGGAATTGATTTTTATTCCCCTTTTGTTGCCCATAAGCAGTATTTGGGCCATGGACTTAATGCCAGATGATTCTTAGACTTATTTCAGTGCAGCCATAGTTGGGAATGAGCTTGTCACTCAATTTCAAAATGCCAGCGAGTTGTTTGCTTTATTAGGTTGGGAGGAGATAGAGTGATGTTAATTACCTGGTCTCCTGCCAAGAAGGATTTTTTTCCCAGTTTGATGGAAGACACCATGTTATTTTCCATCATTTGGTCCCTTTCCACTTTTAAGACTCTTCTTGGCTGACAGAGTGGACGTTCCATGGCCCTGACTTCACTAATTTTCTTGGCATTTCATTTGTACTCATGTTCCGCAGCTGTGGAGCAGTACCGGCCTGCAGAACTCCCTGGCCTTAGCAACCACAGAGGCAAAACTGTAATGCTGAGAGGCCCCATGATAAAAGAGGAGATGAGAAATGTCCAAAATCCAGAGAAAGGTCCATTTCTCAACATTGTGAGCAAAAGGAGGCACAACGGCCACTGGCAAGAATCAGTATTGTAGGTCTAATTCCTTGTTCAACAGCAGAACATCAAGTCCAAACATAGTTTACAGTGAGAGGCCTATTCTCTTTGACAAACAACCCATTTTGCATTGTCCCTGACAAAGTGGTGAATAAATGAATACGGACGCCCTCCCATTCATTTCTCAAGGACAGCTCCCCTGGCAAGATACTAAAAACCTGTTTTAGTTTTCTAATTTAAACTATAGACATTAAAATTATCTGTTGCAGTCAATGGGCATGGCAAAACGTTCCAAAGCAAAATGAAAGAAAAGCCTTTGTCTGCAGCCTTGACATGCCAGACCCTATTAACATTAGACACTGTCACAGAAACAAAGGGAACTACTGTGAGGACAGCACAGGTGTGCTGTTTCATAAGCTTCATCGTGGCTACAAAATCACGTAGGAGGAAGAACTCGGTCATGCCAAGACAACAAACATTAGAAATCTCCCTTTTTTATTCCCTAGGTAAAACACACGTGTCTAACAAAACCTAACTAATTCCGACTAAGCATAGCATGATGCAACATTTATGAACACAAAAGGTACACACAATTCATATATTTGCTGAGCCAGCTATATAGACAGCAGAATATGAAGAGGCAGGAAAGAGTTATATTTTACTGAGATACATGCATCTGATATGGGATTATATTTGTATCCCCATTATCTTCTCTACTCCTCTCTTTCTCCCTCTTTCTATTTTTCATCCAATTTGTCTTTTCTGTTATAGTTTTTACATGCCTGAGTCTAGCAACACCCAGTGCAAGCCTACACTCAGATTCCTCTCAGGCTAATAATTCAGCATCAGAACTATGTACTGTATTAGCTGCTCAGACGCTTTCTTTGGAAGGAAGGTTGGCAGCTGAAGTGGGGAAGGGCTGGAATTTTCCCATGCCTCTTGAAGATCTTCCTTGGAAACTCAGTACTTCGTGGTAATTATATTCTATCTAGTCAGCAACACTAGTAATCAATTTGAGATACTCAATATCAGTTGGGTTTATAGCACATGCCATCACTTTGCGAACCTAGTAACATGAAGTTTGTATGGGATACAATATTCTGCAATACTAGCAACAAAAAAGTTCC
Organism: Chelonia mydas; assembly: GCF_015237465.2. Lineage (NCBI taxonomy): Eukaryota > Metazoa > Chordata > Testudines > Cheloniidae > Chelonia > Chelonia mydas. Next base: position 15,286,607 of record NC_057855.1, read on the forward strand.
TTTTCCATTTCCATTGAACACAGCTGTACAAAATTAAGGGGCCAGCCTGGCAGCCACTCTGCACATGGAGCTACTATTGGTTTCAATGGAAAATTTATGAACAGCATGGTGTGCAAATTAGGCCCCTCGATTGGAAGACCCATAAGAAAAATCTTTCCACGTTCTGCCAATATAATGCACAAACAACAGCCATTCAAAGGATATAAGATTACAAAGTGCCTGGCCTAATGCAAGAGTGTCCCCCGCTAGGAACTTATCTGCCCCTCCACACATTTTCTTCTGAAAGCTCTGACTCCCTTCTTTGGGTTTACTCTCCTGTTCTGTTGCTTCCCTGTCCTGGAAGCTGTTTCATTTGACTCCCATTTGTGGAGCACATGATGCTTTTACAGAACAGCAAATGGCTTCAACAGTGAAATTATCTTTCTCTGATAAGTTTCACTGCTGTCCACACAGTACCACTGTTTTCCTCATCAGAGGTGAGTAATGACAATCCTATAAGTTTACAGTGAGAAAAAAGAATGATGGGCAGAACTGTGGTGGGGTGGGGGGGGGACAAATAAATAGGAAGACGTAATCCAAATCTCTAGCCTCAAGTAAATCTCCCTCGAGACTCAATAGCTACATCTACACTGCAAAGAAAAAGCCGCAGTGCCGCGTCTCAGACCCCGGGTCAATTGACTCAGGTCACAGGGCTCACTGTGTATCTTCAGGCTCGGGCGGGAGCCCAGGGTTCAAGACCCTCCCTGGGTTTCAGAGCCTGGGCTCCAGTCCAAGCCTGAATGTCTTCATTACTACTTTTATCCCTGCAGCCTGACTCCCTCTGAGATGAGCTGTTGCAGACGAGGTTTCTTCCATAAACACCATTCTGAAAATTAGACAAGTAGAAGGGCCCTAAGACATCCTTAACCTAATAATTAGGATAAAAGGCACACACAGGTCAAGGAAAGGTAAGAGATTTCTAGACCTTAAATTGTGCGACTGTCTGAGCAGGTATTATTTATTTATTTTGATTTATACCAAAGTGTTTATTTGCACTAACACAATCCTACAATTCAAGATAAAAAGCCCACCTATAACAATCCCAATATAAATAACAAAATAATCAGGGAACTAGGTAATCAAATACAAAAAGACCACGCCATACTCTCCAAAGGCCCTAGCAACCCATGCCACGTGCAGAAGAGAATCAGATTATTGACAGTTATTGTAAAATTCAGGATCCAAACAGCATTAGAATCTATTAACACCGTTACAGTCCAGATGGAGTTGAAGGTGGCAAAATTCTATGTTCTATTACAGAGCCAATATTTAAATACTGACTTATCTTTTCACAAATATGAGTTGTCCTCATTTGCTACAGCCTATCAGACACAAAACAATGCAGAATCTTACACAATACTTTACTAACAATCAGATGCCCCTATAAACTTATTAGCAGAAATGCAGTTGAAGTGGCCTGGTGGGTGCACTCAGGTGTAACACAGCCTGTAGTCAGGTCTGCCATAAGCAACTGGTGATACTAAAAGCGAGCAACAAATTAGTGTGCCCCAAAGACTTTCAGGGCACATTGTGCCTTGAGAGATTACCTTAAACAGTAGTAAAATAATGCAACACAGCAGTGCTTAGTCAGCATTCAGGAATTACTTCATGCCTTCAGCCTACCACCACAACTATACTAAAACAGATCCAGGCATCACTGGACACTTCCTTCCCAGCTCACACGTCAGATGACTATTTCCTTGCCTTTGCTCTGTTGCTGAACTTTAATGCTTTTACCACGTCCCCTCGCACATACACTGCACTTTGTTGTTCCAATGAGGACTTCTTTTTTAAATTTCCTGGCTTAAAGTGTCTTAAAACATTATTGTCCCCAATTTTAAAAGCTGAAACAGATGTGTGTGCATGTCTCTCTCTCTCTCCTTTACTATAGTAATTCCGTTCAGTTACACCCATGCAATCTCATGTGACTTTTACATGGGGGTAGCTCAGGCGAAAACTTGGCCAACTGTGTACATATATATATTATACATACCGTGTACGATATGTATACTGAATATCTAAATATAGATGCAAATGGGAACTACTCTGTAATAATTTAATATTGTATTTTCACCAAGCTACTGGGATGTTTACTGTATGAATATACTGGGCTTGTTTAAAAGCAGAGAAAAACAAGCAGGAAGGAAAGTGAATGGCTTAAGATCAGCAACTTCTGTGCAAACACTTGAGGCCTGTTAAGGGACAATGTCCTTACCAGGAAAGGCTGGCGCACACCAGAGATCAAAAAGACTACAGCAATTTGCAAAAGGGTCTCTCTCTCAAGAGACGGAATGTTGTTCAGGAGTCCCAGACTAAGACGCAGACACCCGTTGGAGCGTCTGAAGAAGTTAAGCCTGTCTAGCTCACCATCAGGGGATGGTTAGACTTAAGGTAAAACAGACATGTATAGAGAATTATTTTAAAATCCTGTTTTTCTAAATGTTTTGTTCTTACCACAAAGCTAACAATTCCTTGGTTTAAGAAGATTGTTTGGTCACTATATTCACCACTTGTCTCAGATAGTGAAGATAAGGGAGTATAGCTGATACACAGGGTGTGGTAGGCTAGGGCTCGGTCTAAGAGTGAGAGAATTGTGGAATACCACCTCTAGCAAGACAGGTAAAGGTATGAGGCCTGACACCTAAAGGGATGCACTCAAAGACACTAGAGGGTGGACAGAGGTGCAACTAGCCTAGTACCTGGGACACACACATTACATTATAGGCTGAATTCTTTGCTGGTGTATAAACTGGCACAGCTACATCAGCAGAGAATTTTACCCAATATCTATATCCCTATATTGGGAGGGCGGGATAGCTCAGTGGTTTGAGCATTGGCCAGTTAAACCCAGGGTTGTGAGTTCAATCCTTGAGGGGGCCATTTAGGGTTCTGGGGCAAAATTGGGGATTGGTCCTGCTTTGAGCAGGGGGTTGGACTAGATGACCTCCTGAGGTCCCTTCCAACTCTGATATTCTATGAATCTACATTAATATATGGAAAGAGCCATTTTAAGTCACAGGAGCAAATATAAATGTATTTACACATTATGTGCTTGCTCACTCCTTTGTCTACATTCTTATTTTACTACCTTACCTTATTTCTGTTTTACTCTGTAAAATATTCATATGATCATTTCTATCAGGGATGTTTTAGGGAAACACTGCTTTATTGCATGTGAAATTAAAATACATGTAACTAAGGAACAATTCTCCTTCAAACAATAATTTCACTGTATAGTGAGAGGCTGAAAACTCTCAGTCTGTTTAGTTTATCAAAAAGAAGATTAAGAGGTGGCTTGATTATAGTGTATAAGCACCTTCACATAGAGAAAACACCAGACACTAAAGAGCTCTTTAATCTAGTGGAGACAGACATAAGAACCAATGGATGGACGCAAAGCCAAATTAAAAATAAGGCACAAATGAGGGTGATTAACTACTGGAACAAACTACCCGGGAAATGGTGGATTCTCCATCTCAAGACTGGATGCTGTTCTTTAGACAAAAGTTACTGGGCTGGATACAGGAATAACTGAGAGAAATTTAATTGCCTGTGGTATACAGGAAGTCAGACTAGATGATGTAATGGTCCCTTCTAGCTTTAAACTCTATGAATAGTGTGACAAAGTTCCTCCTCTACTTTGGTGGGTCTTGCGCTTATTGGCGGATTTGCTCGCCTTGGAGCTTCATGGCAGCCCTCAGTTTGGCCGTTTTCATGAATCCACAGTCCAGGTCAACTCCTCCTGTAATTGACCAGGAGTTGGGAGGTTTGGGCGAACCGGGCCCGCCCCCTACTCCGGGTTCCAGCCCAGGGCCCTGTGGAATGCAACTGTTTAGAGTGCCTCCTGGAACAGCTGTGCGACAGCTACAACTCCCTGGGCTACTTCCCCATGGCCTCCTCCCAACACCTTCTTTATTCTCACCATAAGGACCTTCCTCCTGGTGTCTGATAATGCTTGTACTCCTCAGTCCTCCAACAGTATTTATTCTCACTCTCAGCTCCTAGCGCCTCTTGCTCCCAGCTCCTTACATGTGCACCACAAACTGAAGTGAGCTCCTTTTTAAACCCAGGTGCCCTGATTAGTCTGCCTTAATTGATTCTAGAATGTTCCTGATTGTTCTGGAACCTTCCCTGTTTCCTTACCCAGGGAAAAGGGAACTACTTAGCCTGGGGCTGATATATCTGCCTTCTATTACTCTCCTGTAGCCATCTGGCCTGACCCTGTCACAACAGTTAGATTCCAGAAATCGTTGAAGAAACCATTCTTGATTGATGGTACTCCTGGATTGATGAGGTTTAGTCATTTGTGGATTTAAAAAATTTGCCAAGATTAAGCATTTTTGTCCTAGAATCTCTTTCAAATCAACCATTTTGGTTTGCATCACACTCCCCATGAGGCATATTTCTTCAAGTAGAAACAGTTCTAAATTGTCCAATAAATCTCTTAAATCTAACATATACATACTGAGATGCAGTGTAGGGACACAAAGTGCAGAGTTGATTTACAATTCAGAGGTGCTTTAAGGATTTACGTGAAGTGCAAAGTCACTCAGAACCAGAAAGCTACCCAGATCACATGCCGCAAAAAGATGTTTTTAAGAATGGGATTATTAGTGGGAGATACCCACGAAAGACAGGAGGGAGATGGTTTCCTCTTAAGTGCACATTTTTGCAAGCCTGAAAAGTGCAATAAAGAGGAATTTAAAAACATAAAAATAATAATCTTTCAGATTACCATGTGAGTCTTGCTCGTTAGACTTTGGGCTGCTTCTTGCTCTGCGCTCTAGTTTTTTTACTCCTGGTGCTCCCGCCACACCTCCTCCTCCACTGCTTGCTCCATTGTGACTCTTCGCATAACCATTGTACACAGTTGTGCAGTTGCCCAGGTGGCTTTTGTAGATGGATGAAGGAGGGCTGTTGAGGCGGTTCTGGCGATCAATCTGTCTGTCTTTGAGTTTTTTGTGCTGTGGTTTGCTGTACTGATCTTCCCTGGTAATGTAGCTGGACATTCCATATAGTGGTATAATTTCTGAAACAACAAGAATTTATCCACATTACCTTAAAACTAAAATCATCATTATTGAGAAACAGAATCACATCCTGACCTAGATCTTATCAACCCCTCAGCCATCTCTAAATAAAGCTATGAAAAACTTGCCTAAGATGGGTTTTCACAGCAAACCTGAGATTCAGATGGGTTGTTTGCAAGATTGGCAAACCCACTGCATAAACCCTGCCCACATATTATTTCAGGTTTCGGAGAACACTTCAATCTCTTTGGTCACTCGATTACAGACCTAAAAGTGGCAATTCTTCAACAAAAAAACTTCAGAAACAGACTCCAACGAGAGACTGCTTAATTGGAATTAATTTGCGAACTGGATACAATTAACTTAGGCTTGAATAAAGACTGGGAGTTGATGTGTCATTACACAAAGTAAAACTATTTCCCCTTGTTTATTTCCCCTCCTACTGTCCTTGTAAACTGCTGGAAATGGCCCACCTTGATTATAACTACAATAGGTTCCTCCCTCCAACCCCCCGCTCTCCTGCTGGTAATAGCTCACCTTTCCTGATCACTCTTGTTACAGTCTGTATGGTAACACCCATTGTTTCATGTTCTCTGTGTATATAAAATCTCCCCACTATATTTTCCACTGTATGCATCCGATGAAGTGAGCTGTAGCTCACGAAAGCTTATGCTCTAATAAATTTGTTAGTCTCTGAGGTGCCACAAGTACTCCTTTTCTTTTTATGGATACAGACTAACACGGCTGCTACTCTGAAACATGACATAATGTGATTAGCATGGGAAATCAAATAAATGCAGAAGTTTTGCTCTGAGTCTTTGTGCTTCTTATTGGACCTCACAGCAAAACCCAGGAAGAGCTAAAACCCAGGCAGACTGAAATTGAAGAAAAGGTTCCACACAAATTAACAGCAACCAAACCTACAAGGTTTGCACAGCCCTAGCGTCACCAAAATGTGTTGCCGTAGACGGGGTTTGAGGTCAGTTATTGGCTGTGTCCTTCCAGGTTTTCTAGGACAGCCAGACTTTGCAATACTCTCTACCACCAGCCACAATGGCTGATTCATGTAGCTGCAGCAAGTGAAGGCACACCATTATGTGGGAGCTGAGATGAGCAAATGGGACCATTAGGGAGGAAATCTTAAAAAGAAAAGTTAAAATACATAAAAGTTTCAAATAACGTTAATATGAACTTCCAGGAATGGCTGCGTGAAATTTAGTCACTTGGGTTTGCAGGAAATTATGCAAACATTTTTTTCATTTTTTCCCTGACAAGGGTTCATTACCTTTGGATTGTGCTTTGAGCTCGGAGTGTGAACAAATTCAAGTTCAAAGCAAAATGAAAATACACTTTTGCTTTATTTCAATACAAAACGCCGAAGAGACCCAAGTTTCGTTAAAGCCCAGTCTAGATTAATTCAATAATCACCCCAATTTGCAAACTGAGCCAGCATTTTGGTTTCCAAAGCAAACTTTCTGCCCAGCTCTAGTGTTAATCCTTTGTTTTTGAAGTTTGCCATACATACTGTAATTAGAACTTGTTGAATTGCTCCAGTTGCTTGGTTCTTTTACTTCCTTTCTTTTAGAAGTGTCTTGTCATTTATTTTTCCTTATCTAGTAACATGATCACATTAAAGTGCTAACATAAAGTAGCTTTCTATATTTAGTATTCCAAGAATGTGGTACACTAAATGCAATCAATGTTATTTTGGGGGTTGGAGGACGGAGCTGATAAGGAAGAATTTACAAGTAGCATTTTTCAGAAAAGAAAATCCAATTTAATTGTCATTTTGGGTAGTGTATAATCCATTTTGCCTTGAAACATGTTGGGGACAGTGAATTAATATTCATTAATACAAGATGTCATTCAGGTAACCATCAGAGTTTAGATTCTTGTAGTATTGCAAACATATATGACACCACTCCAACAAAGTGGGCATCTACACTATTTTTGTGCACTGTGAATTTGTGCCACTGATTGGTAACCCCAGGTTACAGAAATATTTACCACCTACAGTTCTAGCAGCTGGTTGTCCGAATGTCTACCTAATGTACTGGAGCTTTTGTATTAGCTTCCCTATTAAGCAAAACAATTGTATTAGAGATAAGCAACTTGTGCCTTTGTAAAAGGGAACAGTAAAGTTCCTATCCTACCTGATTGGATACTATCCTACTGATATATCATGCCTAGAAACTGTGGCAGTATCATTTAGCTTTTTTTTTTTTTTTTTTTTAAAACAATGTCCTGACATTTCTAGAACAACCAATGTACAAAAAACTAGAGTTGGTCGGGAATTTTCTGTAAAATCAACATTTTCTGAGGAAAAGGTGGTTTTGGCAAAAAATTTCTATTTTCCCCATGGAAAATCAAAACGAACATTTAGTTTGAATCAGTTCAACATTAATCTGCATCTGTCTGAGCTACTTCAGTGCCTCATGGGAGTCAGTTCGGGTGCACTGTGCCACCATTTTCCCCTGTGGGCCAGGGTCCCTGGCTGAACTACACCTCCCATGATGCATGTTGGTCTCCCTTCTGGCTAAATTGCTGTGGTGCCTCAGGACAATGTTGAAATGAAACGTGTTTCTACTGAAAATGCCAAAGTGAAACAGTGACTTTTCAGTTGTAAAAATATTGTAATTTTTTACAGGATGGACACGCCACAATTTTGTATTAGCTCTCTGTGAAACATACACAAGTTAAGGTATGTGAGCTCTTGAGCTACTTGGAAAATTTGTTCCTAATGTTTTTGGCTATGATATTGTTTCTGATGAGGCAATGACATCTAACAGAGACAGAGTGTAGAGTTTTTCTTTTGTCTAATCAAATTCAGGATAATACTCCACTCTTGATGAGAAAATTAAATATAATAATCAATATAAAATTAAGAGGGGGAAAATAAACCAGATAGATACCCATGTCTATAGCTCTCAAAGGCAAAATTCACTCTGATGATTCAGCTGATTTACAGTTTCATAGTGTTGTTTAGAAAAATTCTATGAATTCTGTGAAATTCCATAATTTGGCAATACAATAAAAAATGTGAATCTACAAAGAGAAACTTGCCATGTTAAGCAATTCAAGTAGTTTTGCTGATGCAGGTACAGTAACTTCATTTCTTTTTGGTTAACACAGTTTTAGACCACACAAAGACGATCTCAAGGGTGGAATAGACATAATAATGCACAGTGCAGACAGAAATAAATTGTGCTTTCACTCCTTTCACTTGAATTATTTACTTAACCTGTAATGATTAGGGCGGTCACGTTACCCTTGGGGACCAGATAGTGCTTTTGAAATGACCTATTGCACATTTTAAAGAAGCAGATTAACCAGAAAATCCCTTTTTGTTATTTCTGAGAAGTCCACTGCAGCTCTAACACGACAAAGGGTCAGGAAGGTGCATCATCTTCATCCATTAGTGTCAAGAGGAAACCTTCTATTAGCTTCCGACAATGATTGCCATAAGACTTGTCAAAACTAATCCCCCTTTCCTATGGCCCCCTGCCTCCATTCCCAAACAAGGGTTGGCAAAATTTGAATACAGGACAAAAAACGCTATGTCACAGTGCTGCAGGATGATACAACAACTTGACTCTCAGAAGCACTTTGAGTCACAGGAGGGAGTACTTTTTTGCCCTTATAACAAAACTGAGTTGGGAATTAGGTTTGCATCCTGCACCCTATGTTTTCAGGATGTGATGTTTTCGAGTTCTTTCAGACTGGGTGCATCCACTCCCCAATACCTTGTCCATTCTGTAGATTAAGGAAGGAGTTCAGTTCATGTGGGGGAAACCACTGAACCAACAGTACAGTTCATCTGCAAATCTCCGCTTTCCCAGCACTGCAAATACGTTGGATACACATCTAAAACACAAGGATTTCTTTCTGCTCACCTTGTTCTCCATATATTGTAGGGGGAAGATGATGCTGTGGGAAAAATTGGGGTGGCATTTCTCCAGGGCCAGTGACAGGAGGGTAGAAAGCCGTATGAGAATTGTGAATGAAATGGGGGTGGTGTGCCAGGTAGGGAGGTAAATGGTGGGTTGGAGAGATGGCGGAGGGATAGCTGGGAGGATAACACTCTGGAGACTGGGGTGTAACCACCACCCTGCGAACGCCCGTGTTGTCTTCTATCACCTGAAAAGGGAAGCAGGGAAATTAATACATCATGTATCATTTCAAATACCATTTTAAAAAATAACATTATTCATCTAAATGAGCTCTCCTTGGCTAGGATCATAACCCACGTTTCTACAGTTACGATCAGCACAAGCAATCTTAGCGGTACTGTGGTTTCCAGTGGAGACTCAGCTAGCCACGCTAATTAATTAATAAACCTATTGCAGTTGGTTAGATCTGCAGGGGTAGTAGGAGAGAAAAGTAGCACAGTAGACGCTTGTTTACAGCAACACCTTGTAAGAGCCACCGCCGCTTAGGGGCAACATTTCCCCAACTGCGAATCGTCCATTTGGTAACAAGAACATAGCCGCCTTATAAAGGCAACATTTGTGACGCTGGAACGTCATATCCAGGGGCAGAGATGGGAGGAATGCAGGGGCATTGCCCACAGCAAACTGCACTTTTCCGCTCCTCTCCCGACCCTGACCCTTCAGCACAGCTCCAGGGCACACAGGCCCATCCTCTTGCCCTGCCTGACCGAGCCTGCCCAGGAAAAGCAGACAGGGCGATGCTCAAAGGCTGGAGTCAGCAGGAGGCCCTGTCCAGCCAGGGGCCAGTACTCATGGGGTGCATCTTTCCACTCCCTGCCCAACCCTGGCCCTTCAGTGCAGCTCTAGCGCACACAGCCCCATCCACTTGCCCTGCCTCACACAGCCTATGTGGAGAGCATGTTTAGTGGGGAGTTTGGCGGGAGGGTCTGGAAGAAAGGGATTGGGGGTGGGGGGGCTCTGGGGAGCAGCAGAGGCACAGCTGGAAGGTTTCCTCCTTGCTTTTCTCAGCATCTGGCTTACAGGTGGCTGGGGGGGAGTAGGGGGGAGGGTTTGCTATTTTGTAGTGGGGCGTATCAGGGATCCCCTGCCCACGCACTGAGCTGTCCCCTCCATTTCAGGTGCTGGCGGTGGGGTGTGGGTGTGCTGTTTTGCAGTGGGGGGTTGTGGGACCTCCCTCCCCAGAGCACTGACCTGTCCCCTTCTGTCTCCGTTAGGAGCTGCCCCCATCTCCACTGCAGACTGCACATGGTGCCCTCCCCATCCATCCATTCATTCCTCGCCAGGGTGGAGCATGAAGCTGCCAGCAGGAGCATCCACAGCCTGTCCCCGGCAGCCAGGCTCACTCAGTCATTTTGCCGATTGGGGGCTCCCCTGCCAGACCCATTGTTCCCCTGCCCCATTCCCCAAACTTGGGTTCCCCCCCCCCCACAATTTGGCTGCCCCACCTCTTCCAACACATTCAACTCTTCATACGCCTTTGGGTAGATGACACTCCCATACCAGCAACAGCTGCAGAGGAGCAACATAGCAAAAGGGCACCGATATGTTGCTCCTAACGAGTGTCTACTGTTTCTGTATTTAGAGCACAGAACAATTCAGACGTTACCAGAAAGTAACAAAATAAGAATGACAGGTTTCAGAGTAGCAGCCATGTTAGTCTGTATTCGCAAAAAGAAAAGGAGTACTAGTGGCACCTTAGAGACTAACCAATTTATTTGAGCATAAGCTTTCGTGGATTCCACTGAATGCATCCGATGAAGTGAGCTGTAGCTCACGAAAGCTTATGCTCAAATAAAATAAGAATGTTTTCATTAAGGGGCAAGTTTTGCCTTACATGAGTTATCCCACTGACGTCAACAGGAGAGAGAACAAGTATTCATCTCCACAGGCAAATTGACCTGCATACCTATAGCAGAATACTGTATTCTGCTAGTTTTTCTGGAATAGCTCCCAATGTGGACACTATTCCAGAATAAAAGTGACTTTACTCCGGAATAATTACTCCACTTAGAAAGTAGATAAATTATTCCACAACAGACTGTCCACACGGTGGGCTCTGCTGAAATAGCTATTACATAATAGCTTATTTCAGTATACAGCTATGCCAGCCAACTTTCCCTGGTAGACAAGCTCCTAGATGTGGATGATTTGGCCCTAAGTATCTTGGGCAAAACATGGGGCAGTGTGTGTTATTAAAGGGGCAAACATTTTTAGCATAAATAGTAATTTTCAGTTGTTTATAATTTTTTTTAGTGGTTTTACTTTTGGACTGAAATTTGGCATGTTTGTTCTCAGATTTGGAGACAATATTTTTTTTCTTATTTAAGCCAACAGATGCTGTCATTTTGGGGAACAAAGACTGACAAAAACCCATCATCATTTGAAAAAAAAAATGTTTTAACCTTTTATTTATTTTCTGAACAGCACTAGATCTTCAGGGGTATGTGAAGATTGCCCCAGGTCATAGGTCTGTTTGTTGATGGTTTGGTGAAAATTGGTTGTGATTTGTCAGAGGTATAGGAATTATAAAATGTACTTTGCTCAAGTAAACTGAGTTTAATACAGTCATGTAACAGCAGCTAATTATTATTATTTACTATTTGCAGTATTATATGGCCTACAGCCCCAGTCATGAACAAGGACCCTGTTGTGTTAGGCACTGGACAAAGACAGAACTAACAGACAGCTTCTGCCCCGAAGAGCTTACAATCTAAGTATAGATAGATTTTTGTCTCACAACTCCAGCTGCCTAACAGTTTTTAAGTTGTCAAATCATGGCAAAGGAAAGTTTTAAGGAGGGGTTTGAAGGAGGAGATAGTTTTGCGGATGTTTACTGTCAGTACTGGGAAAATTTGTAGGGAGTGCTGCCTACATCCCAGCATGTGAAGGTGCATATGGAGGGAGACACAGCGAGCTCGGAATTGAGCAATGGAGACGAATGACACAGACTACCTTCTGTACAATAAATCAGTTTCAGGGTTCTGCCACCTACCACACAGTTAAAGGAAGGATGTAGGGAAGAAGCCAGGGCTTCTGCCCCATTGACTATCCATATAGTACACAGTGTCCTGGAAGTACTACTATTTGTATCTAGGTGTTGTTATCACAGTTCATTCAGGACAGACTCAGTCAGGTTCACACTGTTAACATGAGAGACTATTAATCAAACAAATACACACAGGAGACCCTCCACCTTTAAATGAAATTTTTACAGAGGAAAAATTAGAGTCAAAAGCATTGGTGTGAATTTGAGTTTCTTATGTATTACTAAGTGTCAGTATAATACCTGGTAGGTGCTACTCTGTATAAACCAGAATACAAAGCATTTAGTTTGATATATCTGGTCATTAACCTTTAACCCTACAATGTAGGTCAGCAATTTGAAAATTGTCATTCTTAGATTTCAGAGATTTATAAAACTCCAGACAGACACTGAATGGGACTTCAGGGATTCATTTAGATCATAAGATTACTTTAATTCTTGTAATTTCAGACTGTCGATCTTTTATATTCTGCTCTCTTCAGCTTTCATGATATCCCTTATTCACCAGCCATGTATCAGTTCTGGCCAAGACATTGAAGAGAAATTTGGGGAGTGTCCAAATGCTCAGATTTTAAAATAAACACTTATTTGTGTTGTGTAAGAGTTTGTAATGAAATGTCAACTCTACTTATCTCAAGCTTAGATCACGTTCTAACCTGACTGGCGTTTAAAGCCCAAAAATTCTAGTCGGAGACAGAACAAGTCTTTTCATCATTTGGCTTTAATTAGGCCAAGCCTGAAAGAAGGCTTGGAATGTACCAGGCAAGCTCAAGCTCTTATCTGCAAAGTTAGATTAGATTTTATATATATTTTGTGTTTTCGATGAAGGAGATATATAAATATGTCGACAAACAAAACGAACAGAAAGACTGTGGTGCAATGACAACTGAAAATTAAACTGTGATCTGTCTTCTAGAAGATGAATCCTGAAAAAAAAATGCTCAAGACCCTTTTGAAGACCTTCAGGTGAATTTCTGCCACTGGATGGAGCTAAGAGATATCAGCACATTTGAGAGGTCAGGGGATCAGCTAGTTTTATAACCGACTGCATCAAGGAGCGAACAGAGCACATCTTTTATTTGTTTATTCCAAATTCATAAATGTTGGCAATTCAATTGTGCCTGCAAGCCACACGGCTGTTCCAAATCAAGCCCATATACACCAATGCTCTGTTTACATGGGCAAAAGATCCTCTTCATGACCAAATGTGGGATTTTCAGGTGAAGCATGCACCTGTCAATTTTGCAGGTGCAGGTCAGATGTCTACTTATGACATTATGTTCTTAACAAATAAATGACAACCCTGTATATTATATGTCAGAGGGTAGATAACTAAGCAGAAGTTAAAAAAAAACTTCAGGTGGTTTTGATTTTGTAAAATTCATGTTTGACAGATTTTGGTTTTGCAAATCCATACTTGGAGATGAAATCCAGGTCCCATTTCATCCAAACCTCCCAAATAAAAAGGGTTTAGTCCCATCTAGTTTTGCTCCATTTGTCTAAATAGCACAGAGAATAGGGAAAGTTAAATTTTGCGATTTAAAGAAAGTCAGCAAATGTTTTTGTTCATCTATACCTGTTTGCCTATATTGCCTTATAGACTGTAAGTTCCTTGGGGCACGGACTGTTTTCTATTATGTGTGTGTTCAGTGCCTAGTACAATGGGTCCCAACTCTGACTGTGGCCTTTAGGTGCTACTGGAATATAAACAACAACTAGCTGATAATAACTTGTGCCATCACATTCACAGCTGCCTATTCTATACATATTGAAAAGTATTCATTTGGTACCTAGAACCTTCATTATCTAGTCTGCTTCGAAATTATAACTAGTAGAAAGGCTATTTATCGTTAGTTTTTAAATGCCTTCTGGTCTAACTGGCATGATGCATCTTTAATTACATTATTACAGCATAATTTCTGTGTTTCCTTCATGTTTTGTTTTGGGGGTGTAATTATTGGGTGGGGTAAACTTTCATTGAAATTTGCATGGACATTCATTTGACATAATAAAATGTTCTCTCCCCACTGAGCTCCCACTTATCATCTTGCCACATTCTTGACACCAGTACAGTTTTTAATTTTACTCTCATTTGGTTTTACATTGATGTCATCATTAAGTCACTATGACAATGCCAATTCTATCAAATTGTGGTTGTTAATCTATTCTGAAAACATAACTGCTCTGTATGTTCATCACTGCTTTTGCCCCCACTAAATTAATATCTTAACCAATTAACAAAATTGAAAGATGTTAATTCTACCCATAAACTTTCATGTTCTCCTACAGAAAAAATTGAGAAAGTAGCTGAAACCTACGTTAAGTACAGATATTGCATAAACTTTTTAAAAGGAATTTAATATAGCTCACATATATTGTATTATGTCCATACAAAGGACTGAATCTTAGTTGTATAGAACTCATTTTACATCTTCATTCAAAGTATACTTTAACTTACACACCACAAAATAAATGATACTTCAGAAAGTGTAACTGGAACAATAATTGTTACATCAACATGGTTAATTTCTGATGCACAGCAAGAAGTGCTGATTGTGCAATACTTTATGATGGGGGTTAAACAGTCTGGTTTTTAATTGATATTTTGGGCATTTCATGAACCCATTTGCAAATCAGTTCATATATCAATTTTTAGCCAGGAAAAAGTACTGAATAATGAGCTTGTCTCCAAGAAACTGGGTGCCTTAACATTTTTATTTATTCACTTTGATTTAGTAGACATGTTTATCCAAGATCATGCCAGTCCTGACAATTTCAATGCCAGATTCTTGGCATCCATCACTTAAAAACACTCACTATTAAATCTAGACGTCTAACTTAGCTAGTAGACAGTAGGAATATGCACATTGGCTTCAGTGACATGGTAAATCATTATGGCACTTAAGAAATAATTACTGTATATGGGGTTGATATTTATGATTACTCTACAACATTTACTGTAAGGATATTTGCAATCTGGCAAATCTGCCTTACACAGAGAATTAAGAAAATTAATCTGCTTAGTTTATCAAACAGAAAGTTAAAAGGTGACTCAATCACAGTGTGTTCGTACACAAAGAGAAGAGTTGCTAGCAGAGGACTCTTCAATCTAGCAGGCAAAAACATAAAAGATCCAATGGCTGGAAGCTGAAGCTAGACAATTTGACTGAAAATATGGTGCTTTTTTTTTTTTTTTTTTTTTTTTTAAGTGAAGGTAACTAGCTGTTGGAACAACACACCTAGGGATGTGGTATATTTTCCATTACTTGAAATTTTTAAATCAGGATTGGATGTCATAGACTTCATGCAGAAATTACTGGGTGAAAATGTATGGCTTGTGTTATTCAGAAGGTCACACTAAGATGATTATAATGGCCCCCTTTGGGACTTAAAAAAATTTGTGAATGTATGCATACTGTTTGTCATGTGAGTACAAATAAATCGCACAAGCATGGAGGGACAAAAATCAGAAAGGTTAAGGCACAAAATAAGTTACGACTCCCAAGGCACATAAAATGCAATAAGAAGAGGTTCTATACATTAATTAGAAATAAGAAAAAGACCAAGGACAATGTAGGTCTATTACTTAAGAGGAAACAAGAGCAAATAATGGATGACACACAGAAGGCTGAACTGTTTAATGCCTTTTTGCTTCAGTAAGTTAATTGTAACCAGGTGCTTAACTCAATTAATATTAACAGGGCGGATCTTGGGCCAAAATAAGGAAGTTGTGGAATGCCTGCCATTGAAGATTTTTAAGAACAGGCTAGAGAAAAACCTGTCAAAGATGATCTAGTTATACGGAATCATGCCTGCATGTGGAGGGGCGGGAGGGTGGAGTGTTGGACTACAGGACCTGCTGTGGTCCCTTCCACCCCTACATTTCTATGATTCTATTTCAATAGGCATGTGATTTTTTTTTTAAACTGCTACAGCTATACCAGTGTGGACACTGTTATACCAAGCCTATTTTGCTTTCCGAACCAGAAGAAGCTATACCGGTACACAGTAACTGCGTTCACACTTGAGGGGAGAAGTTCCCACTCTGCCTATACCCGTCTATTTAAAACATCAAATCTTTCTAGTGTACACAAGCAGTTAGAGTTTTACACTGGCGCCGACCGCTGTAGTATCCATGTAACATATAGGAGGTCAGATCTAATGGTCCTTTCTGGATTTAAACTCTATGAATCTGAGCACCTTCCATGTAAAATCAACAGTAATAATGACATTTCTAGCCAGTTTCCCTCGACCAAGGATGCTTTAACTTCAGTTCTCATATACTTCATCCAAAGCTTGGTGCTCTGAGCAGTACACGGACACCCAAAAATTGTTAATTTGGTTTGTGCACACCATTCCTATGCAATGTTTTGAGACATTACCAATGTCTTAATATGATGACACAAACCAATTATTTAATGAAGATCCTGCAAATAAAACTATGTACTGTATTGAACCAAATTTCAGAAATACACCCAAAAAGCTACAGATGAGAGGAGAACTGTAGTGTGCAACCCCCTCAAAATATATGACATTTACAGAGCAGCTCTTCATGGATGGAGCAGAAGAAAGGTACATTTCTTTGCGAAGACTGGAAGGGGCATGTTGGGGGAGACAATCTGTGTCTGTTAGCAAATAGTCCCCCGATCCTTTCATTCTCTCCTCTCATGAGGAACGTTACAGAAAGGTCCTGACATGGATAATAATAATATTAATGATGCTTCTGTGTGTTTATATTAAACATGTGTATGGACTGAATTTGCCCATTTCTATGTGTCAACAGTGTGCTCTTGTTGCCAAGAAGGCTGATGGCATATTGGGCTTTATTAGTAGGAGCACTGCCAGCAGATCGAGGGAAGAGGGTAAGGATTAATAAAGCAGGAGGCTGAAACAGACACAAGCTAGGGATGAGCTACATACATACACAACCATAAAAGGGGAAGATAGCACTTACTGTGAGAAAAATAATATTGTGTGCACTTCGACAGTGTCTTATCTTTAGATCCTGAAGTGCTTCACAAAGGTGGATAAATGTCATTGTAATATGGCAGAGGGGGGTAATGGAGGCAGAGTGTCACACAGCAAGCATCAGTGGAAACCAGGAGTAGATCCTACAGCCCCTGACTTCTTTTACCCAGCAGCTTCCCCATCACAAAGAAGTTGGCTTGCTGAGATGAAAAGGAATCTGGTTGATGTCCTACAGTACAAAGTGACTGGCTATACTGTGCCTTGCTAAAAAAACAAGAACACCCCCCCCCCCAAAAAAACAAAACAAAACAAAAAACAAAAAACCCACCAACAAAACATGGGTGATGAGAGCTGTTGGTGCATGTTTATTTTTCTGGATTTCTTCTCCCCCGCTTAAGACCTTACAGCGTGAAACATTTTCTTGACTTTTATAACAGAGACAAACCCCTCTTCCTAATCAAGACTACTCACGTAGTCCTTGAAGTCTAGAAATAGACTCCAGCTGTTTTACTGTTCACTGCCAATAGACTTGGTCTTGCAGGGCAGAGAGACATCCTGCCAGCTCCCTTTTACCAAACGTTTTTGCAATGTTGCAGAGGTAATGAAGCATTTTAATCCTGGGTTGCAGTCACTGGATGGCAATGTAATGTTCAAGGCTAATACACTCAGCTCCAAAAGCTTGGCATAACAAAATGGAAAAAAGTTTTATGGCTCTCTCTTAACAGACATGGTTATTTCTCCACAGGGTTATTTGCTTTCTGCCTGAGTCTGAGATGTACACTTTGAGGGCAGACAAAAACCAAAATAAAATGTATTTTTATTCACATCTTGGAGTCCCACTTATTTGCTTTATATCCTTGCCCAGGCTCTGCCAAAAGAGACAGAACACAATTCAAATTATCATGCAATAAACCCTATTAAATACCAACACAACAGAGCAAAGTCAAAAGCGAACAACACACACACAGCTAGTACATCATCAACATCAACCAACCAATTTGACTGCTATCTTCTTTCAACTATTATTTAGCATGAAGTCATCTGTAAGGCAAAATATTCATTTTCCACATGACAGAAAGGACATTCTGAGGCTTTTAAAAATTAGTATATAGTTTTCCCTAAAACTTTGCAATATGCATTTCCAGCTGCTTTTCTTAGAAAGAAAATATATTTTAGAAGGTACTTAAAAGGCTTCTTTGGTATAGTTTATTACTGGTGGTCTGCAGAAATGCTTGTGAGTTGAAGTGGCACTGGGTTCAGAAACAAGTACAATCTGTGGATTATTACTGCCAAAGGCAATTTTTGGGAGACACTTCTGTAATATACTGCCATTTATCTTGGTAGAGCCTGAACCAAGATGAGTGAAAAGGAGGAGTTTAGTACTAAAAGGTGTTAAAAAGAGGAGAAAACAAATTCAAAGAGAAAATAAGCAAATCTGTTTTATTTTTTAATAAAACCATTTTAATTATTATAATCTTGTATTTTTTCCAGTACTGTCCACCAGTGCTCAGAGCAAATTTTTTATTTTATTCACTAAATTACAAGATTTTTAAATGGCATTTAGGTACCCAATTCCCATTTGTGTCTGAAAAGATTCCCCTCAGATTTCTGTAAAGTACCCTTCACAATGGCCCACGGTATTTTTATAATACTTAAAATGCAGAAAGAAAGAAAGACAGAAAGAAAGACAGAAAGAAAGAAAGAGATATAGATATAAATATAAATACCCACATCTAATCACCCACATCTCCAAACAATGCCCTTAGAAAAATGATGAGTTCTGAAGTGTGCCCTAAGTATTAACAACTTTGGGCTCTGTTGGACCAAATGAAAAGGGCAGCAAGGTCCAGAGTCAAAACTCCCTCATGGAAAAAGCCCTGCCTCCAGCTCCCGCCCACTGAAAACAAAGGACACCTCCAATGGTACCACAATGGAAAAGAGGTGACCTCTCAGGTAGTCAGGTCTCAAATCAGTTACCCCTTTTCATTCCACTTGGAAGCCAATCAGAAACCAGAGTGGACTATGGAGTATCAGTGTAATGTATTCTCTGTATGACGCTCAGCGGCCAGCAATATTCAGCACCAACTTCAGCTCATGAATGGCTTTAAGGAGTATCATCACTGTTATGCATACTATACGAGATAATCTCAAGGTGACTAGAGTTCGGTTGCATGAAGCAAGGTCATTTCTCAGTGTGCAGAGAAGAAAACAAAATCAATGGCTCTTAGCCACAGCTGCTACCTGAACGCTCAAGAGCAGCCAGGATTTAAGAAGATCCCCAAACGGAGAGCCTGCATAAAAAAGGAACAGATGCTTTCTCAAAGGTTATGATCTTGCATATGGATTCATACGCACCAACACACTCTCCCTCACATGGAGGTCAGCACTTATGTAACCCTTTACATCATCGGTGCTTGCATCAGAAACTCCAACAAACCTGGTGGCCCCATAGAAAATGATTCACATGGTGCCCTAAAACCCATCTCCAGCACTGCTGGCCCCAGAAAGCCTAAGGAATTGTGAGGAAGCTAGAACTCTGCCACAGAAAAGCATAGTGTACTATCTGCTAGGCCTTAGACCAGCCTACAATCAAATTTTTCATGAGGTCCTTTGCAATAACATATTGGTAATCACTTCCCCTGCATTTATGACATTTTGTCTCTGTACTTGAAAATTAAAATCCCACCAAATGACTACAGTATTTTGTGGGATGTAAATGTAATCCCATCGACAGTCTTTCAAACACATATGGCTATTACAGATTCCATTTAAACTCAACCCATACATTGTTTACTGGAGGGGAAAAAAAGACAAAATCCAGTCTATTCCTATTAAAAATACAAAAAGATTTGATATTAAATAACCAAAGAAAATCTTGAATTATTTTAAAAATTCATGTAATTTAAAATATTTAAACATTAAAGGTATGTGTACACTTCAGTGGGACTTTTACCTGACAAAGTCCTATAAGTCACTGAAATGGCGATAGGATCAGGTTTATTGTATCACAACCAGAATCAGGCTATCTTGTCCAACCTCTTTACTTGAAAACTCATACAAGTTTGCAGAAGACGCAAAGAAAACAGATTTTTAATAATCTTATGTGGATGTCTTATATAGAATAACAATTACTGTTTTTAAGAGACCAAGAAGATTATACCCTAAAACATGACATTTTTCTTAACACACTTGCTTTTTTTTTTTTTTTTTTTTTTGCCTTTTTTATAAATTAAAAAATAGGAGACAATTCACAGCCTTTTAAAAAACAATATGCATTAGTTATTCTGCATTATTTCCTGGTGTGATGACAATGATGAGCAATAATACCTTTTGCAGGCAGTATAAATGCACTGGGTTCTTCTCCTCCCCACTTCTCTCTTGGCTCGTACACTTCCTAACTCATTAACTGAAACTTGTTGGATAGGAGATATTTTGAGGAGTTTATTGTCTACACAGTGTGTATGTGTAGCTTTTATTACTAGAATATGGGTACAGATGGTATTTTACTACTTTGTATATATACAGATGTAGAGGGGGAAGAAGAGAATTGCTTTACCTACTGCGGAAATGGTAGTCACCTCTGAGTGAAAATGCATTATACATTTGCCAGCATAACTACACTGTCCAACAGGAAGTGAGGAACATCCTAGCCAGACTTTTGAGAATCAGGGTTATTGCCCTCATATGCAAATGTACACCTTAAAAATCAAAATTAGATTTATGTTGCTGAAGAAACATACCTGTGAGATATAACCTGGAGGCACATGTATAGGGGGAATGGATCCATTGGGTGACATCATGGGAACCTCTGCCGGTCCTAGTTGGAAAAAAGAAAATATATATATATATTTTAAACACAATTAAGCACACATAAATTGTACTGACAAACATCACCACGTTAGAAACCTGTAACAACTGAAATTGAACAGTTCAAATAACTTCTAGTGTCTGGCTAATTTCTCTTGGGCCAATACACTCAAGATGATGCCACTGCCATATAGCTTTTAAAAATACTTTTTAAAATTATTAAATGAATGTTTTCAGTTTAAAAGAACTAAAAATGCAGCCTTTATGCTGTTATCCACCCAGCAAAGAAGATAGAGGTAGGCAGTAATGTGAACTCCCCCTTCCTAGGAGTTCACATTACTTCCTAGGAGTGCACATTACTGCCACAATTCCTATATATCATTAAACTGAATGAATTTTCCTCTCTGAGAGATCTAAGGAAATGGGGACTGCACGTTCTAGACAGCTCCCAAGTAAAGCCTCCAATTATAATAAATTTCACATATATGAAAGAGTCTTTTCAAGAACACACTAGGACCAAACTCTTTATCTCAGCAATTCAGACTAACCTTGGAATGTGACTTATGTAAGCAAGAGCCTTATAACTTCCACTCAGAAACCCAGCCCCAGATGTACTAGCTCCATTTTGAGATATCAAATACAACTATAATAAAGTAAGTGCCATAAGTATTAGATTATTATGAACTGAGCCACACAACTAAAAAGTAGCCAGGTAAAATGGAAAATAGAAATTGTTCACTCAACAATTTAAAGCAATGTTTAAATAGCCGCAGTTAAGATTAGGAAAGGCAATTAATAGAGATGCAAAGTTGTCAACAACAGCAGAAGTTGTCCTGATAGCAAAGTGCCAACCAAATCTCAAGGGATTTTTTACTGGATTGTTTCGAAAAAGTATGATGCTATCTAAGTAAATTCTTATTACAGATCAGTTACAAGTGATATGGTAAATAAATATTGTAGTGGCACCTGCCAGTGGTGCTAGATTAATAAGGTGTATACAGTGAAGCAATCTATAATATCCAAATACACTTGAGAAGAGTATGGGAGAATTCTGCTCCCAGTTACAGCACAGTAAATGAAACTGTAGTTTGGTCCTATATTTCTATACATGAATTATCACCTTCGCTGAGGTCCAACACAGCAGTCAGTTAATAGCATACCTCAGCACTACCCAGCATTTTAGAAGAGGAGTCTACGAATACTGCATCCAATAGCAAATGAAGGGGGGAATGTAGATAGGCAGAATGTAATTACCTAAATTGGAATTTGGCCAGGAGGCTGGCACTGAGTCCTCCTAAAGTTAAGAAAGGTTCTGCAAGATCTCTCATCACCAAAAATTGTCTGGACCTTGTTTTCATGTTTCATTGGGAAGATGGCACCAACAGCAGCAGTGTCATCTAATCACCAGCCCCACTTTTTACAGCAAGCTGGATATTTCTTCTGAGATTTCCTGTGTAAGTAATAACCAGATCTGACCCTGCTGAGATATTCTCGCTAAACACCTCAGAGAAACACATGACATCTGTCAATGGACCAGCTGCAACACAAAGTGATACAAATGGTGATGCAAGTTACACATTGGTAAATGCATCTAAGCTCCCGCCAACCCTCCAAAAGGTGCAGGGATGAGGTTATAGCATGAATAGCAACCAACGAAGTCTTAACTAACCCTGTCTCTATACACCTTATAACATCTGATTTTCCTTTTGCTCTCTCTGCATTTAAATTACACCAACTGACTGGCATGTACCATTTACATCCCCCTTCTGAATTTGGCTCAGGTTCTCAAATTAAATAATTTTTCATCCATCGATTTTGACATTAGGGGTTACACCAGATAGACATAGCTCTGAAATATGATTAACTTGGAAGATTTTGCCAGACAAATAAGAATTTGATAAAGCAGCTTCTGAGATGATCTCGGGACAAAAATATGTGGTCCACACAATGGGCAAGACATTAACAGAAAAAGTGCTCTTGTATCTACTAGCCCCCTTCCTTTTCCATACCTGACCAACCGGGGACCTTACCTGCTGTTCATCCTTTTTCCTAAGGACAAATCCTGATGAAGAATAAAGGAAAAGAGATAATCCATCTAGGCTTTCCCCTTTATATAGTTTGAGCCTAATAAATCCTGGCATTTCTTTTCCTTAAAGATCACATATTGAACTCTTTATCTTGCATATATTTAAGTGGAAATGGAACAAAAGCAACATGGTTAGCATTAAGTAGCAATAAATTTGTGGGAATTATTGCCATCTGCAATGGCTTTATTTTAGTTCATCAAAAATATGAAGTGGTGACCAGTTCAGAGAGGCATGTATCAGAACTCCCGTTTGGATAATTAGATGGGAATAAATTAGATGGGAATAAATAATTAGATTAGAATAAAGCCCTGGCTGGGATGATTTAACTGGGACTTGGTCCTGCTTCGAGCAGGGGGTTGGACTAGATGACCTTCTGGGGTCCCTTCCAACCCTGATATTCTATGATTCTATGGGGAAAATGTAAATTGTCTATGTGGTTTCATTTGTATAACATATTTTTCAATTTCTATCCTAAGCCACTGTAGGCTGCACACAACTGCCACGTTTCACCCCAAAAGTGGTTGTATTTCAGCAAGGAAAAATGTATAGTTTATATAGATATATATAATATCAGATACATTTAACACACATACAGTCAATTTTGCTTATGGAACTTGACCTACATCACAATAATGAGGGTAAATAATTAAATACACCTCTACCCCGATATAACGTGGTCCTCGGGAGCCAAAAAACCTTACCGGTTATAGGGATTAGAGTGTACGAAGAAATAATGTGCTTTGAAATAATGTGCTCCACCCCCCGGAGAGCTGCTTTACCACGTTATAGCCGAATTCACATTATATTGGACCGTGTTAAATTGGGGTAGAGGCGTAATTAAAATGGTCACGGGTACATACTGCAACATGAGTCATTCGCTGGGTTATTTTTACTTGAACAACTGTTAGAAAAAAATTACTGCATAAACTGAAAAGACCATAACTTAGCACTTAAGTGACCAGTAATTCAGTTGCTATATAGAATTCAGTGAATGTTGCTTAATGCAATAAACCCTGAAAAACATTTCATCCATTTGAAGCCCTCCCCAAATTGGGATCCGCTTATAGCTGGAGGGGGTCTAACATGCAATGGCTGCCCTGTGATTATTTCCAATCACATAGAACTACCAGCTCTGAACTAAATTTAAAAAGGAACATTTTTAGTACTTGCAAATACACAGCAGGCTCTAACTACTCTTCAACTAACCGAAACACACTTAACTCCACTTCCTTTAGAACCATTTACACTAAAACATCTGCCAGTTGCTCATATGGAGCAGCAATCTTCTTGCAAGAAGAACTCAAACTCCTGTACAACAGATGCTGTTGACTGTAACGCTACCAGTTCAATAAAAATATCATGTTTTATCATCAAAATGTGAACCATGCAAACAGTCTCTTAACCTCAGGCATGACCCTTAAACTGTTAAAGTCATTTGGATAACAGTTTTTAAGGAATGTCAGACAGGTGAATGATTTGCTGCTAGAAAATCTTTTCTTCGCTGCCTTGATTTCAAGCCTCACCAAATTACTTTAGCATACATTATTTCTTCTCTCTCATCACTGTTATCAAAACAACTTCCAGGGGTATTGTATAACAGACAGAAATCGTCTCCAAAGGGGGACATGTCCTGGGAGTTGTTAAAGTCTGTTCTCTGTAATAAAACCACCTTTAGTGAGTATTGAACAAATACAAAAGGAACTGTCATTTTTAGGGAAATTAAATATTTATTGATTTTAAGAAAAATGGGACTAACAGCTGCAGTTCTACCAATTCTGTTGTTTCGAGTCACAAGTGCATGCCCGTATTTCCTTAAAGGGTTTGAATGCAATGAGTTTTATTTCAAGTTTCTGAACAAAACCACAACATTCAAAGTGAAATTTAACTAAAAGAGCCAAATTTCACTTTGTTTTAATGTGCAGCCATATATTGGTGCCAGGTTCACTTGAATGGTTTACTAAACCAGGGCTGTGTCTTGAGTTTGTAACAAAACCCAAAGCCAGAGGAGTGTGGGACACCTCTTCTTGCAGCACAATAGTCCAAATTCTGCTCCCAGTTACACAGGTGTAAATACAAAGTAACTCCATTGACTTTCAAACGCCTGCCCCCAAATGCCATGGCCAGATCTGTTCAAAATGGAGGAGCCCTTTAAAATGTAAGACTAGGAGGAGTGGTTAAGTAGCAGAGATACCCCAACACACACACACACATACACACACACACACACACAGCAGGCAGCCAGGAGACTGGGGGAGGTGTGAGGGAGGGTATGAGAGTGCACTCTTTCTCTTCTTCCCATAACCACAATGGGAGGGAGGCTTCAAATTTATCAGACACATATTAGCCAGAGGCCATTACAAGATGGCAACCCTGTGGGAAGTACCTGGGAAGATTCCCAGCATCCTCCCAAACTCTCAGCAGATGACAGCTGCAGGATTGATCTTCTCACCAACTACTGACCATGGACCTTCCTTGCTGGTGCTCCTCTCCCCGCTTTCTTCTGCGCTGCCCATTGACTAGTAGGTTTAGTCCTGTGGCAAGCAGCTGCCTGATGAAGTTTTAAAATATTGTGCTGTCTGTAAAGTGCATTTACCTCTATTGTACAACATAAATAATGCTATTTGTAACCCTAAATGTGTCATTGCTTTTTGATGCTATAATGTAATAATACAGCCCTGATGCATGAATTGTAGATTAAAAGTGTGGCTTAACAACACATTCTCCACTTCTGTCTCTCTTCAAAAATGTGTCCAGTTCTGTCATGAGCAGGTTGACAATTCTCCTCTCTATTTCCCCCTCTGTCACCAAGTATAAAGTGATGTCTTGTTTCAGGAAATTCTGACTCAACTGCTTATAGGCTCGCTCTCAGACCATGACTCCTTTTAAAATTAATTACTACACAATGACATTTTTGGCAGAGATCGGGTCCTTTCCTGTTCCTGCAGGACCTTTTATATACACACATTTAATTAAATCTCTCTAGTTTACTCTTTTTTCTTCTTCTAAGGTATAGAGGCCAACTCTAGTTAATTTTTTCTGCCTTGGATCATTTCAGTTACTTTGCACCATGCCTTTGCAATTTGCCAACTTGTTTCTTCTCGTGTGGAATCACACAGAGTCTTTCAAATGAGGCCCCACGAGCATGGCACTATGTTATTCTTCCTTCCTCCACTGTTCCACCTAAATGTATTACTTGTCTTGGTTTTATTGCTAAACAACATTCAGTGTACAATATTATTCACAGTGTGTTCCAGGATCTGGGCATAGGCTCTGTTGTGCGATACCATTAACCATTTTACCTTGGCTTATTATTAGGACTCGGAACCCACCTGGCTTCAGAATAAACTTCACATTCAGACCACATTCACTGAAACCTTCACTGATTTTCATGAATTTAGCGAGAGAATTTGGGTCAACGTACAATTTTACATTGAAATTAGTGAAATTAATGGAGAAATTACCTGACACTTGCTGATTTCAGCTGAGTTTCACTTTGAAATTGAGAGGTGCTGGGAACTCAAAATTTAGGAGGAGTGTGAACTTACATGGATTGATTGGCTCAGTAAACACTGACATAAATCCCTGCAAAGTAAATCCACTGAGTTTTGTTTAGCTTTATGATTATAATTTGAACAGAAAAAGTGCCGTGCATCACTCCCATTCATACTAAAATTTATATGATCTCTGCTTGGAATACAGGGCACATCTCGGGAAACGCATTTGTTAAGCAAAAGGTGTGACCAAAATGGGGAGAAGACAATTAAAGGTCATGTTGGCCAGTGACATACACCTGCTTCTCTAAAACAAATGACCAGAACTTTTTCAGAGAACAGAGCAACCCAGGTCTCATTGACCTTGGCAGCAATCCAAGAGTTTCCACAAAGATGAGCAGCTGTTCCAGAACAATTTCCTCAATGAAGCAGGCAAAAACATTCACTATCGTGAATACAAGTCATCTCTTTACACTCCATTATCATCAAACAAACCTATCATCTACTATAAGGTGGACACTGCAAAGGAGAATCAGACACATCTGTTCACCTCTGGGGCGAATGGGCTTGCTCCCCTTTGCTGGTCAGGTTCCAATAGTGTTTTTTTCTTTGCCTACACAGTGAAGCTGTGTTAGTTAGCACATGCTTGCTGTGGCATGATCAAAAGTGTAAATCATTCAGACTATTGTATAAAATCCTAACTCTTCATCATATTAATCTCAAATACCTTTTGTCTACAACATGTGGCCACAATTTTAAGGTGAGATATTTCACAAACCATCAGGGCTATATCAGATGCTGTATATGTTCCTGGAAAGCCATGAATCATAGCGGTCTTATGAGTTGGAGCTTTTGAACCTGATTCTCCATTGCCTTGCCTCTTGTGGAGTCATTCCCCCCTGTGCTTAATAGGTATAAAATGTTACTAAATCAGAATGGCAGTGATTTCTATGCACTGGGCTCTCTCTCTGCACAGTTGTAAATGACATCACAAGGTGTAAGGTAGTTGAAAAATCAGGCCCTCTGTCTCTAATCTTGGTTAGCGCGACACTAGATCTTAATGTCACTTATCCAGGACTCAATGTTTTTGATTCCAGACGTTGGATTAGATTCCACGTTCAGGAGAAAAAAGGAGAAACTTCTTTTTGGTGGCAGGAGCTTAAAGGGGGAAAAAAGAGCCACTATTTGTAAGCTTCTTAGGAGGGTTGGAATATGAGAAACAATCCACTCTGATAAATCAGTGTTAGCACAGGTGAGGCACTCAAAGGTGCAAAATAAATACAGTAATACAATCTACCAAAATACAGAAGTAGTAAAGGAATTTATCACATGGCTTATCACCTCATATACACATACATTATGCATATATAGACACATGCTGTGTACATACGTACACAGCAGTCAACACTGAAAAGTCCTTAAATGATGCAGAGATGGGAGCCACATAAGCGTCTGGATAAATAAACAGATGTGACACACAAAGGCAGTATTAACCAGCGGCTGATGCACTGTGGTATACTATCTCCCGCTTCCTGAGGTTAAAAATGAATATTAGAGTGTGGTAACTGCTGACTTAATAATGAACACCTCTGTGTACACAGACAGACAGACAGGTAATCCCTTAGGATGGATATACAACACACTCGCAGAGAATACGTACACAGAATCTAATCTGTCTTGTACTGTGTCTAGTCATATACATTTTAATTAGCATTTAAACAAAAGTGCATTTTCTTTAGATCCCCCCCCCCCAAAAAGAAGTATTTGTCTGCTGTGGTAATAATGTATTTAGGCTCTTCAAAAACTGATCATTTTGGGACAATTTGGGGGGATTATGTCTCGGAAATCTACAGGACTTTCAGTTTTGCCCTCTCTGAGACTTATAAACAAAGGGTGAAATCCTGGCTCCACTGAAGTCAATGGAAGCGTTTGTAGCCTCAGAAAAAGGATGGATGAAGGTATCTTAACCTTACACACAAGAGGCACTGGGTGGCAGAGAGTCACACATATGTATCAAAGCTTTAGGTTAAAAACAAGTATGTTCTACAGAGTTCTTTCGTAGAAAGTCTTATGAAAATGTTTTTATCTGACCTGCATGTTTATTAGGTAGATAGTATGGCAGTTTGGTGGGGGATGGGGACAAGGTTAAGGCCATCTGGGTATTTCTAAGGATGCAGGCCAAACTTTGTTGTTGCTATTGTTTTTGAATATATAACTTAAAATAAAACATGAGATGATCATGCTGTCGGTGCCAAAAACAGTCATCAAGGCTGATGATTGTGCTTTTGACAAGTCAAAGGCCTCACTATCTTCTCACATCAGTTTTACATGATTTTAAATACCATTCACTTGTTATACCTGGATTTACATAGGTGAAGTCAAAAACTGATTCTACCCCCTACCATCCAAGTTATAAAACCTTAAGAAAAACTTTTCAAATTAACATACAAAAATTGAGTTGTAAGTGCAGTTACTCAAGTTGTCCAGGCATATGTGGGGTTTGGACACAGATTAAAATACCTTTGTTGTTGCCAAAATATGCCTGCCCAAGTCCTCTGTAACTTTGCTAGGTTCTTTTGCTACACATTAGTGTGAATTCCACCTTTATTAGGAGCGGTGCAGTGAAAAAACAACAACAAGATTTTCAAGTTCATTTGCCAAAAAGTATATTCTAAAATAATTAAACCAAAAGCAGCATTTTTAAAAAAGGTTAGCCTTCAGTATTCCAGTGCCATTTCTCTATGAATATCTAGAGGTATTATTATCTGCATATCTAAACATGCAGATCTGGTTTACCTGTTCAGCACACAGATACTACACTGATGGGTGCTATAGTAAAACCCAAGCTCGAGTCTGGATTTGATTGATGTCAAACATGTGTAGAGAAACTGTCTCAACCAAAAATCAGACCAAAATCACTTAGAATTGGTGCCAAGAATATCAAAGAGACAGTGCTTAGTGCATTCTTTTGGTCTGTGTGCATGAGATCTCTTTGCTCTGTGCTACCGGTCTTTCAGAATACATTACTTGACCTGCTTTTTCTACTTGACCTACAAGTACACAATGGGAAGCTCAAGCAGCTTATACAAAGGTGGATCTGATCTGTAGTTAAGGAGCAGCATAAGACTACATGAGCTAATATTTTTAATAGCAGTAACCAATCCTTAGAAATATTTTAATAATTAACATAACAAATCAAGAGCTTTCCTAATCAAGAGCATGCTATCACATAAGTATGCATATGTGTCCCAGATATAATTTTCTACTTTTAGGCACGTTGTATGTAAATAACAAATTAAGGTACACAGTAACAGGAAATTAATTATATTAGGTCAGTCTCACTGAACATTTTTTGTCCAAAACTAACACAATAGGACATGTTTATTATGAAGAGGCTGTATTGCACCCATAACTGAAGTTGAAACTCGTTTAAATGCTCAATGTGGATCTACATATAACCACAACAAATGGATCCCACCTGACATTTTGCATACCAGATGTTAATCCAGAATAGGATCTTACAATCTGGGAGAAATCAGACCAGATGTTTTAGAAATAGTAGAAGTTCCACAAATGAAGAGGTTTTACCTTTTACACCCCTACTGTTGGACCTTTTCTTCAGTCATCACATTCTTCCCCAGTAATATACCTTTTCTGCAGCACTGGTGAGATTTTTTATTTTCACCAATGCTAGTTTTTATTCTCACCCTCACTAATTTATCCTCATATAGGCCAAACACTTCAAACTCATATATTTAATTTTAGGCATGTGAATAGCCCCTTGAAGTCAGTGAGACTACTCATGCACTGCAGAGATAACCTGAAAATCTGGAAGGGCCCACAGCATTCAAATAGACACACTTGCACGCATCATGAGCATATTTATACTGGTCCCTTTAAAGCCGGGTGCAAACAATGCACCCTCAATGGTGTGCACACCGCACTGAAAATGTGTAGTTAGGTTTGTAGTTAAAAACACCCCTTTGCATGGGCAAATGCAGACCTTTGCAAGCATAGCAGGTGAACATGCATTTATGTAGATGCATTAATTGCATAAGCATTTTGCTAATCTGTCCTTCCAATGTTGCAAGCAGCCACCCATTCACTCTTCACAACTATCTTCTGCCCAAAGCATCAATTTAAGGAGATACCACTAGAGCATAGGAATGTTCAATTGTAATAAGCACTAATAAGATAATTAGTGTGTTTTACAGGTACTAGCAATATCAAATGTATTAAGAAGTGCTATGAAGATTAACTGTTTTGCTGCCCTAACCTGCATGATTACTTAACATGAATAAAGATTTCTGTTCAGCTGCTACAATAAAACTCTTCTGATGGTTGGCTCATCGGTCACCACTGCATAAACACTTGCAAAGAGTATGTTGCAAAAGTTTAAGCATTGAAAATAGGCATAATCCCATGGCAATTCACCAGCTGGGTTACAGTCTGTAAATCTCAACTGTTTAGACCATAAAACAAGAAACAAACATCTGTCTAAAATTAGTTAACTAGAACAGCAAATGCTGTTAAAGAAATTAGGATTACTATTGAAAGAAATGGAAAAAACCCCAAATATATTGAAAATCAACCATCTAAACTAAATCCATTATCCCACAAAAACACTGTGCACATGATCAAATTCTCCTCAGTAACCTGACACGAGCAAGCTGTTGACTATATGATGAATAGAAAGACAAGGTGGGTGAGGTAATATCTTTTACAGTATTGGGCTATCTTCTGTTGGTGAGAGACAAGATATTACCTCATCCAGGTTGTCTCTCTAATAACCTGGGACTGACATGGCAACAGCAAACACAGATTACATGATGAATTTCAGTTTAGACTTTCCAAGACATTTAGATAGAAAGCAAATGTATCAACCCCTTCCTCATTCAGATCACAGGATGGACCTGTTCTGGCGATTAACCAGGGTTGTGTAGTAAAGGAGGTTGTTGTCTGTAGGATCCCTGCCTCATTTGTTGCAGAATTTGGAAGGTGTCTAATGAACAAGTCACAAAGCCACAGAAAAAGAAAGGAGGGTCTCATGGTTAAGACAGTTGAACGTTGCCCAGGAGAATTGTCTTCCATACCCGCCTATGCCACATAGTTCCTTTGTGATGCTATCAAGTCACTTAAACCACTCTTTTCACAGGTGGTAATTAATTGTGTGTTCCTCATTTTGCACGTGCATGATTTGCAGCCCTGGGGTCTGATTTGCAGAAGTGTTGAGGATTCCCACCTGCAACTTAACCCAATAAGAGTTTTGCTTGATCATATTAAATTGGGCACCCAAACTTAGTGGATACCTTTGACCTTAAAATCTCTGTCCCTCAGTTCCCTATCTATAAAATAGGGATGGTACCCCCCCATTTCACAGTTGTGAAAATAATTTCCTCAATATTTGTGAAGCACTCAGATACTAGTGATGAGCGCCATAGAAATACTCATAGGAAAATGACCAATTCTGTATTCATAGCAGGTTTTGAATAATGTGCAGTAAATAAGGCATGGAGCCCCCTGTTTAACCATGAGAAAACGAAATATTGAATAGCTGTTCACTAAGTGAACATGGTCCACCCCTAGCACTGAATGAGACAAACAGTATGTCATCATGTAATTAAAGACTATCATAGTGCATATTCAGTACTCAAGGGATAGAACTAAGACTGCCTGTACAACCTTAATTCTGGCATTTCCTAACTTTTTAGTGCTTGATTTTGCCTACAATGTTCTTTTAACGATTTATATTATAATATTACACACAAAAAACTATCACTGCAGCAGGTACATTTTCAAATAGCATCGGCCCTGAAACAGAGGTACCTCTATCTGCAGAACAGATACAGTTGGAAGGCATGGTTTTGTGCTATCGTAATCCTCATTACAACAAACACATCGACTGGCACAAAAAATCCCAAAAACTTCAGGTCAAGATTTTTTTTGCTAAATCCCAAAACCCTGTTTTCATGCAAAATTGTTTATAAATAGATTATCTTTTCATACATTAGTAGTCTTCCACTTACTATGCACTTCCATTTAAAATTATAAAATGATCAATGCACCATACCTTTATAAAAGCACTTCGTTGCCTACTGATTTGTCCAAATTAGCAGCCAAATGAAACATTCAAGGGCCTATTCCTACATCTAGGGATTCCCAAATTCCTAATGGGAGTTTATGACTCTAGAACCAAACTTTTCAAGCAGGTCCATACACTTAATCTCAGACATGGTGCAAAATATATCTGTTTAATCAGGATTTTTAGGTTGTGAGGAATTTAATGCACTCTAACAGAAACCAAGATGGGGGCAGCTTGATTTTTATGGCCAATATTGATTATGTGTTAAGTAATGTCCATTTTAATGCTTATATTCCAGATAGCTATGTACCATATGTATTACTGTATTAAGTGCCTGATGCTAATATAGATCATTTGTTGGCAGGGGGACACGAAGCCACTAAACGCTGGATATGCTGTAACCACCACAAGGACACATGCTTTTGCCATTGCAACCTCAAGACAACAAAACAACATGTGTCAATGATGCAATGCTTTTTGTTGTGGGTGTTAAATTAGTGGCATGTCACACAGAATGCTTTCATTTACAGAAGTTTTGCTTTGATCACATCCTCTGTGAAAGATGACTATAATCACACTAATACCAGTTTTTTGTGATATTAACAAAACAAGACATGCTCGAATTATTATTTATAATATAATTATTACATTACCATGGCAATACCAACACGATTGTACTGTCAGATGTTGTGTAGGACAGCAGCAGACACTACCAAGAAGATACTTAAAAACAAAAACTTATAATTTTGACACATATTTTCATTAGAAGATAATTAGGTAACAATGGTTATTTGGTACTCATCCACCCACAGCAAGAAACACTGCATAGCTAAACTATGCAACTAAAACTAAAGCCAACTGGCAAGCCAACACCTTTTTGGCCCTAGGAATGACTAATAATTGGAGCAAAGAACTGAGGTGCCAGGACTAATGGGTTCTATTCCTGGCTTTACCACCAACTCAGTGGGGCCTTGAGTGAATCATCTCTCTGGATCACAGTTTACCCACCAGTAAAATGGGTAATAATATCTACATACTTCACAGAAATATTAAACCGTGAGGCTCACATCATCATTGGTACTTCATGTTGAGACCATTAGGTGACAAGCACGATGTAAGCACAAATAAATCAAAAAGTGATCACAGAAATTAGTGTGTCACTGCCCATACAGGAGAGAGCGCAGCCCTGATTCCAGGAAGTGGTGCACTGTAATCTACATTCTGGGAAACCTGAGTTATGATCTAAACCTGGAAGTACAGTTTAGAGTCATCACACCTCTACCTTCTCTTCATCTTGCTATCCATCCGTTATTATGCCAGCAGCAACCTGTCCCTCAATTTGCATATGTACAAATGCTAATTTCAGACTTGAGTAGTGACAAGTATTAGCTCCCATTTGGTACTCACAGGAACCTCAATGAACAGCTTTCTCTATGGTCTAGTTTGGAACTACACTTCCCATTTTAATACCTTTAAAAACAAACAGTGTTTAAAAACTTGCTTCTATGCTGTGATATCACTATATTCTACAAAATAAACATAAGTACCAAACATACAGACTCATTTTTCTATGGCCCTGGACATGCAAACCTCGCTAATCTAATGGCATAGCACGATGCAACAACAGAATTTGACTAAATGCCTAAAGTTCTCTTCAGTACAGAGAACATTAAAGAATTAACTGTTTACAAAATGTAAATATAGTAAATTAAGGTTTCAGAGTAGCAGCCATGTTAGTCTGTATCCGCAAAAAGAACAGGAGTACTTGTGGCACCTTAGAGACTAACAAATTTATTTGAGCATACGCTTTCGTGGGCCACAGCCCACTTCATCCGATGCATAGAATGGAACATATAGTAAGAATATATATATATATATATATACACACACACACACACACTGTGATACAGCAGGGCCAGAGAGCAGCAGGAGAGTGTTAGAAGGGAGCCTTATTTCCTGTAGAGGGAAGAAGGTTTGCTATAGATTAATTAAAGCACCTGAATCCATTCACCTGATAAAACCCCCCTACTCCAATCAGACAGAAGGAGTTGAAGCAGAGTGGATTGGTGTTGGAGCAGAGAGCAGTTTGGAGGAAAGCAGAGGAGAGTTTGGAGAAGTGCTGCAGTGGGCTAAGAAGACCAAGACCCTTGGTAAAGAGACACCTGGTTTGTGCAGAGGGAGGGCAGGAAGCCCCACAAGCTGAAAGGGCAGGAGAGGGAAGTAGCCCAGGGGAAGGAACCGCTAGTTCAAGTGGTTTAGTGCTATCCCTAGGGCCCTTGAGCTGGGACCCGGAGTAGCGGGCGGGCCCAGGTCCCTCCCTCTCCACTCCCTTCCTCTACGACACTAGTGGGGCAGTTAATACCCCAGTTCAGGGGCAAGAAACGGTGCCCTGAACCCCCCCAAGAAGAGAAAGCACGAGACCCATCATAGTAGTGCTGGCACTTTGCCACAATACACATACAGAGAACATGAAAAGATGGAGTAAAAGGCTAATTAATTAAGATGGGCTATTATCACCAGGAGAAAAAAAAACTTTTGTAGTGATAATCAAGATGACCCATGTAGACAGTTGACAAGAAGGTGTGAGGATACTTAACATGGGGAAATAGGGGGGTGGAGGGGAAGTATGTGGGTTATTGACAAGGTTTTTAAGATGTATAAGAATAGCAGTGTCGACTCAGGGGTTTATACTTCTTTGGCTTGCTCATTTTCAGCCAAGAGGAAACAAACACTTTCCTTTCAAGAGAACTTGTTTGTATCATTCACTCAGCTTGGCAAGGTTTTCACGGGTGCAGTTATCGTGGAATAATTACATTGATATGGGTCTCCCAAACAATGACGTTCCCAGAGGGATTACCACTCTAAATAACAGAAAGTCAGCTATGACTAGAAGTCTGGAATCTGTAGAAAGCAAACGGGAAGGCGGGAATGCATCCTCTTTGCCAATATTTAAGGAATGCTCTTGACTTCATCTTAACAACTATAAGTTGAAAACCTAACTAAATATTTGCATGTCTTTGTACTTGACCTTCTATGTTAAGATTTAAGAACTCAGTTACCTGGCTTAACAGTACAGCCTTGAATGGATTGAGGAGTTTTTGTTTTAAACATTTGTTGCTTCAGTATTATGGATATAAAATCTCTCCCCACCAAAAAAAATTTATTACAAGGTTGGGAAATGCAGCTTATTGAATAAATCTTTTTTAAAAATTTTGAGTCACAATTTAACGTTTTTAACTGAATGAAGGTCAAAGTGGTAATAGGCCGAATTCATCTCTGCTCTGGCAAGAGCAAAGAGTTTGCACAGCCATTAGTGTGGGACTGCTGGGAGCTACAAAGCTAGGTTACCATGCATTCTCATTGCAATGGCCCCTATAGACCACTCCAGATACACAGAATTGCTGGGGCAGAAGAATACACAGGCCAACCTCCTTGTACTCCAACCTAACTCCCTCCTTCCTCTCTGCCTGCCCGTATTCCAGAAATCTTCTTGTGCCAGGAGCTGATAGGGAGTGCATAAATTTCAGGGGTTCAGAGTGGAGAGAAAAGGGAGTTAAATCAGTGCTCTGACCCAGATGTGCCAATTTAGCTGGTAAAAAAACCACTGATTTCATTCAGGGCTATTTTCTGGTCCCAGAACATCACTCTTTACAACATTTTTGCATCTAAACATGTGATATTTGAAACATGTTTGTGTTTCAATGAGAAAAATGATTCCACCACCACCACAAGAAACAGATATTATGAAGAGGTTTCTCATTCACTAATAAGACCATATTAAAGAAGGTCCGTTTTCATTCAAAAATGTTTCTTGGAAGAAAGAAGTAATACAGTATTTCACAGGAGATTCCCTCCCTTTCTTCCCCCTAAAGCTGGTAAATTAGTCCAATTTAGTGAAAGGGAATGAAATATATGAAAACCCATAATGAAGTTTTTAGATATCATTGTGAATATGAGCTACAGTTCTGCCTCCCCCGTCTCACACACAAAGGTGGAGATTGTATATTAATCTGGGAGCATGTGAAATTCCATGGACAAATTAATGATAGACAGTGAGGGGGGTCACTTGATTTGTAAAAATCTACAGAATCATAATTTCAATAGTGTCATCCTCTGTGGAGAGTCGGGGGGGACTCACTGCCTCGCCAGTTGGTGGAAATTTTATTAATATGTCATCAGAAATAGGTTGAGTTGCATATCATTCAAAAGCCCTTTCTCCCACAAACAAAATGGTACCAAACATGGCAAACCTGGAACAATTATGTAGCTCCACAGACAAGAAATGTTTTTTAAAAATCGACTGTTTTAAATTATACTTTAATACGAGTATTCAAACACACCGCCCTCACAAACTTAAACTGTGTTATCAGTTAATGCTCAGATACCTGATAAATTATTTTAATGCTACAGAATACTATGAATGGAAAGTTTCAGAGTAGCAGCCGTGTTAGTCTGTATTCGCAAAAAGAAAAGTAGGACTTGTGGCACCTTAGAGACTAACAAATTTATTTGAGCATAAGCTTTCGTGAGCTACAGCTCACTTCATCGGATGCATTCAGTGGAATTCACTTCATTGGATGCATTCAGTGGAATCCAGTGAATGCATCTGATGAAGTGAGCTGTAGCTCACGAAAGCTTATGCTCAAATAAATTTGTTAGTCTCTAAGGTGCCACAAGTCCTCCTTTTCTTTTTATAAATGGAAGGAGTACTTCAAGTTGATTAAAGAAGCAGTTCGGTAGTACTGAATATCAGCTTTATTATGCCAAAAGAGTTGTAATGAGGCACTGGTTAAGATGCTGGTATCCAGCCAGAAATTAGTGGAATCCATCCACAAAATGTATGCACACCGTTACATAACATGCATTAAATAGTTAACTATAATCCCAATGTAATTAATTACAAAATTCTAGTTTTTACTTTGCTCTTGATAATCTTTAAGCATGAAAGGGGAGAGGAAGAGTACCAACT
This sequence comes from Chelonia mydas, assembly GCF_015237465.2. Classification (NCBI taxonomy): domain Eukaryota; kingdom Metazoa; phylum Chordata; order Testudines; family Cheloniidae; genus Chelonia; species Chelonia mydas. The sequence goes on from NC_057855.1 coordinate 15,324,073, forward strand.
AGCAGCTGAATCTTTGGAAAATACTATCGCGAGGATCTGGTTAAAAACAACACTTGGTGGCATCTTATATGCTATAAGTAGCACACCCATAAACTAAATTTGACAAGGCTGGACAGGAAATACATTGAGCATCAGGAGAAAGTTGAAGATGCTGGGACAAGTGCCAGCTGAGGGTGAGACTCGCCTTATACTAGGTCCCCTGGCATGCATTTTGAGAACACCTGCTTCTTCTGTAGTAAGCTGGAAGCCCGAAGGCATGCATTAAGCACAATTTCAACATGTGAGACAGGAGAGAAACTGTATCAAGCAATGTGATATATGCCATCATGTGCCAGCAATGCCCCTATGCCATGTACGTTGGCCAAACCAGACAGTCTCTACGCAAAAGAATAAATGGACACAAAGTTGACATCAGGAATCATAACATTCAAAAACCGATAGGAGAACACTTCAACCTCTCTGGCCACTCATTAAAAGACTTAAGGGTGGCAATTTTGCAACAGAAAAGCTTCAAAAACAGACTCCAACGAGAAACAGCTGAGCTTGAATTAATATGCAAACTAGATACCATTAACTTGGGTTTGAATAGAGACTGGGAGTGGCTGGGTCATGACACATATTGAATCTATTTCCCCATGTTAAGTATCCTCACACCTTCTTGTCAACTGTCTAAATGGGCCATCTTGATTATCACTACAAAAGTCTTTTTCCTCCTGCTGATAATAGCTCATCTTAATTAATTAGCCTCTTACAGTATGTATGGCAACTTCCACCTTCTCTGTATGTATACGTGTGTGTGTGTGTGTGTGTGTGTATGTATATCTTCTTACTATAGGTTCCATTCTATGCATCCGATGAAGTGGGCTGTATCCCACGAAAGCTTATGCTCTAATAAATTTGTTAGTCTCTAAGGTGCCACAAGTCCTTCTGGGTTTGTTTTTTTGGGGTTTTTTGTATCAAGCTGTCATTCTTAACAAGAATGTTGCATGGAAAGTAAAGGTAAATGGGTGCATGGACCCAAACACGGCCCGTGCATACCACATTGCGTACCACAGAGTGCTACACCAAGAATATACGTAACATGTTGCATCAAAAGGTACAAGCAACAGAAACAAATACTGATTTTACTACTACAAACCATGAGGTGCAGCTGGAGTTCATTAATTGCCTAGCAGAGGCTCTAATGGATGGGAAAGTAGTGACAATGGCCAATGCAGAGGCTGAGTACAGAGAAATGTGCACTTTGAACGGGACTGAAGAGGAACAAATGCTTAGCAGAAAGGCTAAATTGAAGATGAAATGTGGGATATGGATGTAGTTCAGCAATTCTATCCACAGAAATGAATCACAGCGCATATCTTAAAAACTAAAAGACCTGGGGCTATCAAAAGTGGAAAAAAGCATCTCTCTCAACAGTAATGTGAAGACTCTGCTTGAAGCTGCCAAATGTTTATGGAAAAACATTTTGTTTTGCAGTATGTGAGAGTTTCAGGGACCACAGCTGATGCCAAACCTGAAAAAACAATATTGCATGCCTGTTGTATCAACTAGGCAAGGTACTAACAAGCTTCAACAAGACTTTATTTTCAAAGTGGAAACCTCTTTACCAAGCTGCTGCTGCTGCACCCTCTGTAGCTTGCTCCCAGCCTTTCAACTCCTCCCTCCTCCTTCCTGTTTCCTGTCCTTTCAGACTCCCAACAGCCCGTGCTCCCAATTCTAATAATTACAAGCAACATCTAAACACCAATGCCCTGTAATTCTTCTTTAAGTGATGCATCAGCAGTCACAGCGACTTCAGCATCAGCAAGTATGACAATAAGCATGTGGAGCACAAAGCTCCCATTTTATCACAAAGCCTCACTATGAGTGCTTGAATGAAAGGCAGGTTTCACACACACACACCAACTGTGTGGCATATGTGTAATCTACCACTGCAAGTACCTGTCGGAAAGTCCAAATTATGTTACTGGAAGGCATTTGATTCAGCCTCCAAAGACACACTCTTGCTCTGAAGGTGCTTGAAATGGCTGAGACAGTCACTGAGGTCATAAATATACTGGAGGCATTCGAATGCTGAGTTTAACATTTGAAGACCAACAGTACAACACTTGCAGAGCTATGCAGGCGGATGTTTTCCAAGAAGCAGACGAATGAAGAAAAACTGCCACCAACACAGGCTGCATTTATACCTGCTATCAAGAGAGCAAATTATCAAACAATGGAATGGCTCTCAGATGATGAAGTGCATCCAAAACTATCCTCCTCTGTCAAGTATGGATGGATTTTGGAGGATAGACTGATCACACCAGTTGAGTGTGAAATACCATGCACTCCTGAATCAATCCTTCGGCTAATCAAATGCTCCAGGGCAAAGACCAGATGCTCACCATTCTGCAAATATTTGGCTAGCAGCCTGCATTGTATGGAGATGTGCGAGTGCACTGTGGGCGAGGATCAGTGTGACAACTAGACAATGACTTTGATGAATAAATGTTTCCAGTTCTTCATCTCAAGGCTAACTTTCCTAGGATTACCAAAGGTCAATGTGTTGTGGGGTTTTTTTTAATGTAGGCAATGAATCCCTGTGTTAAAGTTTCATTAAAAAAAAACCTGTTAATTTTTATTTTCTCAAATATATAACTACATAATTGTTCTAGGTTTGTCGTGTTTGGTACCATTGTGTTTGTGGGAGAGACAAAGGGCTTTCAAATGATACCCAACTCAGCCCATTTCCAATGACACTGTATTATCAACATTTTCACCAACCAGAGAACCTGGAGCTGGGTGCCAGGGAGTGGGAGCAGCAAGTATTCCCTGCGATGGCATTGAGGGTGACACCACTGAAATTATGATTCTGTAGATTTTTTTTACAAATCGAATGACAACTCCCTCACCTTTCCGTCACTAACCTGCCCATGAAATGAGATTTCACCACTTCGTGCTTCCCAGATGATATAATTTAGTTATAATGCAAAAGTAAGGCTTTAAGAATGAGGCCTCCAGACCAAACCACAATTCCAAGGCTCTCACAGCTTGCTGCACATTTTATTAATAGCATCTTACACAACAGTGACTAAAACAATAGATCGGGTCATACAACTCAGCACATCAATCCTTCCAGTCACAACTAAAACAAATGAAAACAATCAAGACTGGGTGACTCAGAATTCCCATCACTAGTTCTGAAGAAAGCCCTGCTCACGTAATAGCTCTTACTGATTGAGTAATGATGAAGTTCTGTCCCCATGAAGAACTCTGGGCTTGTGACTCAGCTACTTCCACTGTACATGGTTGTGTAAATTACAAATCCAACAGTAACTTTTTTGGTTTGTGAACATCAGTATATAATCTAGGGTAAAAACCAAAGAAAATATACGCTACACTAGACAGTGATGCCAATTGCAACTAAGGACAGGCATTTTATTGAATTAGGAAGACTAAAAAAAACCCCAAAAAACAGCTTTGACCATACGTTAATTCTACTTGAAGTTTACAAGAATTGCAACTCATTAGCTCTTTTCTGGTTTAAGTCTTCACTCTTAGTATAATCTTTCTACTAGAAATTTAAGATTGCACAGATGCTCAGTAACTTATTTATTAAGTGTTTGAGATGCATATTAAGAAAGCTTACTGAAAGCGCACACAAATATGTAAATTTCTTGCCTCTGTTTGCATTATGACTGCACGCCTAGTATCACTGAATACTTAATGCAGTTGCTTCAAAAGCAGAGATCTCAAGTTTGACCATCAGGGAACATGCTCTTTACCCTCAAGGACTCTACTGAAAATCAAGAAGCCACAGAAGTTATGGCTGTGTCCCCTTTCTCTCCACTCTTTGAGCCGATGCTTGGCTCTTCCTCTCTTGTAACAATGTTATGCACTCCAGACTTGGGAGGCAGGTTAGTCATTCAGAGATTGGAAGGAGCACGATGGTGAGCATGAATGCGTGTGACAATAGCATTCACACTTCTTTTTTTATGACTCAAGGTACTTAAGAAAGGCTATAAATTGTGAGGTTATAAATTGATAAGGTTATAAGTTGTTCCATACTACTTAATTTCTTTAATTCTCCTCCACTGATGAACCACTATGGTGAGAGGAGAAAATCAGACAATCTTTAGAAGATAACTTAGTCCAGTGATGATAGAAAAATGTGTACTGCAATCACAGCTCTCATACTTCAGTTATGGAGGTGGGGGTCTCAGGAGAGGACTAAGCATTTCCACAGTCCTTTTCATTCTACCCTACCCTTCAATCCCCACTAGAATTTCCACCTCCATGAGCCTCCCATCTTTCAGCTCTACTGATGTTCTCCATGAGCAATGCATACTTCTCCAGCAGCTGGCAGGTTTGTCCTTTTTAAATAATTCAGAACATTTCAAGGCTTCTTCATCTTAGTTACAGTTATAAAGTGCAGAGGAGAAATGAGGGCTGACACTTTTCTGCTGAGACTGGAAGCCCCAATGACATTTTATTCTAGCCTCTGAGAAGCAGAAGTGCATGAATCTTTAAGTCCAGTACTGAACCCAGGATGTCTAGAAGCTACCAGAAAACAATAAAATTTGTTTATATCAAAGTTATTTACTAGGGAAAAAGGTCAATAATGAATAACACTTTGCACTTCCATAGCATCCAAGAATCTCAATAAAACTTTTCCTGAGTTAGGTAAGTAGGATTATTCCTCTTTTACAGAAGACGAAATTGAAGAATATTTGCCCTCAGTCACACAAGTGAGTGGAAGAGCCAAGATAGAACCAAAGTATCATGATTTTCAATTCTGTGCTCTAATCAGCATATCACACATTCTTATTTCTTGGAGGGCCTCAATAAGTCCTATAACCTTCCATACCCGCTCAGAGCAAACAGTTATAAAGACTTCTCGGAAAACATGGCTTATCATTGTGCATTCTGCAGTACATCTGAATTATATTAACTCAGCACAGATCCTATTGGCAAAATTATATTTTCCAAAACATAGTATTTCAGCATAAATAAAAGCTTATTTTGTACCATATGTTTTAAAGAACTTTTTTGCAATATACATAATTATGAGACGTTACTAATGGCAAAACTTGAATCTACAAATCTGACAATTAACAATTTAAGGTCAAGTATCAATACATTCTCTGTACTATTGTATGATACGGACTCTGCTGTTTGCTGCAGTCCTTTGTGTGTGAAATCAAAAGACATGGGCACTATCTTGCAATATATTAAGTGAAAACATCTCAGTTCTGGGAATTCCTCCGTTTCATAGTGTAAGCAAGCACTACTACTAAGCAAGACCTACACTTTTTTTTTTTTTTTTTTTTTTTTAAGTTAGGGCAAAAATGTGATTAGCCTACTTAAAGGGATAAATTCAAAACACCCTATGGAAACGTATACAAAAATATAGGTGATTGTCTTGAACTGTATTATTTGATAGGGAGTTGAGATCAGCATACATGAATATACGGTCAGTCCAGTTTTAAAAACTTGGGATTCTAAGATGGATGATGAAATTCCTCATTTGAAAATTCAAATCAGCATGGAGGTATATATTTATATTGTATATGTATGTTAAAGGTATATTTTGAGGCCTAAATACCCATTTGAGCACAAACTAGATTTTTCACCTAATTTAAGCGTCTAAAGTTGAGAACACAGTCTCTACTTTCAGTTCAATTCCACATTTGCGGGAGTTATAGATAACCAAGGTATGAGAAGCTAAGAAGTTCACAGGACAAGTGGAAAAAAAAAAAATCAACAGTGCAATTCTCTGATGGTGAAAGTTTCGAGGCTTGCATGGTGCCATTACTCTGTATTGTCATGCAAGGTAAATACCAAGGTTCCATCTTCCATCCCAGAGTTGCAGAGGCAGTCTACCAGGGTCCTGGCTGGGAGAAACTGCCCTGGGTTGCTAAAGTGACCCCCTCTGGCTGATGAAGGAGCATGACTGATAAATTTAAAACTGGAGATGTCTTTTGCTAGAAGACTATTGGCTGCAGTACAGTGTTTATAGATTATGGTTCTGATCTTTTCAGGTGCTGGGAACCTGCAATCATTAAATTAATATTAATTAATCTAAGTATATTACATCAACACTTATCTTTATCACACAAATTTGAAATCTCATAAAAAAATGGCAAGTTAGTTTGACAGAATCTATTTTCCGTAAACCCATGTTGACTGACATTTATTTTATTACCCTCCTTTAGCTCTTGATTAATGAGTCCTGTATTCCATTATCTTGCCTGGGATCAATGTCAGCCTAACAGGCCTACAATTACCTAGGTCATCCCATTTACCCTTTTAAAATATTGGCATAACATTAGCTTTCTTCCATTCTTCTGGAACTTCTCCACTGTTTCAAGACTTATTGAAAATCAGAGACAGTCCAGCAAGCGTCTCGGCCAGCTCTTTTATACCTCTTGGATTAGAGTTATCTGAACCTGCTGATTTTAAAATGTCTAACTTTAGTAGCTGCTCTTTAATATCCTCCTGAGATACTAGTGGAATGGAAAGAGCATTATCATATGATGAGACTACATCATTTGTTTTTTTCCTCAAATACAATGCAGAAATACTTATTGAACACTTCTGCCTTTTCTGTATTATTATTGATAATTCTACCATTTCTATCCAGTAATGGACCAATATCATTGTTAGGATTCTTTTTGTTCCTAATATACTTTAAAAAGCTCCTCCTTTTAGTCTTTAACTTTACTGATCCTTGTGTCCCTTTGCTTCCCTTATCAATTTTCTACAATTCCTAGCCTCTGATTGATATTCATTATTATCAACTTCCCCTTTCTCCCGTTTGTTTTTATTTTCACACACACAACTTGTTATAATAACCTTCACTTCCCCTCTAAACCATGGCTTTTTAAAACACACACACACACACGTCTTCTTCCTCAATCGTGGCTTTTTATGTTCTTAAGCAATTCCCAATTATCATTGACATTTTTCTGATTAAATTCTTCCTCCCAACTGATTTAGCTCATAATTTTTTTCAGCTTTACGAAACTGGCCATTTTAAAAGACCAAGTGTGTATGTGTGCATTTTGCACTTTATTCTATTTGCACATTATAAATGTGATCAAGCCATGATTACTTGTATCTAAGGTACCATTCATTTTTAGCTCTGTAATCAGTTCTTTATCTGTTAAGAACAGATCTAAGACAGAATAATTCCGTGTTGGTTGCAACACTTTTTTTGACGTAGGAAAATACAAAATAGTAAATAATATATGAAATAACAAACAGTGGAAATAAGGAAAAGTTATCTTCAACCAACAGGCCATGAAGGACTTTGCCTGCATTTATTCTCTCAACATCACTACCCCAGGATAAAAATATTTCTAAGTGCTCATGAATAATGTACTAAGACAAGAAATAAAGAGCCCTGTCCTAGGACGCTCACAGTCTAAATGGCAAACACAGACAAGACAAGATAGATGCACCAGCTGAGCCACAAAAAAGTGCCATCTTAGTGTGTTTGTTTTCATTTCTTTAGTTCTAATTATAAAAATTTTCCTCATCCCTTGTTTTTATTTTCCCCTGTCTTTTATAGAATGCTGGGGTGGAGAAAGCATTTTATTGACCTGAGTCAGTATTATTAGACCCACTTTATCAATGGATAAACTCATGTTAAGTGTTTTTACCTAAGGCCAAGTCACAAAGTCAACAGCAGAAATCAGGAGATCCAGTAACCACTTAATCACATATTAAGTCACGCAGCTTTGTTCTTTTAGTAAGAATCATTACATTGATTTTTTTTAAATAAGCAGGAAAATCTAAGATTCAGGAGTCAGGATGAGAGGCTGGATTTTCACAAAGGAAAATTTTTATACAAAGGATTGCTTTTCCATCGTTCATCTGCTTCTGGAAAGTAAAAATAAATTGACAAGCTGTAAATCAAGTTAACGGTGAAGGGAAAAAATATTTTTAAAACTCCTTCAACTTGTCCCGTAAATTCTACTTTCTGTCCCAATTTTAAATGATGCAAGGGTCAAAGACCAACAAAGAACCCCTTTACCATGTCAAGAACGAATATCTGCAGCTTCCCCATGATTCTCTCACTCCTGATTCCACTTGTAGAACTTCAAGAAAATTGAACCATGGTTCTCCAAACCAGCAGAATGAACACCAGCTTCAAGCTGTCTATCATACTGAGCCAAAGAAACAAGTTATAACCAGTAGTTATTCAGTCTTCGGAATGTGTGTAGTTTTACCATAGCATGAAGAATCTGTGCTGTTACGCAAATCATCTCTTCCTCCACTAGAAAAAAGGTGCAAAGTTCAGAAACTTAACTATTTTATGGGTATTTTATAGTCAAGTAATACGGCAGTGAATGCAGAAACCAAGCTCATTTATAGATATTTTACAGTATTGTGTGCTATACTCAGGTAATTAGCCAGTATTTTATCGTGCAGTATATCACAAGAACCTCAGAAAATGAATTAACTTCTAGCTACAATTTATAACGTCCTGTGAAGTGCCTATAAATTTGTGTATTCAGAAGGCACAGTAGAGGAAATAATTAATGTACGGTCTTGCAAAGAAAGTGAAAGGCATGTGCAAATTTAATGTTTTTACTGTCTTGCCATTTAGTTGTGGTTCTGTTTTTTCTCTTTAAATCTTCTTGCCATAAACAACTGACTACACTTTATGACAATAATCTCTTCAGAATCAGCTGTAAATATAGAAACGAGTTGTTGAAGCAGTGACTTTTTTCAACAAACACTTAATAAAAAGAAAAGGAGTACTTGTGGCACCTTAGAGACTAACCAGTTTATTTGAGCATGAGCTTTCGTGAGCTACAGCTCACTTCATCGGATGCATAGCTATGCATAGCATTCGATGAAGTGAGCTGTAGCTCACGAAAGCTCATGCTCAAATAAACTGGTTAGTCTCTAAGGTGCCACAAGTACTCCTTTTCTTTTTACGAATACAGACTAACACGGCTGTTACTCTGAAACCTGTCACTTAATAAAAAGTGCTTCCTTGTTTATCTCCTTTTACATGGGGAGAGTTGTGGACCAGTGGTACAGAACGCAAATCTGAGACCAATTTTGATCCCAGTTTTAAAAGATTTCCTCTTTGGCCTTCGGTAACTCTGTGCTTTAGTTTCACTATCTGTAAAACAGAATACGTCATTCAGTTGTGAGAATTAATTAATAATTGTTTGCAAAGTGCTTTGAAAATGGAAATTGATGAGCCATACTCTAAAAGGGAACCACAGTGCTTATTAAGATTCCATTTTTTAACTACAGTGCGGGAACATTTCTTTTTTCAGTGTAAAGGGGAATTTTAGTATAGTTGAAAGTAAGAGATTAACACAATCAGGCAATGCAGATTTTATGAAAGCTTCCCTATCCAGCTCTCCAAACGCACCTCACTCCTGACAAGCACTAACTGATCTGTACTGTTCCAAAGATATTGCACTGATTTATGGAAAGGATAAGTTAGGCTTGCATAGAGGCCACTGGAGTCACTGGGACTGATATGGGTTCAACACAAATCCTATTGTAGAAGCAGGGCACTACTGTAGTAGTTTTGCATATGGATCAGTGTTGACAAGGAGTAATACCATAACAATATCATATTTAGAACCCAAGTCTCAGAAAACAAAAGGACATGTATAAACCCATCATACCTCAGCCTCTAATAACTGAATTTGTAAAAGAAAATTAATTTTGTTAGAATGAATGTCTCATCTCATCTGTTAGGGACACAGAAGGAATAAATTTTGCAAATAAAATTAATTGTGTATTAATTCTTACATCTACAGTTTTTGCTCAGGGAAAAATTGCAGTGTGCCCCATTCTCTTTGCAAGAACCAAATTTAATTTTATCAAAAACTGGCAACAAATGGTAAAATCAAGACATTGCAATAGTTCCTTCTTTTTACTTCCTCCCCTTTCTATCCCTCCTTTGAGAATGTCATCTTTGGTTCTTATTTGGTCACTAACAGTTTGGTGAGATTATGGATGGATCAGTGAAGGCTGAAAGAAATATTTCTCAAGTCAGAAAGTCTGAACACAAGAGAACCTATTCAAGCCATGATGGAGTGCCTCACAGAGACTGCAATATGTTCGGAGTTGGCAAACACAGATCTGTTTGGACAGTAAGGACAGCCATCCACTCAGCAAATATCAGCATTCCTATTCGTCCACAGCAAGGAGAACCAGACACTGCAAGCCCTTCTCTAGGTTTCTAGCAACCCCTGGGGATAGGTCTCTAGAACAAAAAGGTCTTTGTCTGAAACTTACAATTCAATAAGCACAACAGCTTTTCAAAAAGTGCTGTCTCTCTGCTCAGCACTATGATTAGATCTAAAAATTATTAAAAAGTTAAAAAACTGATGGAAAATACTTTAGAACTACATTTAAGCGCATGCTCAGTAACTTAATCCTCAGACAGAACTACAAATCTGTCTGTCTAGATACTTATCTGGTCCCCACCAACGCAGTATTTAAATGCCTTCAGATAGAAAGGCCAGTGAATGACAAATGCATTGCACAAGGCTATGCCTCATTAAGAATTATTTTTGGAAGATTTTGTTTTTAAATCACCGGCAACCAGCACAACAGCAAGTTTCAGCTTTCACAGGGAGTCCGAGGCTCTTAAAAAAAAAGGTGACAATGTTTGTAAGGGCTGGAAATGTACATAAACTGTCGTGCCCAGGGTAGCATTCATTTATCCCAAAGACCGCAACTTAACTGTCAGCCTCCCCTAATTATGCTCCTGTCACTGATTGTTATTAGCTAGCTCACAGGCAAGGCAATGAAATAGGAACGGTTCATATAATGGTCTTTCAATTCTGGGCTCTTTTCTTTTCATGTTACAGTAGAAAACTCTACCATGTTAATCAATTTCTCTCCCTCCCTCCCCCCCCGGTTATATTTGTAAAGGCATTGCTTCTGCCTTTACAGAATTTCAAACTGATTTGGGAATATGAAATCAGCTCTCACTCCAAGAAATTGAAATGTCTCATTAGCACACAAAGAATGTGACATGATGGGCCTCCATTAAGCCTCCAAGCTAGCAGTTGAACCATTTCGCTTTTCTTCCCCCCATGTACACTTTCAACTATTACTAATTTTTGATTTATAACTATTAACCTTGATAGGGAGGCCTAGTTCACATTATATGTACTTGACAATGGTCCCACTTCGATCAGAACTGTCTCAGGATTTTAAACACAGTTAGGATGTTCACAGTCCCAGCCAACAGATACTTATACTACACTAAAAAACCCCAATACATTAAAGAATGTTTCGGTTGCAAAGTCGTGCACCCAGGCTCCTTGTCTGAATCCACTCCCTCCAATCCCTACACCCTCTACAGTCTGACTCTTATCCCCTCTACATTCCAGTCATGCTGTTTCCTCCTCCATGCTACTTGAGCACCAACAGGAGAGACAAGGAGGGCACAGGCAAGGCAGTGTACCAGTGCCCAGCCCTAGCTCCAGTGCACAAGAGCTTAGAAGCAGGAATTGCAGGGAAAGTCTTGCTCAGCTCCTGCATCCCTGGGCTGGAGCATGCTCAATGCAAACGGAATCTTCGGAGAATTTAGCTGCTAAATTCTAACTACTCCCTGAGTATGTGCAAATTGAGAATTTTCAGAGGCTTTATAACTTGGCCAAATTTGGGGTATTTTTCACATCCACAGCAAAAGACTTGCTTGACAGAAGGGCAATCCTCCTGCCAAATTTCAAGTCTCTAACACCACCAGTCTTTGGAGCAGAGCATCTCAACAACATTTTCCCCTAATCTCTCTCAGAAAAATCTGAACCATTTTTTGCTGAAATGCCAGCAAAAAAAAAAAAAAAAAGAAAAAAAAAAAGGCAGCCAGAGACAGACATCTGGCATAGGAAATTTCAGCTTGAACAGTTGAAGTTTGGCAAAGTTATAAGAAAGTGAAAACAGTTTCATAACTGACAGTGCCAGGCTGCCTTAACTAGAGGTAGTGCTACCATCTCTGCCTTTAACTTATTGAACTGGTCTCATCACTAAAGATGCTATGCTAAACAGGCAAGGGGCTTGTGTCCCTATTCTGATTTTTTGTCCCTTTTTTGCCTTCGGCACACTCTAAACTTGAGCCGGGAGAAGCTGATGCAGGAAGTAGGGGGAGCAGTCAGCCTCTCTCAGCCTCGTGGTTGGCCTGCACAGCAACCAGGGCTGCCAACTCTCCCAATACTGTCTTGAATACTGAGATTTTGCAACATTGCTATCGACCTCTTGCAATCTTGTGAAAAGTTCCCGGCAGTTCGGGATTCCTGCCGGCATAATGGCTGTAGCTGCCACAAGCTGCTGCTGGGAGACGGAGCAGAGCGCTTTGAGCAAGAGGCAGCAGAAGGCACTGCTCTGCTTGCTGCATCTTGCCCCTGCTTTTCTTGCTGGGGTCAGAGACAGCCACCCAAGAGGCAAGTGGAGAGCAGGGAACCAGCTTGTACCCGTCATCTCCCTCTATCTACCACTAAGTGGGATGGAGAGAAGGGGATCCCAGGAGAATGCCCCCTCCCCACTTTCCTATCAAGCCTACAGGGAGTCAGCTGCAGCCTGCTTGCACTCTCCCAGAAATGGGCAGGGGCTGGGACAGGATGGGAGAAAGGGGGTAGGAGGAGGAGAGGAAGAAGTGATTTGGAGCTGGGGAGAGGAAGCTCGGGAGGGGCAGTATTTAGGGGTGGGGATGGAGACCTGGACAGGAGTCAGGAGCAATGTCCTGGGGACAGGAGGAGTTGAGCCGGGGTGGGGTGGGGATCTGAGCAGGCCATAATCCCAGGAGGGAGGGAGAAAGGAGCTGAGCAGGAAGCTGTAAAAGGGGTGAGAAATGGGTAGGGGCTGTGCCCAGCGGAAACAGAAAGAACAAAGTAGGGGGCGGTTGGAGGGAAGTGATGCAGAGGGCAGGGCACTGGGGAGTGAGTGGAGATCAGTGCCTGGGGAAGGGATGGTGTGGGGGTTTTCTGGGGAGAGGGAAAGGCATGGGGGCGGGGAAGATGTCCCATCTTTCAAACACAACTAAAAGGGAGGAGGTCCACCACCGTGTGTGCGCTCATGTATATATTGTTTGTGCACTGAACGAGGAATTTCCTGAAACACTCACTCACAGAAGGGGGTTATTCCACCTCAGGAGTTCAGAAATCACGAAACCGACCAAAAACAGCACGAGGGGTTTACAAAAATAAAATAAAAGCCCATCATGATTTTAAGCCAATCTCACTCCTCCCTCCCTCCCCCCGTCCTGTGATTTTTGGACTTGCGGGTTGGCAGGCAGTATTGTTCCTCTCCTCTCCACCATACACAGTGGACGCATCAATGTAACTTCATGGGAATTAGGAGAGCTCTTTTTAAAAAAAAAATTTTTTTAAAAGCTTATAGAAAAATTCTAAATTCTCACTAATAAAACACCACCCAGTCTAAATCTAAATGCATACACTTCTGTTTAAAAGGACAGAATACAAAATTCTGTCTAAAAGGCTTTTCTCCAAATGTGGGTTTAGGGTATTTTTTTTAAACATACAGTATAACAAAATTATTTCCACAGAAACTTTGGAACTTTGTTCAAACCATCCACTTGAATAACACAGCCCCATTTTAGCCAAATTTTGTTCAAGCTGACTTCAGCTTTCTGTTTAAATAAACCTTAGGCTACACAGACATCATTTGCACGAGAAGGAGACTTTTTTTTTTTTAAATTAAAATCTGAAGGTCTCGGGTAGACTATTGAATAAAGAGCTGATTTTTAAATCTGCAGGATCCTTTATGACCTTGCTTCAAAGGGTGGATTTAGACCGACTAAGCCAATGGAAAACAAACAAATTTAATCTTCTCACCAACACTGAACTACGTATGGAAAATAACTCTGGGAAAAGCCTTTCACTCTCAAGCTGCTACTTAAAAAAGGGGGAAGGTGAAAAAAAAAAACTATTTTAAGAAAACAACCTGCCCCCATTGGCAAAGTTGACTTCTCTCACCCTCTTGCTGGCTTTGTAGCATTCCCCCTCGCTCCTCACATTTTTTATTTTTAGTATAATGCAAGCCATATGGCCTAGATTGACAACCCTGAAGACTAAGACTCCTCTTTGGGCCAAATCTCACATCCATATTTAGGCACCTGAACACCTGGGGGGGGGGGGGAGGTTAGGCGTTTCTGGCCCTAAAAGGTGGCTGGGCACTAGACCTTAAACCTGGCACTGGTCCAGGACATAATACTGCATATCCTACACCCTAGAACAGTGTATGAGGATACGGTCAAAAAAATATTTGGGTGAAAAGAAACATTTTTGTTGAAAAATTTATTTTATTTTATTTTCAAAATAGTGGTTCTCTGCAGTTTCTCAGAAGCTTGGAATGTTAGAATAAATCCCAGGAGAGATGGCTTAGCGGGCAGAGAGCAGGTGAGACAGTCAGATGTAATTTATCCTATGGATACTGCCACCACAAATTGTATGTGATTTAGATAGACAGATCACTATCACAATTCTTCCATCTATCACTGAAATGAAGCTTTCCCTTTGGTGAAATGCAGCAGCTGTTTAACACACAGTAAGAAAATGACAGTCTAGGGCAGAAAGAGAAGAAAGGTACCATAAATTAATTGAAACTACAGGAGAAAATTTATGTAGGCTGAATATATATTGGAATTCACCCAGAACACCATATCTAACAATCCCATCTTTTATTCAAGCTTTAAAGGGGAAAGGGGTAAAAGGTCTAAAAAAGGAGAAAGCAAATTATAAAATTCACACACTTAAGAAAAAAAGAATCACAATATGCCAGCACTTGACTTCTTTCATGTTTTTCTGCTGTGTATATTAAAGTGTATCATTGCCCTTCTCCTACAAAGGAATATCCAATTTCCTAGTGGACAACCTGATGAGCCAAGTCATTTTTGGCACACAAAAAATGCATAAAAAACCCCCGAGGAAAGAAAACTTTAAAAACAATTATTGACCTAAACATTCACAAACGATTAAACCATTGGATATTTATGGACAGCAATTTACATGCTATGCATTAGAATAAATTCCAAAGCTCTAACTCCATATTTTAAACCACTAAACTTGGAATTTAAGACCTATAGCATCAGCAATCTCTTCATTGAGATAAAACCCTGTATTTAACCAGAAACCATGCCTTTGTCCATATATACAAAGTAGCTTTTGTACTAAAAGGAAAACCGGATAAAAAGCATGGAGAAATTGTAATAATCTCTATACTAGAGATTATTTAATTTATACTGAAAAGAACCCAGGCCTTAAGAGTTTTATCTGTGGAGCTTTCTAAGCCCCATGAAGAAAAATGCACAAAGTAATCCTAGTAATTTGATGTTTACAAGAGTATCATACTAAACCACTTACAGGACAGGCTTATATAATACATTGTTTCTTCAGTCTTTTCTGTTAAGCGAGTTGCCTTCTGTTCATTATTTTATCTCAGAGTAGCAATTCTATATAAACATGCCAAGCATGAAAAGAATTCTAATCACACCAGGTAGAGAAACCTGGAAGTTACCAGCCATTCTGGTCCCAGTTTGCTTCAACACATGCTAATACTGTGTGAATCATTTATACAAAAAAGCAGAAATTCAGCGTCTAAATAGATGACAAAGAAAATTATTTTATTTGCATGAGTAACTTCATTTTTTGGAAGCTTAACCTGGTTATCTGTTCATCTTCGTGGCGGAAAAGACACAGAGTAAAACAGCTTTCCTCTGAAACAGATGGTTTTAATACTTGGTGTTATGAGCAGAAGCTCCTAAAATGACACAAAGTTCTTGAAATGGTCAAGTACAGTACAACTTTTAATGAAGTATCACGAATGACATCACTCTACCTACATGCATTTCTAAACACTGATGTTTTTACTTTTTTAAAATTTTAAATATGGAATTAAGACAACCTGCTAGAAATTAGCCTTGTAAGCTCTCAGCAGCCTGACTGGATTCCTTGTACCACCACTACTCATGATAAGCATTAGAGTCATTATAAGCAGAAGATTTCTGGGTTTTAATGAAGCATGCTTTGCCATCTGGAGACTGAACAAATCAGAAGCAACTTCACTACAATCATGGGAATTAATTACACCGGAATAAAATCATTTAAAATTATCTCAAAATCTGGACTTTACTGTTTTAAAATCTTGAAAATAGAACAGGTAATCATATTTTATTTCATTTTGCTTATGCCATCGTAGATTAAATGAGAACTATTGAATTAGTCAATCTATGATGGTTTTTGAGCAAGAAGCAGTTGATTCCAAGAGGCAGCCAACAAGTACCAAAACCAGACTAGAAATTGGATTAAGTGACTGCATAAATACAGAGCTTTAAAATAGAACTCTATCAGTTTATGTAGGTGTTTAAGCTATGCTCATCCCCACAGTATCTGAGCAAGAAAGTTCATTGGTGTAAACACCAGTGCTGATACGCTTAGTCACAATATTAGTCAATCCGCTCTAGCACTCGATCTACACGTCTCAGGAACATTGGCCCTTTCCTAAGGTTCGAAGTGCTTTTCTGTTGTGGGGTTTTGTAGAAATACTACAAAACCCTCAAATAATTTCTGTATTCCTATTATCATTACAGGCCGACTTCCTTATTACTTAGTACCAATACAGAAATCAGCCGGTAATTGTAGTAGTAGATCATTACCTGATAAATTTACATACACAGAAGTGTAGGGTTTTTTAAAATTATTATTATTAATTTTATTTATTTAAAACATACTTTTTGGGCCTCAAGAATATTTTGGATTTGGTGACGGCACAAACCCATGCCCATACCTGCTCTCAGGTAGATGTGAATCTGTAAAAGAAAGAATAAGTGGAAGCGGGGAGAGAAAGAATTTAAATTCAGAATGGATGTTTCTGAATATCTGTACAGCTGATCAGCTTGGGGCAGACTGCTTACTTTAGAACAACATTTGTTAACCCTCTTGCACTTACAGGTGTCCAATGATGGCATAATCAATCTTCCAGTAACCAGTGTTTGACAGATTGATCCAGTGGGCACATGGGCCAGGATGTACTATGTCCTAAAGCAGCATGATGTACTATTCTTCTCAATTTAAACATTATGAAAGTAGCTCCCTTTCAACCACGAGCCAGTGGTGTCCATTAATGCAGTCAGCCATGAGAGGACTTCACTTGTACAGGCTGGGACATCAGTCCACTGGCATTAGGCTTCTTTTTCTGCTTTCATGGTACTCCACTCAGCCATGGCACCACGAAGCCACTCCATCTCACAGATGAGCACTCTGTGAGTGACAAAATGGGGAGGAACAGGCACCACACAAATAAAAAACAATAAAAAGAGCAAAAAAGAAGGTAAAAGAGAATAAACAAAATAAGAGGGTGGAAAGGGGAAGAACAGAAACAGAAAAGGGCAGCAGAGAGATTATGGACAGAAAAAGAAGAGCAGATAGTAACAAGGCATCAGAAGACAGACTGGGGTTGGATCTATCTGCAAATCGCCACTGCAGCGTTTGAAGTGTAGACCTGCCCTTAGGAAACCTTGTTTATTGATACTGTGCATCTTACAAAATGTGAAAACAAATCGGTTCACAACCGCCAGCTCTTTTTTTCCCTCCAAATCCCAGCTCCTCCAAATGTGAGGGTTAGAATTGAATCCCTGGATCCAAACCCAGTGCGAGGTCTTGCTTCTGAATCCCAATCAAACCTGGAAGTTTTCTAGTTCTGGTTCAGAAGCGGCTGAAATTTTCTGTAACTAATTCATTATGCAAGATTTACATACTTTGTGCTAAAATGTCCCAGGCTTCAAATCCAAACTCCAAACCAACCGACTTTCTACTGGGATTCAAATGCAGATTCCAAACATTTTCTATTCAAAAACTAAATATTAAGGTCCCAGTCTTTAAAATGTAGCATGTGTACACCGATCAAGCAGCAAAGAATGCGAGTAATCATATACCCCCTATCAGTAATTTGGATCTTTAAAGATGATGTCAGTGGTTCCAGCCACACAGACTTCCAATCAATGTTGACAACCAGCCAGGTCCTCCTTAGGTATTAAGAAAGCAGGGCAGTCCAAGAACAACTTGGAAGTCAGGCTCCACATCTTTGCTCCACATCTTGGGGCTAACAAAGAGGATTAGCTTTTTGGGTGGTGTTTGTTTATTGCTAACATAAATGTCATGGGGTGCACCACTCACCACCAGTCTAGTGCCTCCTCCTGGTCACTCTGGGATTAGCTCTTGAGGTCCATGCCCCTTCTGTGGCTTGCACGCCGTTGTTCTCTCTCTCTCACAAGTAGAGTTGCCAGACATATGGTTTTCAACCAGAATGCCCAGTCAAAAAGGGACCCTGGCAGTTCCGGTCAGTGGCGCAGCAGAGTTAAGGCAGGCTCCCTGCCTGCCCTGGCTGCGTGCGGCTCCCGGAAGTGGCTAGCATGTCCAGCTCCTAGGCGCAGGGATGGCCACAGGGGCTCCGTGCGCTGCCCCCATACCAAGTGCTGGCACCAGCTCTGCAGCTCCCATTGGCCAGGAACTGTGGCCAATGGAAGCTGTGGGGGTGGCACCTGAGGGCGTAGGCAGAGCCGCCTGGCCCTTCTGCCTAGGAGCCAGACATGCTAGCCACTTCCGGGGGCCGCCTGAGGTAAGTGCCGCCCATCCAGAGCCCGCAGGCCAAACCCCGTCCTGCACCCCAACCCCCTGCTCCAGGTCGGAACTCTCTCCAGCACCCTAACCCCCTCCCAGAGCCCGTACCTACTCCCACATCCCAACCCCCTGCCCCAGCCCTGAGCTCCTTCCTGCACCCCAAAGCCCACACCCCCAGCCGGAGCCCTCACCCCTTCTGCATCTCAACCCCACGTCCCAGCCTAGTGAAAGTGAGTGAGGGTGGGGGACAGTGAGCAACAGAGGGAGAGAGGATGGAGGGAGTGGGGGGCAGGGACTTGGAGAAGGGGCGGGGCAGCAGTGGGGCCTTGGGGAAGGGGCAGGGCAGAGGGCAGGACAAGGGTGTTCGGTTTTGTGCGATTAGAAAGTTGGCAACCCTACTCACAGGTCTGCAGCTCGCCTCTTGTCCCAGGAACTGCAGCATCCTCTTTGTGACTCAGCCCTGCGGCCGGCTCACTCAATATTCCCCCCTTCCAGGATAGCAAAGTTCCTTCTCCCTAGCAATCACAGACAGTCTTCCCTCTCACTGCCCCCTGATACCAGTCCCTCAGTGAGTGGTAGGGAAACCCTCTACTCTGGTTCTAGTCCAGGGACCCTCAGATAAGCAGTTCTGGGCCTTCCTCCACCCCTGGACTGCTTCCTACCACACCTGGTTCTCCTCTCTCTCCGAGTGTACCAGCTCCAAAACCCTCTTCCTAGGGAGTGAGTGATGGCTGGCTGGCTGCCTTCATGCAGTCTTTCCCAGCAGCCCCTGTCAATTGTCAGCTACCTGGATTTATATAGACTCCACCTGTTCCTGCATAGCTGAACCTGCTTCCAGTTAGTTCCCTGCTTCCTGGCTCTCCCTCCAGGAGCAGCCCATGGAGTTAATTGGCCTGCCTGGCCACCTTAACGCCTTTCAGTCCTGTGTGGGGTGGTCACCCCATCACAATAAGGAAAGAATGCAAAGAAGTTATGGTGCTCCCTATTATTTCTTTTGTGTCTCTCACCATCAAAATTAATTTTCAGCCAGGATTGTATCTTATTTCATGAACCATCAGAGAATGTGTTCACAACTACCCACAACTCTGGTTGCATGTGAAGTCGTCTATTACTGCAATCCATTACTTGAAAGGTATCCTTGAAAGGCCACATGCATCAATAGCCATAACTACTTACATCTTCAAACACCCCACCACCACCACCACCAAAGGTAGCAGTGCAAAGAGTGGTTGCAGTCTGAATAGGCATGGTTTTTTTGCACATGAAAAGTACTAAGCCTATTCTAAGTTATTATTTTTTGTTAGTTTGGGGTTGGGTTTTTTGTTGTTGTTGTTTTGCATTAACACCACATACCACTTTTTAATTGGCTTAAATAGTTTGGAATTTACAAATGATGAGTTTCTATAATTTCTAATTCCAAATTCTCTTTTCCCATATCCTCCTGAAACTAAAGTATTAGTTGAACACAAATAATTTCTACCATACATGGAAGGTTTCTAAATAAAGTTCCTAATTTCAGAATTATTCTGATCTCTAAAGAGAGTTTAAAGCTAACTAAAGAAGATTCATTTGGTAGGGTTTTCATGGCTTCTCTCTCTCTCTCTCTCTCTCTCTCTCACTCTCTCCAACCAATCAAGCTCTAATATTCATAATGCCTGGAATTTTTGTATTTCTCCTGTAATAGAATAAATTCTAGTACTTCTTAAACACTTAATATTATCATCCAGATTTTTATGATCAGCATTAGTATATCTTTTTACTAACAGATGCTTCTTTCGTTTGATACACAGTGAACAATACTCAGACTATTTTCCTTGTCTCACCAGAATATACAGTACTTGAAACCACATACAGACATTTTTGATACTCTTGTGCATACAATATTTGAAACATTTTCAAATGGTAACAATGAAAATAAGCAATAACATTTGCCACATTTGTAAAAGCTATGGAATGAAACACTGAAGTCTAATTTAGAGCAGACTTCCTGATTATTAATGTAGCAGAGATGCTGCAGGCCTGAGTTAGTGGGACAGATGCTTTCAGCTCACTGGTTGAGTACTCCATGTTAGAATTTAGGGAAACAATATAATACCATCAATTATATGTTTCTGTAATTAAAAGGATGGTATCAACTTCAAATCTAGTCAATCAAATAAAAAAATAGTTGTAGATATGACAATCTGTCCCTAAGATTTCCTGCCACTTTGTGTGGATTTGCGATTTCTTATTTTAAGTGTTTTTCTCTCCCCTATTGTTGTGTGAAAGATCTATATAAAAATAGGAAAAAATCTCCTTAGTGACCATATAGAGAAAACAATGAATGCAAATATTCACAAAGTACTACCAAAAGCATAAAGTAAACATACAGAAGAACTTCTTCCAAATCATTTTCAGTTGTTATAATACTCGGAGGGGTTATTTGCAGCAATAGTAAATAAACCGAATGATCAGAGAAAAGTGTGGTTTTTAAAAAATTGATCAAGTCCCTTTGCTTTCATTTAAATTTACCTAGTGTCACTTTGTAAAAACAAAAAACACAATAGGGATAGAAGGAAAGAGTATAAACGCAGGTATAACACAGCGAAGTTCACTGTACCTACTGAATGCTCATGTCCGGGGGAGCGATAGCTCAGTGGTTTGAGCACTGGCCTGCTAAACACAAGATTGTGAGTTCAATCCTTGAGGGGGCCATTTAGGGATCGGGGCAAACATTGGGGATTGGTCCTGCTTTGAGCAGGGGGTTGGACTAGATGACCTCCTGAGGTCCCTTCCAACCCTGATATTCTATGATTCTATATTTCTGCAATGCAGTCAAACACATACTACTTTAGGCCCTGATCCTACAAATGTCTGTTTGGTCAGATACCTGTGCCCACATAGAATCCCACTGACTTCAAAAGGAGGGGTGGGTCTGCCTTCACCACGCCAGCTACAGGATCTGGGCCTTAGTGTTTATGTATTAAATTTTAGATTATGAAGCACTGATCACAAACATACAATAAAGATAATCCACAAAATTATAGCTAAACAAAGCTGCCATTTGTGATAATCCAGGTATCAGATCACCCTGTATGTTGCAATGGTTTTCTTTAAAACATGAAGCACATTATGCATTGAGAGGTGCTGTAGTAACTCCAGCTAATGGCCTATCATTTACATCTTATTAATCAATGGTGCATTATTAGCACTTTCATTAGTGGAACCTTTTGTTTTCTCTTAAGCACTCCCTTGGTTAGTGAACGAACAAATACTTACACTGGAAATACTTTATGTAAGGGTTTTGTGAGGATGTTTGCAAACTGTTTTAAACAGAAGAGTATTTGTATATATTACATAATATACACACACACGAGAAAATTGTGTAAGGAAGAAAAATTTCTTAGATGACTTACAAGTAAGGTTTTTACTCTCAAATGGTTTTTATTTGTTTTCAATTAATTTTGATTACACAAAATTGTATAAAATCAGCTTTTTTGTTGCCATTTATTCTAATGTACATTTAGAGAATCATCTAAATGAGGAGCATAGGTTTAGTTGTGCAAGACACATTAACAAATAATGACAGTTGAGCATTAAGCCAATGCAATAAAATATTTCCAATTTTCCAAAGCAGTTTTCTCTAAAAGTAGAGAACAGTTACGACCGCCAGGCTTGTTTTATCAAAGGAAAATACTCGTACTGGTAGCTCTTTAAAAGACCTGTCTAGATATGTAATTTCAGGGGAAGTGTTTATGAAAGCTGCATTAATACTAAATGAGCTCACCATGATTAATGTAATTACAGTAAATATTAAGGAATTAAATTAATAGGCAGCAGGTTTAAAACAAAGATAAGGAAGAACTTTTTCACACAATGCACAAACTATGGAACTCATTTTCAGGGGATACTGTGAAGACCAAAAGTGTAACTGGGTTTAAAAAAGAATTAGATAAGTTGATAGAAGATAGACCTATCAATGGTTATCAGCCAAGATGGTCAGGGATGCAACCCCATGCTGTGGGTATCCCTAAACCTCTGACTGCCAGAAGCTGGGACTGGGTTACATGGGATGGAACCCTCGATAAATTACCCTGTTCTATTCATTGCCTCTGAAGCATCTGGCACTAGCCACTGTCGGAAGACAGGATACTGGGCTGGATGGACCATCTTGACTCAGTACAGCCATTCTTACCATTACATCATCCTATCACATTACAGAACTACTGAATTCCTAGGAATGACAACCACGCTATATCTAGAATTCCTAGAATTCTTTGGCACCATCAGGCCAGTATCATGACAACAGCAACTAAATTCTCGAGTGAGTTTGTCAGAAATCTGTTGCTAGCATAACTATACATGGCAGTTTGGCAGATAATAAATGGCAAGAAATAAGCATTGTCTATAAGGCTTCCAAAGCAACAGATTCCATTTCACAACACAATAATAAATACAGTGAAAAACTATACTGATTATAAAACACCTCAAAAGCATATTAATGCTTACACATTTGCTGTTAATCCTGTGGAAGGATTGCATGTGTCCTGTTTTCCCATATGCCAAGAGACAGCATACAGCTGGAGGAAACAGGAGTGCCATGCTGAATTCCAGTCCTGCATTTTCCCCTGCCATTCACATTACTGGGCATGTGACACTTATCATATGAGAGTACTGGGTTTATGAAATGCAAAGTAACCTGGGTGTGGCCTTCTGCTCAATGGAGACAAAAGAGACAGAGTTTTGCTGCCACCAACTCAAACTGCAGACCAGAATTGTGGAAAGGTTTGCTAAAATTCATGATCCTTTCAAAACCAACCTGGGTATATTTATGAATTTGCATCCATATCCTGCAAAAATTACTCTTTCACATGTTTCATTGTGAATTTTGCCCACTCCAGTGGTGTCACAATGTGAATTTTTGTATTTTATTGAAACCTCAGAGTGAACCTTGGTGGTGACTTGAATCCATGTAGATAAAAACCAAAGGAAACACTCATATGAACTCCTGCAAAGGACGTGTGATACTTCACACAGCTCTAATGGTTACAGTTCAAGTCCAACAAAACAGAAGAGAACTCCACGTAACCTTAGGTGGGTTCAACATGATATACTGTTTGTCAATGTTACAGCAGGAGCACTAGTTTTTCAATTAAGTATTACATTCAAGGGTTAAAATAAGGCAAAAATTTGGCCCAATTTTGTAGCGGTCATTCATATGGGTAATTCGTATCCAGAGAAGCATCCCACTGTAGTCAGCTGACTAAGTAACAAGAAGTTCTGTGAGTCAGTTTTTCAAGTTTGAGCCTATTATGTGTTATGCATTATCAATTATATGGGAAGCGTGGCCTAGTGGATAGGACACTGGTCTTGGACTGAAGAGAGCTGAGGTTTATTCCCAGTACTGCCACTGGTCTACTTGGTAATCTGGGACAAGTTACTTTACCTCTGTATCTCAGTTTCCCAAACTGCAAATTGGGAATAATGACAGTGACTTACTTTGTAAAAAGCTCTGAAATCTACTGATGAAAAACACTGCATTATTATTTAAAAAATACTGTGTCATTTGCAAAATAATAATGTAGCAGTATAAAACCAAAAGGGACACATTCAGAACTAATATTTTTTTAAAATTTAATTCTCTGCTAATCCTTCCCAGTTGAGTTAGCCAGTGCAGCATGCCAACTTCATCAAGTAACTACACATCACAACTTGTACTGATTATGCAATATGTAACATAATCTGTGCATGCTTAAATATGGAGAACAGGGAAATAGTAATTTTTTTTTCTATTTTTAGGGGAATATAACTATATGAAAAAAGTTTAAAGAAATAACAGGTTACTTTAGTATGGTTTTGGGCAGCAGAAAGTCAGAACATGTGACCTCACACAGTGTTTCAAAGTGTCACAGGTTTTAGCAGTCAGGTAAAATTACACTTTAATCTGAGAACTCTCATAATAATTAATAATTCATTTCCATTTATAGGGTGTGTATGCCCAAAGGCCTCATAAAATACTTTAGTAATATAGTAAATCTTTCAAAACAATGCAATCACTTAAACATGTAGCATTAGACATACTTTTTCATTTGATGGCTTCATCTAGTCAGAAATGTGCACACAGAGCCCAATTTCTAAAAAAAACCTGCAAAAATGCACACCGATTCTGCATTTACAGAAGCAAATGAACACTTTAGGCTGCAGAACAGCATCTGCAATTTTGGCAGGCACTTTTCTTTGAAAATTGAGTATCCAATAGAACAAAAAGTACATACAAATGAGCTTCTCAGAATGTAAAACAACAATAATGCAGAGTTTATAAGACGAGACCAGTGTGACACAACAGAAAAGATGACAGCTGGCATATATCATTCTCATTAGCATCTGCAGACTTATTTGTGAATAAATTACAAGACTGCCTTGCAAAGCAATCACAGGATTCACATATTAGCCAGATGTTTATATCTTACTTGGGCAAAAAGAGAAGTTTAAAGATTAACCAGACGTACGTAGAAAGGAACTGGTGAAGAAACACTATGAAAATTTTAGGGTCATGAGAAGTTTTGTGGTTTTTTTGTTTGTTGTCCTGTTAATAAATATAAGGGCTTTATTAATTGTTTGCATAGTGCTGTAATTTTGCTTGGCCCTTTTGTAGAGATTTATTTAAAAGACAGTCTCTGCCTCCAAGAGCTTACAATTAACAGAGTGAAGCCAGCAATCCCTTAATCATGCTAGCTGTTATACTGAAGTAGCTAGGGCTATTTACCTGGGTAAGAATTACTTACATTAGTAAGGGACTTGTAAACAAGGCACAATTCTGTACTAGTGTTCCCACTTAAGAAATTCAGGGTCAGGCCCAAGGTACAGAGAACCCCCACTGGCTTGGAATTAATTGAGAAGCTTAACAGTAACAAGTCACCGGGACCAGATGGCATTCACCCAAGAGTTCTGAAAGAACTCAAATGTGAAATTGCAGAACTATGAACTACAGTTTGCAACCTGTCCTTTAAATCAGCTACTGTACCCAGTGACTGGAAGATAGCTAATGTAACACCAATATTTAAGAAGGACTCTAGAGGTGATCCTGGCAATTACAGAATGGTAAGTCTAATGTCAGTACCGGGAAAATTAGTTGAAACAACAGTAAAGAATAAAATTGTCAGACACATAGAAGAACATAAATTGTTGGGCAAAAGTCAACATGGTTTCTGTAAAGGGAGATCGTGTCTTACTAATCTATTAGAGTTCTTTGAGGGGTCAACAAACATGTGGACAAGGGGGATCCAGTGGACATACTGTACTTAGATTTCCAGAAAGCCTTTGACAAGGTCCCTCACCAAAGGCTCTTATGTAAATTAAGTTGTTATGGGATAAGAGGGAAGATCCTTTCATGGATTGAGAACTGGTTAAAAGACAGGGAACAAAGGGTAGGAATAAATGGTAAATTTTCAGAATGGAGAGGGGTAACTAGTGGTGTTCCCCAAGGGTCAGTCCTAGGACCAATCCTATTCAATTTATTCATAAATGATCTGGAGAAAGGGGTAAACAGTGAGGTGGCAAAGTCTGCAGATGATACTAAACTGCTCAAGATAGTCAAGACTAAAGCAAACTGTGAAGAACTTCAAAAGATCTCACAAAACTAAGTGATTGGGCAACAAAATGGCAAATGAAATTTAATGTGGATAAATGTAAAGTAATGCACATTGGAAAAAATAACCCCAACTATACATACAATATGATGGGGGCTAATTTAGCTACAACTAGTCAGGAGAAAAATCTTGGAGTCATCGTGGATAGTTCTCTGAAGACGTCCACGCAGTGTGCAGTGGCGGTCAAAAAAGTAAACGGGATGTTAGGAATAATTTAAAAAGGGATAGAGAATAAGACAGAGAATATCTTATTGCCCTTATATAAATCCATGGTACGCCCACATCTTGAATACTGTGTACAGATGTGGTCCCCTCATCTCAAAAAAGATATACTGGCATTAGAAAAGGTTCAGAATAGGGCAACTAAAATGATTAGGGGTTTGGAACGGGTCCCATATGAGGAGAGTTTAAAGAGGCTAGGACTTTTCAACTTGGAAAAGAGGAGACTAAGGGGGGATATGATAGAGGTATGTAAAATCATAAGTGGTGTGGAGAAAGAGAATAAGGAAAAGTTATTTACTTGTTCCCATAATATAAGAACTAGGGGCCACCAAATGAAATTAATGGGCAGCAGGTTTAAAACAAATAAAAGGAAGTTCTTCTTCACTCAGCGCACAGTCAACCTGTAGAACTCCTTGCCTGAGGAGGTTGTGAAGGCTAGGACTATAACAGGCTTTAAAAGAGAACTGGATATATTCATGGAGGTTAAGTCCATTAATGGCTATTAGCCAGGTTGGGCAAGGAATGGTGTCCCTAGCCTCTGTTCATCAGAGAGTGGAGATGGATGGCAGGAGAGAGATCACTCGATCATTACCTGTTTGGTTCACTCCTTCTGGGGCACCTGGCATTGGCCACTGTCAGTAGATAGGATACTGGGCTGGATGGACCTTTGGTCTGACCCAGTATGGCCATTCTTGTGTAGGCACCGTGTGCAATGCTACTGGACGAATGCAAGAACAGATACTGTGCACAATTAATATGGCCTATGAATTCAGAATCCTAGTTAGCATAATAGCCAGCTACCTAAAGAAAACAGATCATCATTTTTAGGAATTAGGGATAAACTTAAGAAACGGTGATGCATCTTCTACAATGCTCCTCTCTTTTTTAGGTGGTTTGGTGGAAACACTGAATGCTGAACCCAGTATTTGTTGTTTCTAAGTCTATTCTGTTAATAACTGGGGATGTTAAAAAAAAAAAAAAAAAGATTAACAAAGCATTTTCAATGGACCTTTCAGGGGGTTTGCCCTCTTACTGTGGTGTGTGCAATCGGTACAGATATTGCTGCACACCTTCCTTTTGGTTTAATTATGAAATACTTTATATATAAAATCTTGAAAATCCCATTTGTGGACAACCAAGTAAGGGATAAA
Source organism: Chelonia mydas (assembly GCF_015237465.2). NCBI lineage: Eukaryota > Metazoa > Chordata > Testudines > Cheloniidae > Chelonia > Chelonia mydas. The sequence goes on from NC_057855.1 coordinate 15,351,679, forward strand.
GGGTGGAACCCTGCCAAAGAGCTGCTGCTCATTTGCCAGTCTACTGCTCTAATAGTTTTGGTCAGTCTCTACCAGAAAGTATTTGTTGGCTCACATTTGTGAAATTTTTAGATTATAAACAAGCTTCCGGCAGGAAAAGAAATATCAAAGGTGTAAATAAAACCACAAATGTTAACTGAATGTCTGGTATTCTAAAGCCGGACAGGCTGGAATGCATTTTCTTCTGAGTTGTAAGTCATGACCTTCTTAACATTTATACTTTCATTGATCAGCATGTACACCAGGGGTGGGCAAACTTTTTGGCCGAGGGCCACATCTGGGAATAGAAATTGTATGGCAGGCAATGAATGCTCACAAAATTGGGGTTGGGGTGTGGGAGGGGGTGAGGGCTTTGGTTGGGGGTGCGGGCTTGAGGGTGGGGCCAGAAATGAGGAGTTCAGGGTACAGAAGGGGGCTCAGGGCTGGGGTGGGAGAGTGGGATGCAGGGTGGGATGAAGGCTCTGGCTGGGGGTGCGGGCTCTGGGGTGGGGCTGGGGATGAGGAGTTTGGAGTGTAGGAGGGTGCTCCAGGCTGGGATCAAGGGGTTTGGAGGGCAGGAGAGGGATCAGGGCTGGGGCAGGGGGTTGGGGTGCGGGAAGAAGCTCAGGGGTACAGGCTCCAGGCGGCGCTTACCTCAAGCGGCTCCTGGAAGCAGAGGCCATGTCCCCCCTCCAGCTCCTACACAGAGCCATGGCCAATGGGAGATGTGGGGGTGGCGCCTGGGGCGGGGGCAACATGCAGAGCAGAGCCCCTGGCTGCCCCTACACGTAGGAGCCGAAGCGGAGCCATGCCGTTGCTTCCGGGAGCCACATGAAGCGACCCTGCTCCCCGGCTGGAGTGCCGGAGCGGGGCAAGCCTCAGACCCTGCTCCCCAGCGGGAGCTCGAGGGCCAGATTAAAACAGCTGGTGGGCCAGATCTTGCCCATGGGCCATAGTTTGCCCACCCCTGATGTACATTGTAAGCTTATAATTAAGGCTTACATTTTTCATTTTGAACTGATATTTACCTGGTGAGTCTCTTAAAGGGTTTAGTGATTTTTTATTTTTTAAATGTGAGTGACTTTTCAGTAGCGATCCTGATGCTAATCAGTCTCACAAGACATCACAACTCTTCTGCTCAGACCTAATGGATCCTCTTAGCATGAATCTGACTTAACCATGAGATGGATGACCAACAGCAGAGCAAGACACAAGCTAATGGCTAAATGACATTAGGCACCTCTACAAGTAAACAAACCCTAGTGAAAAACATCACACTGTACAGCCTCCTTTTATTTACACAGTGAGTCATATTTTAGAACCCAGAATAAGTACATGCGCCAAAATGGCATCACACCTGTTTTGCTGGAGAAAAATCTACACGCACAAAACCCTGCATTTGAGCAAGGAAACCAGGCAACTGTGTATGCAAAACAGATTTATGCGCTATCACGTGATATGTACGTGCAAATATGAGTCCTTGAACGTACAGTGCAGCGCGCACATTTTTGCAGGTGAACCACTGCATCCTGCTTTGAAAAATTATGGTTAATTAAGCTCTTTATATTGTCAACTCTGGAAACAGGGTGTAAAAATAAATGCATAGTTACACATGAATGTGCGATGACATTTTAAAAATACATATTAGCTATTTAAGGAGTGCTGGAAAAGGTCCAAAATATAAAGATTATAAAAGAAAAAAATTGGAAATCTAGGAATTCACACGTAGGTCTCAGATATCCTACTGTCTATAACTACAACTAACATTTTCTTATGTGACAGTCAGTGGAGAGGTCATTGCTAATATAATCCCAACAGATGGGTATGGGTGCTGAAGGGGAAGCAGAGGTGATCCAATTCTGTCTACACCTGACTCAGAATCTGATGATCCAAATGTGGCAGAACACTCTGAACGTGCATGGTATTGCACTGCTTTTCAGGACTGGCACAACATTCTGTGCACATTGATTACGACGACCTTTATATCTCAGCAAAAATGGAATTAGCCTTGGAATAAAAACAGTTTCATAGTGCCTGTTCACTCAGATAAGCACAGTAAATAGTGTGCACAGTGTATATATAAATAGCAGTTGAAATGAACACAGAGATGGGGAAAAGATAGATATTAGGATACAAATTTCCCAGGAAAACATCACAGAGCAAAAACGATAAGCAGCTTCCTTACATTTCATATATAAATCTAAGACAAAGCAATTACAGAGGTATTTAAATAAAGAATTCCACATTCTTTGACATGCCCTGTTTTCTCAAGCCTGGTCTACACTAGGAAATGAGGTCGGTATCAGTATGTCACTCAGGGGTGTGAAAAATCCTTCCCCGTGAGCAACACAGTTAAACCAATGTAACTCCCCAGTGTAGACAGCACTGGCTAGATCGATGGGAGAGTTCTCCGGTTGACCTGGCTACCACCTCTTGGGGAGGTGAATTACCTACGCCAATGAGAGACCCCTTCTCCTCAGCATAGGTAGCATCTTCACTGAAGCACTACAGGAGTGTGGCCTCAGCAGCACAGCTGCATTGTTGTGGAGTTTTAAGTGTAGACAAGCCCTTAGATTGGTCCACACAAAGTAAGTGCTTGAATGATTTTATATTATAGTTAAAACCTAAAACATTTTAGCAAAGAAAATGAATGCAATTTAAAATTGTTATCTTTGACTGGCTATATCTTGTTTTACTCGTTTCATCTAAGTAGACACCTAATTAATTTTCTACGTGCCAAACACATTACGTGCAATTAAACCATTCCAAAACTGAAAACAGTTGTGCAATATGACTCAGTACGACTTTCCTTCTGTATTATACTGTAGTATCTGAGGTATAAGAATTGTATGGAATAGAGTGGGCTTGAAACAAAACCCTGGATCCAAACATCCCTGTAATTTGGGAAAGGACAGGCCTTGATCCAACCCTGCAGCTATCATCTCTCTCTGTTGTGGGCCAAACCAAATCCCAAATTGAACACCCCAAACTCTGAGGAAACTTGAATCTGAATTTTGTAGCTTGGGCCCACCTGTAACAAGAACAGTTGCCAACTCTCATGATTTTGTCACAAATCTCATGATAATTATTGTTTTCCTTACAGCTCCAGCTCCTGAAGTCAAGTGGTTACGTGATGATTTCAGCTTTCATTCTTAAAAGAAAAAGTAAGTTTCTTGCCCTTGTGGCTGTGGAGAAAGCTTCAAAATGTGACCGCCAGTGCACCCTAAAGGCCCAAAAATCAGAAGGCAAATAAAAAGAACACCAAATCTATTATTTTTACATAATCTCATGATTTTTGGCAAGGTTGACTCAGGATTTCTGAACATTTGGGGCTGGCAATACTGATCCCCTTCTATTATAAAAGGGCATAGTTATAACAGTGGCAAGAAAATAAAAGTCACAGCTTATAAGCATATTGGCATGGCTAAAATAGCTATTGGCATAGGGAAACACACCATATGAAATACTCTGTAAAATGCTGGCAAATTTTAAACATGCATGGGTGACCAATATAAGCTTTTAGAAGTCAGTAACTTTGCTGGGAAACAAAATGCCCAAGCCCCTAGGAACTCCCATGTTTCTGTGGTGATTTAACAACCCGAGCCTCAAGTCCATGAAATTTGAACTGTAATCAATGTTTTAAATTATTTAATGACATTATCATGACAGTTGGTCTCAGAACCATGGGAAGCCAACGAATAATAAAGAATTCTCCACTGGCATCTGTTGAAGAGGGGACATGTAATTGTAATGATTTCATTACTAAAGGCCAAATGACGTTCAGTCTTTGCTCTCTCTACTCATTTCGCACAGGCCACCATAAGTTGGTCAAGACTTTTAGTCACTAAACAATTCTAACCAGTGAAGTAAAAGGCTCTGAGTCCCATTACCAGTGCTTGTAGCCACATTTGCCACTTCCGGCTTTTCCTGCAACCTAAGTTCCCTGTAAGCTGCGCAACCGTGCAGCAGTCTATTTAGCGCCACGCAGGTGCTCAGGGAACCCACCCACGGACCTGCTGCGGCTGGGGTGGCTCCCCAGCCCCAACTATGCCGTGGGCTGGACCTGCTGTGGCTGGGGCGCCCCTACCCTCGTCTGAACCTGGTTGGCCCGACGTGGCCCAGCAGGGACTCAGCCACAGCCCAGGCGGCAGCCCGACCCAGACCTGTCACAGGGCGCCCCAAACCCCGAACCCAGCCCAGCCAGACCTGTGGGGGCTGGGCGCCTATCCTGCAGCCTGAGCCCCAGAGCTGCTGCAGGGAGAGAGAGCTGGGGGGAGTCCTCTCTCCCTGCAGTAACCCCAGAGCACCAGCCTGCACCCCAAACCCCTCATCCCTGGCACCACCCGAGATCCTGCACCCCCAGCCGGAGCCCTCACCCCTTCCTGCACCCCAGCCCTGAGCCCCTTACCCCCAGCCCTACTCCAGAGGCCGTACCACCAGCCGGAGCCCTCACCCCCACCTCAACCCTCTGCTTCAGCCCTGAGCCCCCCACACGCACTCCAAACCCCTCGGCCCCATCCCCACCACATTAATTTTGTTATGTGCACCAATATGAAGGTGATGTGTCACACATCACCTTCATATTGGTGTACATAAGAAAATTAATTCCGCACATGGGTGGGAAATATTAGAGGGAACACTGACTGCAACCCCTCAGGATTGTTTGTATTGTTCAAGCTTTTCCTCTGGATACATTTTTCCTTTGTCCTTTATTCTTATCATTCATCTCCTATCGGTATCTCCTCAAGCAAAGCTTTTTTAGTGTCAACCAGCAGTCCTAAGTTTCTTGCATTTCTCTGACAGCTTGAAAAATAAACATCTGAGAAACTTCTCCCAAAATCTAAAATATGAAAATTCACCAACTATCAGCTGGTAAGGCAGCTGTGAAACAGATGACCCCACTAATACCGGAAATCAAACTACAGTCTCTACTTACTGATGTTCAAGCAATTGTACCAACTTCTAAAAAGCTATTTTGATCATAGTAAACTATTCAATATGTGATCTTTCAAAAAGGAAGGATTGGTTGCTTTTTTTTAAAATGAGTTCTTGAGACAATCACAAGTAATAAAGAACTTCTTGTGCCCCCTTAGATTCCTACACAGTACCAGCTTTTTTTCCTTCCCTCCCTCCCTCTCTAGCTATACAAACTTACTTTGCCTGTCCAGCATAGTGTTCTTTCAGGCCATTTTGTTAGATACACTAGCTGACTGGTGCCCTTTAATAGACTATATTTGTTGAAAATATTCCGTTGTGATGTCAGATGTATATTATACTGCCGCTTGCCAATCAAGCATGGAATTATGATTGTTCTGGTGGGGAGCGGGGAAATGAATTCTTACTACCAGTGTCCTTGCGTGCATTCTGCTGTACAATACATATTTTCCCATGTGTACTCAACAGAAAACAGTTCCACTTCCAGGGAAAACTTGGGAGGTGTGTGGCAAATTGTAAATCCTTTAAATCATCTGTTTACCAACTAACAGTAACAAAATCCTAGGAAATTATTTTGATGCGCTTGGTATTCATGTTGGGAACAGTGTGTGTGTTTGCATCCACAAAATATTTTAGTAGTAAAAAAATAAGGCAGAAACATTTTCTTACAAGATGTTAAAATTTTCCAGCTGATAGATCACCCTTAGTCACAACATAACTATTCCATCATACGCTTATAACAGATGTATCTATTCTTGAAGGCAATATGGCAAACACCACACCTACAAGTCCATAGGAGCATTACACGGTTTGCAGATGTAGCCAACATGGGGGAGGGGGATGGCACTTTCTTGTACACATCTGTCACTTGTGGGAAAAATCCATGCTGGTGTTTTGTCAAATTGCCTCTATTAGTAATGAATACAGCTGTTTTGTGTTGGGTAATAATCAGTGTTGCAACACTTTAAGTAAATTAACTCCAGACAAAATTATGCCATGCTGTTCATGCTCAGCTGTAATTCTGATTATCCAGGGAAATGCCACTGTGCTTTTAAAAAAATGTTTAATGCAGCTGTATTTGCTTCAAGGAATGTTAAAAGAATTTGTTTTTCTCCCATGTATATTCTTCACTCTACTGCAGAGTGTGTTTTCAGACTAACACGTTTGCTCAGTCATGTAGCACAAACATTCATTTTACATAAGGCAGTATTTCTCTGTGCTTTGAGCCTGAGATTAGACTACTGGTCACCTGGGTCCTAGTTTCAACTCTGCCATAGATTCACCGCATGTCCTGAGACAAGTCCCTGCTGCTCCGTGCCTCAATTTCCCCACCAGTAAAAGGGGAATTATGACACTTACCATTAGTTAAGTATACCAAAATCTCTGGATGGAAAAGAATTATCATTAATATTACACATTCACTTGATGACTCACACTAGAATAACTCAGTGCAGGGACACTCCAGGAGATAAACTGCAAAAACTATATACCATTCTTGTACAATATGTTCATGTCTCAGCTCTCAATGAGGTTATATCAAACATGCTTTCTCAGATGCATTTCAGAGAAACATTAACAAATATTAAACCTATCTTCAAGTTAATTATGTGATGAATTTTTAAAACCAGTTGCTGTAGGCACACCACTTCTCCCTTTTGAAATGCTTGCATTACAACCTGAGCATACAGTTTTTGTATACTTTCCCCACAAAGCTCAGTTTACCACCTTTGTAAAGGTACACAAAACAAATCAAGCACAGAAGCCCTTTGTATGCCTGTTCTGGATGGATATCTTTGTGCTGTTATTGGCAAAGGCCTCCATGGACCCTCTTTCTTCAGTGACTGAATGCATCAAGAGTTTTATTTTACAGCAGACACAGTAAAATATTTAACATTACAGAAACATCATTTGCACCATTAAAATAAAATACTTGTGGTCATATTTTCATTATAAACACCATCACATTTTCAGGAGATTTACAGGCAAGTGAAAAGAATGCAAAATGTTCCCGTGGACTGATTTTATTTTTTATTTTTTGCACAGTTTTGGCAGACAGGTGGAGGTGGGGGGGGGAGGGGAACAGTAGCTGTAGGAATGCAAAATTTCTACCTGGAAATTTCCATACACACTTGATTCACTCACACAGTTCAAAGCAGAGCGGAACCATCCGATGACGTTGCCTTTAGAAATACACAAGCAGCTAATTTCTAGGGCAAAATCTGGCCTACAGTACATTTGTTTGTATTTCAAATACCACTTTGGTGGGTGCAGTTCTTATTGTCTCAAGCAGAGCCCCAAAAAAGGGGATGAAGTAGACAGAATCCTCCTCCGACTCATAGCTAAAGGATGGGACACACACACACAGCTCATCTGTGACCCTTACTATAGTCCATTGCCCTTGCAGAGCTGGCTGTGCACCAACCACTTTCCTGGCCTACACACAAACACATGCATGTCCCACCACTTGCTCCCACCTAGTGAGCTGACACAGAGTTCAGTTCCTCAGTACACACAGGGCTGTGTAGCCTTCTTACATGGCCTCTGAAGCTTGGACCCTTCCCACGCAGGGGAGTCACAGCAGCCCTACTGCTTTCGGGTGCCTACCATAGCCTCTCCACAGCAAGAAGGACTTTTCCTTTTAAGCAGAGCATCAACGGAAGCAGATTTTCAGTTTACACATTGTATTGCACTGAACAATCTGGAACTTTCCTGCTACTTCACTAGAGACAGTTTCTCTGTTTCTAAATTCACTCTAAGCAGGTTCCACTGTACAGCTCTTCCTTCTTCCTCTAACTGAAATATTGTTGGACAGTTAGTACAGGTTAGTACACAATGCAGATCCGTAACGCTCTTCCTACTTCCCTTAAGGAAATACACGGCAAAAATGCATGCATGGTCTTCTTTTTAAAAAAAATACAAAAGCTGGATAGGGAACTTCAGTATAGGGAAGAGTTTGGGTTCATGGCATATAGCAGAAACATTTACATGACAGACAGAGCCAGTGTGCTCTAAGATAGGGGTCTCAAACTCAAATGACCACGAGGGCCACATTAAGACTATTACATTGGCCCGAGGGCTGCACCACTGACCCCCGCCCCGCTGTCCCAGCCCCACCTCCACTTCACCCCTTCTGTGAGGCTCCGCCCCGCCTCTTCCCTGCCCCCATTCCAACCCCTTCCCTGAAATCCCCACCCCAACTCTCCCCCCTCCCTGCCCCCCAAGGGGTGCAGGAGGGGTGCAGGGTGCAGCAGGGGGCTCAGGGAAGGGGGTTGGGGTATCCGTCTTATTATCTATCCCTTTCCTAATGCTTCTGTAGCCAGACAGCCAGCCCCCCCCTCAGACCAGCATTGCTGGAAACACACGGGAACCAAAATAACAGGGCACTCAACATAAATTCCAGCACAGCCTTTGAAGCTGTGAGAAGCACAGGTGTGCTGTGACAATGTGCCTCTGGGAACATATACAACGATTAGGCTCACAGCAGACAGAGAAGCTGTGACAGACATGGCTCTTAGCCCCTACTAAATAGCGTGATGCACACACCCCAACATCCTAGGTGGGAAAATATTTACCCTGATAAAAGAAGTGTCCAGTAGTCGAAACTTATTGTTTCTCCCTTGCAAGTGTGAACTACTCTTGCGAGAGCTGGCGTCGCCCAGACAGACCAGCCCCAATTTGGCATAAGAAAGGAGAAAGAGAATAAAGGAGTACAGAGGTATAAGTATGGGACCTACAGCACCATGATTTTTGAGTGCTTTTCACTATCTATCTGCTGGTCAGATAAGTGACAGCCTCCCAAGGCTTCTGCAGCTAAGAGGGTCCCTAAGCCTTGTCCCTTATTCGTCTTTCCGCGGAATTGAGTGACCGATCCTGGCTTGGCACCGCTGGAATCGAGAGATGCAAGGAGGGTAAGAAGCACCCACACCTGATCTCCTATCTTTAGTGTACACATATTTTGAAATAGAGCTCTATACTTTATTTTCTTTCTTTGGGATTGTGGCTTCAGTTTTGTAACTTGTTTGTGTGTGTAACATCTCTACATTTAAATAAGTAGGCACTAGCAATTTTGTAACCACATGATTAGAATCTAGTTTAATAAATTTTGGTAACCATTGTGCATAAGCCTGACTTGTTTCTCTGGTTTACTGTAAAGCAGCCAACACAATTAAAGAACCTCAGCCGTTTTGGCTATAAAGCCTGGCCATTAGGTGAGAGTACTAAGAGCCTAGCGTTGAGTTGTGCCGCCTCCACGGGGCAAACTCTTGGGGCACCTGTCAGTCAATCCTGGCTGCCCGCTGCGAAGGAGCTCTGAGCTCTAGCAGTTAAAGTCACGGGTGTGGAGAGGCTCTTAGTGCTGCCATTGGAGCACCTGTCAGTCAGTGTTGACTGCCCGCTGCGAAGGAGCTCTGAGCTCTAGCAGTTAAAGTCACGGGTGGTTAGGACCTTGGGGCATCCGTCAGCCTAGCCCGGGCTGCCCGCCGCGAAGGGACAGTGCGTCCTAGCGGTTAAAGTCACGGATGGTATAAACGGGCATAGCTGGCACCTCACCAAACATCCCTGGCCATCGGCTAACAGCTTCCTAACATTCTGTTAGCCTTTTTGACTGCCACTCCACATGGAGCGGATGTTTTCGGAGAACTAGCCACGACTCTTGCATCTTGTGGAGTCTTTACACCTGTGCAAAGAGAGCACAGTGGGGCTTGTCTACACGTACAGTGCTGCAGTGGCACAGGTGCAGCTGTGCGGCTCTAGTGATTTAGTGAAGATGCTAGCCGAAGGGAGAGCTATGAGGTGGTAGCTATGAGAAAAGAAACATAGTGCTGTCCAGAGAGGGGGTTAGGTCAGTATAACTACATCACTCAGGGGTGTGGATTTTTCACACCCGAGTGACATAGTTATACCAACTTAAGTTTGTAGTGCAGAGCTTGCCTAAAGCATTGCCATTCTGATTTGGTTATGTTTTATATGCATTTTGCACGAGTGAAAATGACTATACAACGTGTAGTATGCAGTGTTGTTGTAGCAGTGTTGGTCCCAGGACATTAGAGAGACAAGGTGGGTGAGTCAATAACTTTTACTGGACCAACTTGAGAGAGACAAACTTTCAAGTTAACACAAAGCTCTTCTTCAGGTCTAGGAAACTAACTCCAAGCGTCAGTGCTAAATACAAGATTTGAACAGATTGTTTAGCATACATAGTGGACACATATTTCAAGGGACCTTTCAAGGTGAAGTGGCCCATTAATACCCCTCCAATGATTGGCAGGAAAGGAAGGGGGGAAAGCAACTGGGGGTTGTAATAAGCCATAAATCCAGTGTCTCTGTTCAAACCATGACTTTTAGTATCTTGCAAAGTTATGAATTTAAGCTCCCAGGCTAATCTTTTGAAAGCCTTGTGCAGGTTTCCTTTGAGGATGCGGACTGACAGGTCAGATATAGAGTGATCACTTTGTAACAAGTGTTTACCTACAAGTGACGGGGTGGTTTTCTCTTATCTTTTTCCTGTGTAAGTTCATTTACCCACAAAGTTACTATAGGAGGATGAGGTATACCACATGTTGTGATAGGCATGTGTAGAAGGATCCATGAATCTTGAAAGGTGTAGGGATCAGTTCCTAAAGAGGAATTCGAAGCTTCAATACCATTACAAGAAGACTACAAATGCATTAGAAAGGACTGCTCATATCTTTTGAAAATCTCTGCTACAAGGCTGCTGGAAACACTAACATAAATATGAAAACCAAGATCTGAGAACTAACCCTCCTTATCTGCAACATTATGCTGATCTGAGAGTGAAACAGCCAACCACAGTGAACAAGTGTGATTACAATGAAAAATCGAGGTTATTGTGAGGGTTACTTTTTCTTGGTTTTCCCTATGCACAGTGCACTATTATACTACATGAACACACAAGACAACAGGCAATGAAGGCCTCTTTGGGCAAAGAGACAATTTTTCATTATCCAACTATTGCACCTGGGTCATTGCAGCATAAGACTTTTTGCTTACCCATTGTAATATCTATTCCCAGACATCACAGCTGGTTGGACTGAGAGGGGTGATTTTTTTTGCTTTCATTAATTGTATTTGCACCTATGAAAATATTTCTACATCAAATAAACCAGTTACTGCTTATTTTAAATTAACATTTTACACCTTTGTTTTAAGTAGGTAAAACAATTTAATAATAAAAAAAACCTGTTGGAGAAAGTTTCTAAAGATAAAATGCAGTTTGTGCAAATGTAACAACCTGTTAAATATGAATTAACAAGATCAACCATATCATTTGCTTGACACACCCATCCAGGATACCATGGAAAATAAACTAATACAAAACAATGTGCACTTGCTCTTTGCTGTATTAGAGATGGCCACAAATGGAGATGAGACACGGGGCCGGGTGGGTCAGTAATCTGAGGTGACACTGAGTATTCTCTCTCACACGTGATTGGCTGGCTGGCTCTTGTTCACATGCTGAGGGTCTAACTGATCACCACACGGAGGGTCCAAAAGCAGTTTCCCTGACTGGCACTGACCTTAGGGGTTTTTGCCTGCCTGTGCTGCATGGAGTGCGGGTCACTTGCTACGATTCTCTGGGTATATCTCACTTACTCGAGTCCCTGCCATTGTATGGGCCTCATGAATTGGTGCACCGTGGTCACTCCTATTCTCTGTCTGTGGCCCCTAACCATCTAGTCTCTTGTGGGCTGTAATACTTTGGTCTAATTTTGTTTGCTGGGTTTAGTGTGAAGGTGCCGGGTAGTGTTGATGGCCAGGAGGTAAGACCAGATGATCTGGTGGTCCTTCCTGGTATTAAATTCTATGTCTCAAAAGGAAATTCAAATGAATGTTTGCACCTCAGTTGCAAATCTATCCTATTGCGTCTGAGTAAAGTAGTTCACATTATGCAGCATACATACGAGTAAAATCAAGAAGGATTAAGTGTGAAATAATAGATACCTAAGACCTACAATGTGCTATTCATCCATAGATCTCAAAGTGCTCTGCCAAAGGTGAGAAAGCATCATTATTTCCCATTATGCATATGGTGAAACTAGGCACAAAAGGGTTAAGTGAACTGTCCTGTCATGCGTGAACTAGCAACAATGCCAGGAACAGAACCTAGGTCTTCTAACTCCAGGTCCTATGATCCTGCCATTGTACTATGCTGTCTCCACTATCAATCTAACTTTATATATACTTGGTTCATCATTTTGTCTCAATTTGAACATGACACTTATAGAATATAATTAACACTATGGTGTAGTTAGTTGAACATGTGACGGTTCCCCTCCCCACTACCTTATATGTTGGTGTCATTTTGGGAACAATTCAAGAAATCCTACTCTTGTTGAATGAGTGGGTGGCAAAAAGCATTTCCCTAGAGAAGATGATTTTCTGGCTGAATTGGCCAATCCATGAAATTGTTTTTAATTATTTTGTCTTGGCTAAGCAGCCAGGAAATTTGTGACTCATCCTTATGGCCTTTCCAAGTTGGGGTACAAACTGTCACATAAGTCGCTGCTGTAAACAAAACTGGCCTGCTTTCAAGAACATTCCTTCGTGAAAATGTTTAGCCTACAGTTTTACATTTTATAACTTCTCTAAAAGATCTCAAGCAAGATTTCTCATTTGATACTTTAAGGCAGCCCTTCACTGTGCTCAGAATGATGCAACGCAATCCAAAGTAATTCTCAGGCAACCCTTAAAAACTCTTTACTACAAGATCTGTTATGCACCTCTGACCAGGCTTCAACACTGACTTTATTGTTGTAAAGAGCCTTGAAGAGGTATGTGAATGAAGAGGTAGAGAAGTACAGTGTTGGGCTCAGTGATGGAGAACCTGAAATATTAACACAGTTGGCCGAGCATGGCACAAGCAGGGATATGTTTCTTAAAGGCCTCAGTCACCAGTCTTTTACAGCATTGCATGTCATCCTGTTAGTCAAACTACAAAACTTGTATATAATGATAGCAGGCCATGCTTCAAGTCTTTAAAGTATCAGTCAAGCAAGCCACACAGTTATAGAGTAGGGTTGCCAACCCTCCTGGTTTCGCCGGGAGTGTCCTGGAGTCGGGCTCTATCTCCCAGTTTGGCTACTGACGCCAAACCAGGACATTTTAGGCCGCTAAACCTCCAGCAGTGCAGTGGGGCTAAGGCAGGCTCCTTGCCTGCCCTGGCCCCGTGCCACTCCCAGAAGAGGCTGGTACCTCCCTGCAGCCTGTGGGGGCGGGAGGGTGAGAGGGGCACAAGGGGTCTCTGCGCACTGTCCCCCACCCTGAGCTTCGGGGGCAGTGCCTGTGGGTGTGGGCAGCACACGGAGCCCCACCCCTACCCCAGGGATGTGCTGGCCCCTTGGAGTGGCGCGGGGCCCGGGCAGGCATGGAGCCTGTCTTAGCCTCACTATGCTGCCGACCGGGAGCCAACCGAGGTAAGCGCTTCCCACCCAGAGCCTGCACCCCGCTCCCTTTCCTGCACCCCCAACCCCAGGCTCAGCGCAGGGCCCCCTCCCACACTCCAAACCCCTCGGCCCCAGCCCAAAGCCCACACCCCAACTCTCTGCCCCAGCTCGGTGAAAGTGAGTGAGCATGGGGAAAAGCAAGCGATGGAGGGAGGGGGGATGGAGTGAGCAGGGCGGGCCTTGGAGAAGGGCAGGACAGGGGCAGAGCCTCAGGAAAGGGGCAGAAAAGGGGGTGAGGCAATGGTGTTTGGGTTTGTGTGATTAGACAGTTAGCAACCCTACTGGGGAGATATAGCTGGCGGTGCTGAGGGACTGTGGAAAGTGCTGAGAGAGGAGAATCAGGCCTACCATATGCAAGAGGGACTAGGAGACTTCTTGGTTTCTGAAAACACTTTGCATACACTGTTGACACCCACACCACACTCAAGAGGCCTCTGAATGCTGTGCAAGACTGGGACATTACTATGCGATTGGCGTTACTGTAACACAATTATTATTATTGCTACAAAAGATAATAGTATCTACCACAAACCTGCCATCAGTTACTCCTTGCCTGTCCAATGTCTTGTCATGTTTTGTGATAAGACTGTATGTTTCCATACAGAATTTTGAAAAGGTCAGAGTTTAATTCAAATTCTGCCACCTGTTAGACCACTCCTTGAAAAATCTGCTATCACCCTGGTGTACATATGAAGTGACAGATTTTGAACAACACTTATCTGGAGACTTGAATGGTTCTCAATATAAATTTTGTGTGTTTTGAATACTAAAAACTCGAATGAGGAGACTTTATGCACGTCGCTGAGAACCTACTCGCACAAGTCATCTCTTTGATGTGAACAGAACTACTGGCATAAGTCAATTCTCACCAGCACACTTGGGTCCAAAGCATCACTCGGAACAACACTTAGCCCGCCTAGTGTCTTTCTGACGTTCTGTATTGGGCAATAAAACTTCTTATTTATGGATAACTTCCTAAAACAAAAGGTCTATTACAGAACTAGGAGAGACTCCCTCGAAATCTGCCTTTAATATAACAAGACATTTGCAGCAGATTAAGGGACAAGGATACCACATTATTTCCTCCTCATGCTATCATCTGAGGGAAGAGGAAAACATAGTTCAGGAACCTCTGTGATGTTCACTTCATGGTATTTAATGTTTTAACTCTTTTGGGGCACAGTGGATGAGGCCAATACCCCCAGATCCCAGAGAAGGGAAAACACTCTGAAATAGTGCAGTTCTATTCCCTTTTGCTATTTGAGGATGTTTTCAGTCCCATGTTGCTCTTCTGTGTTCCACTCTGCACCTGACAGCTAAGGAAAGCAAATAAATATGGCATGAGTTCTCAGACTGGGCACCATGACTCCCAGGGAGTAATGAACTGATATCAGGAGGCTGCACTCACCTTGACCTTCCCCTTAATGCTAAATAGAAGGGGGATGCCAACCAGATGGATGGAAGCGGCATCTGATTGGGTTCTTGGCATGTACTCCTTGGGGAATTCTGCACCACTCCGCGTGTGCAGAATTCATGTCCCCCGAAGATTTCTTTACTTTCCTGTAGAAAAATGATTTTCTGATAGGGAAGCAAAGGGAAGCTGCAAGAGCAGTCACACACCACACCCTAGCTGTGCAGGTACATCATTTCAGGCACCCGGAGCAGCTGGCAGACAGGTAAATCACCACAGGGCTGGGGACACCCCAGTCAGCGGCTCCTATCCTGAGCCGGGTTCAGCTGCTAGTTCCAGCTGGGCTGGAGGCAGGAGAGGATGGGACTTCTTCTTCCCCTGCAAGGAGTGGCTGGGGCTGTGTCAGGCCCACCCACAGAAACCTCCCCCAGCTGCAGAAAGCTCAACATCCTCCCCTAGTTCCTGCCCCCATCGCTCCTCAGCTGTCGGGGGAGGGGTCGCTCAATGGGGAGCTGCTCTTCCCTCCACCCAACCCCTGTGCATCTGGACCTCCCATAGCCAGACACCCCCACCAAACCTCCCCCTTACACTCAGAACCCCCCTAGCCCTCCATACATGAACTCCACCTCACTGAACCTCAACCCTGCATCTGGAGCTCTCCTGCCTCCAGACCCCCACCCCTGCACCCAGACCATCCCCCACTGAACTCCCTGCATTCAACCCCCCTCGACAAGACACACCCTTGCACCCCTTTGAGCCCCCACATCCAGACCCCCATGCCACTGACCCTAACTAGCTGCACCCAGACCCCCATCCCACCAAGCTCCACTCCCTCAGCACCCAGATCCCCGTGCTGAGACCCTCACACCCAGACTCCTCTGCTGATCTCCAACCACTTTCACTTGGAACTCCTTCAACGAGCCTCTGTGCATCCAGATCCCCTACACCTAGACTCTCCACTGAGCTGCCTGTACCCAGATTGTCCCAAACAGAATCCTCTCTTCCCACACCTGGATTCCCCCCACACTTGGATCCTGCCTGGTTGAGCCTGCCTGCCCCACACCCGGTATGCAGTGTGGCAGGGCCCCAGAGTGTTTCTGGGGCAGGCCGAGGCCTTGTGCTGTGTCAGGGTTAGGTGCAACCTCACCACTAAATCTGTATCCCAGGGGTGGGTGGTGGGGAGGCCGCAAGGTGATCCCCACTTTCATACAGCCCATGGCCTGCGCTCCCCACTGCCATGCTGGAGCCTCTGCATTTATTTTTTGATAAATAAAACTTGCAGAATTTTAAAATATTGTGCGAAGAATTTTTAATTTTTTGGCACAGAATGCCCTCA
Source organism: Chelonia mydas (assembly GCF_015237465.2). Taxonomy (NCBI): domain Eukaryota; kingdom Metazoa; phylum Chordata; order Testudines; family Cheloniidae; genus Chelonia; species Chelonia mydas. Next base: position 15,367,841 of record NC_057855.1, read on the forward strand.
GGAGTATGGTATGGAAAGGGCTTGGGAAGCACTGAAATAGAACAGTATCTAGCCATCTTTATATTTCTGATCAAAACACTAGACAGTGTTTATTTTATTAGGGGTAACTTCATTGACTGAAGTATTGTTAAGTTAGGCCAAATCTAGAAACAGTAGTTAGCACTTACTTCACTAAATAGATGCAGCTAGTTAACTAAAAAGAGATTAATTGTTATGACAATTGTACTTCAATGAGACCTCAGTTATTAGAATTGTAAGTAATTCTGTACTGGAAGCATTTTGAAAAAAAGCCATCAGAATGTTCTACATGTTAGAGAAAAAAACCTTCCAGTATAGAGTAATAACCACACCCTCTCCAAAAAAGCACTTTGCAGGCCAAGATTCCTTGGCTGGGAAAGTATAGTAAAGCACTCCATTAGAAAGTTAAAAAAAACTCTCTCACAAGCAGAGGATACCAAATCACTGAGGAGAAAAATCCTGTCCTTTAGGCTGAATATTTCTCTTCTCTTCTCAAAAAATATGACCAGGTAAAAGACACATTTTAAAATTTAAACAAATTCTGGTGCCCTGGAACACCATGATCTAGTGATATAGTGTATCACAAATTGAATATGAGCCAATAACATGATGCACTTTTGAAAAAGGCAAACATCATTCCAGGGTATATTAACAGGCGTGTTCTAGGTAGGACACAGGAGATAATTGTTCTGCTGTACTCTGCAGCAGTGAGGCCTCAGCTGGAGTGCTGTGTCCAGTTCTGGGCAAAGATGTGGACAAATGTGGAAAGTCCAGAGGTGAGCTAGAAAACCTGACCTATGACAAATGATTAAAAACCTGGGCATATTTAATCTTGCGAAAAGACGACCCTGGAAAGGGGGGAGCGGGGGGCGGACACCTGGTAAAAGTCTTCCAATATGTTAAGGCTGGTTACAAAAGGGACAGTGATCAATTGTTTTCCATGTCCACAGAAGGTACAAGAAGTAGTTGGCTTACTCTGCAGCAAGGGAGATTTAGGTTAGACATTAGGAAAACCTTTTTAACGATAAGGATAGCTAAGTACTGGAAGAGGCTTCCAAGGGAGGTTGTGGAATCCCCATCACCGGAGGTTTTTAAGAAAAGGTTGGACAAGCAATGGTCAGGGATTGTCTAGGTTTACTTGGTCCAGCGCAGGGGGCTGGACTTGATGACCTCTCAAGGTCCTTTCCATTCCTACATGCCTATGATTGATAGAAGGGGGCACTGGCCCCCATAAAAATAAGCAGAGAGGAGAAGGGGATCCAAAGAAGAAAAAACCTCAATGAATTAAAATGAGTTATGAATAGAGCAAAGGGGAATGACACAGGTACATGCCTGAGAGACATAGAATCATAGAATATCAGGGTTGGAAGGGACCTCAGGAGGTCATCTAGTCCCTGCTCAAAGCAGGACCGATCCCCAATTAAATCATCCCAGCCAGGGCTTTGTCAAGCCTGACCTTAAAAACTTCTAAGGAAGGAGATTCCACCACCTCCCTAGGTAATGCATTCCAGTGTTTCACCACCCTCCTAGTGAAAAAGTTTTTCCTAATATCCAACCTAAATCTCCCCCACTGCAACTTGAGACCATTACTCCTTGTTCTGTCATCTGCTACCACTGAGAACAGTCTAGAGCCATCCTCTTTGGAACTCCCTTTCAGGTAGTTGAAAGCAGCTATCAAATCCCCCCTCATTCTTCTCTTCCGCAGACTAAACATCCCCAGTTCCCTCAGCCGCTCCTCATAAGTCATGTGTTCCAGTCCCCTAATCATTTTTATTGCCCTCCGCTGGACTCTTTCCAATTTTTCCACATCCTTCTTGTAGTGTGAGGCCCAAAACTGGACACAGTACTCCAGATGAGGCCTCACCAGTGTCGAATAGAGGGGAACGATCACGTCCCTCGATCTGCTGGTAATGCCCCTACTTATACAGCCCAAAATGCCATTGGCCTTCTTGGCAACAAGGGCACACTGTTGACTCATATCCGGCTTCTCGTTCACTGTAACCCCTAGGTCCTTTTCTGCAGAACTGCTGCCTAGCCATTCGGTCCCTAGTCTGTAGCGGTGCATTGGATTCTTCCGTCCTAAGTGCAGGACTCTGCACTTGTCCTTGTTGAACCTCATCAGATTTCTTTTGGCCCAATCCTCCAATTTGTCTAGGTCCCTCTGTATCCTATCCCTACCCTCCAGCGTATCTACCTCTCCTCCCAGTTTAGTGTCATCTGCAAATTTGCTGAGGGTGCAATCCACACCATCCTCCAGATCATTTATGAAGATATTGAACAAAACCGGCCCCAGGACTGACCCTTGGGGCACTCCATTTGATACCGGCTGCCAACTAGACATGGAGCCATTGATCACTACCCGTTGAGCCCGACAATCTAGTCAGCTTTCTATCCACCTTATAGTCCATTCATCCAGCCCATACTTCTTTAACTTGTTGGCAAGAATACTGTGGGAAACAGTGTCAAAAGCTTTGCTAAAGTCAAGGAGCAACAAGTCCACTGCTTTCCCTTCATCCACAGAACCAGTTATCTCGTCATAGAAGGCAATTAGATTAGTCAGGCATGACTTGCCCTTGGTGAATCCATGCTGACTGTTCCTGATCCTCTCCACTAAGTTCTTCAGAATTGATTCCTTGAGGACCTGCTCCATGATTTTTCCAGAGACTGAGATGAGGCTGACTGGCATGTAGTTCCCAGGATCCTCCTTCTTCCCTTTTTTAAAGATGGCCACTACATTAGCCTTTTTCCAGTCGTCCGCGATTTCCTCCGATCGCCATGAGTTTTCAAAGATAATGGCCAATGGCTCTGCAATCACATCCGCCAACTCCTTTAGCACTCTCGGATGCAACGCATCCGGCCCCATGGACTTGTGCACGTCCAGCTTTTCTAAATAGTCCCGAACCACTTCTTTCTCCACAGAGGGCTGGTCACCTCCTCCCTATGCTGTGCTGCTCAGTGCAGTAGTCTGGGAGCTGACCTTGTTCGTGAAAACAGAGGCAAAAAAAGCATTGAGTACATTAGCTTTTTCCACATCCTCTGTCACTAGGTTGCCTCCCTCATTCAGTAAGGGGCCCACACTTTCCTTGACTTTCTTCTTGTTGCTAACATACCTGAAGAAACCCTTCTTGTTACTCTTAACATCTCTTGCTAGCTGCAACTCCAGGTGTGATTTGACCTTCCTGATTTCACTCCTGCATGCCCGAGCAATATTTTTATACTCATTCCTGGTCATTTGTTCAATCTTCCACTTCTTGTAAGCTTCTTTTTTGTATTTAAGATCAGCAAGGATTTCACTGTTAAGCCAAGCTGGTCGCCTGCCATATTTACTATTCTTTCTACACATCGGGATGGTTTGTCCCTGTAACCTCAATAAGGATTCTTTAAAATACAGCCAGCTCTCCTGGACTCCTTTCCCCCTCATGTTATTCTCCCAGGGGATCTTGCCCATCAGTTCCCTGAGGGAGTCAAAGTCTGCTTTTCTGAAGTCCAGGGTCCGTATTCTGCTTCTTTCCTTTCTTCCTTCTGTCAGGATCCTGAACTCTACCATCTCATGGTCACTGCCTCCCAGGTTCCCATCCACTTTAGCTTCCCCTACTAATTCTTCCTGGTTTGTGAGCAGCAGGTCAAGAAGAGCTCTGCCCCTAGTTGGTTCCTCTAGCACTTGCACCATGAAATTGTCCCCTACATTTTCCAAAAACTTCCTGGATTGTCTGTGCACCGCTGTATGGCTCTCCCAACAGATATCAGGGTGATTGAAGTCTCCCATGAGAAAAAGGGCGTGCGATCCAGTAACTTCTGCGAGTTGCCGGAAGAAAGCCTCGTCCACCTCATCCTCCTGGTCTGGTGGTCTATAGTAGACTCCCACCACGACATCACCCTTGTTGCTCACACTTCTAAACTTAATCCAGAGACTCTCAGGTTTTTCTGCAGTTTCATACTTGAGCTCTGAGCAGTCATACTGCTCCCTTACATACAGTGCAACTCCCCCACCTTTTCTGCCCTGCCTGTCCTTCCTGAACAGCTTATATCCATCCATGACAGTGCTCCAGTCATGTGAGTTATCCCACCAAGTCTCTGTTATTCCAATCACATCAAAATTCCTTGACTGTGCCAGGACTTCCATCTTCCAACCAATGCCAAACACACCAGCATATAGGAAAGATTTGGGGTGAGCCACAGAACCGCCCACTGGGTCTGTGATTACATGGATCTAGTGGTTGGGAACCTCGGTAAAAACTGAAGCAGCAACTGTAAAAAAGCTGCACTGCAACCTGTCTACAGCCTTCCCATAAATGGGGTAGTTTTCTTTCCCTCACACCTGGCATCCACAAAGCATAGTAGGAGGGAACAGCACCAACGGCACTTATTATTGGGGAAAAATGCGTCACATAAGAATCTGAACACAGTGGTAAAGTATGTTAGTTTTCAAAAGATATATCGCAATATATAAACACCACATTACAAACACAAAAACAAGTGCCATCAGGGAACAGCTAAACAAATCCATCCTAAGAGGTGATGTCTCAGTTAAACTGAGCTGGAGATTTGCCATTGTTTTCCATTAGACTTAGGCCCTGGATGCAATAGAAGTATCACCTATCTATAAATTATTGCATCAAAATACATAAATATTCATAATGGTGTTATAATGTACAAAATAAAGAATAGGTATCCAGATTATGAAAGGAATCAACAGCATGTTCTTAAAGTACGATATTTTCTTCACCTGACATTTAGTTGTTTAGTTGTTCCTGACATTTTGGCCATCATTCAGCTCTTACGAGGAAAGAGCAGAGATAATAAAATCTTTAAACCCAAAAGAAAGCTTCAGGAACAGCTTGATAAAACAATTACGTGTTCCTGACACATAACATTTCCTTTCTGAGACTTTCCCAAGTGGAAATTTTGGAAACCAAGCACAAAGTGTTTAAGTCGCAATTAAATTGTTAAACAGGGATCAAAGTAAGACATTATATGAATTACTCCCTAATTGACTGCATTTGTAGTAGAGCCATGCAAACTGCTATAATAATATTGACTGTATGCTTTATACAAAACGTGTGTTCTCATCGGACATACAGCTCAATGCACAATAAACACCAGTGCCTCATAAGTAATGTAATGTTGCCCAACAAAACACATGCTTGCAACCTCTGCACGATACCTGCACTTAATTTTCTGGAAGTTAGTTTTCCTACCAACATTTCAGACCTATGTCATCTGTGACTACTACTCCAGAGACCAAGAGATCACTTTTCTTGGGAACCTTCTCAAGTTAACTCTGAGTCTTATTTCCAGGGAAGTGAAAATACTTTCATTGACTAAAGGCTTTTAGGTCTACAGTTTATGGCCCAAACAAAGGCAATAAAATGTGACAGGAATCTAATTATATTCATAATTTACTTTTCATGAAAAATTCACGCAAATAGGGGCATCAGAGAGAAAAAGAAACATGAATAATAGGATAAAGATGTGTTTATTACAATCATTGGGGAGATTTTCTTTCTTTTTTTTTTTTTTTTAAGCCTCAGGCTATTATTTATCACTGGATATCTGACTGCATCTTGTCTTCATTGTGTCTAGTCTCCAGGCCCCAATCCTGCAATCTGAGCCATGTGGGTGGTTCCTGAAGTCTGCAAGGAGCCTCGTTATAGTCAGTGGGTTTCCACATGCACACAGGAGTAGGCATGCATGGATCATATTGCTGGATATGGGCCTTGGATTGTAAGATTTTTAGGGCAGGCTCTTTGTATAAAATTAACAGGGTGCTTGGTGCTGTGTAGTAAATCTAAATAAATAAATAAATAAGGTTAATAAGAAACCACATATTTGTAGTTTGCAGCTTTTTAAAAAAAAAAAAAAAAAAGAAGGAAAGAGCAAGACATCCACAATCTGTACAAAAGCTTCCATAACACAACTCTGCATGTCACTAAGCTTGTCCAATTTTAAAAAAGCCACCCACATACAACTTGTTCTTTTTGTGTCTTTTAAATTTTTCTTTACATGGAATTTGCAACTGACACTAACTTACCCTAAGGCTATACAAATACAAAACACAAATCTTTATCTGACAGCTGAGTATAATTGATAATTGAAGCTGTGTTTATAAAGCTAACTTTGTGCTGCAATTCTATCACAAGCTAAACAGGGTCAGGCCAGGTCAGTAATAGGAGTGGAGAGCTCCAGGGAAAATGCAGGTTGCTGCAGGAACTGTTATTGACAATTCAGTAGACCAGTGCAGTATCAAGATCATACCCCAGCACGGTGCTAGGGGCCACAGTGCTATGTTTAAAGGAGATTTAAAACAAAGATCCCGACTACTTGTGGTTATGAAAGATACTACGATGCTTCATGTCAGTAAATAGTTTAGGTGTTCTGGGCAAATTACAACACAACACACGTAATTACATTCTGCTTGCCAATCTGTACACTGTATATGCTCCCTCAGAAAGACACAGTATCAGTCTTCACTTTCTGTCCTGAACTGTTGTGTAGAGTTCTGCATTGTTATGGCTCAGTCCTGCTCCCACTGAAGTTATGGCCAAACTCCTATTGATTTTAATGGGGAAAGGCTCAGACATTAAAATGGCTGACTTGTTCATCCTGCAAAGCACTATAATCAAAACAGGCAATGGTAGCTGAGAACTACTACCATTCAGAGAGCTCTTTAAGTGAAACACCATTTCACTACCTGTAAATTAAAGAAACACCACTGAAAGAATCCAAGGCCCTTTTCCTTCACTTCCCCTTGGCCTGATAATCTAGAAGTAGTCCAACGGCAAGAAGCAAACAAGAGTCTCAGTTCCGCCCAGATACCCAGCTCCCAGTTTGTCTTGTAAAGTAAGATGTCTCCTAGTAAGGTGTGTAATAACTACATCAACTGCAATCACAATGAGAGAGTTTCTGTAAAGTGGGAGTTAGAGCAATTTTTCTAGTCAACATCCTTTGGGCCTCCTACGTACACACCAGAAGTAAAAACAGTAATATGGTAATTCTTTAGCACTAAATGCTGAAGGCACCACCTGACAGGATGGCACAGTCTGCTCCAGCTATTTTAAAATAGAAAAAGCAGCAGCAACCAAAGCATCTAGGCGCCAAGAAAATTACGATACTATTAATTATACGAATCAAGTTTCTTGATATGCCTGCAGGATTAAAGTGGGACTTGTTTTAGTTGGATTTCATACATTAACACAACTGGTTTCAACTTAACTGTTCTTCAAAATTGTATTTCACAGTTCTTTGACCAATTAGCCACAAATTAGGCTCATTCCATTTTGCAGCTGACTGATAAATGTTCAAAATATGAGAATTGTCCCTCAAGAGAAACCAATTACTTCTTACTTGTTAAATACTCTTAACACACCCTTTTGTGAAAATCCTGTAGGCAAACTACCCAACGTTTCCTCACCATTTGTAAATTGTTACCAAAGACAGGAAGGAAGCTCTAGCCTATGGCATAGAAACAGCCATGCTTGACTAACACGGTTTGAAGTACCTGATGGCCAAGTAACTGTAGTTCTAAAACTAATTAGGATTACCAGTCATTGCATATAAATAAAAATGGTCTTTAAAATATCCATTTGATTTAGAATATACCTTTCTCAAGCATTTTGGAAATAGGGCCCAAAGAAATAGATGCAGGGAATTGGAATGCAAAAGTTATTAGTCCTTCCCCACTTCCACCCTGCCTGTAGCTTCTCTCTCAGTTCAAAGCTCTTAGTTTGAACAATTGAGAATGACTGGCATTGTGTTTTTGTTCCCTCTCTAGGCACAGCTCCAGTATTCGCAACATAATTCCGCCAGAAATTTACAAAAAATGTTGTTATGAGATAATATCTTCTGCTGGGAGTTAAATAATATTTTACACTGTTATACCATATTCACCTATGAAGACATCAGCAGCGGTATAAGTGGTGTCGGGAGCACACATCCTTCTAAACCTTTGATTCCTTGTTTTTATAAGGATTATATGATCTATGACTGGCCTCATTTCACAGTACCACTTTCATGTTCCAGTGGTTTTGAGATTACAGTACAAATGCAAATCAGCTCTCAAAGTAATAAACAGATCTCACAATTTACACAAGAGCTGGCATAACGGGTTATGTTTTGTTGGTCAACCCTGGTGACCTGCACCACATTCTCTATTACCACACATCACAGCCACATACAGAACCTGTAGCCAAACACACGTTTAAACTGTAAAGATTACTATCAGAAGCTTCCAACCCACATGCTCATTTACTTTGTATTTGCAAGTTTCCAGATTTTCTGTTAAGTCACGAGAATTCTATTAAACTTTATCACTCACTTTCAAGTAACACCTCAAGGCTCAAAAAGACACTAGGTATTAGAATACAATTCTGGCCATTTAAGCGATTTTTAAGGCTGGAAAATATCCTGGCAACACAACAGGAAAACAACTTGTCAAAATACAAGCTGGAGAAGGAGGAGAAGTGGTAACCTATTTCCTTTATGCTTGTGCAATTTCTGAAATAGCATAAATACAAAGGCAAGGCAGATGTAGTGACTTCATCTCAATGCCATCCAATGAGCACTTTTCTTATTTTTCTCAGACTATTCTGAATAGCTATTAGAAGAATGAGTGCCAGTGATGATTGTCTAAAGGCCTCGTCTTCACTGCTAAAAAGGTGTGTTTTTTACCTGAGGGTAACTAACTAACAGCTGTCTCCAGGTAAAAACAGAGTTTTACCATTTGGCAGTTTACAAGATAAAATTCAAGTGCCTTCTCTCCACTATGTTTTTACTTTGGGACAGCCCATATACATTAGTTACCCAGAAGTAAAAAATGTACCTTTTTTGGCAGTGAAGACGAGGCCTAAGGGCTTGTCTGCGTGGTCCATTAGTGCGCACCAGTGGGATGCGAGTTCTAGTCTGCACCAGCGTGTTGTGTACTAACTGGTCTACGTGGACCCTGCTGGCATATACTAAAAGTTCCCTAGTGTACATTTTCTGTACATTAAACTGTACCAAATTCTAGGTGGGATCACTTTCGCTCTCATAATGTTTCTTTAACCTCCAGGTGATCCTATATCATCATGAGGAACACATACAACTTCTCAGAACATAACTATAGAGCATCACCTGGAGGTCACACAAACGTTCTGAGAGTGAAAGTGACATGATTGAAACACTCAGAGTGGAAGTGATACAATTCACTTCATCATCACAGTCAAGTGCTACAGCAGAGACTTTTAACATGTGGCATGTATTTCTTTTTGATGGTGTGTATAAGTTTGAGTACATTTAAAATCCAGCAAAACATAATTTTTCCATCAAGATGTTTTCAAGGCAATTCAATTCATGCAAAAATATGACACTGCCGGGAGGTATCACTGATACAAGTCCTGACTTGTCTCGGGCCTTTAGGGACATTAATACAAAAAGCCCTTATAAAGTTGAGTGGCATTGTGCTTCCCCATGTCCCCAATCCACAAGTCCTACCTGGGTTCCATGATGAGCTGACAGAAGTTCTTGAATTGCTCCATGATATCTCTCCCACCACTGAACATAGTGATCTCAGCCTTGTCTAAAGTTTGAGGGCAGCCTTAGTTCCCCAGAATTTTCAATGCAAACCCCATAGTGTCACCAGCATGTTCCTAACAGAGGCTTTGGGATAAGCCTTGGCTGTATTTGGAAGGTCTGGTAAGTTATTCCAAGTGGGTGACTCGTGTTAAAAGCACAGAACCTTTTAGTTTGTATTTGGCTGGGATAAGATTTTGCCTACAGGAGGAGGAAATGGCTGCCTGAGCCATTTTATATAAAGTAATAAAATAATATTCAATATAATTGTTCCAAAGATAGTCACAATGGAACATATGAAGTTAATAACAGTTTTGAAACTGGCTGAACTTGTTAATATTGCTTTGTGGCAAATATAAAGTTCCATTTCTACAAGAAAGCAGTTCTTAGCATTCTAAAGTATAGAAATCATGTCATTACTACACACAAAAGAATGATACTCCTGATTGTAACAGTTTCCCACTCCCTGACAGTTGTGTATGGAGCACACATTTGCCAAATACACTTGAGAAATAGAAAGGTGCCACCGGACTCCTTGTTGTTTTTGTGGATACAGACTAACACTGATACTAGTCCTTAGAAGGCAGCAAAATCTGGAAAAACAAATGATCACACAGACATAATGTCTTCTCCTCTGGAATGTCTAAACTAAAGATTGGGCTAAATGCAACAAATAGGCTACTGTCCCTAGCTATTTATTCCACCCTAACTTGAGGTCTTTGCTTTTGTTAATTTGATGGTTTAGCCAAAATATTAGTGGACAGCAGTGGACAGTGGACCTCTTTACAAATAAGCCAGCAACATATGGCACAGACTGCACAGAGGGGTACCCAAGACAGAGCTGACATGGACACCAAATTGCTCCTTGCATCTGGATACAATACCCTCGCTTTAGATCAAGCTTCATGTCAATTTGGATTAGACTTGCCTGCACTGGTTTTAGGCCTGAGGATCAGACAGCACTTCAGATACCAGCACTACAAATCCATTAGATGTTTGCAGTCCATTCAATCAATTATCAATCTGAATAATTCAGGTGGATTTACAAAACCTGGTGTCTGTTACAGACATCAATCAGCTTGTAATCAAGTCAGCATACTTAAAGAAAAAAACAACTGTATTGCATCTAATCTTTTTCCCCAGATATAAAATTTCTCCAGAAAACTAGATAAAGCTTTTCCTGTAAACGCTAATATTTCTGAATTACAGCAGCTCATACTAGTTACATTGAATATTATACAAAGCTATTATTTTGCAACTCACTGTAGGATTTTTGTTGCCACACACAGAATTTGCATTGCCTATGCAAAGCAAACATTACTGAAATGGTGAAAGGGACAAAGAAGAAACAGTGATAAGGAAACAAGCCATTTATCAGGGAGACAGAAGGTAGGTACTGTAGCTTAATGAAACTGATCAAATCAATTTCTGATCTGGTAAAACTGTTAAAAAATACAACTGGAGCGAGTCTTGCTTTACTGATTTAGGACGATGGTTGTATTTGTGAACTGTATTAAAAGAATACAAGGACTGTTGGATGTGCTTCAGTTGTTTGTTAAATGCAGTAGTACTGGCAGAGCTGTCCCTTGGGAACGGCGAATCGGAGCACCCGCTCCAGGCCCCGTGCTTTGGGGGGGCCCCACAGGCTGGTGCAATTGGCCGGCACAGTCAGTACTGGAAGTGACGGGTCGGTCCCAGGAGTGACAGATTCGTCACTTCTGCCTCAGGCCCCGCACCGCCTTAGGGACGGCCCCGAGTACTGGGCAAAGAATGTGGAGTTTGGATTTTAAAATACTGACACCATTTATTGGACTGTAATGGAACAACATTTGGAGAATTATTTACACTTTTACAGATTGCTATATAACAGTTCTAGTATTCCTGCAGAGCTGGATATGACATTCCCATAGGGTCACACTGAAAATTCTTTACGAAGAATGTCTACACTGAAAAGAAAAACCCATGGCACCACGTCAACTGACTTGGGTTCACGGGTCTTGAGTTGTGGGACTAAAATATAGTAGTGTAGATGTTCCTGCTAGCGCTGAAACCCAGGCTCTGAAAACTGGTGAGGTGGGAGGGTCTCAGAGCCCAGGCTCTAGCCCGAATCTGAATGTTTACTATTTTTAGTGCTGCAGCCCGAGCCCCACGAGCTTTAGTCAATTGACCTGGGCTCTGAGACACAGCACCGTGGGCTTTTTATTGCCGTGTAGATATACCCTATGTTGTCCAAACATATAGTTGCCATTTTCAAACAGCTCTGCTTTGTGTCTGCACACACCAATTCCACACTTGCTGATCCAATCAGAAATATGTGCTAGCAAGTGAGATAAGTAAGCACACAGGCCCAGACCCTCAAGGGTATTTGAAATCAATGGGAACTAGGCACTTAAATACCTTTGAAGACCTGGGCCGCAAACTCCAACTACAAATTCTGCACATTGACAAACTCAAGGATCTTTGAAAACACAGCCTACACTGTGTATTCTAATACTGCTCTTGAAAAGTAGCTATTCATCTATGGGCTCGAGATAAATCAATTTCCTCGGTGGTGGATTCTTAGAGATTAAAAAAAATTCTTCAGTTCACCAAAGTAATTATGTTTGAACTGTTAAATTTAATGAAGTCCTTCTCTGCTTGATTCTGCTATGAAGCAAAATGGCTTGTTTTTATATACTTGTAAACTCGAATCGTCGGAGTTTGAGTCTTAATTTATTTCTCATCCTGTTGATGATTCATCCTTTGCCCCTCTCCTCCACATTATACTGAAGCTGCTCTGTTCTGCTCCTGTTGTGGGAGGCCACGTCAGCAGGAAACAGTGCTGGTTGCCAGGTCACATTCATGACTGTCTGGAGCAGTCAGCGTGCAGCACAGAGTCCATTTCTTTGGTTTTCAAAAGTGAAGAGGGCTCCGAGCCTGGAAAAAGACTAGCCTCTGAATATACATATCACTATATAAGCCCAGCGTTTCAAAGCTACTGTATGTTTAAAGTTTCCATATTTCAAAGTATTCCAAAAATATTTCCAGTTACACAGAGATTTCTCTCTCTCCCTGGAGTTGGTAGTGTACAACATCCAAATTAGGTATTTGGAAAGGACTAATAAAAGCCAAAGCAAACTTCATAATTTTGTTTGTCTGATCTTTTTTAAAGGCCTGCCTCAAGAGGATTGCATCAAATAAAGAGTTGCTGATTTACTATCCTTACATCAAAATAGATTTTTTTTAAAAAAAGGACTCAATATACAATATTCAGTAAATTAAACTGATATATTGCAGGTGAGAGTTACAAAATATTAATTCCACACATACACACAAAAATCCTTGGGTATTATTTCTCCATTGGAGTTGCAGATTTAAGATGGAAAGGAAGTGCAAACAGTTTATTCTCAGAGCAAATGAAGCATCCTCCTGTTTACTTCTGATTTCTTGTACAGCAACCTACACTTAGGTTTCATTCCAGCACCCTGGTGTGCCTGATTTACAGTTTTACTGGCAACACCATGCACACACACACTCCGAAGATGTCAGTTCCTTTGTTAAATGATACTTCAAACTAAAAGGCAAAAGTATAAAAATGCAGTACTATCCCCACATATCTGGAATAAAATGAGATTAGCAACTATGGAGAGAAGGATTTAGAGGAAGAAAGTTTCCAAATTAATGTACCTTTGGGGCAAATACCATGGGCAAAAAGGGGGAAGTCAAGCAAGACAGGGCCACTTTAAATACTTTTCTTGTAAGCATTAAAGGCAGTAAGATTGCTGTCTTGGGGCTACACCTTTTTGAAGGGTACATACGCTAAGAGTAATATCACAATGAGCGGGACATGACTGAAAAAGGAAAACATTTGGGGATTTAAAAATGCCAGAATGCTGAATTTACCAAGAGAATAAAGCAAATAAAGCAGAAACATGGGTGGCAAGATCTCTGAGGGATGATATTGAGTCTGCAGAGAGAAGAGACATAAATATTTTGGCTAACATAGCGGACACCGTTTGGATAGGAGTTAAGAACAATAAAGAGTCACGTGATTGTTAGGAGTGACTACTGACCTTCCCTGTAGTTTTTTTCTGGAGAACATTTTTGCAGATGATAAATCCAGGGCAAAAGGTTGGTTAATAGGAGAGATTTTAATTAGCTGAACATTTGCTAATTGGATTAACAAATATGTAACCGTAATACTCTAAGGAAGGTGACATAGTGTAAGCATGCTTTCCCCAGACTAACTAAGCAACTTACACAGAGTATTCTGGGGCTAAAGCTAGGAAATGAGATGATGCATCCCCCTATTTAGATTTGGGAGGACTCAGTTTTGAGGTAATTTGGGGGGCAGTTGAGGGGCTATAATGTCAAAGTAAACTAAAAAAGCCTGAGAGTCACGAACCAAAATTAAGAGCATACAAGTAATCGCTATACAGTGCGTTAACCAGAAATGAATCATCACAAGCTGGAGACAGGACACCAGCACACCCTCAACACTGAGAGTATAATACAAACAAAGAGTAACACTTTCTATTAAACAGCACATTTCAGCCACACGGCTCCCAGCGCAACTTAATGACTCTCCATATCAGCAAACACAGTTAGGAAAAGTGACTAGGCAAAAATCAGAAACAAAAAGCATAGGCGGACCATAGCTTTTCAGGATGCAGACCCCCACACATGAGGCCTTACCCATCACTATCTATCCATGACACAAATGCTTCTGGACACCTCCTGCCTGCAATCTCTCCTGACAACTCTTTCACACCTTGTTTCCCCTCCACACTGATTGAGGCTCTGGTGGATCACTCCAACCCCCTATATCAGGAAACAAAGTGAGTGAGCTGATGGCAACTTACCTAGTAGGGCTGGCAAGTTAGGGAACTTGAGCCTAACCAGCGGTTAGCATTGGATTCAGTTAGAAATTAAGCATGTCAGTCTGGCTGGTGAGTTGTAAGGTATATATGTTGGTGCCTTTTTTTGTCTCAAGGGAGTGCTGGATCCTCTGAAGCCCAATATGTAAGAGTACCCCACGGTGGAGGAATAAATTAGTCCAGAAATGTATGATTAAAGATCAATTTAAAGGGAACAAATGTTGGGTGCATTGGTTGCTTCTGCCTCCTCTATTTTCTATATATCTCCAATATGCTCGGATCAGTACATTACTTCATAACAAAAAAAAAATATGATTTTACACGCGCATGCAAACTAGATTTTCAGAAGTGCTTGACACCTGATTTTCATAACTGCTCAATTCCCATTTAGGCACCTATATTAAGTGCACAGATTTTCAGAAATACTCAGCACCTTGCAGATCCTATTTCAGAACAATAGATGCTGCAGGGCACAGAGCACTTGAAAATCTGACCACCTAGGAGCCTACATGGGAGCTCTTTTGAAAATTTGGCCCAGCATATCTCTTTCTTCAAACTCCTTGCATATTGTTAACTAACTGACTGCTGCTGAATATTCCAGGTACAGTATGCCCGGGTGCCATGTACTTCCTGTGCTATTGAACAGTCCAGGTACATTCCAGCAATCCACTGCCCTCAGTGGAATGTTAATAGACAATGGCCGCACAGCAAGTACAGTGAAGTGCTTACAGGAGTTACCTGCCCATGAATTTGATGGAACGCAGGCTAAACAAAGTTATAGTTCTGGCTTTCTAGAAATCTTTTAAAGCAGTATGATTTCAGCGCGGATATTTCATCTCACTCAAAGTAAACTATACAGGTGCACAAGTGACCAATCTAGTAACCATGTGTGTACCTGCACAGCAATGGAAACACTTTCAGGAAACAGTACAGCTGTGCATTCATTCCCAGAGTTCACTCAGAGAGAACTATCTGTGCCTTAAAACATGCAACCGCTAGTTGGATTAGTATTCTTTTTATTCTGTTTTCCAAAACTCTCCACACATTTGCTCCACCCTACATTTCTGACCCTATATCCATCAATTCCCCTGACTGCTCCCTCCACTCCTCCAATCTTGATTTCCTCTCAGTCTCCACCCAGCAACACTCCACAGTTATCAGCCAGTTACTCATTTGCTTGCACGATGTCCTATCTATTTTCAACTATTTCCTTCCCTCAGAGAAACTGAGTCACTTCCTCTCTTCCAATCTCACACACTACAACATTCTGTCACTTTGGACTACAATGGACACTAACGTCCAGGTCCCCAGCTAGGAACACACACTTCTTCCCACATTACTACTGTAACTAGCCTGCAGGAAGAACAAGCAAACAAACACACTACTTGCTCTTTCACTGTTTTCCCAGTCAGTTTTCTGTTTACTCTGCTCCAGCTCCACATGTCAAAAATCACATCAAACTGAGAATAAGCCTCTTAGCAACTTTTCCTCTTAATTTACAACATTATACAAATATATTGAAATAACTTTTGAGAAGAAAATTTGCAATAAATTAAGGATGACTTCTAAAAAAAACTCATTAATTTGAACCACGATTGGAAGTTTCAGCATGTAACTTGCTTTCCTTTTAGGATACTTGCATTTAGGACCACAAGAAGCTAAACAATGCAGTTTAAATTCACACTCACTCTTTGTTTCACATGACAAGAAAAAACAAAGAGCCCTTTAGCTCTTTGAAACTCTTTATTAACTGGAAAAAAATACCACTTCAGGGAAACAAGCAAACAGCAGCGTATGAGCATGTGCCCTTTTTCAGTTGTATTTTCATTCAAATCCCATATAAAGCCAGTATTCAGAGTCAATGACAAACTATTGGCAAATACTAGTTATTGTGGTTTCACAACAGATCAGAAATCCTAGATGTTTATAATTTAGCCTTTATGGTTCAAAATGGGAAACCAAAAGAGAGGCAAGTAAGATCTGATCTACTACAAAAATAATCAATCTCACCTATGGTTATGACCTTACCATATCATAACATGAATTCGTCTTGCCTGTGAGAACAGAATAAAACATGTTACAAGCATATATATTTTAACCTAAGATTCCACCAGGTTTAAAGTACCGTCTCCCTCACCTGGGTAGTACATTTTTTCTGATTACGCAGAAAGTGACAGTCACAAACATGTTTCACACACCACTTTTCAATGGTTTCCCAATTAGCATCTGTGGACAACACTGCCTAAATAAAATACACTCAGCAATTTGAATTCCTCTCTCAAAAATTGCTCTTGTTCTTGCTATTACATTTCTCCCTCCTCTTCCCTCCTGCTCTATACTTTTTGTTAAATGCTTTTCACTTACCTAACTTTTGTGTGTAAACATTTACAATAGCAAACTTTCAGTTTGGCTTATTTGTGGCAGAAAATAAGCTTGGGTTTCATTTAGATTGATGGCAGTATAAAAATAGGTTTAGCAATAACTCTGCTATTTTGTGGTGCGATCGCTGGTTAGAAAGTGTTACACCGTCTGTATCAGGGGTTTTGTACATATGTAATCTCAGCATGGAGATGACATGCAAAATTCCAGTTGTGCCAAAATAATTATTTCGTCCATATTATTTATACCATAGTGCAGTATGCATGACAACTTGGCATTATTGGCTTCCAGAATGAAAAAGCACTGAACAGATGTTTAACTAGACGACTCCAACCCCCCCAAACTAATCCACAGCCTTGGACTTTTTTAATAGATTAACAAGTGAGATTTTCTAATGCAATATCTAAGATTCAGCATGAGATATTAAAAATACTTGACTACAAACATCAACCCGAGATCAGCCACTAGGGATGGGAACATTTGTTTGGATAAAGTCAGAAAACACTCAGAGGTTCATTCACAGCTCTAACCAAGCTTGAAATGATTTTGTTCTAAGATTCAAAAAGTAGAATTACTTTTTCATAGTCTAGGGTTTGTTTGTTTTTTCCCTTCTTTCTTTTGCTGCTGCTCCTCCTCAATTTCTGGGTTCACAATTAACGGATTTCCCAAATCCTTACCCAAATGCCTTTAAGGGTTTTAAAGTAGATTATGAACAAAATGTATGTTTTATTTTAAAAAAAGAAAATAAAGATGTCAGGGGGTAGGAGATAAAGAAGATTACAAAACCTATTTTGCAAAACAACGATTCCATGAAAAAAATGTAATTAAATGAAAGCAAAATTTGTTTTGTTTTTATTAATTATTATCTCCTTACCGGGTCAAAACCCAAAGAAAAGCATTGAGTTAGTGCACAAGAACAGAAAAGTGAAACTGACCAGTCTACTTTAATTTTACATACTGAGAGATCTATCGCTGCTTTTAGTCACATCAGAATCCAACTGGCCCAGCAGGAGTTTCATGAGGCTTTGTGATCCTTAGGAAGAAGCCCTTTATGCACTGCAACATATGCTCTCTTACACAGACAACCCGATCCTTTAGTTGGTGCAAAGTGCAACTGGATCATAACCCTAACTCTGCATTTCCATACTTTAACATGTTTGTATTTCTTTAACGTTTAGTCTCAATTCCGAATTTCCTGCAGTTAGAACATCTGAATTTGGGATAATTACAACACCTCTGTAATGTACTTTTTCCCGACTTCCATTCCATTTTCTTTTATGCTTTCTGTACCACAGAGTTGTTATTTTGATAAGTATTAATCATCATCTGGTGATGTCACTTTTTCTATCATGATTCTTCGTTTTATTTGGATGTGTAACAGAGTGGCAGAATTCTCCTGTTGCTCTATCCTGTTAGCAAGCATTTGAATTCAGGTTAATCAGTGCTAACTTCTGGGTGCAGGTGTGGGTCACCAGACTTCACCCTGAATAGAAGGGAAGCAGGAACAGAACACCAGCAAAAAGAAACATGAGAGCACACACTAGGATTTGGGACAAACAGGACAGAGAGAGGTCGTGAAAGAAGGAATTCTTAAGGCATTCAAGTTTACAGAGCAAGCATAGATTGGAGTTCATCTGAGATTATTTTGAATTTACCATTTTTTTTTATATGGCAGATCTCAGAAAAGGTTACAGAATGGTTTCGGCCATTTGACAGCTCTGGACAGTATTAAGTCAAGGTAGAACATTCCTGATCTGCATATGAATGTACCAGGTAAACTTCCAGTTGTAACATCCCTCTTAATGCAAAGTTAATGGACAACATCAACAAAGCAGACAATCAGCAGTGAAAGTATGAAGTTGACATTTTGTGTAACTTCACCCATAGTTCACCATCAGTTCTAAGAGAGACTGAAAAATTCTGCTTTTGCTATGATAGGGCAACACAGTGTTGGTGCACAGTCACTGAATCCCATAAATATCTTGCTACATGTAATATATACCAGGTTTATTCAGATATTCTAAGACAGTACTGGTATTTAAAATGTGGTTTCATTTAAAATATATCTGGGCCCTACATACTAAAAAAGTCTAAATTTTTAGGGAAAAAACACAAAAGGCCAAACTCTTACTGGACAAATTTAAAAGTTTCAATTACACAGCCGCCTCCATGTCATTAACCAGTGACTTACCTCATGTGTACACACACACACACACACACAAATAGGACAAGACTGAAACTGAACATCTTCTATCGGAGCTATATATCTTTAACAATCAGGTGATGAATTCCCATTAAGAAAGGGAAACCCCTCTGAGAAGCAAAAAGTATCCAAACTTCTCCAAAAATGGCACAAAAGTAAGTTACTTTAAAGTCTGAGACTTTCAAAGGAATATTTATGCTATTCAAACTGTTAGAGCAAATGCTCAGAGGGTGCTATAAGCAATTTCTCAAACACCAGAGACATAAATGTATGTCTCCTCTTTTGTTCTTTTAAAAATATTAACAGGTTTATTGAACAACTACACTTTCCAATGTTTTAAGACAGATATTTCAGAGATTTAAATTCTACAAATTTTTTTTCACATGAATTTTTTCCTTTAATATTTTGAAAATGTCTTTAGATGCATTAATGTTTTTCTGCATTTGCCAGTTTCTATTTGTTTTTATTTATACATTATGATTATGTTGTACAGTAGGGACAAATGAGATGATACACCCATGTATGATTAAAGATAAGAATCAACAGGTCAAAGGTTTTGCATAAGTATTGCATAAAGAAAGCTATCCCAGAATAGGATATCTGAGCTTAAACAGAGGATTCTAAAATCCTTAGAAAGCAATACAAAAATGTTTTTTATTGAGATAAGTAAGTCTCTATAACCAAAATTAGATACAGCTGCTAAATGGACATGTGACACAATGTAAATAAAAGCGTTCGGATTTCCTGAATGGGAAATGTGGAAGTGGGCCTGTCATAGATTAGTTACATTAAATCAAAGTGCTATTAAAACAGCTCACCCAGTTTAAACTGATTAAGAATGATACAGCATATCATAGGCAGTGCTTCCTAATTTGCACATTGGTTAAATATGAATGCATTCCATTTACAAACAGATCTTCAGAGAGCATGTGGCAGCTCAGAAAGCAGAAATAAACAGTTTCAACTCCACGTAGAACTATACAATCATGAATTGACTTGACTGATACCTTTTTATTCCATGCAAAACACAGGGCCTTCACCACTGCCATTCATCTTTGGCGGTCTCTTGCTGCAGTCTTAGGTTCTCCCCGTGTCATTTTAATGATTTTCAGTTCTGCTTCTGTTGTGCGTCTCCAAGTTGTCCTTGGTCTACCTCATCGCCTCTTGTCCTAGAGATCCAGTCCCATGCCTGTCTTGTTATGTTGTTCTGGTCTTTCCTCCATGCGTATCCTAGCTACCTCCATTTTTGTTCCCTGATTTCTTGTCCTATCAGTTTCTGTTTCATCCTCCTTCAAAGCTGTTCATTTTTTATTTTTTCTGGCTATCTGATGTTGAGGATTTGTCTCCAGCAGCTGTTTATTTTAAAAAATTGAGTTTATATAGTAAGGTCTTGATTTTACAATAGTGTTAAGTATTCAAAGTTTAGTTCCAGGGACAAGATTTCTGTTTCTTCAGCTCGACTTTAGGGTTGCGAAAGTATGTCTTGTTTTCGCTATTTTAGCTTTAATGTCTTCATCTGTTCCACCTGTTTTGCTTATGATGTTGTCAAGATATGAGAAGTGTCGGACCTCTTCTATGTCAGTCCCAGAAAGTGTTATTGATATTTCTTGTTGTGTGTTGATTCTCATAGTTTTTGTTTGCTCAGGGTTGATTTTCAGCCCTACTAACTGTGCATAGGTCAGAAGATCATTTGTTTTTGCAGCATATCTTTGTGGGAATGAGAGAGCAAGTTGATGTTGTCTGCAAAGTCGAGGTCTTCTCTAGCTGCTCTGTGAAAGTCCATTGTATAGTCCTTTGTTGTTCTGTGGTCTCATTACCCAAGCTATTACCAGTAGGAAGGATATGGGTGACATAAGACATCCTTGCCTGACACCAGTAGTTAACCTGAATAGCTTAGTCAGTTCTGTATTATGAATTGGCATGTCATATTTTCATAGAGGCTCTGAATGATATTCACAAATTTCTGGGGGATTGCACAGTGGCGTAGCAACTTCCATAAGACTGTTCTGTCCACTGTGTCAAAGGCTTTTTGGAAATCTAGGACAATGATGTATAGTGGTGACTGCCATTCGATTGACCAGCCTATGATGATATATATGGTTACTATGTAGTCTACTCACGGTTTCTCCTGCCTGAGTCCTTGTGGTCTTCTTGTAGCCTTAAATCTACTGCTTTCTTTAGTCTGTCTAGGATAAAGTGTGTAAGTATTTAACTATGGAAGGACAGCAACTGAATGCCAGTCTAGTTTTTACACTGACTGAGGTTTCCTTTGTTTGGCAGCTTCACTATAATGCATGGAAAAATAGCCATAAAGTGGCTCCAGGAAAGTCACACCAATGTAATGGGTAATAACGTCTGCCCTCACGACTGGGACCATATTCATCTTCAGAACCACAATCTACTTTGTGTTTTCCTGTCATTCGTAATTTAAAACAAACCAAAAAAAGCACATCAAACAATATACAACAAAAGTTTCTTGGTGCTCTCTCAGCTGAGTAGGCTAGTATTTTGTGAATCTGGCACGAAAGGATAATAAACAAGTTTTAGAATGTCTCGTTTCAGAAAAGTTCACTGACATTTAATGACAATGCTCTAAGATTTGCCATTTCTCAAAATTTAAATTATAGTTATATAATTATCTTAATGACAAATTCTACCATGAAATAGGCTCTCTCCATCCCCCCACAATATTCTTTGAGGATGGAAAAATAAACAGAAGCTGTGATCAATAATTTTAGAATGCATCTGGTCAGCACTTTAACAAGAGGATCAGGCAGTTTAAATACCATAAACCATTATTCCGTTTTAAGCCTCAGTTTCACGCTTTAATCAATAAAACAATACTGCTAAGAAACAAACATTCTTCCTACAATTTAAGACTTGATCATAGTAATGACATGGTCAAAGCCAAAATCAGGGACATTTCACATGGTCTTGTAACAAGGCATTGGATTTTACTCTCTAGTACTATACTTTTAAGAGTTAAGATCTTCCAAAGGAGGGGTCAATATGTCAATCACACAGTTGAGGCTGCAGCAGTGCCATAAATTGACCTTTTAATTCATGAAGAGAGTGACAGTATGGAAGTGAAAGGGCATGAGATCTTTTAGTACTGATTAACAACTGTTTTCAATTTCAAGTTAGCCCACAGCACAGTCACAGAGCCAAGTGAGGTCAAAAGAAGACAGGTCCGACACTGCCACCAAGTTTCAAAACTGAGGACTAGAAAAGCAAAAGGTAAAGAACAAGGTTCTCAACAAAAATATAATGAATGTTCCAATCCTGTAAAATCTTTCTAATTCGATTACTTATGTGTGTTAGGATTAGTCACAGAAGGAAGGTTTTCCAAGGTTAGGCTTAGAGAAAAAAAGAAAGGCAGAGAAAGATGCCCCAACTTTAAATATGCCTCTGGGGTCTCCCACACTGAACACAGATCCAATCACATTTAAAAAGCAAAAACCTTAAACAGACACTTTTCTGGATTTGTAAGTAAAGAGCCAGAAAAAGAAGAAACTGTCATTTAAAGACAGCGCAAACACTACAGCAGTCATTGGCTTGTTGAATTGGTTCTGACACCACTATTGTGCCATTGGTGCAGAGAAACGTCACACAGCAGGAGACGGGATGGCTCAGACAATACAGATTTAGGTGTAGCTCATTGGTTCAAGTCTAGCCAAGTTCAGCAATCATTGGTATCTGATTATTTCGTGCCTTACTGTAAAAATAAAGCAGCGGACGCAGTGGACCTCTTGGTGAAAATGTGTATGTGTTACATCAAAAACTATCATCAGAATGGGCATCCTTGTCAGCAAATTCAGGAGCACCTGCCCCAGACCTGTCTCCTCTCCAAAATAAAATCTTTGATATCTTCTCATGAATGTCTAGTGTCAGCTCAAGATCAGCAGGGCTAAAACAGAACTCTTCATCTCCTCTCCCAAGCCCTCTCCCCACCTCCTTTCTTGATCAAAGTGGACAACAGCACCATCCTGCCTGTCACTCAGGCCTGTAACCTGGGTGTCATCCTCAGCCATCTCACATCCAGGCTATGTCTAAATCTTCCAGATTCCTTCTGCATAACATCTCTAAAATATAGCCTTTCCTACCCATCCACACAGCTAATTTTCTCATCCAGGCTCTCATCATCTTGCATCCCAATTATGACAACATCCTTTTCTCTGGTCGTGACAAATGCAAATTTTGCCCTGCTCACATCCACCCAGAATGCTGATGAAAAGATCACTCTGCTAGCCTGTGGCTTTGACCAGGTCACCCCTCTTTGTATCCCTCATTCACTACTGAAATGTTGACTCCTACCTCCCATCATTCCACTATGCCCATTCCACTATGCCAGCTTCCTTCGCTCACTTGTTAAATTTTCAAACAAGCACCTTTGTCCTTTCTCCCATGCTGCTGCCGCTCACACTCAAGAGGTGCTCCCATAAACATCTGCAAAGCTACCTCATTATCCTCCCTCAAATCCCTCCTCTGAAGTGATGCTTACACAAAACTTGACAGGCTGCTGATGTACCGCTACCTATCATCCTGATCATACTGTCTCATTGTTTCCATGTACTATGTCTGTCTGTACCCAGCTGTTGTCTCTTGTTTTATACTAAGATTGTAAACTCTTTGGGGCAGGGATCATCCTTTTCTCCCCCCTGTTTGTACAGCACCTCACCCAGTGGTCCATAAGCGAGGCTCCTATGCACTATGATAATACCAAGACTACCTCTATGAATACTGATAGTTTAGATTCAAAAGCAGTATAAAGAGCAGTGTATAAGGTTTTGTCATAAAAGGTTTATGTAACAGTATCTGTACACTACACTACAAAAGGTTTTTTCCTCCCCCCTGCTCTCCTGCTGGTAATAGCTCACCTTTCCTGATCACTCTCATTACAGTGTGTATAGTAACACCCATTGTTTCATGTTTTCTATGTATATAAATCTCCCCACTGTATTTTCCACTGAGTGCATCCAATGAAGTGAGCTGTAGCTCACGAAAGCTTATGCTCAAATAAATTTGTTAGTCTCTAAGGTGCCACCAGTCGGAGAACACTTCAATCTCTTTGGTCACTCGATTACAGACCTAAAAGTTGCAATTCTTCAACAAAAAAACCCTTCAAAAACAGACTCCAACGAGAGACTGCTGAATTGGAATTAATTTGCAAACTGGATACAATTAACTCAGGCTTGAATAAAGACTGGGAGTGGATGGGTCATTACACAAAGTAAAACTATTTTCCACTGAATGCATCCGATGAAGTGAGCTGTAGCTCACGAAAGCTTATGCTCAAATAAATTGGTTAGTCTCTAAAGGTGCCACAAGTACTCCTTTTCTTTTTGCAAATACAGACTAACTACTCTGAAACCTGACATAAATGTGTGTGTTTCTTTAGCATTTGCAGGGCAAAACTTCCAATTGCAATTTCCAAAACCATACTGTATAAATATAGGAGTGATATTCTAAACGTATTTTAACACAAAATGCTGATAAGTGTTAAGTGGCAACCAAACCCTATTAGCACAAATACAATAGCAACAAACTACTGAAAACACTAAGAGGCTCCAAATGACTTCATTTTAATGGGATGTCTGTATAACATTTTGAACAAGAAAAATATTAAGTAGTATACTGATAAAAATGGAAAAAATGCAAAGTACCAACCAGAATAAAGTGCTGTGTCCCAAATAAAAGGATTACTCAGCTTTATTAGCCTGTTAATTCTCATGTAGGTCCTCCCCTTATCACACAGCATGTTGACCATTAATCTTAACAAGTGGTTTTAGATTACTCACACCAAACAAGCTGTAGCTACAGTACTTTCACTTGTATTATTAAACTAATTAATCTAAAAAGTGTTTCCATATAAAAGAGATAAATAAGCACATCTGGAAACAAATCAATAGAAACTGCAGAACAGCGTTCAACTCTACTTTCAAGATCAACAAATAACAGTTTTTAATGATAATTTTTAAAACTGATTTTAAAACGTCACAATCACAACTGGAACTGGCACAATTTATCCTAATTTTATTTCTTATGATAGATTTGCAGTTATGGAAAAAGTGATGCAATCAATTGATTGTGACCTACTCAAATTAGAAAAGCAAAGCATTTAGGAGTAAACCCTCCATTGGTGTAGCTCCACTGACTAAAGCATCTGTTCTAATTTACATGAGTTGAGACTCTAGAACCGCTTTTTAAGTTCAATTGTGCAAATTCAGTTAGCTCCCAGACCCTTTGCCTTTAGAGAGCTGGAGGATCAATACCTAGTTTAAGGCACAAGCAAAAGTAGTTTTGGTGGTCCTACTCCACTCTATTCATTCATATAATAAAATATCCCTACAAGTTGGCACAATTAATTGTATTGGAATCCATACTGTAAATCAGGGTTGAACAGTGCTAGTGCAGCTGTTTAGAGAAACTTTCATAATGCCTAGCTCAAATCATTAGGTCCTTACTTCCATGAGCATTAACTTTAAGCGAACAAAAATACCCAGCCTCCAGCTGATTTAATGAACATGGCTCACATATGTATGATTGATAACACTACATTTCCCAGACCACAGAAGCATCACACGCAGTAATGGTTTTACAGGAGTGAACTCTGCCTAATAATTTCTCTCATGTACACTATTAAACACAAATGTGCTCTTCTTCAACATCAAGCATGAATATTTTCTTGACAAAACACTTTTATAGTGTCCATTGCAAGGAAAATCCCACCTGACATTTACCTTTAAATTTACATATGATTCTCAAAGAAACCTATGGTGTAGAAAAGCTGGAGTGTAGGACAGGAACTTGTTTAGAATCTATAATTTCTTTATAGGATCATTCTTCTAAATGCTAAAGCCATAGAGTTGGTTACATGATTTTGTAACAATCCACTTTAACTGATTTAGACACCGAAATGGGTAGTCTGCGTTTGGCACATGGAGATAGAGACTGACCCCATTACCTGTACATATGTAGTGACATCAGCAACAGAAGATAGGGAGCCACAGACTTAGAGATGCCAGCATTCTCCACAAAAAGAGTAGAACATGTAGAGGAAAATCTTGATCCGGCATTGGGAAAGTTATTTGAAAATTGTCCTGTTTCTTACATAGTCTTTCCTACCCATTATGACCTCACCTGGTCAAAAGTGTCCTGTGCAGATTTGAAACCACCACTCTAGTATGGGACTAACTAACGCCTACACAACTGCCAATATACTGCCATGTTATTTTGGAGATTCTACTGAATGATCAGCATACTGAGAATGCTAACAAACATCATGAAGAAATCAAAACATTTTAAAATGCATATATGTATACACCAAATATTGGTGAAAATGGCTATGAAGTATAATTGTTATGCTAGGTCCCTTAAATGATCTAAACCAGTGGTTTCCAAACTTGTTCCACCACTTGTGCAGGGAAAGCCCCTGGCGGGCTGGGCCGGTTTGTTTACCTGCCACGTCCGCAGGTTCGACCGATCACGGCTCCCAGGCCAATGGGAGCTGCTGGAAGTGGCGTGGGCCGAGGGACGTACTGGCTGCCGCTTCCAGCAGCTCCCATTGGCCTGGAGCTGCGAACCGCGACCACTGGGAGCCGCGATCGGTCGAACCTGCGGACGTGGCAGGTAAACAAACCGGCCTAGCCCACCAGGGGCTTTCCCTGCACAAGCAGCAAAACAAATTTGGGAACCACTGCTCTAAACCATTTCCCTTTAAACTTGGAGGTAAAAATCAATGTGCTTTTGTTAGACAATTCCTATGCCCTAGAGAAAATGTATGTTCTTCTTAGTCATATTAGATAGAGTGCCAAGCTGGCTAGAAACCTCAACTTGTTTAGTACTTCATATAAGCTGTTTATAACAGCAAGGCTTTCAGAATAGTTAGAGACCTCCCAAAACTGCAATAAATATTACCAGACAGGGGAAATAATTTTGTAAAAATGACAACAGTCATAAGAAAGTTTTGATCTATTAATTTCAGTGTCTGCATAAATTACTTCATGCACCTCTAAATGAGCCGACGACAAATTGTTTAGAAACAATTTGGCTTCTATAGCATACTGTATAATTTCTGTGTTTCTCCTCGATTCTTTATCACTGTAGGCCTGGGTAGAAATGAGTAATTGGACATGGG
This sequence comes from Chelonia mydas, assembly GCF_015237465.2. Taxonomy (NCBI): domain Eukaryota; kingdom Metazoa; phylum Chordata; order Testudines; family Cheloniidae; genus Chelonia; species Chelonia mydas. The sequence goes on from NC_057855.1 coordinate 15,394,980, forward strand.
TGAGGCCTCATTTTTTGGGAGACAGGATTAGCGGGTAAATGAATCAGCAGGCTGGAAACAGAAAGTTGGTAAGATAAGGGGAAACACCCAGGGAACCGATTACAATAAACAAGATAACAATGGAGAAGATAGGTCTGGAAAGGAAGATGAGGTAAAGAGTAAGTCATGCACGGCCAATGAGAGATTGGTTCCTACAAAGTGACCAAGCCAATCCCCAAAAGTGTAATGCATGTAACGTGTAAACATGTATAAAGGAAGAGGTTCGCTGTGTCACTCTGGATATGTGGTATATATACCCCTTATGCCCACTCCCTATGCTTGAATCTGATCAACTCAGAGTAGTTTTGCTGTATGCCAAATAAAGAAAAGTGAGTGACGAGTCAGGAGCTGAACTGAGTTATTGGGGAACTGAGTGGAAGAGGTCCCAGAGAAACCCCAACAATCACTAGAAACACTTGCATGTAAACAAAATCATTGTTTCTTAGGGCTAGTCTACACTGGCAATGCTAAGCCGCTGCCGCGGCAGTGCTTTAACATGCCTTGTGCGATCGCGGCGCAGTGCTGGGAGCTCTAAAAAAAAACCCACCTCCACGAGGGGCATAGCTCCAGCACTGAGGCACTGTTTACACCGGCGCTTTACAGCGCTGCAACTTGCTGCGCTCGGGGGGGGGGGGGTCACACCCCGGAGCGAGACAGTTGCAGCGCTGTTAATTACCAGCGTAGACAAGCCCTCAGACACCCATTCAGTCCTGTTGCTTATTCCCCATCTGATTCATAATCCCATTTCTGATATCAGAACTGGTGGCTGTGGAAATGAAGATGTCACTGACTGAGAATTATGGCCTCAAGTGAGAAATAAGAGAGAAAAGCAAATTCACTCTTATTAAGCAAAGATCCTGCTTTCCTGTAAATATCGCTAGTAACATAAATAAGGAAAGTACTATAAAAAAAGAGGAAACTGATAAATATTTGGCCTACATGTAGATAGTTGATCTTATCCAGCAGCAAAACCAAGTAGAAAGCCTTTTGCATTCAAATATTTCTCCCTCATGGGGAAGTCAAGCAAAAATTAATCATTCCAAACATTTAATCAACACTGCCAGGTTAAAAAAAAATATTTCAGAAAACGGAGAAGTTCCTTACCTGGGTTAGATTTATTAATGTATTATTATCTTAGACGATAAAATATTTTAGTTTTAGTAATCCTACTTTCCTCAATGTGGACCACATACTGGACTAATACATTTCACTTTATTTTGATAGTTAATTTCTACATACTTTTCACTTTCTGCTTCTTACGCACTACTATAAAACAGCAATGTCTGGGCTGCAAATACTCTGAAGGATTATGCATTAGTTAAAAATGTTTCCACCTGAATTTTTATTATTATATTAATTAACGTAGATATGTCTATTGATCTTAGGTTTTGCAAAAGATTACTTTAAAAAGTGAAATGCTGAGGAGTCACTTTTTACCTAGTAGCATCCATTAGAATTTGTAAAACTCCATGATTCAAACTGAGGCACTGAATTGAAACCAGTGTTTCAATAAATCTACAACATACACAGTAATCCTATACACAGCCTCCCACTCATAGCAGTACACAGGTTTGTGGCACAGCATTTCACACTCCTGTATGAGTTATAAATCCCTAACTTTTCACAAAATAAAGCCAAATAAATCTGTAGACTCATGTGTACTACATTTTACTTTTTTAAAAATTAAACAAAGGTAGATATAAAGAAAAACCCATGACTAACCCACTGAACACATACATTTAGGGATGCTCCATTATCGGAAGGCTATTATTTAGAAAAAAAAATCTCTTACCTTGAATGCACTGAAGTGTTCCATCCTCAGCCCTTATTGTAAAGGTTTCGCCTGGATTAACTTGAACCAAAATGACCTGCCAAAATAAATATATTCATTTCAATCTAATGCTCAAATCTCATTGGGTATATTCATTCCAAACATTTTCTTACCTAAAAAGTTATGCACTAGACAAGATGTAAAGAGTAAAGCAGGCTTGATTAGCCACAGCTTTGGGTACTAGCAGAGTCCTGGAATTAGTACAGGAATTGAAGTTTGTCTAAATCACTAAATTTATTCTGAAAATAACAATATTACCCAAAAGGGCTGGAATGTAAAGATGAAAGCTGGAATTTTAGGCCCCAGGCCTGCAAATTCTTAAGCAAATGATTGTTTTATTGCACACAAATCATCCCATTGAAGTCACTGGGCTGCTAACTTGCTTAGAATTCAGCAGATGTGTCTTTTCAGGATTGGCACCTGAGAGTGGATATTGCAGGACAGTCTGAGTGACATATTTTGGGCCATATGCTTTTTCCACAGGAGTAAGAACTGCCTCACTGTATCCAACCTGGGACCCATCCAACATGATAAGAGATTCTGGCCCTTTGTATTTGTTTTTACTGAAAAGCATCCAGGCATAAATGGGAATGGGTGCAGTAAAGTATATGAGCAAACAATTTACACTATTAAGAATAAATAATAAGCATTTTAGAATGAAAGGCTAGGTCCCACTCCTGGTTTCCCACTGCTCAAGCCACCAGATAATGGGAATGCTACAGGGACTAGAGAAGTATCCTAAGGCGTAATACTCACTGCCCCTCTCTGCTAACTGTACAGAAAAATTGTTTCAGAATGTGCTGCATTTGCCTGTTTTACTCATTTCCAGACACAAATGTGGAAAAAAGGCTATTTTTATAGTGAGGCTGTAAAAGAATGTTTACACTACATGACTTAGTAAGCAGCAATATCCTGATCACAATGTGGGGCTGTCTGTGTTTATTTTAGTCAGCCTCAAATAAGGGTTGTCCCTGATAGCAGAACACTCATTGACTTCAATGGAAGTTCCCTGCAGATCAGACCCTAAATCAATACAATCATTAATAGTACCAGTGTGGTTTTAAACTAATATACAATTTGGAGTCTGTTTGCCAACCATTGTGTGGAGTTTTGGTGTGCACAACCTCCACTGATATCAGTAAGACTCACATGGCTAAAACACCAGGGCATGTTTTGACAACTTACCCTTCAGGGTCTCATCTTTAAAGAAATGTTTTATTTGGAATAAGTTGACGTTTTACCACATACTATATATTAAACGTGTTACATACACAATACTTTATTTCAAACATAATGTCCAATAGTCTCAGAGTCTGCGGTTATTGTAGTCATGTAAAGAGAAATTCTCATGATCATTGAGCTAGAGATATTATCTGATATGAAAAATTCACTTCTGGATCCAGATTTTGATCACTCAAAATTCAGGATTACTTGGATCCAGAGTTTGGCTCAGCCTAGTATGGAAATTGAGATTCTGAACCAGCCCTTAGGTTCTGGGGTGTTTGGTTCCAGCATTTTAGTCTAGGCCTGTCTGCAATATGGATGCTAATTAAAGGATACTATGTCATGCTTTTTGAAATCTAAGTTAAAGGCATACCATAAAATAATTACTGAATATATGAGACTTCAAATTACAGTAATCCTGCAGAAGCCCACTGTCATGGTTAAATTTTTAACACATAAATTATAAGTCAATTAAATAAATGACAATATGTGAGCCATTATTTTAGGTTTGCAACAATAGTTGCCTCACAGAACATTAATTAAAGTGGAGTTGAGCCAGTAGACACAGATAGGGTTGACAACATTGTAATTTTAAAAACCTGACACTCCAGCAGGAGTGCCGGAACCTCCCCTGCCCCACCTCCTCCTCCAGGAGGCCCCGTCCCTTCTCCCACCATCCCACCCCTTCCCTGAAGCCTCCCCATTTGCCCCTCTTCCCCTCCATCGCTCGCGGCTTTTCAGCACTCCCCCTCTCTTCCCCTCTGCCCGGGTCAGGAGGGACTCGCCTGCGGAGCTGGGGCTGGGAGCTGCAGCTATCCGGCACCTCCCCTACTCACAGCAACTGGAATTCGGGTGTCCAGTCAGTAGATCTGACCAAACACTATCAGGTCCCCTTTTGACCAGACTTTCTGGTCGAAAACCGGGCACCTGGCCACCTAGACACAAGCCACAATAAATGGTTTGGAGGAGATAAAAATAGAGACACAAAAGCCATTCCACCCATAACCTGTGCAAAGCAACACTTAAAAACTGTTGCTTTTCTGCCTCTGAATAGAGGTGAATAATTCACAAGAGGGGGTGCTTACTTTATTGCCAAAGAAATCATGCAGAGCAAATGGATGGGACTGGATCAAGAAAATAGGGGCCTACACACAGGAGTGAGGCAAGGCAGCAGGCAAAGGGTCCATCATCAAGACCTTGTTACTCCTTTTATGTATAGGGTTTTTAAACAGTTGTTTCCGGATAAGCTATTTATCTGGCAATATAACATGGTAATGGGTAGATTAAGGTGAATCAGGACATGGATCCACTGAATTTCTGGGGGGGCCCTAGACAGACCCCCATCTCCTCAAACACACACCCTGAATTAATTAATCTCCCTCTTACCTCCACCTCCTTATCCTTCTCCCCAAGTGAGGCAGCCTACACAGACCATGCCCACTCCAGCCAGTGGCCGCCTGACCACAATCAGCTGTGCAGTGCACTTCCCTTACTTCTCTGCCTCTAACTCCTGTATCTAGGTCTCTTTGGACTGCAAATCCTGATATTCCACAGGAACCGCCACTAATCCATCCCTGATCATGTTCACTTACATTCTGCCATTAATCTTTTAACTCAGCAGAGTTATGTTGGTCCATAGACTTACTAGTGACTATTATTTAAGATGCAGGAGCCTTTGAGACAGTCACTTTTACAATGTCAATCATCCATCAGTCAAAATGTCCACATTCTAATAACGTGAGTTTTGTTTTTTTGGCAATTAATGCATTTGGAAAATTACTGCTTTTGAATTTAAATTTAAAAATACAAAACAGTTAACATTAAAGCTGTGTTCCCAACAGCATCTCTAATCAATGACACAGTTAAATAAAGCTGCAATACCCTTTTCTTAATATGCAGGTCCTCAGTGACCCAATAAACTGTGCTACTGAAGTAAAGGAAAGAAAATACCACACCCTCACATTTCCCTTTACTGTTTATGGCAGTTGCTTATGGTCATATTATAGGAAAACATTCAGAACACGCTTCTTTAGCAGTCACACACTTACAAATTCACAATTGTACAGGAGGCCTTAGGCAATTCAGAATGTGCAGGTGAATAGAACCTATTGATTGCCACCATGCTTCAGTGAGATTAATGACTGGATGAGAAGCTTTTCAACATCCTGTTAAAATACTACATTTCAAGCTTTTACTTCCTGCAATATACATTGTTTCTGAGTTGCTGTGGTAGCCTGATTGTAATCTAGAAGTCACCTCACTGTATTAGCCAAGCTTCAACATCCTAACAATCAATCTCACTTACATGCAAAATTCAACATCATCTCAGTTTTGCTAGTTCATTTGACACCAACAAGGTGTCATCAAAAGAAGACAGCTTATTGTCCGAACATGGGAGGGAGGCTGTTGCAGACTCATTGCCTTGGATGAGGGGAAAAGCTGATGACTCTTCCCTGACAACCGACATTAATGAGACGGCAACAGGCCTTGCATCATACAGCAGTAGTACAGTTAGTCAGAGACACTTTTGTATCATGTGAACAAACCCTTCTTTTCTGCTGCAAAGCAGACATCAGTGTTAAAAGTTCTCAGATACAGAATATGAAACACAGAATCTCTGTTCAGACCAAGTTGTTTTTTTCTAGGACTCATTTACTCACTGAAATATTACTTTCCCTAACCTCCAAAGTGTGGACAGTTACTTTCAACACACATGGGGATAATCTGAGATGTCAGTTTTTTCTTGTAGATATTGAGAGATGTTTAAAAGAGAAGGCCATTAAAGATCAATACCAGGAGATAAAAATCATTATAATGGATTCAAAGATGTACTGCCGAGGTAGCTATTTGTATTATGATCTATACAAACAAAATAAATATACACTTTATAACAGTTTGAAAGACATCTGATGAAAAATAAATTAACATTACCAAAGATCTACACCAAAAGAAAACAAGAGCCAGAAGTACAGGAATAGTCATTCAACATTATAAGTTTTTTGAAATTTACAGTGATTTCTATTAAAGTTTAACATGACTGGAAAGAATTTCCTAGGACTGAATCATCCACAAAGGTGTAAATCCAACATCTTTCATTTTAGGCCTTGTCTACACTGGCAAGTTTGTGCACAGTAAAGCAGCTTTCTGCTCTGTAACTCTCAAGCCACTTAGTACGCAGGAACTGCGCAGTTGTAGCACTGTAATCCCCCCGCCGCCCCCCCGACGAGAGGCATATAGCTTTCTGCGCCAGAGCTACAGCACCATGCTGCCAGTGTAGACACCCTGGTTGATTATAGTGCTGCAACTGGCCTTCGGGAGGTATCCCACAATGCCTGTTCTCGCCTCTCTGGTCATTGGTTTGAACTCTACTGCCCGGCCCTCAGGTGACCACCCGGCAGCCCCACCCCTTAAATTCCTTGGGAATTTTGAAAGTCCTCTTCCTGTCTGCTCAGTGACGCGTGCAGTGGTCTCAGCGTATCTTTCCAGGTGACCAGGCCTGCTCCACGCACCAGGTGAGCCCCCGCTTGGAGCAATGTCAAGCTGCTGGACCTCGTCAGCATTTGGGGAGAGGAGGCTGTCCAGTCCCAGCTGCGCTCCAGCCACAGGAATTATGATGCCTACAGACAGATTTCACGATGCAGGACAGAAAGGGGCCATGACCGGGACACACTGCAGTGCAGGGTCAAAGTGAAGGAGCTGTGGAACGCCTACCACAAGGCGTGGCAGGCAAACCACTGCTCCGGTGCTGAGCCCACGAGCTGCGAGTTCTACAAAGAGCTGGACACATTACTCGGCAGCGACCCCACCTCCACTGCGAAGACCACTGTGGATACTTCAGTGGCTCGCATGCCAGTCGAGAGTGGACCGAGCCAGGAGGAGGAAATCTTGGATGAGGATGTGGAGGGGGAGGGGGACCCAGAGGCAGAGGATGATGCGGAGGTCAGTGATGCATGCAGCCAGGACTGCTACCGATCGGTCACTAACCAGTTCGGAGTGGGAACTGTGTTGGGCTTGTGTTGATGGAACTGTGCTGGGCCATTAATCCTATCCTGTTCCGAAAGGCCATGACTCTGGGTAACGTGCGTGACATTGTGGATGGCTTTGCACAAATGGGCTTCCCTAACTGCGGAGGGGTGATAGATGGCACACGTATTCCAATTCTGGCACCAGACTACCTAGCCATCAAGTACATTAATCGCAGGGGGTATTTCTCAATGGTTCTCCAGGTGCTTGTGGATCACTGTGGGCTCCAACAGGTTCTCTTTTTTATCCTCCCCACACGCCCATTTATGGTACCTTGTAAATTAAATTAAACAAGGTCCAGCTCCAAGGCATTGCTAAAATGGCTGACATTTGAAGAGTTTAAAAATGCATTATGAAATGGAAGAGCAGCCTTTGGGAGTGGCTTTGAAGCTGAAACTTTTTAGGACAGTCAAAGCACCCACTAATGGTTTTGAATATTCTTCCATCATCACTTCTGAGTTTTCTTTCTCTATTTCTGCTTTGGGGGTGGGGTGGCTATTTGTTCTCTTTTAAAGGTGCACTCAGTCATCTTTTCAAAACACTAATGATCTATAAACTGCCTTATCATCTGGCATGGAACTTTGGCAGACACATGAGGGCAGCTTCCACCTCTTCCACCTCTTTTCTCCTGCATTTTGTGTCTCACATTCGACAACATTTGCCTGCATGAAGCCACTCTTGTCAGAGAAGAAAGCCATAATTTCCCTGTAGAAGAACTCAGTTTGTCTTTTGCAGTTTCCCAAATCCATTCATATCTAAACATCAGTTGGGTTTTTTTTTTTTTTTTTTTTTACTAAAACAGTTATCACCATCTCCACCATAACCAATAGCAGCAGGTTTACTGATCAATTATAAAGGTAGCAGGAACTCTTCAAAAGCACACATGGAAATTAGGCACCTATCATGGCTGCTTTTAAAAATCTCCCCCTTAATGTCTAAATTCAACATCATAAGTAATTCCGGGGGGGGGGAAGGAAGGAGCGGGAGGAGAGGAAGGGGTAGAACTGCTTTTTCCATTTCATCTCCCAAGTACAAGATCATTACATTATTTCTTTCTGGGTCTCTTATACAGTTGCCATAGGTGATTTGGGTGTTAAAATAGTTTATTTATTATTATTATTACAACATTACCTGGGAGGAACCCTTTATGTTGCAGTCAGCAATCCTAAAATGGTCACAATGGTGACCTAAGTGTCTAATAGATCTAACTCTTTCCCATCTTGATGTAAGTTTCTCACCTTTAGAGTTAATGAAATTCTATCTTGCATTCATATGACACCTTTCATCCCGGGATCTCACAGCACTTTGCAAGTAATACCTAACTAAGCTGCAACTCATAATATTCCTATCAGGTACTTAGGACAAGCTTTTTAAAGGTATGTAGGCACCTAAAGATGCAGACAGGCATAGCTGAAAGTCCATCTTGGTGCCTAAATACCCTTAAAAATCCAGCTCATAGTTCCTATTATTCCTGTGCTGCAGATGGAGAAAGGAGCATACAAATACACAGGCATAGTTTGACTTCTCCAGCCATGCCAACGGGGTTGCGCATGGGGGATAAAGTCCATGCCTGCCTGAGGCTTGAAGTTTGGGGGGTACTCAGCTCAAAGCAGAGTCTTTGTCAGCTATGCACAGGAAGAGTGTGGGGGAGGAGGGAGGGGTTGATTATGTCAGGAATGTGGCACAAACTCCGGTGGGCTGTGGCCCCTTTGAGAGTCCAGACAGTGGCATTAACAGCCACCATGAACTGCTGGGCTGCTCTACACCCTGTCTACTGCTAGAGGCAGGATTCAGTCCCTCCCCAATGTCCTCATGTACTAATCACCACACAGAGCCTGTTTAGTCTTGTCTGTGTTGGGGATAGGGAATTTCACTTATGTGATTTACAGCACCACTCACCAAAACAGATGGATTTTCTGAGTCCCCATCCCACGGTGAACAAGAACCCAACAGCTTGTGGTCTCCCAGTACAGCATGACATTAGCAATGCTACAGTTATGGTCAAGATGTTACAGACAGCACTTTTTAAAAATGTATTTCAATTTTCAAAGGCTGAGCCCCTCGTCAGGAAGTGACAGATTTAAGATGGATGCACATACTGTACAAACCCAACACTCCTCCTCCCCTCACACACAGGTGGACAGAAGACTGTTCCATTTGGCACTACTTCCAAATCCTTTAATTGACACTGTTCTCTGCAGACAGTGAAAAGAAAGACGTGAAACATATTTTCCACCAGCATCCCCACTCCCACCGCCACTACCACCACTCCAATCGCACAGGAATCAAATGGATTCTATGCAAGCCTCTAATTCAGGGCTTACTTATGCACCATGACATCAGTGCTATATAACGAGCCAAGTTCAAGAAATCCATCTGGGACAAATAGCAGCCAGGCACATTGTGACTTCTTTTGTTTATATACACTAAATATGTCTTGGTGGTAAGAGAACTTACTTGAAGATTTATTTCCCAAGTCCTCCAAAACAACAAAACAATATTCTGCATCCTGGAGCAGCTTTGTGACTCCAGTTCTCTTCCCAAGGTTATGCATAAGTGATTTTTAAGAGAGCTCATTGTTTCTGAAACCTAAAATTAAAATGAGTACTTGTGGCACCTTAGAGACTAACCAATTTTTTTGAGCATAAGCTTTCGTGAGCTACAGCTCACTTCATCGGATCCGATGAAGTGAGCTATAGCTCATGAAAGCTTATGCTCAAATAAATTGGTTAGTCTCTAAGGTGCCACAAGTACTCCTTTTCTTTTTGTGAACACAGACTAACACGGCTATTACTCTGAAACCTAAAATTAAAATCTAAGCAAAGACATAGTAGTCAAAGCATAGTGCCTTAAAATAAAAGAAACTGAAAACAGCATAAGGAAATAAAGGTGTATTGTATACTACAGCTCATCAGCCTGCAAACGCACCCTTAACTTACGAGACCATGCCCCCTATTTTTCACCCAGAGAGGAGGCAGTGATTGAAAAATCAATTTGGAACCAGCTGCTCCTTTGCTCCGGGCCTGGCTGCATCCATAAGTTGATCACTTATACAACAGTCTGCTTTCCAAAAAAGTGCACTCCTTAAACTACAGAAGTGATTAAAAGAACTGAAGCAGAACATGCACAGTATTTGCATTAAACACTAGACTGGAAGGATATGAGGACTGACTTGCACCATACCTTACACCACCTTGTTAACGGAAAAATATTTATTAACTGAACTTTTGCACAATAATATGCCATTCACTGTCATCCTAACTGCTTCCTATGCCACCCACGAAAGCTTATGCTCCAATACGTCTGTTAGCCTGAACTGTTAATTTCCATCTTTCCATCGGCCTGAGTCACTACCATAAGAACATACACAAAAGCATGAGTGGTACAGAGAAAGGAAATAAGGAAGTGTTATTTACTCCTTCTCATAATACAAGAACAAGGGGCCACCACATGAAATTAATAGGTAGCAGGTTTAAAACAAACACAAGAAAGTGTTTTTTCACGCAACGCACTGCCAACCTCTGGAACTCCTTGCCAGAGGGTGTTGTGAAGGCCAATACTATACGGGTTTCAAAAGGGAACTAGATAGGTCCATCAATAGCTATTAGCCAGGATGGGCAGGAATGGCGTCCCTAGCCTCTGTTTGCCAAAAGCTGGGATTGAGTGACAGGGTATGGGTCACTTGACAATAACCTGTCTGTTCATTCCCTTTGGGGCACCTGTCATTGGCCACTGTCAGAAGACAGGGTACTGGGCTTGACGGACCTTTGGTCTGACCCAGTATGGCCGTTCTTATGTACCATAACATTTTCAATGCCGCGTTTTATGTACTTTTTTTTTTTTTTTTTTTTTTTAGGGATGTGGTACGAATTACAGTTGTAGTGGACTGCTCCTTTACAAAGAAACCTGTGCTATTCCTCTCACTTCTGAGAAGGTTCACTAAATGCTGTTAGAGTCTGATACTCGCTACTGGGCAGAATCAACATGTCTGAACTCTTTAACACTCTCTGTCATAGTGTGTAATCACAAACTTTGGATCCCAGACCAGCTCCAGCTCCCTTTACTATTGTGAGTATTTCGAATTATTCTAAGAGGACTTGGGAGAGTAGGTACAGCAGATTTGGCCACGTGAAATAATTAGTGTAACAGAAATAAATATTTAAAACTAAGGGCTGGTCCACACTACAGGACGAGATCAATCTAAGTTACACAACTTCAGCTATGTGCATAATGTAGCTGAAGTCGACGTACTTAGATCTACTTACCGCGGTGTCTTCACTGCGGTGTGTTGTCTATTCCCCTTACGCTTCTTGTTGAGGTGGAGTATCGGAGTCGAAGCTAGAGCAATCGGCGGTTGATTTATCGCATCTATACTAGACATGATAAATCGACCCCTGCTGGATTGATCACTGCCCATCGATCCAGCTGGTAGTGTAGACAAGACCTAAGACAGTTAAACCAAGCTTTCCAAAATGTTATTAATCCATTCTCACTTTGTGACAAGTGCGGTCTCACGGCTATGGAGTTCAGGCTTTAAAAACTGAAGTTTATGATGACTGAGTTGTAATAATCTTCACTATAGTGTCATCATCACAACACTAACATTTTTTTAAAAAGCACCATTTACCTTTTGGTAACTATCTATTTAATTTGAGAAATTAATATAGTCACACAGTATTTAAGTCTACCATTCCCTGGCATTCTGTTGTAGGACGCTTGCTATCTTAGCAATATATGCTTTGGCAATACATGTATTTTTACATTAAAGAGAGTGATTTTAGTTTTCACAAAGATGACTATGCTCTTTTAAAATGATGATTAATGTTACTAAATTACATACAGTTTGCTAATTCTTGCTAAGTTTTGCATATATAATCTCACACAGTGAAATTTCAAAACTGGCCAAATTCATTTTGCCTACGTCCCCATTCCTGCAATCTGATCCACAAAAACTATGCCCATATGAAACTTGCAGACACTCTATGTCAGCATGAAAATATCCCACACGGATCAGGTGGCAGGATCAAGGCCTAAATTTGGGCATAAAAAGCCCTAATTGACACAAGTGAACAATCAGGTATGTGTACAAAACAGGTATGCGTACAAAACACACCTAAGTGATCAACAGCGAGTGCTGTTGCTTATTTTGTATACACAATTTTCTGTTTAAATGCACAACTATGGATTTTAGTGCGTGCATGCACGTACATACACACACTTGGAGTGCATAAAAATCCACAATTTGCCCTGAAACCAACCATCTCTGTGCAAAATACGTATCTGTACACACAACTATCACACGTGTATGCAGTTACGTGTTTTGTACATACAAACAAATGCCTAGCTGCAGGTATGAAGACAGGTATTTGCATGCAGACATTTTGCAGGGGCCATTTGGGCCTCGATCCTCAAAATGTGACCCTATCAACAATAGATACCACTTCACTCTTCATGTTCCAAAGTTATTTATATGATGAATAATGAATAACTTACAATAGAGATAAATTCTTATACACAGTGTTAGTTCTTGACCTCAGTTTGCAGTCCCATTCCACTTCTGTGGGACAGCTAAACAATTTAGGCTATTCTCTCTCTGTGGTTTACTCTGATAAGGAATGTTGTTGCCCTACTCTTTCTTCAGTTTACAAAAGACGAGGGGAACAAAAAGGAAAAATCATTTCAAGAAGGGAAAAAGTCAGATAATACATGATAACAATAAAGCTTCCTCATTTGAGGCTCTCAAATACTTGAAGCCTCAGAATAATTCTCTGTAGTATTATCCACCTTTCTATACAAGAGACGACACTGAGGGTAAGTGACGTCACACAGGAAGCCTGTGGCAGAGTCCAGAAGAAAACTGAGATCTCCAGAGCCTGTTATTTACCACAATACCCTTATCTTAAAGGAGACAACTCAAAATGACCAGTTTAGAAGTAAGGGAAAATCCAGTATCCCTTCGTAACACAAGTACTCCACTGGGCAGGCAATTCTAAGCCTCATGATATTTGAAAGCAATATATTGCCATTGTTGAAAACAAAAAGAAAAAGGTAATTGTGCAAGAGGATGGCTGGGCAGAGTTCAGTCATCAGCATCCTTTGCTTAAAGGCACCATTCACTAAGATGATAAAATTAAACTTGCGATGTTTAGAAAAAAAGTATGTTCTGAGCTCCACAGACGGGCTTTCCAAAGAACACACATCATCCATGGGTTACTTCTGTAACTCTGCCTGCCATTGTCAACAATCCTGGATCTCATTTCTTTTTTAAAGTGATTGGAACAGTTTGAATTCCCTGTGTTTAAACCTATTGATTTTAAATCTTGCTTTAGATCTTCCTTGGACTGATTAAATCCTAAAATGCCTCCCAACAAAGGCACCTTAGACAGGTCATGCTTACAAAGCTTTGTGGCTCCCCTCTTGAAAAAAAAAATGCATATCATCTTTTTCCCACAGAAAAGATTGTGCTGGAAGACAATGTATTTTCTTTGGGTATGTCTACACTACAGCTGGGAAAATGCTTCATAGCACGGGTAGACAGACATGTGCTAAAGATAACTGTGGCAGCACAGTCGGCAGCTCAGGCTAGCCACCTATGTACAATCCCATCCGATCCCCTAGGTACCTATTCGGGCAGCTAGCCCAAGGTGCCACCCGTGGCAGGCCACACTGCTACCTTTAGCACGCTAGCTCGAGCCCAGCTGGGTTGTGTCTGTCTACTCATGCTGGGAAACACCCTCCCAGCTGCAGTGTAGACATACCCATAGAAAACTCATTTTCTTCTTCCATAGATATCATTGTTAGTTCTGCTGTGAGTAACTCCTTTTTGATGTCACTCATTACATCTGAGTTTTCCTGTATTCTGCAGCTAAGGAGACATCAGCAAACTGAGCTGCTTTGTAAAAAGTCATCTACTGGTATAGAGAAGGAAAAGGCCTCCAAGGAATATATACCATCTGTGATATGAGAAGCTGCTAAAAGGCTGAATACACATGATAACTTTAAAATAACATGCATACATACTAGGCTGACCAGATAGCAAGCGTCAAAAATTGGGGCCGGAGGTGGGGGGTAATAGGTGCCTATGTGAGAAAAAGACCCAAAAATCAGGACTGTCCCTATAAAATCGGGTCATCTGGTCACCCTAATACATACAAACACAGAGAAGCTGATTTAAGTCTCCCAGTGAAGGCTCTTTTACATATAGCAGGAGTGGCCAAACTTACTGACCCTCCGAGCTGCATACAACAATCTTCAGACCTTCAAGAGCTGGGGTGTGCTTGCCGGTGCTTGGGACTTCAGCCCCGCGGTGGGGTGGTGGGACGAGAAAAAGGTTAGCCTATGTTCCTGATCTATCAAATAAAGCTGCACTTGATTCAAAAGAGGATCCTGTATTCCCAGTCTGGTTGACCTTTATCTGTTTTTGTGAACAAAATGCAGAAGCAATTCAAAACAGTAAACCGATCTGAAGGACTGTATCACAAATATTTGTAGCTCCTTATTCATTCAGTTTCTAAAGAAGTCCCGTTAACAAGTCCAGATGCAGCTGTTTAACTACTGTGCAGGAATGAAGCCGTTAGAAGCCTGCAAGTTCTTGCAAGGTTCCCAGCAGAGTACGCAGATTGGTTGCACTCCACTATGAGTAGAAGCTAAGGGCCACTCACTGAGGTAGGACCAGAAAAAGGGGAAGTTAAAATCTCACCCTAAATGTGAGGGCAAGTACAGTTAAGTATTAAGCAGAGTCTTCTATATGCCATAGTGAAATGATACATCTCATGCACACTGTATACCAACTCCCTTCCTTACTTGCGAAGTGCACAGAGTAAAAAGTGATGGGCACAGAACTGGTGTGTCTGAAGAAACACTGGTGTAGGTGTGATCTTCATCATGATAATTAGGCACCTCTCTTGGGGACCTACTAACAATATTAGGCAGAAGTGACTTGGTGGCTGAGCGCTTATTAACACAAGATCAGATTTCCCTATGCCCCGATCTGGCTCAATCCTTTTAAACTGATGACTAAACAAGAACAACATTCTGCACATACAGTGTTCAGAATTAGCCTCTGTGGAAAAAAGTAAGCATAAAAGGTGCATCAGTTTTGTAAACATCATCTGGAATATTATAAATCATTTCCATAACTTTTCCATCATTAGAAGTACATTGGAGAGTTGTAAACACATGTCTTAAAACCACAGCCATATATTAGCAAATACTGCAACATTCAAATTCCAAAACAGAAATTTAATTCAAGAAATCTATTGCACATGAGTTTAACTAATTTCATGGAGCTCAATTCATGTCTATTTCACCTCAAAATTCATGTCTCAGATTCTCTTTTAAAACCTTACCTGAGGAGAAAAATCATCATTAGTGGAGACTAATCTAGATTCAAGATGATGGTTCAGTATCTTTTCAAAAAGGATTCAGGTCTGGATTTTGAATACCTCAAAGTGAAGTGATATCTGGATCCAAAGTTTTGATTCAACCTATTATAAAGACAGCAGGCCATTTCATGGAACCTAAGGCTAGCAGGGACCACCAGATCATCAAGTCTGACCATATCAATGGCTACAACCATCACCTGCATACTAACCCCAACAACTGAATTTAGACCAAGGTAGAACAGCCCTCTGGATGCTGAACTATCATGTGCCACAGGCAGAAAATAAGAGGGACAGTAATGTACAATTTGCATAATCCACATACAGATCTGGGTTGGATTTCAAACACTCCCAAATTTTACAGGTGTTTATACACAGGTTTCAGTTCAGGTCCATCCCTATTAAGTTTTTATGGCCAAATTGTTCAAACGTAAGTGCCCAAAATTAATATTAATATGGAACTAGATGCCTAATGTCAGGCACCAAAGTTTAACAATTTTGTCCCATTATTTTGAATTCCAGTGAATATATTTAAACACCAGATGGAACTGATCATTGCAAAAGCAGTGATGCAATACAATATCCAGGCCTCAGTGTAAGCATTCCAGTATTTGGGCCAAATTCTGCCCTCAAATACATGGAACAGTTCTCCGTGAAGTTAATGGGAACCAAACCCATGCACCAAAGTCACTATCTGGCCTGTAAACAGGTCACATTCAGACCATTCAATAGCTCTTAAATTCCGACTCATCCCACAAAGCTTACTGACCTGCTGTGATCCGTCTCCATTCACTATATGAGGCATCATGGCTACCTCCCCATTCAGCAATGGTGGCAGCTCCAGCGGAATTTGGTCGGTCATCATCATTGTGACGTACATTCATGGAGAATTTTCCTCAACGGGCTTCCTGCAAGACAGACATGTTTTAAATTAATTTTCTTCTAAATGTAAACTAAGAAAAATCTATTCACGCTTCAGTAGAGTGGTACCCTGCCCATTAACCCCACTTGCTTAGAAAGGTATATCCTGTGGCAAGGGAAACTAGATGAGAGGACTGTTAATGGCTTTCAGATCATGTCATGGATAAATTCATTGCTTTCTAACAAACATTCCAGAATTAGTATTCAGCAAAATAAACATGGTGACGTCTTTACTCTTTTTCTTCAGGGCTTTTCAAGCATTAATATCTTCAGCCAGAGCCTTCATCCCAGATCTGAAATTTCTGAATGACAGTATGAGTAGCTTATGGTTCAGTCTGTTGATTTGTAACAACACAATGCTCACTCTGTAAGGTAGTTCTTGGAACCTGCTTCCTTTGCATATTTAACATTCATAAGAGGTTCTATTTCTCTTGACATTACGATACAGCAAGAGCCAAGTGCTTTTAATCCCTTGATAGCACTTCTACAGACAACATGAATTGTAAAAAGAGCAAACTTAAAATTTTCAGTGGTCCCCACTTAATTGTGACACAAAGGAAGAGAAAGCTCTTGCCTAGAATCTTATCCAATATGTAGGAAGTGGACCACTGTGTAGGACAGCAAATAAGAAGAATTTGTAATGAAACACACCACCTTCACTATAATACCATCCCTCGCAGATAATTATTTGAAACGTTACATAAGAAAAGTTGCTAAAAATCAGATGAAAGCTTTATAATAACAAGTCTTATAATTCAGTTAATAGTAACATCATGCTGTTTTACAAGGCAATAATCCAGTTCCTTAATGAATAAATGATAGGACCTAAAGTCAAGTAATTTATCACAGCAAAGGAAGAAGACCTTTGTACAAATCCCCATGATCCTAATGCTAATCAAATTTATTTAATGCTTTTCATGCCAAAGCCTGTGGCAGCTTAAAGACTAACAGACGTATTGGAGCATAAGCTTTCGTGGGTGAATACCCACTTTGTCGGATGCATGGCATGACCGACAAAGTCGGTATTCACCCACGAAAGCTTATGCTCCAATATATCTGTTAGTCTATAAGGTGCCACGGGACTATTTGCCGCTTTTACAGATCCAGACTAACACAGCTATCCCTCTGATACTTTCATGCCAAAGAATCCCAAAATGCTTACAAATGACTAATATACAGCATCAATAAAATTCAGGTAGGAAAACCTAACAATTGTGGTGAAGCGTAGTAGCCAGGTAAATAACTGGCACACATAGTGCTGAACAGCTCTGTGCAGAAGAGAAATTTTGGGGGGGAGAAAAAAAAAAGGAAAACCTATTCATGGGGAGAGTGTTGTAGGATCTAATGTCTCCATGGAATAGACAGAACTTTGCCCTTTAAAGTTCCAGCTACAAGAGCCATACAACATAAATAGTGTGGAATTCAATTTATCTACTATAGGAAGGGTGAGAAGCTAAATCAACCCTGTCGGGATTAGAACCTGTGGCTCCATGGAGTCTAGATATTTACAACCTGATACACAGACCACTAAGCCACTCCCTCTCCTGCTGCTAGTGTTTAAATTTAGATTTTTAAAAGCCATGTTTAAATGTAAATGGATGGGACACTGAAATATGCTCTCTCTTCACCATTATATACTTATTTACTTAGATCTGTTGAAAATGAGCCCATCCAGAGCTCAGCATTAAAATCCAGTCAGCTGCAGAGCAATCTAATAATCAGAGAATAAATCAGACCATGAGTGAATATTCTGATTAACTGAGACAGCCCACTTGTGTACTGAGAATGATTCAATTGCCTATTTAAAACTCTGCACCCCCTTAAGCTGAATAGCGTTGAACCTTTCACTCTTATCATGTCAAGCATCTTTACACATAGAAAGTGATGGTGAACCAACCTACATCTCTTCTAAAACAAGTGTCCTGCTCAGCACCATTACCCTTCCTCTGGCATACATCTGTAAAGGCTATTTTAATGTAGCTGGTGCCAAATTTTGCATGATTCACATAGTTCTTTCTGATGTTCTCACTATCCTGAAAATACAGCTTTTCTAATTGTCACTCCAAATTGATATAAATAGAGGGTATCTATTTCAAAATGACAGATTCTCCTTCTTTTATCTGAGACCCAATTATAGGACACAAATTCTCACCAAGTTGGAAGAGTAACATAACGTAACAAACAAAAGGCAGACATATATCAACTATTGACCAGCTAAACAATAAGTCGATGTCTTTGTTTTTAAGTCTCATTCTAGGCCTGGGTCAAGCATTAGTGTGGGCCTATATCACAACCCTATACCATTTGCCCCACATATTGATTGACCCACAGTGACTACACACATAAAAAAGGAATCTGGAAACCAAATACCTCCCTGGCTCACAACATCAAGCACCATGATCCAACCCATCCATCATCTGCCAAAATCTCCTTGGCTCTGAAACGTAAAGCTGGCAGCTGATAAAGTCTTCTCTACTTGTCATGTGACCTACAAAAGTCTGCTTGAGGCCCTGCACACCTTTCTTCACCAAGGCAGTTTTGCCAATTCTCACAATTTTTACTGCAAGTCTTGCAATATCCCAGGGGCTTCTTAAAGCCCCAGATCCTGGAGCCAGGTGATTACATGAAAATCTCAGCTTTCATTTTTTTAAAATTTTCTAGCTCTCAGGATTGTGGAGAAAAGTTTGAAAATATGAACCCTACAAACTCAAAACCCAGAATATAATCAAACTCCAAAATTATTTAAAATCTCACAATATTGGAGGTCCCACAATTCATCATTTTTAATCGCTGGGGATTGGCAATAGAACCAAGGCCCTGCAAAACCTAGCTGTAACCATTTTGTGTCCTGGTTGTACAGATCACTTAGCAAAAAACATGACTCTAGTTGTTTTCCAATTAAAGTGGATTAATTCATGCAACAGCTAATTGTATCCCTGGTCCATGAAGACTTTCATTGTGAGTTCATCAATCATACATAGAGGATAGCGTCACAATAGTGAGCCTTCTCTGGCATTTACTGGCAAGCCAATCTAGAGCACATATGTCCTCAATTCATTTTTTTGAGTGTATACATATAACTTCATGAAGGAGTTCTGAAAGGATTGCAACGCTGACAAGAGCCATTATAAACACATTAAAATGCATGTACAAATAAATGACAAATCCATCCAGTCTGAATCTGGAAGTTTGAGTTTTAAAAGAGAGATTTTTTATCTCAAAATAATGCAATACCATTTTTATTTATTTAAACATAGATTGTAGTTTGAAACTATATTTTTCCATAGTAAATTTCTCCACTCCAGGCACAACAAACCAATGTGCTGACGTGTATTTGCTGAATGTCATTATTTAAAGGTTAGTAGTTACATTCTCACTATGGCCATGTCTACACTATCCTTTTTTTTTTTTTTTTCCAGAAAAGTTTCCTCCTATTGCCAATACTGGTGCAACTCCACCAATACTGGCAACACTAGTTGTTGACAAGGCACTGTTGGCCATCATCATTTTCCAACACGGTCATGTAGACCTGTTCTCTGCATGGTTAGATAGCATGCTGTTGAAATCGCTGGCAACCATAGGAACCTTCTTTACACTAGGTGGAAGTGCACCAGGTTTTTAACAATGGTGAGAAATTTTCACCAGAAAGCCTTAGTGTAAATACAACAATTGAAGTCCCAGTTGAAATTATACCATAGACTTTAATGTATCAAGCCCTAAAGTGTTAGAACCAGCTTCAGATACTGACCCATTAGGTTTCTCTTTCGGACTGATTCTTGATTAAAAAGAGGAAAACAATTTATTTTTCAAATTTGCCAACATCCTCCCCATGCCCCCATGCAACAGCTGCTCTCACACAACCAGTTTCATTAATTTGATTGTCATACACAGGTCAGTATGCAAGAACTGTGATCAACTTTGTCTCTAAGAAGTCAAGCATGTTACTTGCAAGAAAACTCCAGGCCCAGGGGCTGGGAAAACAAATTCCGAGTTCAGGACATGAGAACTTCTCTGCTTTCCTTAAAATATGAACTACCATAAACTAACCCAAAGCCTGAATCAAACAAAACCCCAACGTTTTTTCAGGTTCTAAAAAGTTGAATAAATTTAAACTTTTAGAAAATATTTCCTGAGTGTCTGCATTCCCAAGGTTTGGCTGAAACAGGATACGGAAATACCACTATTCAGTGAGAGAGACTGTGTTTTTTCAAGCTAGTTATATCCAGGAAATACTAGAAATTTCATAAGGTTTTCAGCTCAGTTTCTTGACCAAGGAAGTAAGGATAAGCATCCAAGCTTTTGGATGCTTCTCCACCCAAACTAAGTTCCAAACCTTTTGATGTTTACTAGTCAATACTGTGAACCTGATCATAAAATCATAGAATCATAGAATATCAGGGTTGGAAGGGAACTCAGGAGGTCATCTAGTCCAACCCCCTGCTCAAAGCAGGGCTGATCCCCATCTAAATCATCCCAGCCAGGGCTTTGTCAAGCCTGACCTTAAAAACTTCTAGGGAAGGAGATTCCACCACCTCCCTAGGTAACGCATTCCAGTGTTTCACCACCCTCCTAGTGAAAAAGTTTTTCCTAATATCCAACCTAAATCTCTCCCACTGCAACTTGAGACCATTACTCCTTGTTCTGTCATCTGCTACCACTGAGAACAGTCTAGAGCCATCCTCTTTGGAACCCCCTTTCAGGTAGTTGAAAGCAACTATCAAATCCCCCCTCATTCTTCTCTTCCACAGACTAAACATCCCCAGTTCCCTCAGCCTCTCCTCATAAGTCATGTGTTTCAGTCCCCTAATCATTTTTGTTGCCCTCCGCTGGACTCTTTCCAATTTTTTCACATCCTTCTTGTAGTGTGGGGCTCAAAACTGGACACAGTACTCCAGATGAGGCCTCACCAATGTCGAATAGAGGGGAACGATCACGTCCCTCGATCTGATCTTCTACTTCGTAATGCAATGTCCTACCTCTCACAAAATAAGTTGATGATCCTTAAGTTTCCTTATTGATTCAATATATGAATTCGTAATACATATACTAGTTGCATGTGACAACAGATGGAAACTTAAAAACACAGAAGAACAAAGTAGAACTATCCAAAACAAATTTCCATGTATGATGAATTAACGTGACCCAATTTGTTAAGACAGTTATCCTTAAATTCCAAGAGGAGTTTAAACATATTGAGACAGCCTAACGATCTAATTTTTCTTAGAAGGTTTTGACTTCACTTTAATTATGGTACAAGCCAAGATAATTCATGATATTTCCACCTTCTCTCTTTTACAAAACTAAAAAACCTCTTCCTGCTAAGGTAGACAGAATTCCAAAATGAGAACCTAGCAAAGTAATAGTTCTTCTAAATATTTAGCTTTATGAACTGGTTTCTATTAAAAAAAATGGTTACCTACCTTTTGTAACTGTTGTTCTTCTAGATGTGTTGCTCATTCCATTCTAGGTGTGCGCACACCCACGTACGCGGCCATCAGAGATTTTTGCCTTAGTGGTACCCGTAGGACTGGGTGTGTTCTATCAATGTAGAAGGCCAGCGCCAGTCTGATGTCCAGCGCATGCAACTGTGGTCCTCATCTGATTCATGAGGCTTTGGACAGAGGACCACTAAGTAAATGTCTTGGCCAGTGTGGAACTGCGAAACGACCTTGGTCAGAAAAGCCAGGTGCAGACGCAGCTGGACTTTGTCCTTATAGAAGACTGTATAAGGCGGCTCCGACGTGAGCGCCCTGATCTCGGACACCTGCTGGGCCAAAGTTATAGCAACCAAGAATGAGACCTTCCAGAAGAGAAGCAGAAGGGAGCAGGAAGCTACGGGTTCGAGCAGCGGTGTGTGTGTGGTGGGGCAGGGGGGTGTACATGAGCTTTGAAAGCACAAGTTTCAGGTCCCACGGGGGGGACCAGGTCCTGGACATGCAGGTAAAGGCGCTCCAGACCCTTCAGGAAGCACGCTGTCATGGGATGGGCAAAGATCGACCTGCCCTGAAACGGAGGACAGAACACCAAAATGGTCACCAGATGTACCTTGACCGAAGACAATGACAAGCCCTGGAGCTTAAGATGCAACAAATAGTCCAGAATGTCCTGCAGTGGGGCTGCCTCTGGACGAATGTGCTTGTCCAAGGCCCAACATGTGAAGCGCTTCCACTTTACCACACAGGTATCCCTGGTAGAAGGCTTCCTGCTGCCCAGCAGGACCTGTTGGACTGCAGCAGAGCACCCTCGCTCATCCATACTTAGCCACGAAGCAGCCACGCCTTCAGGTGCAGTGATGCCAGGTTCGAGTGCAGCAGACTGCCGTGGCTCTGGGACAGCAGATCTGGTCGGAGAGGTAACTGCAGCAGGTCGGCTACTGAAAGACTCGGCAGCATGCTGAACCAGTGCTGGCGAGGCCACTCTGTGGCTATGAGGATGACAGAAGCTTTGTCTTGCTTTACCTTTAATAGGACCCTGTGGATAAGCAGCACTGGCGGAACAGCGTATGTCAGCGTTCCCGACCACGGAATCAAGAAGGCGTCTGATAGGGATCCCTTGTCCCTGCCATGCAGCGAACAGAATACGTGGCACTTTCTGTTCCATCTAGATGCAAACAGGTCCACCTGGGGAGTCCCCGACCTTTGGAAGATCAGGCTGACCACCTCTGGATGGAGGGACCATTCTTGGCGAGACGAAGAGGTCCTGCTGAGGTGACATGCCAGAACACTGTTGGTTCCAGGTAGGTGGGTGCCCACCAGATGGATGGCATGCCGCATGCAAAAGTTCCGGAGGCTGAGCAACCCACGACACAGGACCAAAGACCTGGCGCCACCCTGCATGTTGATGTAATACGTTGCAGCTGCACTTTCCATGAGGACCTGCACAACCTTGTCTCTCAGGTGGGGCAAGAATGCTTCACAGATCAGGTGCACTGCCTTGAGCTCCCTGACATTGATATGAAGGGCTAGATCATGCTGCAGCCAGCGGCCCTGGGTGTTGAGCTCACCCGGGTGGGCCCCCCAGGGCAGGTCCGAAGCATCCGAGACCAGGGTGAGCGACGGTGCTGGGGACACAAAGGGAACTCCCTGCAGCACTGACTTGGGACCTAGCCACCAGTCCATGGACAAGAGGACGTGGTTCGGTACTGTGACCATTCGGTCCAGGGGGTGCCTACTGGGAACGTAAACCATTGTCAGCCACATCTGCAAGGGTCGCAAATGAAACTGTGCATGACTGACCACGTACTTGCATGTTGCCATGTGGCCCATCAGCCACAGACATATGTAGGCCGTCGTGATCAGATGCCTCCTTATGTGGGCTATGAGATTCGACATGGCTTAAAAGCGCGCTTCCGGAAGGAAGGCCCTGTCTGACATGGAGTGAATAACCGATCCGATAAACTCTGTGCACTGGACCGGCATTAACATGGACTTTCCTATGTTTATTAACAGGCCCAGGTCACTGCAGGTGGAGCACACCAGATCGAGGCTTCTTTGCACCTGCTCTGGAGACCTGCCCTTGATGAGCCAGTCATTGAGATACAGAAAGATCTGGATCCCCGACGTCTGAGGTAAGCTACTACTGGCACTACGCATTTAGTGAACACCCTGGGGACCGACGACAGGCCAAAGGGTAGCACTGTGAATTGGAAGTGTTGCCTGTCCACTATGAAATGCAGGAAACGTGTGTGTCCCAGGAATATGGAGACGTGGAAGTAAGCATCCTTGAAATCAAGAACAGCATACCAGTCCCCTGGATCCAGGGAAGGGATAATGGAGGCCAGGGAGACCATGCAGAACTCCATCTTCTTGAGAGACTTGTTGAGGCCACGCAGGTCCAGGATGGGTCTGAGGCCCCTCTTGGCCTTCAGGATTAGGAAGTATCAGAAATAGAATCCTCTTCCTTCCATTTCCCGAGGAACCACCTCCACAGCCCCCAACTGCAGGAGCTTGTTGACCTCCTGAACCTGGAGTTGCTCATGAGAGGGGTCCCTGAAGAGAGACGGGAAAGCAGTGGGTCGGGAAGTAGGGGTATCCAAAAACTGCAGGGTATAGCCTCGAGCTGCTATGTCCAGAACCCAACGGTGACGTAACCTGACGTAACCCACAACCAGGCCGGCTGGTACGGGAAAGACGGTTGAGGAAAGGATAGGCAGGATCCAGATGGATGACTGGGGTGTCGCTCTCGAGCACACCCTCAAAACGATCGCTTCTGGCCCCCCGGGTGTTTAGTGGCTCCGGGCTAGGCTGGCAAGCGGGAGGAAGAAGGGCGGCAACGGCTAAACCCAGCATCCCTTCTTCTTGCAGATCCCTGATGGGCTTGCCAAGGTCTTGACGGCGGTGGAGGCCGGAATGGCTTTCTGGCAGACTGTGGGGGTATGCATGCCCAATGCGTGAAGGGTAGCCTTGGTATCCTTCAACCCGTGTAGCCTGGCATCTGTCTGATCAGAGAACAGCCCAACTCCGTCAAAGGGGAGGTCCTGAATCGAGGCCTGCATCTCCTAGGAGAAGCCCACGTCTGGAGCCAGGAACCATGTCGCATGACCACAGCCAATGCGACCACCCTTGCCGCTGAGTCCCATCCCATTTGTAGAGAACATCTGGCTGCCGCAGTACATTCCTCTACCAGCGTGCCAGATTTTTGAGCCTGACCCTGAGGAAGGGAATCCGAGAACTTTTTAAGACTGTCCCAAAGATTACCATTATATCGGCCCAGCAGGGCCTGATGGTTTGCCACCTGGAATTGTAGGCTCGCTGTTGAATAAATTTTTCTGCCAAATAAATTGAGTTTTTTGACTTCTTTATTTTTTGGAGTGGAAACGGTGGGGACCTGCTTGTCCTTTTCATTGGCCACAGACACAACCAACAAGCCCGGAGGTGGGTGAGTATAAAGGTAGTCAAAACCTTTGGCCAGGAAAAGTATTTTTTCTCTGCCCATTTCGAGCTGGGCGGGATGGAGGAAGGGGACTGCCACAGTGACTTGACAATCTTGAGGACCCCGTCGTGTATGGGCAAGGCAACCTGGGCGGGCGTGGAGGCCAAGAGGACATTGAAAAGGGTATCCTCCTGCTCCGTCATCTCGTGCACTTCCAACCCCAAGTTCTTGGCCACCTGCTGGAGAAGGGCTTGATGCTCCCTAAAATCATCCGGGGGGCTAGCCCTGGAAGGTCCCGGGCCCGCCTCGTCCGGGGAAGATGAAGAAGACTTTGACTCCAGTGGAGGCACTGAGGCTCGGCTGCCGCAGGAGAAGGAGGTTTAGGGGTGGGTACGGGATCCTCTACCCTGACCTTGGAATGGGCTTCCAGTACCAGACCCAGTGCCAGTAGGACCACTGGCTGTTGCTCCTACGCAGCCCCCGAGGAGTGATGTGAAGGGGGCATCGTCATCACGGGATCACTCCACGCTCCCCAATACAGCCACTGCAATGGCCTTGCTGCCACTGCAGTGCCCTGGATGACGGAGCAGGCTCCAGTGCCCAATCCCATCGCTAAGACCAGGACGATGAGCTGAACTGGGCCTCTGTGCCAGAGGAACCACCTTCTGGCAACCAGGGAGGAGCCGTTGATGCCTGAGTCTGTTTACTGGTTGTGGCTAGCCATGATTGCTGGCCAGGCATAACTGACCAGCGACTGTACTGGGGAGAATGGTCTCGGTGCCTGGGAGACTGGCGTCAGGGGGAACGGTGCCGGGGGACCAGCAATAAGATGGGGAGTGTTCCCATGGTGACAGTGATCGGGACCGACATCTAGAAGGAAATCGGCGAGAGGGTGAACGATGCTGGTCACAGTATGCGGAGCATCGACTCCATGCTAGTCCAGGACAAGGAGCTTCCAGTCATCACTGTCCTGTTCCCGACGCCACTTGCTGATCACCACAGGTGTCAGACCTGAATATGGAAGATGCCTGTATGTAATTTCTTGTGATGTGGGACACCATTGCACACCAGTGTCCACATAGTACTTGCCAGGATGAGGATCATAATCCAAAGGCAAGGAAACCAAGACAACTAGAGACCTTCATCCTGTTGCAGCCTTCATCTGCCTTCAAAGCTATTGAGAGGAACTGTCTCTTCATCACCTGCTCTGCCACTGAGGACTTGCTAAGTGGGCAGAAAGAGGGGGAGGGAATTGTATCACTGGTCATCTGGAACCTCACCTTCCACACCTTGCTACTTTAGATGACTCTGCCAGCAATGACAGAGACTCCTGATGGCATTGCTCTCAGGATCATGGGAACACACAAGCCATTCCACCACATCAAGGTCACAATCCACTGGTGCATATTTCAAGGATTCCAGTATTTAGAGATCCAACAAAGACAACAGGAAACAGAGAAACGGGAGAGGAAAGAATGCACTGCAGTCTGACTCAACAATCCAGCTCCAACCCTTCCACTGGGAAACGTCTCCCCCAACTGTGACAAGACATGTGGATTCCGGATTGGTCTCATTAGCCACCTGTGCATCCACCAGCAATAACTGACTATCACTTTACGGAAGACAATCACCCTCGAACTCCAAGGGATTGCTGACAAGGCAGTCCTATATCTCTTCAAAGTGCTTTACAAACATTATCTAATTAATCCTCACAACCTCCCTGCAAGACAGGTAAGTAGGTACTATACTAATGTTACAGATGTAGAAACAGGGAAAGAAAATCTCAGTGACTTGCCCAAGGTAACCCAATGAGGAGAAAGCTGGAGGGCTCCAGCAGAGAGCTAGAGCTAGAATTCAAGAGCTCCTAGCTTCCAATCACATTCTCAAACCACTAGATCATCCCATTTCTTAGATCACCACATATGAGTTTAAGATTGTACATTATTGCCACCACAGAAACCCAGAGATTGCCCACAAGAAGAGAAAAACAGAAGAGGATTGTTGCAGAACACTTCCTCCTCAATTACCTTTAATATGCATGGCTTTTAAACAATTGGTTTTTAAATTTTGCAAATTACTTCTCAAGATGAAGTGAACATGGTACTGTATCGTCCTAAGAAAGAAATCCAAACAACCAAATCTGGGTCCACCACACATACTATTCCAAAATACCAGTTTTATCCAAAGAATTCTGCAACAAAAGTTGCTCTGCCTTTTTATCCCAAGACATCTATTGCCTTTAAAAAGTAATCATCCCGACTCACACTTCAGGATCCTGACTCTGCAAATGAAGTTGCACTTCCTGACCCACCCAGAGATGCTAGAAATAGCTTTTAGATAAGTACCGACAGTGACTAAAAAAGTAACATAATAGAATCTCAAATGAAAACAACTAAATCACTCTCATGGTAACAACTGAAGAAGATAATCTAGTTTGCTGTAATTCTCACATACATGCACATGACGGAAGGGGATTTTCTCCATTTTGAATGTGCACCTGAATGTTCTAAAAAAAGGAGTACTTGTGGCACCTTAGAGACTAACAAATTTATTTGAGCATAAGCTTACAAAAGCTTATGCTCAAATAAATTTGTTAGTCTCTAAGGTGCCACAAGTACTCCTTTTCTTTTGTGGATACAGACTAACACGGCTGCTACTCTGAAACCTGAATGTTTTAAGATACATATAGTTTACATATAATCTAACAGACTCTCCTTCCCCACCATTTACATTCCAGCAACACTAACCATCTTCCGCAGGAAGTTAATTCACATCCTTCCGATCTGCTCATTGCCAACACCTACCCAAAAGCAAAGTAGCCAAGGACAGCGTGGACATTGTAACTTCACAGGAAATCATCAGAGGCTATGTATATCATGCTGGCAAAACAGAGAAGTTAAGAGATAATATAAAAATAAGGCCAGGTCTACACTACAAACTTACAATGGTATAATGGCATTGCAAGGGCTGTGAAAATTCCACACCCACGAGCGACATGGTTATACCGACCTAACCCCCGGTGTAGACAGTGCTCTGTCGATGGGAGGGCAGCAGCATTTTTAGTGTAGACCTGACCTAAGTGTCTGATCCTGGGAGGTGATGAGCACCCTTACTTGCAAAGAGGCCAAACCTTGAAAGGTTCAGACCTCTGCTAAAGACCCCTGGAAGGTTCTCAGTGCTTATAAAGATTTGTCCCCTTAAAGTCATTGGACTTAATATGTGAGACGTGTTATCTGACACTTCATAAGAACTAAAAGAACTAGTACTCAAATGTTTCCAGAAGTACTTGCAGTAAGAAAAAAAGTAAATAAATAAAAAGGAGGCTTGGTAAGGGAAAAATTCATTTTATTTCATTTTCCTGCATTGAACAGGCAATAACTGCAGTGCAAAGTATTCTTCCATAAAAAGGAATGTTTCCTTGGTACAGTTTAGTACACTTCTAGAAAGCATGTCAGTTCTTTTAAATGTATGAGCATTGGTAGCACAGTAGTTCTGTCTTGCTAATTAGAGAAGTCAGATTCCCAACATGATAAGATTAGGGCTTTTCAACTGGGATGATTTTGAACTGCCTCTGCTGGAGAAAGAGAACTGAAAAGTGCATGTTAGGCACCCAGCCACTTCAAGTTTTCCCATTAGTAAGGCTTCTGACCTTCCTAAAGTGCTTCTTTTATGTGTTATTATTAATAATACTCAGCACCCGCATACTAGCTTCAAAGTGCTTTTACAAACCCCAGTTAATGAATCCAGTCAGCCTTTCAGATGTTATTATTTAAAAACATATTTCACAAAATGTATCTAAATCAACATGTACAATGTGATTCTATTTTTATTCCAGGTGAACAGTATACTCCAGCTCTGCAGCAAGTGCAGCTGTATGCAAGAAAAACTCTTGCCATGGCTTGCCACTTGAATGCAAGCAGGAGTGGTGATAATTGTTCATGTAGGAAAAGCCTCTTGAGACATGAGCAGTACCTGGAGGTATGCACACAGCTGGCTGGTCAGGGAACAAATAGTCTGGAATTTGTCTTCTCGTCTGATGTGTGTTCATTAGCCTAGTTAAATCACATCTGTCCGAAAGACGACTTAAACCTAAAAGCATTCTTTCTTTGTCTAATTGCAAACATGGTAGGTTAATCTGAAAGCAACCCAAGAGACAGACCTATTTGTAACAATTCATATGTTTTAATTGGATTGGTTAGGATAAGACAGATCTTTGTGCCAAACTGATCTTCATCCTTTATTTCTTTTCAAAACGAATATAAGACGCAGGAATGTCTGATTGAAAAACTAACTGGCATTTTAGAAAATGGATGGCCATTGTTTCTCTACAACAGTGTCACAAATATCAGATTACCCTATCAGAACTGCCATGTAGAAAACACTCAGATAAATGAAAACAAGTGTTTAAGTTTAAAAATATATATACAAAATGCAGTTGGTTAAATGTTGTATTACAACTTTAAAACGGGATAATGGTTGGGATTGTCTAAAGGACCTACGTAGAGCTGGATGGTGGACAACAATTCCTTTCCCACAATAATTTTTGAAGTTTGTTTGTTTTTTCCCCACATTGGAACAAAAAATAAAACCTTCTGAACATTTTCGCAAAATGTAATTTTGTCAAAACCTACAATTTTTTTTATTTAAAAAGTCAGTTTTCAGTTCGGACCTGTCTTTCTCACTGGAAAGTCCAACCTGAACCTCAGAAACTTTCCCCTCAGAGACTTCATCAAAATCAATACATTATTAAGTAGCATATTTCAACAAAAACAACAAAAGTTTAATCAAAAATATTCCAACCAGCTCTACACCTGACTTTGGACCACCAGTCCCTCTGACTCCCATTGAAAATCAATGGGAGTTGTGCTCCTAAATCAGTTAGGTGCTTTTGAAAATCCCACCCTCGAAGTCTAATCCAACAGCGACTTCAATGTGGCAGCACTCACACGAGTGCAGAATTAGGGCCAGAGTCGGCATTATTAATGAATTAAGCCTCCTGTATTTGGGAAAGAATCATTTTCCAGTTCAATCTCATGTACTGTATGGAGAATAGGTTACTAGGTGCAGTAGAAATGGGCCTAAATCAGCAACTTGACGCCTAACTTTCAATTTCGGAAAAGGGGCGAAGGAGCAAAATCTGTTTTAAATTTGCAGCTTTGGCCCATCTCTGATCTAAATAGGTTACACCATTCTATCCCTGGGAAGGGAATTTTAATTTACTCAGTGAAAATTTACCATAACCACAGGTGCTAAACACTATTCTAATTTCTAGCCCAGCAAAAAAAAGTCAATTTTGTGCACAATATCATTTTTGAGAATCAATTTTTCCAGTCTAATGTTTGCACTATTTCATTTGTTGAAGCCAAAGTAAATAGAAAAGAACCTGACATTCAATAAGTCAATTATACGGGAAGGAGGCACAGAGAACATCCAACATGTTGTTAACTAGGTGCAAATATCATGACTACAACAGCATAACAGGAAAGGAGACGTTTAAGAATAAGGAAATTAGTTTAAATGGCATTATACTATGAGGCAACTAAAACTAATCAATGTATGATACCTCTGACAAAGTACGAGAACAAAGTCAGCAGGCTGGTACGCAGAGGAGTCCTTAATCATTAAAGAAATAATGCAACTCTGCTAGCCTTTTTCCATGTTGTTTTCTACTGTCCCAAGATACCTTGTGCAGTGTTGAAAATTTACAAACATTCTTCCTGGTGTGTGTGTGGCCCTACACAATTAACATGCCAAAAAGGGATATGAACTCAGATAAAACACAATGGCATCAAATTCATTCACATCCATGAGCTACACCAGGAGCAAATCTGACCTAATAAAATCAATTAAGATCTATAATGAGAACACCTGAACAAAATAACCCATGGATTCACAGCATTCCATTTGCGTGGATAGTATTATAGCTAAATTACCCTGCTTTTCTGATAAATCAGTTACTTTATAGATACACCGTTGCTCTGTGAAATGAAAACAGTGCTTAATGGACACTGTCATTCAAACTGTCATAAGCTTATATCACTGAAATTACAGATAGCCAAACTACAAATAAAACTTTAAGCTATTTTACGAGAATTTTTTTCTTTACCTGTTTATAAATGTCTTCTAGGAGCTAAAAATAGTTAGTCTTTCCTTGCCTATTGTATCCCTTCTCCTTCTCCCAAACAAGAGCATCTTTCTTCCTCCTTTTCTAATGATCACAGGATGCACCATACCACCTCTTTAAATAAAGACACCAGGCAGACCTAACACCAGGCGGACCTAACACAGCAGTGGCTATTGGTGGTTGCTGGATTTTCAAATATTTTGTGGAGCTTAACAAATTATAACAGTTTTAAGATTGACTCGGGATCAAACTGACCTTTTTGGCATGTCCCTTTAAATTTCTGCCAAATGATTATTTTATAAAGGTAAAAACATGCATACATTTCATAACCTTGCATGTGACTTCCCTCAAATATGGATATTCATCTGCTTCCTCTCTCCCTGCTCCCTGAATAAAAACCATTTGAAGAACAAGAACAATGTCTATTGGCAAGATTGTGGCCAACTTCCACACAAGTTCACAAGATGAAAGGGGTAAGAGCACATTGAACCATACCCACAACCCCTCTGCTCTTCTGAACTACTACAAACCACCTCAAAGAGCGCAGGAAAGACGCAGGATCATCCTACTCTGCAGCTTATCGCTAAAGAGCTGGCAAGCCACAGAAGGAAGAGTGCTGTGCCACTGGGGGCCTTCCACTGAAGTCAATAAGGCATAAAGTTGAGCAGGGCCTTAGGTCAGCAGTTCTCAACTAGGGGGCCGCAAGCTGGTTTCAGGGGGACACAGGGCCCTGCGGCTGAAGCGTGAGGCCCCAAGGCCCCACGGGGCTGAAACCAGGAGCAGAGCCATGGGGAGCACGTGCAGGGCTGATGTCAGAAATGGAGCTGCAGGGCCGGAGCTGCGTGCCTCAAACCCCAGTGCCCTGCAGGGCTGAAGCCAGGAATGGAGCCATGGGGCTGAAGCTCCGAACCCTGGCACTCCCCCCAGATCTAAAGCCAAGAGCCCCGGGGCCCTGCGGAGCAGAAGCCCCAAGCCCACCCCACCCTGCAGCTGAGCCCTGAGGGCCCCAATACACACATGGTGGCTGAAGGCAGGAGCCCTGAGGTCCCCCCACTGGGCTCTGGAGTTTTACTATACTATGAGTATACAACATACTATACAACTTTACTATACAACATACTATAGTATGTTGGGGGGGTGTCTCAGAAAGAAAAAGGTTGAGAACCCCTGCCTTAGGCTATCTGTATCACAGACAAGCATGTTTCTCACATGTAATATTCATATGAAGACCTGAAGGCAGATATGGTACATGCTTCACCTAAATTTTTTTAAGCCCACAGCTAGTGTCTGAAAAGTATTTAGGGTCACAGTTAGATTAATGTCACAGTTCAGCGATGCAGAATCCTCCCCTCCGACCTTACCCTCCTCCCCAGTAAAACTGGTTTGTTAAGACCATGGAAGCATTTCTTGTCTCATTTAAATTATTAATATTTTGTATTATCACACAAAAATGTCAAAGGTAAGCCAGTCATAATTCATCTACAGTAATTGATTTCAGACTATTGACATGGATCAATTTAACTAAAAAGCTACTTTCCCCCCACAAGATTTAAATGTTTATGTACATCTCTAGCAAACAAGCAACAGAAAATAAATACAGCAGATTCCATTAACAACTTGCTTTCTGCACACCTTTTCGCAAGGCAGTCTTCTTTAACTTTAGCCATTTACTGTTAGTCTGGCCCCCTAGTTGAAGTGGTATTGACAGTGAGTAGTACATTGTATTATTGTGGGAAACCACTTCACACAAATCTCCCATTCAACCCAGGGATTGAACAATAGGCATTCACAGAGAGAACCTGGAACAGCTACTGGAATGGAGCACCTCTGTATAGTAGCTGGTGGAATTTCTATCACTGGAAATGTCGAACCACTGTAAACGTCACATTCTCAGGCTCTAATTGCCTGGATTTCAGAATAAAACAAAGCAAATACCTTCCAATATCAGGAGGGAAAAACAGGATAGATAAAACATCCTCTTGTGCTGCCTCAGTTTGGTACAACAGAGAACAAAATGCTCCAATAACTTCTTTGATTTTCTGAGTTATTTTTGGAAAAAAGTGTACAAAATGGTACAACACAGAAAGATACAATGCATTTTGGTGGTTTTATGTATGTTTGAGGTGGACTAAAACACCACCACTTAACAGGCAGTAATTATGTATTCAACTGAAAATAATAAAAAGATATCTATCTCCTCATGGCAAAAAGAGCAATTCACTGGATCTTAAGAGGAAAAGCAAACCACTCAGCTTTTTCATATTAGTTACAACTGTAAAATGTCAGACTATTAAAAATAATGATGCTTGAAAACCAATAACAAAAAGGTAGTTACTGAACACTTTTTATTAATAAAATGTGAAGTTGAAGAAATAGGGCTGAATTTGATCTCACTCCAGTTTTACGTGACTGCAATGCCAATGACTACACTGGAGTTAGTCCTGATTTACAACAGTATGCAAAGTTCCGGGAATGAGCGCTCACAGCTACAATCCAGACTGGAGATAGATCAGCAATTTTTCAAAAGGCAACAATCTAAAATTCTACCAATGAATCTCCAGAGTTGAATAATAAGGTCATAACTTGGTCAGATGATGCTCCTCTGGATGACACTTTCAAAGAGACAGTACACTTGCAGATATCTGAAGTAGTTCCTAAAACAAAATAATTTTGGACTTCAAATTGCTCTACAACAGTGCTGGAAGAGACCTATTATATTAAGTCTATGATTTTGCGAAAGCAAGACTGAACCCTCAAATCCTGCTGTGTACTGAACCCTCAACCCCTGATGTGTAACGTATCAGATAGCAAACTGACGCAATTGTAAACCAGACCTGAGCCAAAATATGGTCATTATCACACAAGACCTCTGATTTTTTTACTTACAAATAATTGCAATCATCCGATGTGTAATAAAACACTTCATGAAGAAAATCTAGTAATAAACTAACCTATGTATGTAAACTGCAGAACATCTAAGTCTCACTGAAGTTAGCACGAGTCAAATTGGACTCCTTAATTGTAAAAACATTAGGACAAGGACCAAGTTTTATTTGTCTGTACAGCACCAAGCACAACAATGAATAAATGAGAACAGTCTTACCAGCATCTAGGCAATCTTGTAGGTTAGTAATGCAGCCCATGGGCCTGATTCTTAAAGGCCTCTTATACTGCCAGAGCAATTTAAAGCAGCCTCAGTGTAAATGAGAATCAGGCCCTAGGTATAACTAGAATGTTTTGCTAGAAAGAGCAACTATATAGCACCAGTTCTCTTCCCACCTATCTCCATTCCCTTTTTTAACTGGCATTATTTTATCTTTGAATCTACCCTTCTCTTGCAAAGCTAATTCAGCACATCTGGCTGCAGGGTCTCCTGTCAGTCACCTCCAGAGGCGCTGATTCATCAGAGCAGTGGGAGTCAGAGGTAGCTGTTGTCAGCAAAACTAAATTAGTACTGTTCCTGGTGATAAGAAGTACGGCCAATTACTAGACAAGTTTTTATATTAAACTAGAAAATGACTCCACTTTAAAAAAAATAATACACAAAACCCAGCACTGTTGGCCGAAATGCAGTCCGGGTGGCACTGAGCCAGGGGAAACAGATGCTCTTCCCTCAGTATGCCCAGTATGCATTCAGGAGCAACATTCCTAATAAGTGGGAGTTATTGGTTAATAAGTTATGAATAACTCTTTGTAAATTAACATTTCTTAATATTCCAGCTTTGGGATTTACTGCAACTTTCAAGGTAAAGAGGACATGAAGAGGCACCAAAGTCTTTAAAAAAAAAAAAAAGCAGCAGCAAAAGGAAGGATGTCAGCAGAACTTATGCAAACCGTTTTTCAAGTATTGAAAAATGGCTGAAAAGCTCCAGAAAGGTCACTTGAGCTCCACTACACAAACTAAAATGATCAATTCATAGCACATTATTTTCAGAGCGTCTGGACAACTATCTTCTTGAGCAAAGTTTTCAAAAAAGGTACGAAAGGGGATTTAAAAAAAAAATTTAAAAAATCAGTTTCTAATACAGAAATGCCCAGAGGCCCCAAGTGAAACCAGGGACCTATTGTGCAAGGCTCTGTAGAAACAGAGTAAAAGTCATTGCCACAAAGAGCTTATGGTCTAATTTAAGACAGCAGCTGTAACAAACATTCAGAAGGAAAAAGGAAGAGAGGATGCAAGAAACCTTAACAACATGCTTTTAGAGAGGCCGCCTATATACACAGCTGGATGGTTTCGAGACAGTTAATTTATAAAAACAAACAATAATAAATTATCAAATATAAACACACAAGATAAATAACTGAAGTTCGTACTTGCCATCTACCTACGTTATCACTTGGCAGTATCATGTAGGCATCACAGTCAAAATGGGTTCTGAAGAAAGATTTGACGTAGGGTGGGTTAGCTACTTTATGGATCAGTTGGAATCAGGCATTCCAGGCCTGAAGAGAGGAACGGAAGAAAGTGCAAAGCTAAGGACAAGAAACCTGTTTTAATGTAATGGAGACAAATAAGGGAAGAATTCTGAGAAATACAGGGCAATAATGAGAGGTTCAAAGCGAACTACTCTTTGGACTAACTTCATCCCTAAACTTTACTGACTTCACCATAGTGACACCAGGGATGAATGTGACTCCTAATTTTTAATAAAAGCTACAAACAAGTAACTGTGAAGGATGTATGAGATGGTTATGCAGCTCTTGGTTGACTATTTTCAGTCTTTATTTCCCCAATGATACCCAGCTCTAATGCATTCAAATTAAATGCTTTAAAATAAAATTATTCATACGCATATTTAATCTTAAGTCTACACCTCTGGGGCAGACTTATGCCGTTTGGGTTATTCATAGTATGCATTCCAATGAATGGATTCCATTAAAAAAAAAAAGATGGCTATAACTGTCTAGCTTCATGCAACAGGCATATCCCCAATTTCACTTTTATTTAGGATACTTAGGGGTATATTTTCACAGGTGTGTATGGGAGAACAGGGTGTAGGAATGTGTGATTTGCATTAAAATCCCTGAGAATCTTGCAGTTAAAGCTCTGCTGTATTCTTGAGAGCTGTCCAGTAAGTATTACTTAAGATGAAAGCTCGCTTTTGCATGAGGGAGGCAGCTCTATGGATCCTACTGTAAATGGCAATGTTGATGTGGTCAGGGGAATGAGAGCTTCATTGGAATTGCTGCAGAATATTTTTCCCCATCCCATTCTGTTTTCTCCCTCCTAGAGGATAATATTGTATACACTTCACAGGGCAAGTTCTCCCTGAAAAGAGAGAAATGCTTTCAAGTCTGCAGAAAACTATACATGCCTGCATGTGTTTAGTGTATATGTCAGCACCTCTTTGTAATTCTACTCAGCAAAGAAACTGCTTGGAATAAACTGCATTAACAACAATTTAAAAAAAAAAAAGTCTACTCTTTATATAAATTGCTTCCATGAAGCGCAATATAATTAATTTTTAAAATGCCAAAATGAAATCATCTCTTAATTGTGTGTTTTATATAAGTGAGACACTTAATTATATTAACAGGCATCCTAGGCCAATAACAGGGCACTTAATTTATGTTCGATCCTTTTTTTCCTCCAGCTCAAATACCATCCTAATATCGTTAATATTGTCATAGCAACCTAATATTCTCATGAAACAGCAGGGAACTGTAAACTTCCCTGTCTTCCTATTGTAGGGAGGATATTTCTTTCAGCCCTCCTGCTGAAAAGCCTTTCATACCACAACTATACAAGAATTCTCTTCTTTCCACACTCCCATCTATCACCACTGATTATTAGTAAAGAAATTTACCATCTTCTCAGGTTAACTTAACAGTTACAAATAACCAGAAAGCCTGCCACAGCATAAAACAAAGGCTCATGTATTATACAGTCCTAGGGATGGGCTAGCTGAAAGGACACGGAAATTAATCATGGATAATCTTCAAATGAATGGCAAGTACAGTCCATTTCAGACAAGGGTTCAAAAGTCTTGACATTTATTGAGACGTCTCAAGTCCGCAAGCCTGAGGTGAGAAATTTCTTGAGACCAGACTGTCTCACCGGATTTCTGTCTCAGACAAAAATGCCATAGCACATGCTTTCCTGCAGCATTTTAGTGATTCTGGTTCTAGTCCAGCTAGAACTCACAAGTGCAAATGTCTGAGAAAATAGGGGAGAATAATTCTGAACATTTAAGAGTCTCTAAAACTGTGGTTAGAAATCAGCTCAAGAAATAGGCAAAGACTTGGCTGGGGTGGGAAAGTGGGAAAAATGATGTGGTAAAAAATAAAAAGTAAGCTGTTTTTGAGGCCAGTGAGTAGGTAGGAATGATGCACAATTCCGCCATAATTCCAGCAATCAGAGAGAGTCAGATGTTGAAGCTCTTCAAAAAAGAGTTCAGAACAACTTAGAGCTGGCCTCAGCAATGAGACACAAGGTACTTAAAGCTGTTGTTTTACTTGTGCAACAATACTGAGAAAATCTATTAGGAAGTTTTTGTTTTCTGCAATGTCTTACATAATGTACGAATGACTTCCCTCAATTTTCCCCACTTCACCATGTTTAATCTCTCTCTCTCTCATCTTCAACATTTTCTGGACATATACATCACTTTGCACAGCACAGAAGAAATCTGAGCAGATCCCAATGGAGTGAAAGACCTTATTCTAGATCCATGTCTTTTTTGAAGGAGTTCTTCCACTTCAGCACTCCACAGCTTTAAAGCAAACAGTAGTGATTAGTGACTTTCAGTACCACCAAAGTTCCATCTCTTTTGGACCAAAACTATAAGGATTATAACCTCTCTGTTGACATGTGAGGTTCTGGAGAGTGTCACTTGTAACAGCAAATGAGGACATCTTGGCAGCAGCTTCTCTTTAAACAATTGGAGTAGAAGCTGAAGGAACATGGGCAGAAACAGATTCTGTCAAGGGAGTTTACTTGGAGTCATGGAGCCAACCTGAAGCCATTTACTTCAATAAAATCAAACTAACTTAATTGTGGAGCACATTTTCAAAGTGGTGTGTTGAAATGTAGTTGTGTTTTGAAAATCTACATCACAAGAGGCCATTTTGATCTTGATGAATAATGGAAAAGGCATATATTCTGCTGCCTTCTAAAATCCAGAAAGGACATTGCCCATGTACGTATCTATAAGTCTGTGTTAGCAAGCAGGAGACTGTCACATTTGTACCACAAATAGAAGTGTACACCCTATCTCCTCCAGCATTCACACTCTTAACCCCTACATGAACACACTTGTTTGACAGCACAGAGCAGAAAAACATGCGGATTTTTTACTAACAATGTGAAGAATATATCAACAAACAGAACCCTAGTCCATTAAACCATGCATCTCCAAGCTCTACTCTCTCTCAAATCTGGAGAATAAGCTGAGTTCTACCCTTCTTGGCAAACTTCTGGTTTGGGGGCAGGGTGGATGTTTTTCTTTTGTTATTAACAACTCTTTTCCTACAGCCTTTCTGAGATGTTGTTTTCATTTCCAGTATAAAAATCAAACAATATTATCTGATCGCTCAACTATAACACATCCCTCAGTTATTTTTCTCATGCATATCAAGTCTATTCAAGAAATCTAACATAAAGACTCTTAACAGCAGTTATTCAAGCAAATGGAAAAACACAACTCTTAAGTCACCCGTGTGTGTGTTTTTCGTTTTTTTCCCCCCAAATCTGCTGATGACTATGTAAGCACTGCATGGTGTTCCAGGGAAACCCTCCAAACCTCTGTAGACAGCTGTACAACATCTCATCCCCCACTCTTAACGTTCACTAAGGAAATTTCCTCATCCTTAATGAATTCTGACCAATATTTTCCACTGCCTGAGAAAAGCCCTGTGGTCAAAACTTCACATCTAATCTTGCTTTGTGTTCCTAGTTACTGACTTTATCAAAAACCCATTATGTATATTCTAAATCATGGACTTTGGGGTATACATCTTTTTCTGAAGATCATAAAACTATTGTCAAACAGGGTAGCCAGAGCAAAACATTCCACTTACTACAGAAAACGGGTTAGATCAGCTCATGCATAATTATGAATCCTGCAGCCTTTCAAGAAGTATTCCTTGTTCACTGTAGTTTTAAAGAGAAAATAGTACAGTGAAAATCCTATTTATTCAAAAGCTAACTCTCTGAAATTCAACACCATGACAAGTCACTTCACCTCAATGCTCTCTCTGTCCAGGGAAGAAGAAAACAGATTTCATGATCATTTAAAAGAGAAGCCTGAATATTGTATAACTTTTGTCTTTGAATCTGAATTCCTGTTGCTGAGAAGGCAGCTGAAAGCTTTCTATGTTTTTATGTTGCTGTTAGTTTTAAGACTCCCATCTCAAAGAATACTTTGTGAAAAAATAATGAATGAGATAATGGTGTACTTAAAATGGTCTCTCTACCGTATTTTTAATAAGAATGCTTTGATATATACATCAAGAATATCGCCTTTGTACATTTGTCACGTTGGTTAAAAAAGAAATTACCAACAAAGTGGCTTTTCTTGTTTGTGACAAACACTTGTGTGTTGATCCTGTTATTTGACAGTTGTCCCGAGAAAGCAACTGCCTCGGTCTTATCAAACCAAAAGGAAGTTACAGAATGCGTGTCCAACTGCATTAGAGTTTCACCATAAGTGGTGAAGTATTTCTTGGTGGTAAGTGGCTTACAATATTCTTGGAGATTAATGGAGGAGACAGAGCACAATTGCAAGGCCTTGGTGATCCTCACTGAGAGCAACCACACTCCGGGTGCTAAGACAGCAGAATTTTTAGACTAGCCCATGAAATGAAAACTTGTCATCGTAATTGCTCTTCTCCACAAATAGGACCCCGACAGCGTTACGTTAGAGAGGACCATCACTGGAAAAAGAGTGAAACACTGGAAGTGTAGTTCAGAGCAGGACACTGGATGTCAGGCCTTCTATATTCCAGTCCTACATTTGCCACCAACTTATTATTTGTATTCCAGCAGCACCTTGCTGCTCAACATACTGGGCACCATACAAACAGCAAGAGACAGTTCCTGTCACAAACAGCATACAATCTAAATGGACATCAGAGATGTGGGGGCAGGGGAAGGGTTATAACACACACAATCCTTGCAAACCACTGTTTGCACTGCTTGTTAGTTCCACAAGTTGTCCTGTTTTGGTTTTTCCAACGAGTCTGTGGGGTGTTCTTTATTTTAATATACAGATATTACATTTATTACACAGCATGGGAGGAGAGACATGTCAATGATAGGAGGGAGAGAAGAGAGACGCATGGAGGGCAGGTAGAGTGAGATTGTACTGGGCTGAAGCAAGCAGCCAATTAGAGAAGGAGAATGTCTAGAGTGAAAACTATAGAGTCTGATCACACTATCAGATACAAAAATCCCTGATGAAACTGCTGGTGCACCTGCTCTTGCTGCATCTCTGGCTGGCTTCACCCTGAAGTTGCTTTCTCAAGACAACATGGGGTCAAGGAGAAGGGTATATGGACCCTAGTGCCCATGGATTGGGGGGGTGGTCTCACTGCACAGGTCTGGGTATGGTTTGCTGCTTGCCTTTAGATAAGTCAATTTAAGGTCTCCATGCCTCAGTTTACTCATCAGTAAAATTGATATAATTATACTTGCTGTCATCACAGGATTAATTAGAAGACTTAATTAATGTCTGAAAAATAGGTTTGAGATTAGAAAGTGACGTGTGAGAGACATTCAAAGTACTATTAAATAAAATCTCTTATTTTCCTCTCTGATTTTCCATAATTTAGCCTGAAAAAAAAACTCTGTAGCCTGTTAAAAGTCCCCTTCATATTCTACACAAAGCACATCTGTACATCAGAAATCATTACATAGCGTTCACATCAGAGAACCAAGCGTACTTAGGATTCAGCTCTGAACAGTGGCCCCTGGCACATACCAAAGATTCCAAATCATATTTTGACATCAGTATTAACACTCTCAAAATTGGGTTTCTGTTTTAACATGTTACAGTGTATACCAATCCCAAAATGCAACCTCCGAGTTTCAAAACGTAGTTTCAGGAAGGGTTTTAAGAAAAGATTTCAAAAGCATGATCCTCCTGCTTCTAAAAAGCACAGCTCAGCTATAAGCAAATTACTTTGCAAATTCCTCTATTCCTTATCACATGGAAGACAGCAAAAGGAACAAAACCCTTTGTGAAGGTCTCACCTCATGATTACACTGGCCTCTGTCTGCAGAGTTTGACAACAAGCTGCTACATCAATGCTGTTAACAATAACTCTCACAGAGGTCTATGGGTAGAGGAATCCCTTTTTAGAATACTGTTGCTGAAAACAAGTGCAAAGGAAAAGTTATGGTATGTAAATCAGAAGTGCATAACAGAATGAGAATGTACTGATGGGACTAAGCCCTTGTTAGAAATGTCCTTTCGGAAAAAGCGTAGGCACATTCATAAGGGAAGAAGAATTCTGGCTTAAATTCACAAGAGAAAGCACCCACAAAATTAGGCTTGCAAAGGCATTTCCTCTGCAGGAAGTTGCAAGCACCTCCCTGCCACACCTGGGGCTGACTCCAAAGGTAAGCCACTGTAATATGAGTGAACCATGAAAGGAAAGAGAAAGAAAGAGCAGCAGCAATAAACACACTGGAGTTTTATGTTGCATCTTGTCCTTTATGTTCAAACAGATCACAGACAGTCACTTAGAACTTACTCATAAGAAAGAAGTCTATTGTGAACATAATGAATCTTTTTACCATCACACACAGAAGTAAAATATGCACAGCTGAGTGTGGAAACAGGGAAGGTTTTGCATTGGCATGACACTCCCAACTAAAGGACTGGGTTCCATGGAAAATAAACTACTTCTTTTATTAGCACCACACAAACTTTTCTTCCTCATCAAAAATAATTTTTAAAAAATCCAGCAACTAAATAATGACAAAATAAGTTTAGGTTTAGGCTTAGGCTTGAAACTAGACAAAGGTTTCTAACCATCAGAGGAGTGGAATTCTGCAACAGTCTTCCAAGTAGAGCGGAGGGGGGAACCTAACTGTCTTCAAGACTGAGCTTGATGATATGATGAAAATGACTACAATGGCATGTAGCCAATCTGCAGCTGTTATCTCCAATGGCTGGTGATGGGACACTAGATGCGGAGGGCTCCGAGTTACTACAGAGAATTCTTTCCCAGTGACTAGCTATTGGGTCTTGCCGAAATGCTCAGGGTCCAACTGACCACTGAAAGAATTTTCTCTGGGGTCAGATTGACAGAGACCCTGGGGAGGGGGGGAGGGGGGAGGTTTGCCTTCCTCTGCAGCATCGGGCACAGGTCGCTTGCCAGTTTAAACTAATGTAAATGGTGGATTCTCTGTAATTTAAAGTATTTAAATCATTATTTGAAGACCTTGTAACATAGCCAGAGGTTGTGGGTCTATTACAGGAGTGGGTGGGTGAGGTTCTGTGGTCTGCTATGTGCAAGAGGTCAGACTAGATGATCACGATGGTCCCTTCTGGCCGTAAAGTCTACAGGCTCTTGTTTTCCGGTTTTCCAAACCTAATCTTTCTGATCAATTAAATAAAGGGTGGGGAAAACACCTAATTCAAGTGCTAGTTTTTCCTCAAGTTCATTGGCTTTTCTGCCAAAATTGTTACTGGAAAATGAAACTTCTGGGTTCATGAAATATCCTGAGCAAATTATATTGAATGTTAGGACACTTCCGATACTGTAAATACTCTCTTATCTATATCATTATGCGCACAGAAGTTCATTTTCAGCGTATGAGTGAGTGCATTACTCACTAACAGACATACTGACAGGGCTATTCTGTCTACTCATGCATTCCAATTCACACAGTGGTAGCCATGTTGCAACATGTTTCAGTAAATCAACTCTTCAAGACACTCCACACCAGTCATTATATACAGTCCAAATGAAGAGAGAAGCCTATCTCCTAAGCAACACTGGCCACCAAGAATGTGTCTCCCAGGCACTCTGCTCACCTCACTGTCCACCCAAAAGAACATATAACTGCCTATAGTAGGGCGTATTCACTGTTGGAGTACTCTCCTCATCTGGATGTAATTTCGTCAGGCTCTTCAGCTCCAGCATCTCCTGCTGGCTGTCTGCCTTTGCCTCCAGATCTTCTGTGACTCTGCCCTCCAGGCAACTGATGAAGTTCAAACCCCTTCCGCAGAATTACGAACAAGTGCAAACGAATCTGAATAATTCTTCTGCCCCACTGAACTACTGAAGTCTTCTTCTACATGCAACATCCTATCTAAGGGCTTCGCCTTGTAGGAATCTACACTGCCTCTGTACCATGCTGCTTCCCCCCCATAATATCTTGTCTGGTACCCTGGGAGATTCTCTGGTAGAGAGAGACCTGTCTCCTCTGCATTCTCCCCACAACTGAACTCATTCAGTCCACTTAGTCCTGCCATGAGTGCAGGGGACTGAACTAGATGACCTCGAGGTCCCTTCCAGTCCT
The DNA here is from genome assembly GCF_015237465.2 of Chelonia mydas. Classification (NCBI taxonomy): domain Eukaryota; kingdom Metazoa; phylum Chordata; order Testudines; family Cheloniidae; genus Chelonia; species Chelonia mydas. Next base: position 15,438,866 of record NC_057855.1, read on the forward strand.
ACGATTCTATGATTCTACTTAGTAGGGCTTAGCTCCACCCCCTCTGAACAGGAGACAATTAGTACTCACCTGCCCAGGTGCAGAGTTTGACTAATTGGGTGCATACCCTAGCCTTGCAGGTGATGGGGTAAGCTGCATCACACCACAGCAGTCCAAAGGTTATGTTCAACAATCCTCATGATGTAAGGCCGAGACACCTAAAAGAGCACCTTCCTCAGGCACCACCAGCCTAGGACAACCATGCTCCACAAGAACAATGACATTGTCAAACTCAAGGGCAAAACTCTGAGAAGCAATGGACAGACCTCTCAGCAATGAGGATAGAAAAGGGAAGAGGAGAAGATGACACATTCAGAAAACCAAAACAGTTCCAGTAACCTCCTCATCAGGAAGGAGAGACAGAGTCCAATAAGTGGACTCTTTCCTGCTTTAGTTTGTTTCTGAGAAGTCCTCAGACACTACAGTGACGGAGATAGTGATAGAGAGTGACTGTATGATAACAAAGCCTTCTTGCATAGCAGGCCTCTAAGTTACAACTCACCAGCATCATTTAGGCCAGGGTACATCTACAGAACAATAAAAAAACCCCACAGCACTGGGTCTCAGATCCCAGGTCAATTGACTCAGGCTCGCAGGGCTTGGGCTGCAAGGTAAAAATAGCAGTATACACATTTGGGCTCTGAGACTTGGCCGCCTTACAGGGTCTCAGATCCTAGGCTCCGGCCTGAGTCCAATCATCTACACTGCTATGTTTAGCTTCATAAGCCTGTGAGCCCGAGTCAGCTGACCCGCACCAGCGCTGTAGCTCTTTTAGTCCAGTGTAGACATAACCCAAAGTCCTGCCGCTTTCCCTACTTGACCAATTCAAGCCTTAAAGATTTGGTATCTAAGCTGATGAACTCACATCTCTAACATTTCCTGCTGAATAACTGCTAGTTCGTGTTTCTTAACTGGCAACAAAGCAATCTTAATAAGACTGTCTGTATTAAATCCTTGTATTAAGGCATTCTTACTCGCAAGCAGCTTCCTCTCCCTTCTTATGATGAGAAACTCAAATTCCATGAAGAAGGCAGCAGAAAAGTAGTTGAGGTAATGCCAAAGAAGCCTAATTTGGAAAAAAGCCCAATGAAGTGAGTGTGGCTGAATGAAAAACTCAATGCTTTGTTTAACTCAAAGGACACAGGCAATTTTTGACAGTGCAGAGTCAACTATGGAACTCTGTCCTTTATCAAAATCTTTAATAAATTTTGGTACTATTATTATGATGAAGCGTTATTTTATGGGAAAAGAACACTTACCCCACACTACCCCTCTCACACATGCTTAAGAGAGTGTGTGTATCTTACTACTCTCTCTCTCTTTTAAATCTGTTTGAGCTTCCATATTTCTTCTTTTAATTTACTGTTTGTGAATTTTTTTTTCCATCTGAGCCTTCATTTGTAATCATGAGTTTAAAAGCATCAACGATTATGGAGCATTAAACGAACATGTTGGCAAACCTACTTCTCTGATAACATTTAATATATTTAATTAAAAACATTAACTCAATTTCCAGTGAACTTTATTCACAGCACCTGACAAACTTATGGCTGAACTGAATACATTAAAAAGTTAATTGTTTCCAAAAAACATGCCAAGCCCTATACAAGGTTTCTTGTGCGCTGATCCTTCATGCATGTTACTGCATATAATCTAGTCACCCACACAAAGCACAGATTTCTGTGGGGATTGTAATGCAGTGCCAGCCACAGGACAACAACCACTGTAGTCTATGAGGCAGAACGGTAGCCCTAGCTAAGGAAGATTTGGGATATATCACTAGCCCCTTTCTCTAGCATGCCTTTGTTCCATTTTGCCCTGATTTATTTAGGGCCAGGATAGAGACACCTCCATAGTGTCCATCCCTCACAAGGAGTAGGCAGACATGCGATTTTTATGGATACTACACCCTCACTCACCCTTTACCCCAGTAGAGGAATTTGAGTGGTGTAGAAGACTTTGCATTCCCCCTTCAAATATAAGAACATAAGAATGGTCATACTGGGTCAGACCAATGGTCCATCTAGCCCTGAATCCTGTCTTCTGACAGTGGCCAATGTTAGGTGCTTCAGAGGGAATGAATAGAACAGGTAATCATCAAGTGATCCACCTCCTGTCACCCATTCCCAGCTTCTGGCAAACAAAGGCTAGGTACAGTTTAGAGCATGGTTTTCCATCCCTGCCCATCCTGGCAAATAGCCACTGATAGACCTACCCTCCATGAACTTACCGAATTCTTTTTTGAACCCTGTTAGAGTCCTGGCCTTCACAACATCCTCTGGCAAAGAGTTCCACAGATTGACTGTGCATTGTGTGAAGTAATATTTCCTTTTGTTTGTTTTAAACCTGCTGCCTATTAATTTCATTTGGTGACCCCTAGTTATTGTGTTATGAGGAGTAAATAACACTTCCTTATTTACTTTCTCCACACCAGTCATGATTTTATAGACTTCTATCATATCCCCCCTTAGTTGTCTCTTTTCCAAGCTGAAAAGTCCCAGTCTTATTAATCTCTCCTCATATGGAAGCTGTTCCATACCCCTAATCATTTTTGTTGTCTTTTTCTGTATCTTGTCCAACTCCAATATACCTTTTGGAGATGGGGTGACCACATCTGCATGCAGTATTCAAAATGTGGACGTACCATGGATTTATATAGAGGCAATATGATATTTTCTGTCTTATTATCTATCACTTTCCTAATGGTACCTAACATTGTTAGCTTTTTTGACTGCCACTGCACACTGAGGGGATGTTTTCAGAGAACAATGCACAATGACTCCAAGATCTCTTCTTGAGTGGTAACAGCTAATTTAGACCCCATCATTTGATATGTATAGTTGAGATTATGTTTTCCAATGTGCATTACTTTGCATTTATCAACATTGAATTTCATCTGCCATTTTGTTGCCCAGTCACTCAGTTTTGTGAGATCCTTTTTTAACTCCTCACACTCTGCTTTGGACACAACTATCTTGAGTAGTTTTGTATCATCTGCAAATTTTACCAACCTCACTGTTTACCCCTTTTTTCAGATCATTTATGACTATGTTGAACAGTATTGATCCCAGTACAGACATCTGGGGGACACCACTATTTACCTCTCTCCATTCTAAAAACTGACCATTTATTCCTATCCTTTGTTTTCTATCTTTTAACCAGTTACTGATCCAAACAGAATATTTTCCCCCTCAGTATTTTGGAATATTAAACTTATGGCCACTTAACACTCACCTTATAAACAGTGGAGTAAAGCTGTATGTTGGTGCCGTGGGTGTTCTACCTTATATAGCTTTGATGATTTTTCTAAAGGAAGAACTGTTCACAACAATCCTTTGAATGACAGACTCAATAATAAATATTTAAAGTTTTAAGCAAAAAAGGTGAGTATTTTATACTCTAAGGGCATGTCTACAGTGCATTAAAAGACCCACGGTGCCGAGTCTCAGAGCCCACCCAGGTCAAATGACTCAGGCTTGTGGGGCTCAGGCTCTGGAGCTAAAAATAGCAGTGTAGACATTTAGGCTCAGGCTGGAGCCTGTGAGGAAGATCTCAGAGCCTGGACTCCAGCCCAAGCCCAAACACCTATACTGCTATTTTTAGCCCCACAGCCCAAGCCCTGAGAGCCCATGTCAGCTGACCTGGACTCTGAGAATCATTGCCACAGGTTTTTCTTTGCCATGTAGACAAACCCTTAGTTCTCTTAGTTATTTAAAAATACAACTGTCAAGGTTCCTTCCCCACTCTGAACTCTAGGGGGTACAGATGTGGGGACCTGCATGAAAACTCCCTAAGCTTATTTTTACCAGCTTAGGTTAAAACTTTCCCAAGCTACAAACTATTTTCCCCTTTGCCCTTGGACTTTATTGCTGCCACCACCAAGCGTCTAACAAATATATAAGAGGGAAAGAGCCCGCTTAGAAACGTCTTTCCCCCCAAAATCCTCCCTAACCCTACACCCCCTTTCCTGGGGAAGGCTTGATAAAAATCCTCACCAATTTGCATAGGTGAACACAGACCCAAACCCTTGGATCTTAAGAACAATGAAAAAGCAATCAGGTTCTTATAAGAAGAATTTTAATTGAAGAAAAAAAGTAAAAGAATCACCTCTGTAAAATCAGGATGGTAAATACCTTACAGGGTAACCAGATTCAAAACATAGAGAATCCCTCTAGGCAAAACCTTAAGTTACAAAAAGACACAAAAACAGGAATATACATTCCATTCAGCACAGCTTATTTTATCAGCCATTTAAACAAAACAGAATCTAACGCATATCTAGCTAGATTACTTACTAAGTTCTAAGACTCCATTCCTTTTCTCTTCCCGGCAAAAGCATCACACAGAGAGAGCCTTTGTTTCTCCCCCTCTCCAGCTTTGAAAGTATCTTGACTCCTCATTGGTCATTTTGGTCAGGTGCCAGCGAGGTTATCCTAGCTTCTTAACCCTTTACAGGTGAAAGGGTTTTTCCTCTGGCCAGGAGGGATTTAAAGGTGTTTACCCTTCCCTTTATATTTATGACAACAACCAACAAAAAAAATAAAGCAGCAGCCCCTAAAATTACCATAGAAAACCTAATAAGCTGATCAAGAAAACGCATCACCCTTCAATGGCATTTTCCTTCCCAAAAGCAACTTTGCAACATGGCCTGAAAGTTAACAGATCTGGGCTACTTCAGGCCAAGAAGAACAATGTATTTCTAAGGAAGGAGGCTGTGGTATTGATTCGACTTGGCAAGTAGCCCACACCAGAGGAAGGCAAAAAAGAAACCTAGCAATATGTCCTGCCAATCTCCTCAGAGAGGCAAGACAATGTCTTCATGATCCCTAAGGCAATCAATTTGCCCTAAAGCACGAGATTTGGTCACACCTGTTTAAACATTTATAACTACAAACGTAAGCATTGGTTATATTTAAATGCCCTCAGTGGTTTCCTCTTTCTTTATGCAATAAACAAAGCTTTGACCAGGGCATTTAAGACTAGCTTGCTGAAAGCCATTCAAACTTGACAGTCTGCATTCTGAAAATATACCCATTCAAAACATGATTCTTCTCTCAGAAAGGTCAGTAATGAAACTCCCATCACCTTCAATGGGGAAATGATTGAGCTCTCAATTTCTAGAATCTACATTCTTACTTCACAATAGTCCTAAATATCACTGATTTTTGTTATCCTCCTGTGGAGAAATTCTCTACCACCCAAGACTTGCTGCTGCAATTTAAGAGTTAAGTGTAGGCCTTATTCTGCTAGTTATCAGTAATAGTCTCTTTGAAATGCAACTCTACACAGAAAAGTGACTGTAAAAATTGCTTTTGAGCTCTGTGTAAGCTCAAAAGCTTGTTTATTTCAACAACAAAAATTGGTCCAATGAAATATATTATCTCACCGACCACGCCTCTCATATCCTGGTACCAACATGGCTTCAACGACAATGTAAAAACTGCATCTTTCTACTCCATAGATCAGATCTCTGCACCTATGTAGAGTCACACCTAATTACTTTAGTGGCAAAAATAAGATTTCAGGGCCAGATTTTTAGAAATATTTAGGTGTCTTGACTTCCATTGATTTGAATGGGAGTTAGGGGCCTGAATACTTTTAAAAATGTGGGCCTTTCTGCTATAACTCCTGGTAGCAATGAAGAACCAACATAACTCAGGCCTGGTCAATACTACCCAGTTAGGTCGATGGTTGACATAAGCAGTCTTGCAACCTGCGACTGTGTCTTCACTTAAATTTGGCTCCCACAAACCTAAGTGCTCTGCTATGCCTATTTAATAACATCACCTTCCTGAGCAATGTAGAGTCACGGTCGATGTAGTTAGGTCGATGCAGTGAGTGTGTAAACACTGCATTACTTACGTCAACTGCCTCCAGCAGCTGTCCCACAATACCCCAAACTAACTGCTCTGGTCACCATTGTGAACTCCACTGCCCAGGGATCAGGTGGTCAAGCCCCAAGAATTTTTTAATTTCCTTTTCCTAGTTCCCCGGCTTGACGAGCACACCTAGCTGCTCTTCATTATTGAATGTAACTGCCCTTTTGACCCTACCAACTACATGCTCCAGACACACTCCTGCCTGGAGCAGACAGGAGATATTGGATCTCCTGGGCCCATGAAGGCACAGCTCTGAACCAGACGCAGAAACATGGACAGCTATGAGCAGATTGCTGAGGGGATGCAGGAGAAGAGCTACAACAGAGCCCAGCAGCAGTGTGGTGTGAAAGCCAAGGAGCTGCAACAGGCAAACCAGAAGGGCAGAGAGACCAATAATCAATCCAGTGCCAAGCCACACACCTGCTGCTTTTACAAAGAGCTGCATGCCATACCTGGCAGAGACCTCACTACCACCCCCAAGGGCACCACAGAAACCTCCAAAGAGCCCAAGTCACAGGCCCCTGCCGTGAACAGCGAGGAGGAGCATGAGGAACTGGCGACCAGGGAATCCAGCTCACAGTGAGCCAGGACCAGTTTTAGACTCCACCGCAGTTCAGCCAGTCCCAACAGTTGAGCATGGGCTAGCTTGATGCAAGGGAAAGAACCTCTGGTAAGTATGCAGTTTACTTTGAATTTACAGGGATGGAATCCCCAAAGTAGCAGGACACATCTTTTGATTTACTCATTTTTATTTGTGCTAGAAGAGGTAGTGGAACAACCAGAGAAGTAGAGTTGCTATCTGCTTGTCATTTCCCTCCAGCGTTAGGGAGTGGAGACCCATGCAGAGAAGGCTGTTTAAGTGAACCAGGATGTCCTGTGAATCCTCTGTAGAGCTCTCAGAGAAACTTTCATGGAGGTAGTCTGCAATCTTCTGCTGGAGGTTTCTGGGGAGGGCTGCCTTATTTCTTCCACTGAAGTGGGACACTTTCCATACTACTCAGTGATTACTTCACCAGGCACCATTTAGCCTAGCAGCATATGGGCCTGGGTAGCATCGGGATGCCAGCAGCAGCTGCATTCTCTCTGACTCTGTTACCCTAAGGAGTGAGATAGCAGCTAAAACCAACAACCCCTGTGAAAAACGGTGCCAGTATTCAGTTTCATTGCCCTATACCAGTAGTATCATGCAACCAAGCCATTCCCTCCTCACTTCCCCAACCTCCAAAGGGCCACCCTCACCATGGCTGGTGCTGTGACTGGCACCGTGCTCAGTTAATCCCTATCAGAAGTGAGAATGTAGTGCTTACAGCATTTGGGGAGCACAGAGAGTGAGTTCAGCACCTTAAGTTTTGATTTCCATCATGAATACACTGACAATGATACCACTGACTGTTGTACATGTAGCTGCTGCCATTGCAGCCTTCAGGGTCTCCTCCTTCACACCCATGGAATACTTGAGCGAGATAAGGAGGAAAAAGAAAAGGACTCTGGGTGAGATCCTGCAAGCCTGTGCTACATCAGACAACAAGCACAGGGCTTGTAGGATCACCCTTGCAGACGCTGTGGAAAAGGATAGAGTGGAGAGGGGAAAGGCACAGGAAAAGGAGAGGGACGTGCAACAGGACATGCTTGCACTTCTCAGACCACAAACAGAGATGCTGCAGACCCTGGTGGACCTGCAGTCCACCCCTTGCTTGCCTCCTTCTGCAGCCCTTAGAGAACTCGATATCGGGACATCTCTATAGCCCCCGTCAACATTCCACATAGCATCAGGCTCAGTGCACTACCCCTAGCACTCCACCCAGGGGGACATTAAAGACAATCACAGCTTCACATACACTGACTAGTGAAAGCTACGGTTGATGTATGTGTTTCTGAAATGGAAATATCTGTTCTTTCCCTTTCATAAGTTCTGTTCCCTTAATTTGTTAAGTTTGAAATGGTTGTTTTTAATTGCCTAGTTCATGTTACAGAATAAAATTCTATTTTTAGGAACAAAATTTATCTTTATTAGTTCACAACATATGCTGACCAGTGCTGAGCAGGTCAGATAGCAACGAATTTCATGTTACTGCATTGTGTCACACAACCCATAACATCATTCACAAACAATATTAATAAGTGCATTGACAATGTTATATTCTTGCATACACAGCAATCACTAAAAGATTCATACTGGGCCACAAACGAGCAAGGCCAGGTAGAGCACACTACAGCAACTCACACTATTTTGGCTTACTATTAAAATGGTCTTTCAAAGCCTCCCTGACCTGTATAGCTCTGTGTTGCGCTATTCTAATAGCCCTTGTATCTGGCTGCTCAAATTCAGCAGACAGCTACTCCATCTCCACCCTGGCAGAAACTTTTCCCCCTTTGCATCATATATTATGCAGGACACAGCAGGCAGCTAAAACCATTAGGATATTTTTCTCACTGAAGTCCAATTTTGTAAGTAAATACCACCAGCGACCCTTCAAACAACCAAAGGCACATTCAACTGTCATTCTGCACCTGCTGAGCCTGATGTTGAAGCAAGCACTCCTTGGTGCTGTCGAGGTGGCCAGTGTTTATGAGCATGAGAGCAAGGGGTAGGCTGGGTTGCCCAGGATCACTATTGGCATTTCAACATTCCCAATGGTGATCCTCCAGTTGGTAAAGAAAGTCCCTGCTTTCAACTTTCTGAACAGTCCTCTGTTCTTTAAGATGCGTGTGTCATGCACTGTCCCTGACTACCCCACACTGATTTTGATAAAACATCCCCAGTGATCCACCAGTGTTTCCATAACCATAGAAAAGAAGCCCTTTCTGTTGAGGTACTCTGTGGCAAGGTGATCTGGTGCTAAAATAGGGATATGCGTGCCATCTGTTGCCCCACCTCAATTTGGGAACCCCACTGCTGCAAAACCATCCATTATGTTCTGCACATTGCCCAGAGTCACAGTCCTGCATAGCAGGAGGCAATTACTGGTCCTGCACAGTCCTATTCTCTGAATTGGTACTTCTCTCTTGGTGCCTTAGAGAACACCCAGGTACAGCAAGATTAAAATACACCTCTACCACAATATAACGCTGTCCTGGGGAGCCAAAAAAATCTTACCGCATTATAAGTGAAACCGCGTTATACCGAACTTGCTTTGATCCCTGGAGTGCCGCTTTACCACATTATATCTGAATTCGTGTTATATCGGGTCGCGTAATATCGAGGTAGAGGCATAGTTAAAACTATTTGCTGATAGTCTATTTCTGGCAACTGCAGTTTCACCTCAAGAATCATTCTCCTGAGAATTTAAGTGTCCATTATTCCCAGTCTTATAGGGTTTTGTCCTTTGAATGTTTCTACCATGTTACTTGGTTTTAGAAAACTGATTCCAGTTTATCCTCTTGACTTTATTTCTGCCAACACTGGAAGAACAAGAAAATGAATGACTTGGGAGTTAAACATTATGGGCCAGAAATATCAGTCTCCCAGATTCACTTTGCCTTGCTTATGTAGAGCAAAGTGAACTCACAGCAGAGAGAATTACTCCTTGGAGAATTCCCACAGGGGGAAATCACTGCCTGCATAAAGTTAACACCCAAAACATACTGCCATTTCCCACACCACCTTTGTCCTCCACCTCCTGCACCAGAACTCCTCTGTCTGGCAACAGGGTGTACTTGGGTCAGAGAAGCAGCTCAGCTCAGGTGGAGAATCAAGCCCTTTGTATCATTTTTAAGCAGCACACTTCTTTAAAAGAAAACACCACTACTTAATTCTTTTATTGTACAATAGAAAATAAAAAGGGACAATTCTCTAAAACACAAGTAAACCTCTGCTACTTTTATTTGTGAGTTCACAAATTTGTATATGTCTCCTGAATAAAGATAAATGTAAACAAATGTTGCAAAGTTTGGAAAGAGTTCTGAAATGTCTGTCCCCCTCACGATTATATGAGCTATGCAGTTTTCTGTATGGGAAATCCAAGTGAGAGATGGAGTCAATATAAATTTCAGGCTTCAGAGAAACAGTCTCCTTAGAAGTCAGATGCTGGAGAGTTGAAGCAAGGAACTCCTGAATTTGAATCCCAGCTCTGCCAATGAGTTTCTTTGGACGGGTCACTTAAGCCAAAATATTTAAATTTGAGTGCTTAACTTTAGGCACCAAACTCCATTTTCAGGTGCCTAAATAGGAGGCCCAATTTTCAGATGTTCTGGACATCTGCAAGTGCACAGTCTTATAGAATCTGCAATTGTACAGCATTTCAGAAAAACCAGGCCTCTCATTCAGGCACTAAAGTGTGGAATTGGGTGCCTAAAGTTTGAAAATTTTGGTCTAAGCTTCTCCATATCTTGGGTTGCACCATCTGTAAATCAGAAGTAAACCATGTCTGCCTGCCCACACCCTCACAGAGACGTGAGAATTAATATTGGTACAGTACATTAAAAAGTTGTAAAGTAAAACACTAAGTAACAGCTATATTTAGTTTTATGAAGAAGACGCCATTTTTAAACTAACTGATGTGACCTGCCTGATTCTTGCAGCAAAGTTTGACTAATCCCAATGAGTCCCAGTCCAGCATACAGTAAGATTCCAAAAACCATCTAACCAAACATTTTTTCTCACACTCATCTCTCAACTTGTGAGAAGTCTCTGTGCAAAAAATGAGTTGACATTTATTAATCAGGATTTCTGAGAATACAGACCTATTATAGAAAGTTAAATAGGTTTTTTAAAGCGTTTATGACTAATAAATGTTCTTTCCTCATTCAAAAAGATTCCCAATCTAACAACAAGAGGACCATGAAAATATTTGGATAGTTTTTGGAAACATCTTGAACAGCTACATTACTCCAGATCCACTTTGATATTTAATTTTTTTTTTAATGAATATTTCAAAATCTGTCTGGTTAAGGCAGTTGATTATCAAAATCCCAAATCCATGCTCTCTGTCATCACTTATTAATGACAACTTTTAAAGACATGTGACTACTGTTTTGTTGAAACAGCTAAGTGATTTTGTTTTACAAACAAAATTACTCAAAATCTTCTATTAATGAACAACAATATTACCTTATTACCTACCAGTCGTGCTATACAATTTCGAGCAAGCAAATAGTTTGAAAACACTAATGGGGTAGGATGTTCTACTAATTTTCTAACTAAAAAAGCATCAGAAGTTTTCTATTTTTGATAAAATATGGGAACTAACATGGCTGGACATAATAGATTGTTAGGAAATCATCCATTTTACCCGTGTTAGATATTTCTAGGACACCTATCACGGATATCTAAGCATCATACTAAGAATCTAATGAACATATAAAGCTAATCTGAAATGAATGTCACCACTTTGGTCACCTTCTATGTCACTGCAACCATTTAAAATATGTAAAGTCCTTTCAGACACCAGGCTAACTTTAATTATATGTACTGAGCTTAAGTACCACCATGCCTTTGATTTCCCTTTCCAAGAATTCTAGCAAAACAGGTTACTGTGGAGTAGAAATTTCAACATGCAAAAATTCTGATACTAAATGGCTCCTTTGAGTCCCAGGAAATAGCAGTAGTATCTTCTGTAAGGGAATAACGTTGCAAAGTTTGTGAGTGTTGTCCAAATAAGTCTTTCCTTAACAAACCAACCTGATCATGTAGAACAAGGTTTTCTATTATGGGTCCCAGACACAGAACCTCTGTGTCAACAAGGACAATTTTCACTGAATTCAATGGGATAGGTGCCCACTTCCACCAGGGCTTAACTGGGTCCTAGTTGTCAGAATTTTGCATAGATATTACAGTTATGGTTAGATGAGTAGTATTGGAAAGAAATTTGGGCAATAACAGAGATTTCTTTTGTTGTTGTTTTAAGTGAAACAATTACTGATTTAGACAAAAAGAACTGTAGGTTAAAATTCAGAACAGTTGGTATGTAAAACCCCATCAGGATGTTTTTCCCCAGACGCAAAATATATCGATTGTTTCTAATAAAAACTTTTGCATTATGGTAATTGAAATGGAAAGGTCTAAAGATGGAATGGAGTCCCCAAAGTTCAGCTCTGAATTTTGAATTCCCCCCAAAGTCTGTAAGTGTTGAGATCCCAGGATTTGGTTCACGCCTACCTCTAGAAGAAACCTAATAGATTATACAGTTCACACTTCCGCAAGGCAGGGTATAGAGGACATATCTGGGAAGTAACAACAAGTACTGCAATAAATTCAGCCAAAATCAACAGAGTTAAGCCCATTAACGCAAGGCACACAATGTGGTAGACATTGACTACATATGTAGGAAGACACAACAGTACATACCAACCCAAAAAGTGTATGTTCTAGGCAGGCTTTGCCAAATGCCGAGAAGCAGAGCAACACATTTCTTTTTGTATGGACTCTAATATTTGGGACTTTTCTTTTCCCAGCAAAAAGATCTAAGCTTCTAGTAGTTTTCAAAGTTTTAACATCCTTTCCAGAAATTGGTAAGTATATAAACACAGATATCTGTCTTTGATAATTTGTTCATAATTTGGCTTTGTTTTTACATTATAATTGCTGCATATGCTTCAAAAAGTGCTACACTCCCTTTCATGAAGATCCCAGTCATAAAAATCCCAGTGCAGCCATCTCATTTGTTTCAGCAATATACCCCACAATAGTTTATGCTAAGGATTTTAATGTGACTAGTAGATTAGAGCTGAGCTGTATTCCATCTGAACTTCTGTTTATCTTTCTGGTACTACAGTAATTACCTTTGACAAACAGCAGACACATATTAATTAACAAAAATGACCAGGCTTTATCTATGAAGTTCATTTTTCACATGTATCTGAAGTTCAGCTTCTGTTTAAAGAGTGATTTAATGCCAAATTCTAGCAGTGAATGACCAGCAAAGATCCATAGCCCACAAGAGAACCAGCATGTGGCTTTAAAGCCATATCCACATACCAAGGAGAGGAAGGATGGCCTTGGTATTCTCTCTGTGGGAGGAGACTCAAGAGATCACTTCAAACATAAAAGGTACAAGAGCCAGTGGACAATTCCGAGGAAAGAGGAAGTAGAGACCTAAAAAGGAAGGTGATTATAAAGACACCATAGGGAGAACATCAAAAATTCTGAATATATATCCAAACTTCCCTGAGACAACCACAAGGTTTTCTGAGGTCCACCCATCTCTAACCACACAGGGAAAGTTACTACTTCTCTACACAGCAGCACATTTAGCCAGGGTTGACAACTTCCTGGGAAAAAGTAGCATAGGACAGCGTGCTGGTAAATAACAGTTTAAACCCGGTTTAAATCAGGAAACTGGGGGAAATTATTGCATCAGTGTCCAGCAAGTTAAGCAACCAACTTGAATGCTTGAATGCTGCACAGCCAGATGGACCTGGACTGGTTGTCTGCAACTCTGCATGCTTCTTAATGCTTCAAGCCTGCAAATCTGCATTACTGACATTCTCACATAATCAAATTTTTTTTTACTTTTGTGTATATAATATTGAAAAACTGAAATGTGAGTCATGATATGAACCAAAATGTGTACATTCACTATTGTAGTTACATATATGAGTATTACCCCCACCACAATTTTACTTATCTGTATAAGTGCAAATTAATCTACAGATCTACTGCTTTGAATAAATATCAAATTTGAACAAATATCAACAATTTGAATATATATCTAAAGCTAAGTGTAAATGTGGTGTGCATTAATGAAACAGTTTTTAAAACAGAAAATGCCTTAAACTGAGACTAACTAGTTTTTCCCTGGGTGGTAAAAACCACCTCTGGTAAATACCATGCCAGACCTGCATTTAGTAGCCCTTGCTGGAACAGCAAAGGGGGGGAAAACTGATTAGATGAAGTATTTGTTAACGATGTTTCAGCTACTATAACATTTTTGTGTTTACTGGGGGGGGAGGGGGTTGGAGAGGGAGGGCGGGCACAGAGAGCATTCACTGACATTCCTTAGCATTTGGATTGCTCTTCCTAAGTGCTGGTTGCACTACAAATGTCTAAGATAGCTCATTCAGTGCCAACTTCTCCCACTTCCACTATTATATCTCCAAAAATATTCCTCTCTTGTGCTGGAAAAGTATATCAGTGACTGCTTCTGCTTTGGAATCAGGAAGGTGTTTTGTTGCCAAAGACAAGTAGATGTGACAGGGTCATTATTTAGCATTCAGTGATTTGAAAGAAAAAAAAAAACAGACTCTGAGACTCTTTGTATTTAAAAGGAGGGGACCAGTCAAAAGCTGCAGCTGACGCCGCTTAGTTTAACATAAAATAACGGCATCAATTGTACAAGATGCATGTCTGCAAGACCTTAGTTGTTGCTATCCATTTGGTTTTTAAAAACTATCATATGACTGTGGCCACTAAAGCCAGAGTCATCGGCCAAACTTTGCATGCATAGCAGCTATGAGGGGTTTCCTTCATCAGCTACCTTAAAGAAATGCATTGATTTACTTCACACAAGAAAAATCAGACTCAAAGAATTATAACGTGGCTTTAAAATCATATGAACACACAAAGAAAAACAAAACCAATGGATTTTGGACATTTAAAGGGATATTGTTCATATCCTGCAATTTTTGCATGCACAAAATTCTTATCAATTAGGAGTTTTACTTTCGTACATTCAGTCAAAATATATTCCGTCAGGTCAGCCAATGAGACTCTTTTGATAGTTATGGGCATAATTCAAGAATTACTATAGGCTGCTACTCTGAAACCTATAGGAAAACTAATTTCAGTCTAATTTACCTACCTTGGGTCTGATCTGGTACGGCAATTCCTGTTATCTATTTCAGTTAGAACAAATAAAACTCACTGTTTAAAATATTGAAGTGAAAAGTGAGAGGAAAAATTACTAGGACTAAAACCTCTCCAATGCATCATCAAGGATCTACAACCTATCCTGAAGGACGATCCATCACTGTCACAGATCTTGGGAGACAGGCCAGTCCTTGCTTACAGACAGCCCCCCAACCTGAAGCAAATACTCACCAGCAACCACACACCACACACCAAAAACACTAACCCAGGAACCTATCCTTGCAACAAAGCCCATTGCCAACTGTGTCCACATATCTATTCAGGGGACACCATCATAGGGCCTAATCACATCAGCCACACTTATCAGAGGCTCGTTCACCTGCACATCTACCAATGTGATATATGCCATCATGTGCCAGCAATGCCCCTCTGCCATGTACATTGGTCAAACTGGACAGTCTCTACGTAAAAGAATAAATGGATACAAATCAGATGTCAAGAATTATAACATTCATAAACCAGTCGGAGAACACTTCAATCTCTCTGGTCACTCGATTACAGACCTAAAAGTCACAATATTACAACAAAAAGACTTCGAAAACAGACTCCAATGAGAGACTGCTGAATTGGAATTAATTTGCAAACTAGATACAATTAACTCAGGCTTGAATAGAGACTGGGAATGGATGTGTCATTACACAAAGTAAAACTATTTCCCCATGTTTATTCCTCCCCCCACCCCAACTGTTCCTCAGACGTTCTTGTCAACTGCTAGAAATGGCCCACCTTGATTATCACTACAAAAGGTTTTCTTCTCCCCTCCTCCCCCCGCTCTCCTGCTGGTAATAGCTCATCTTAAGTGATCACTCTCCTTACAGTGTGTATGATAACACCCATTGTTTCATGTTCTCTGTGTATATAAATCTCCCCACTGTATTTTCCACTGAATGCATCCGATGAAGTGAGCTGTAGCTCACGAAAGCTTATGCTCAAATAAATTTGTTAGTCTCTAAGGTGCCACAAGTACTCCTTTTCTTTTTGCGAATACAGACTAACACGGCTGCTACTCTGAAACCTAGGACTATTCACTGTCGACAGGAAAAAATATTCAAAAAAATATTGTTCCAAACTCTGTATTACTCATTACATCTGTGTTATAATTATTGGTATCATTATCAGATGAGATACTAACCCAACAAGAAAAAACAGAAATTATGCTACTTAAAAAAAAAAAAAAAAACCCAAAAACAGTAAGTTAATTTGGCCTGAGCTTCAGAAAACCAGTTCACCTGAAATCAAGTTCCACCAATTTTATGCATTTCTAATGATGGTACCAAAATGCCAGTGCAGTTGACAGAACATTAAAACTTCAGTTTGCTCTCATCGCTAACAGATTTTCCATAATAAAGTTCCATGAGTTAATTTCTCATTCAGAAAAAAAGGGAGATCAGTGGTAATCTGTAAAGTGACACTCTCGCTGAAGTAAGCGTATTCAGTGTTGCCTCCTAACCTCGATATTAGTTTGGGGTTGTGCATCAAAGTATTAGCATTTACTAGTATTAAACATAGTTTTTCTTACCATTTACAAACTTAACCACCACACTGGGTCACCAAGATTTGCTTTTTGTCTTTCAAAACATTTCCTGTACACAAACTGTAATTCTTTATTATAGGAAAGTGGAATAATTACACCCTTTTATGCCATATTAACATTTTGGCACAATCTTCAGTTAGTAGACATTTTCAGAGGTGTACTCAAAGAACATTTATAGATTCCTGAGGCTGGTGTCTTGTCATTTTCATTTTGGAGAGGAGGGGGAAAAAAAAAGAGAGATATATCAAACACACTCCTCAAATTAAAATTACAGCACGGCTTTAAGTAGGACACCAAGCCTGAAACACGCCCACCCCAAGCATCAAACTGTAAAGAAATTCAGATTCAAATTCCAATATTGACAGGTTTCAGAGTAGCAGCCATGTTAGTCTGTATCCGCAAAAAGAAAAGGAGTACTTGTGGCACCTTGGAGACTAGTCTCTAAGGTGCCACAAGTACTCCTTTTCTAGTTCCAATATTGTAACTCTAAACTTGCCTGCTATACTAAACTGAATAATACCACTCCACAGCCTTAGGGAAGTTTAGAGTTGGATTAAGATATTAGTTAAATCTTACAGTTTGGGTCTCTAATTAAAAACATTTATTACCATAATTAAAAAATATTTTACTCTACTTTTGCAAACAAAATAGGCAGTCTGACCTAGTGGACAGAGCCCTGGACTGGGAGTTTTCTTCCCTGTTCTGCCACAGGCTTTGCTTGTGACTTTGGGCAAGTCATTTCACTTCTCTGTGCTTCAGTTTCCCTAACTGTAAAATGCAGTTAAATTTACTCCTTTGTAAAGTTCTTTGAGATCTGCTGATGAGGTGCTATATAACAGCCAAGTATTATCACTATTAAAATTTGGCTAATGAATAGGTAATGGGATATACAGCCTACCCAAGACAGTAGGGGTGACTAAAGGTGTTACTCCATGATGCCTGCTTTGTGGCCTGTGTGATATCAGTTTCAAGTCTGCAGACTGCAAGATCTCCAGACTGTCTTTCTTAAATGTTTAGAAAATGCCTCACAAATTGTGGATGCTACTGCAAATAAGTCAGTCCAGCTCCTCAGGGATATGTGTCTATATATAAAAAAAAATGCTATCAACACTCTGGACACAAATTAGCACCCTTGTTAAGGGAGTGACCACAATGCAAAATACCATGTGACCTGCCCCATTCCAACACTTCCCAGCAAATGCTGTTTACGTTTTAATTGCATTAAATTACTGCAGCCTCAGTATAATACTAGCGTTCCAGACAGAAAACAAAAAGAGGTTTGTTGGCACAAAAAAAGATGCATATGAAACCACCACTGGTTTGCAAGTCCAGGTCAAACTCAAGCCAAGGTTAATTCTGCGCTGAATGTTCATACAACTCTAAAAGGGGAGCATCCGGTCATTCTATAAGCCTGGAGTACTTGTAAGCTAATTCTCACTTTGTTTGCAAGGAATCATAGCCAGAGTTCTAACAGTGATCCTACGGGTTCCGTTTCAACACCACTCTACTTCTTCATGCTCTTCAATTAAGTAAATACTAATAATGACAGAGTCCAAACTCATAAACAAGGAAAGATGGCTGTTTTGTAAAGTGGTATAGAGGCAGACACACTCAATTATTTCTGTTAAGTGGCTCATACCCAGACTCTGTCACCATCTGGAAGTTTGCTTGGCTTTTGTTTATATCTCTAGCACTGATGGATGAACACAAGCTCCCAAATTATATTAATACAAAGAGACAAAACAATTTCTGTCTTCACCTGAACAAGAGCTCTGTGTAAGCACAAAACTTTGTCTCTCTCCCCAATAGAAGCTGGTCCAATAAAAGGTATGACCTCAGCCACCTTGTCTCTCTAATGTCCTGGGACCGACATGGCTGCAACAACACTGCATAATCCATGTTGTCTCATTTAAAGTGAAACCTGGCTTCAGATGCACTGATTTATTTTCCTGTTCCTGTCAGAGAAAACAGCTTTGTCAACAAGATCCTTTGTTCCTATGTTGTAAGAGAATAAATCAGATGAAAATGTGCATGACTATTTAATCCATATTCTTCTGCCCAAGAAATATTAACCACTCACTGACACAAGCATTTCTACAGCGAAAGAGAACATTGCGAGTCAATATCAAACAAAGCAAGTTCAGTGTGGCTCGCAAGCGATCAGTTAGATAATACTTCTACTACTTACTTGTACATGCTGATTTTCCAATTCAAAGTATTGGGGCTAGCATAAACAGTGATTCACTGTTATGCATTCCAGCTCTAAAGTTGTAAAGACCCAATTTTATTTTTTTCAATCAACATCTTTCCTACTTTGGAGGTGCACAAGTGAGTCTGCATCCACAAAGAACTCTTAACTAGTGTAAAATGTATTTCACATTAATCAAACCCCTTCCAGTTGTTTTGAATATATCATTTTGAATACATCATTTCCATGCAAATCCCTTCACTTCTTCAGCAAGATGAAATGCAGATGTTTTGATTATCATAAATATTCTTTGAATGCAAAAAATTGGCCTGGTTACCTTTTCTTAAACTAAAATGGAAATATGTTGATTGGCTTCATGTAAACACAACAGTATTCAGTGTAATCTGATTTATATTAGAAGTTAACGTATTAAAGGGGAGAGAATAGGCAATGTACTCATTGTTGATGACTTTGGATCCAGTCCTCCAGTCTTTACTCAGGCCTGTCAGGCACTGCCTTCAAGACTGCAGGATCAATCCCATATTTATGGAGAAAATATACACTGTTCAACTTCTATTGTTCTAGCTCTTTAAATATTAAATGTAGACCAGGCCTTAGATTATTCTCAGTTTGAAATAACTAAGGCACTCAGGAGTCTGAAAAATCTCCCCCCCCTGAGTACAGTATTGTAGCTATATTGACCAAACCACAAGTGTAAGTGTAGACTTAGCTAGCTGGACAGAAGAATGCTTCCACTGCCCTATTATCGCTTTGGGAGGTGTTGTAGGCTCCATCTACACTATGTGTTACGCCGGCATAGCTTCAGCACCGTAGCAATGCCACGATAGTCCCATAGTACAGCCATGCCTAAGCGTTATATCTAAGGGCACATCGTCACTAGCAACGTTAAAGAGCTGCCACAGCAGCGCTTCAACATGGCTTGTGCAGTCGTGTAGCTCTCCCAGCGCTATAAAAAAAAAAAAACCACCTCCACGAGGGGAATAGCTCCCAGCGCTAGTGCACTGTCTACACTAGCACTTTACAGCACTGAAACTTGCAGCACTCAGGGGGGTGTTTTTTCACACCCAGGGGCAAGTAAGTTGCAGCACTGTGAAGTGCCAGTGTAGACAAGCCCCAAGTGTATGACTCTTTGGCATTAGGCAAAAAGGTGAAGGCCTTTTCTAACATGCCTGTAAACCTAGCTGTTACTATTTATCAGTTGATATGCAGAAAACCAAAAAATATTATTTTTTTAAGATGTATAATCCTCTTTACCACATTTTGAGAAAGCACCAAATTTAAAAAGATCAGTTTATTAAACTAACATTTGTACTAAAAAAAAAAAAAAAAAAAAAACATTCTTCAAATAGGGTTAATATATTTTTGGATAATTAAACAGCAACTGAAACGCACAATTCTTAAAGATGACTAATTAATAAAAAGCAAATTTTACATGCCCAGAAGGCAGCCACTCTAATTGCATGGTTCCCTTTTTCATGATTTATTGCTGACAGTTCTGCAACTTCTCTATGACATATATACACGCACTATAGCAATGTTAACATTTTCACATGACATGGTTCTTCTGCACTTGACTAATTCTGCACAAAGCAACAGTAGGGTGGCTTAGCTCAGCACAACAGAAAGAGAATCAAAGGTCATATTTGTTATCCTAACTGGTGAGGGCCCAAGAAATATTTTCAAAGATATTGAACTCTAAGGGAAAAGCTGGCTTGTCCAGTAGGAAGAATGCTAGAACGAGGACGAACCAGAGCTATAGCAGCTGACCAGATCTCACTGGGGTCATTTTATACCATCATGCATGCTAGCTTCCCTCTGTACACACACTAGGTACAACATTCTGCAGGTGTGCAAGGGCCTGGAGAAGGGGAAATAAATCTCAGTAATTTTCCTTTCACTTCGATGGTAGTCGTACACCTAAATCTCTTAAGTCAGCTTTGAAAATCAACCTTCAATATTTAGTAATGCTCCAGCAACACCCAGTCATGGCTCGAACAGACTATAGCAACCACATTAAATGTTCACCTATTAGGGTTACAAGTAGTTCCTAAACTGAGAGATTAGAGAAAACAATATTTTTCTATTTCTCTCCTCTCCCCCTGGCCCGGTTGCCTACTTTGTGCATGACAGCACTTTTGAATAACATCAGCTTCACTGTTTCCCCTGCAAAGTCAAGTCAAATTCCTTTATCGTTTGTGTGGTTCTTAAATCAAGCATCAGGGGAGAGAATGCAAAAATTGAATATATGTTCAGATTATCTTGGGCATGGTAGGTAGAATAGAAAAGCAAATTCTGTTCTACTTAAAATTGAAGACTTAGGGACTGGCTGAAACTCAGTGATCTATACTTGAATTTACATGTTCATACTCTAGAATGAATATACTAAACGGTACCAAATTTGAAAATAGATACAGTAGTCTGTCCTTTTAGTTTCTTTAGAGAAGAAGCATGTGACCCATCACTTTAATATACCCAATCCACTACGAGGTCAATGCTGCATCCCATCTGCAGTAAGGGGTTGATTTTACTGTATGAGATGAGGCAGGAGACCTGGGGGCCTGCATTTCTGTTTAATATATTTTAAATGGTCAATTAAATTATCAGTTGGTTTTGATTTGTCCAGGGAATGGATTACTAATGAAGTTGATACAAGTTTTGGGGTCTGAAAAATCATACAGAAGATATTAATTAAATTTTCACTAAATTGTTTGTGTCTGTCAACCAGAGCAATCTACAAAAACCAAGAGCACATGAAGATCCTGTCTGTGTGTTCATATTAACACCATGTGTAACCATGGGTACTACAGAGGTGTAAATGAAATAACATTTTCTTAATGAACTTCAAATTTCCTACATTAATAAACAGTCAGGATAGCATTGCAATGGAACACAGTGTGTGAGCATCCAGTATTTAAATAGAGTTTCATCTGAATTTTGAGACCAAATTTTAACAAAAATAAATAAATACCCTCACATACACACTAAACACATTTTAAAAGATTCCTGGTGAAAAATGCCTTTCCGCCCCGCTTAAAGAAAACATTTTTGACTATGGGTGGGGAAAAAAAGGTATTTCTCAACACTTACATTCTGAAATCTTTAAACATAATTATTCTCAATGGTATCTTGCATGCAGTTTCATCTCTCTCTGATCCAGTGTTCAGAGAAACACCTTTAATCTCATGTCATACAACTAAATCCCACATCCTCATGGGATTTAGGTGCCTAAATACTTTTGATGATCTGGGTCTTATCCACTTCGATGAAAAACCAGAAACGTTCCATCCAACATGGCCCTATTAGAGGAGGCACCAGCAAAAAAAAAAAAAAAAAATAGAAAAGAGGTAGAAGGCCTCACGCACTAGCCTTCTACTGTCTTGAGCCTGAGCATGGCTGAGCAGTCAAGGCAATGAACTAAGGCAACCATTTTTCACATAATTAATAGAAAAATAACTCTGCAGCGGATAGAAGAGGAGAAAAGTGGACCGATCCAGCTTGCAGTTCCAATATACTTTCTGACTTGACTACAAAATATTTTCTGACCATCTGGAGCTAGACCAGGCATTGGGCCAAAATTTTGTAATTCCTTCTCAAAGTAAAATGACAGATCAGTAACTGCCACATTGCTAATGCATAGCCAGAAGGGAGCACCTCATATCCTATCCAGCACTCCCTGGAGTTTTACAGATGCAGTAAAACCCAAGTGTTTCCAAATAAATCTGTCCTATCCTCAATGCTAAAACGGAACAGTGATAATGTCACCTTTGAGCAAAGCCAATCGTAGTCACATATGAGACAGGATGTTAATAGGTTTGTCCATATTTCATTTACAACATACTGTAGGTTCTTAAATGATGACAGGTTCACAAAGCCAACAGTCTCAAAATTTGAGTAATGCTTGTCTGGTGCCCCGAAGGAAGCACTTATCACTGCCATACAGACAACGCCTGAGAATAGGAACAGCATTTCTAACTCTCCAATGGTACATAATATCTGATTCCAAGTCTGACAGAGAGGAAGATATGAAATCTTAAAATTATCACTGGTCCATCTGTTTAGGAGGGGGTTCTTTGGCACTTGTCCAACAAATCATCTACACCTTGTCATGGATCTTGTACTATTGTAATTATCAATCCCTAACACAACAGATCAAAAGTGCCCCAAAAACGCCATATTTATCAGAAATGGTGCTATGCTCTCTATTCTCAGACTGCTCCCTCCCTTCATCTTGCTTCTGCTTACACTTTCTCTCTTACCCCTCCATATTCTACCTCTCTTATCTTTTCTATTTCCGTTTGCAGAGCAGATAAGTACCAGTAACCCCGTTCGCTTTGTCTCCTCATAACCAATATGACACTTTAAAGTATGTCACATTTAATAAGCTATGTCCCAAACAACCTACTGGCTGGATAAGGGACATGAAGTTAGCTCAGACAGATATTTAAAACAATAGCACTGCCAACAGAAAGACTGTGCAATAGTTAGCAAATTGGAGAAACTGAAACTGTCACGCCACAGCTTGCTCAAGATCTAGGGTATTCTTTTTACTGAATGAGCAAGAAATATAAAGAGGAAATAAAACTACTGATGTGTAACTTCAGTGTTTATATGTTTATATATAAACATTGTCCTTGAAGGCCAATCCAACAACTCCCAGCGACATCTTGATGCAGGCTATTCAGACAACACTGAAAATCAAAATGTAGTCATCTCTAAATGGTAAACAGATTTTTGTTACAGAAGTTTCTCAATGACCTGGCTCACTCCTACATCTTGTGTTATTATCCAGAACTAGACAATCACTGCTGTGAAAAAGATCAGAGATCCCTTTAGTTATGTTACCCACACAGCTCCTTGCAGTAGGGCTGCATTACTTGCACAAACATAACCATTTCCTAGCCATTGTGCAAAGCAGTTTAACAGATCTGGATGCTCGTGCTAAGATCATCTAGGGGAAAAGGAAATATAACTGATAAAATGTGGCCCATATAAAAGCTTGTAAAAACACTAAGAAAATCATGTAGCTACAGCATTTCTCTCTATTTCAACACTGCCAGAAAGCACAGCCATTGTCACAGCTCTGCATAGCAACCACTGCCACCTGTAACATATCTCCATGTGATTAGTGGATTTTAAATGAGTTACAGTGCATGTTCTATGTCTAAATAAGTCTCAGACAGACAGACAGACAGAACCAAGACATGCATCTTCTGTTTGGTTATTATGAAAGCACCAATGAACTGGCCAAGTCAGCAAAAATATAACCCTGTTAGAACAGTTTATGGAATAGCACAAAAAAATCCTCAGCCATATGCTCAATAGAGCCTAATTAAACAATAAATTACACCACAAGCACAGGGTATGAGAAACTAACATCAAATCTGTTAAATTAAAGCCCAGGCAGAGTATTTATTTAACAGTTTGGGTCATTTCCCCACCTTTATTTTGGACCAAGTTCCGTGGGAGTTTTGCACCATTAAGTACTACAGAATTTGACCCTTTGTTTCTTTTTACCTAACACTTGAAATATCATGCAACTTATGGTACACCAGCAGCATTCCAGGTGTTCCACATGAAATCACATTAGAAGAATCAAATTCTTAGACTTTCATTAATCAAAGCTGGAACATACTGTACAGTGACAAAATCTGAATCAACCATGAGCTCCTTGCCTATTAACAGGATTTATTATCCTCATGTAATAATAATGGCGTGGTGTAGCACTGAGAGTGTCTTATTGAATTCTTATTATAGTGGCGCTGTTTGTGCGGCTCTAGGTTCTTCTAAGGTTTCTTATAACTCCAGCCATAACAATTTGCAACAGACTAAGGGATGGCTTTAACAATGTCAGTTTGGGAGAGAATGTTTTTATATTAAAAATTTGGCCCTAAATTCAGGTTGATAAAAAAGACAAAAAGACTTTGCTCTTATATATTGTTTAACAGACCAGTTTTGTGTGGCTCTATCAAGTTTAAAAAAAACCAAAACATTGAGACTCAAGTACATACGCATGAGACAACCATGCTGGCTCTAAAGTAACAATTACAGTCAGATATATAATACTTTTTTAAAAAAATAAAAGCATATTCCATTCCTTTGAAAACATATCTGCATTTTCAGCATTCAAAATATGAAGTAAATAATATGCATTTTGAACATTTCCTTCTCTAACTTCCACCAGAATTACTTTTTGAATAGCAGTTAAAAAGCAAAAGCAAACACACTTAAACACACAAATCACAGTTAAAATATTTTCGGATTAACCTTAAACTGGAAATTAAAATTGGAAATTCATAGCTGAGGCTCACACTCTTTCTTAGCTCACCATTTATTTGCACCTTAAGGACACTGCACACAACAATCCTACATCAGGGAGGGCCTCAGCACAAACTGATTTGATATTCTGTGTAAACTGCAGTACCTCAGGCAGCTGCATACAGCAAAGTGAGTTATGGATTTAATACCAGCCCGAATTATGAGTTTACTGGATTTTGATGGGGTGTAGATTTTAACCTAGCTATACTAAGTCTGCATATCTGTAACAGCTCTCCAGGATGGGTGAGGTAATATCTGTTATTGGAACAACTTCTGCTGGCGAGAAAGACAAGCTTTCGAGCTGACAGCTCACCCACCTTGCTCTCTAATATCCTGGGACCAACACAGCTATAACAACACTGCATACAGGTCTCAGGAGTCAGAGACCACTATTTCCCCATGAGCTTTTTAAAATGTCCATGACTTTTGACATTTTGTGGACTTGTGCGTGCCAGTGAGTGGGTGGATAGGAAGGTGAATGAACAGGTAAATAGTTGAACAACATTTATGGAGCATTTGCACAAAAAAGCTGATAAAGATCAGCGAACACGCTGCAGGGGGACATACCCAACCAGGCCAGTGGATACAATGAACTGAGGATCCACAAGCATGAAAGGCACAATCCTATTTTCTTTGAGGTTACAAAACAAAGCAAAAATAACACCTCCTACTGGAGTCACTAGGATCAGGATCAAGTCCTAGAAGACAAAGGCAGTATTAAACTAAACCAGGTATAGCACAAGAGTGGTTAGTAATAAGGCAGTCTAAGCGTATGTCTACACTATAAAATTAGGTCGAATTTATAGAAGTCAATTTTTTAGGAATCGATTTTATACAGTCGATTGTGTGTGTCCCCACTAAGTGCATTAAGTCAGCGGAGTGCGTCCACAGTACCATGGCTAGCGTCGACTTTCGGAGCGTTGCACTATGGGTAGCTATCCCACAGTTCCTGCAGTCTCCGCCGTCCCTTGGAATTCTGGGTTAAGATCCCAATGCCTGATGGGGTAAAAACATTGTCGCGGCTGGTTTTGGGTATGTCGTCAGTTGCCCCTCCCTCCGTGAAAGGAACGGCAGACAATCGTTTTGCGCCTTTTTTCCATGCGGATGCCATACTGCTTTCAGCAGACAGTGCAGTAGGACTGCTAACTGTCATCATCGAACCACCGCTTCAACTCTGCTCTCCTGCTCTTGTCTCAATAGCGAATTTCTCCATGTTGGCTGTCATTGGCTCCCGCTTCCACTGCAACTCTGCTCTCATGAATCCACCTCGCAGATCCTCTCGTCATTCTCTATAAATATCTATTCTCGAGGCATCCGTCATCAGCCACCACTTCCGCTGCAACTCTGCTCTCCTGCTGACGCCATACCACGCAAGCATGGAGCCCACTCAGATCACCGTGGCAGTTATGAGCATTGTATACACCTTGCACATTATCCTGCAGTATGTTCAGAACCAGAACCTGCAAAAGCAGGCAAGGAGGTGACGGCAGCGTGGTGACAAAAGTGATGAGGACATTGACACCGACTTCTCTCAAAGAACAGGCCCCAGCCTGTGGCAACGGGGCAGGCTCATGCCGTGGAACGCCGATTCTGGGCCCGGGAAACTAACACAGACTGGTGGGACCGCATAGTGTTGCAGGTCTGAGTTGATTCCCAGTGGCTGCGAAACTTCACATGCGTAAGGGCACTTTCACGGAACTTTGTGACTTGCTTTCCCCTGCCCTGAAGCGCAGGAATACCAAGATGAGAGCAGCCCTCACAGTTCACAAGCGAGTGGCAATAGCCCTCTGGAAGCTTGCAACACCAGCTACCGGTCAATTGGGAATCAGTTGGGAGTGGGCAAATCTACTGTGCGGGCTGCTGTGATTCAAGTAGCCAATGCAACCACTGAGCTGCTGCTATCAAGGCTAGTGACTCTGGGAAATGTGCAGGTCATAGTGGATGGCTTGGCTGCAATGGAATTCCCTAACTGCGGTGGGGCTATAGACAGATGCATATCCCTATCTTGGGACCGGACCACCTTGGCAGCCAGTACATAAACCAAAAGGAGTACTTTTCAATGGTGCTGCAAGCACTGGTGGATCACACGGGACGTTTCACCAACATCAAAGTGGGATGGCCGGGAAAGGTACATGACGCTAGCATTTTCAGGAACTCTGGTCTGTTTGAACAGGTGCAGGAAGGGATTTACTTTCCAGACCAGAAAATAATCGTTGGGGATGTTGAAATGCCTATAGTTATCCTTGGGGACCCAGCCTACCCCTTAATGCCCTGGTTCATGAAGCCATACACAGGCACCCTGGACAGTAGTCAGGAGCTGTTCAACTACAGGCTGAGCAAGTGCAGAATGGTGGTAGAACGTGCATTTGGACGTTTAAAAGCGCGCTGGTGCAGTTTACTGACTCGGTTAGACCTCAGCGAAATCAATATTCCCATTGTTATTCCTGCTTGCAGTGTGCTCCACAATATCTGTGAGAGTAAGGGGGAGACGTTTATGGCGGGGCAGGAGGTTGAGGCAAATCGCCTGGCCGCTGATTACGCGCAGCCAGACACCAGGGTGGTTAGAAGAGCACAGCAGGGCGCACTGCGCATCAGAGAAGCTTTGAAAACCAGTTTCATGACTGGCTAGGCTACGGTGTGACAGTTCTGTTTGTTTCTCCTTGTTGAAAACCTGCACCCTTGGTTCACTCTACTTCCCTGTAAGCCAACCGACCTCCCCCCTTCAATCACCGCTTGCAAAGGCAATAAAGGCATTGTTGTTTCAAATTCATGCATTCTTTATTAATTCGTCACACAAATAGGGGGATAACTGCCAAGGTAGCCTGGGAGGGGTGGGGAAGGAAGGAAGCACTGGGTGAGGTGGTGGAGGAAGGGAGGAGGGAAGGATAAGGCCACATTGCACTTCAAAACTTATTGAATGCCAGCCTTCTGTTGCTTGGGCAGTCCTCTGGGGTGGAGTGGTTGGGTGCCCGAAGCGTCCCGTCCCGTCCACCCCGTGTTCTTGGGCATCTGGGTGAGGAGTATGGAACTTGGGAAGGAGGGCGGTTGGTTACACAGGGGCTGCAGCGGCAGTCTGTGCTCCTGCTGCCTTTCCTGCAGCTCAACCATACGCTGGAGCATATCAGTTTGATCCTCCAGTAGCCTCAGCATTGCATCCTGCCTCCTCTCATCACGCTGCCGCCACCTATCGTCTTGATCCAGCCACCTCTCCTCTGTTCCCGCTACCTCTCCTCTCACCTGTCCTCACGTTCATTTTGTGCTTTCTTGGACTCTGACATTGTTTGCCTCCACATATTCTTCTGAGCTCTTTCAGTGCGGGAGGACTGCATGAGCTCAGAGAACATTTCATCGCGAGTGCATTTTTTTCACCTTCTTATCTGCACTAGCCTCTGGGATGGAGATGATAGGGGGAGCGTTGAAACATTTGCAGCTGTGGGAGGAAAAAAAGGGAGAGTAGTATTTAAAAAGACACATTTTAGAGAACAATGGGTAGACGCTTTCACGGTGA
Organism: Chelonia mydas; assembly: GCF_015237465.2. Taxonomy (NCBI): domain Eukaryota; kingdom Metazoa; phylum Chordata; order Testudines; family Cheloniidae; genus Chelonia; species Chelonia mydas. The sequence goes on from NC_057855.1 coordinate 15,467,156, forward strand.
ACCAAGCTGTTAATATTACATAGTACATGTGCCCCCCTTACACACACCCAATTCTCTGAGATGATCGCTTCACCCTTCCCCCCACCACGTGGCTAACAGTGGGGATGATTTCTTTTCAGCCACAGGCAAACAGCCCAGCAGGAACGGCCACCTCTGAATGTCCCCTTAATAAAATTCTCCTATTTCAACCAGGTGATCATGAATGATATCACTCTCCTGAGGATAAACACAGACAGATAAAGAATGGATATTCCTTGAATGCCAGCAAACACCAGGACCATACACTGCCATGCTTTGTTATGCAATGATTCCAGACTACGTGCTACTGGCCTGGCGTGGTAAAGTGTCCTACCATGGAGGATGGAATAAGGCTGCCCTCCTCAGAAACCTTTTGCAAAGGCTTCTAGAGTACCTCCAGGAGAGCTTCACTGAATTGTCCCCGGAGGATTTCCCTTCCATCCCGAGACACGTTAACAGACTTTCCACTAGCTGTACTGGCCACGAATGCATCCAAAGTCTTCAGGGCAAATTAATCATTAAACACACTTGCTTTTAAACCATGTATTATATTTACAAAGGTACACTCACCAGAGGTGCCTTCTCCACCTTCAAGATCTGGGAGCCCGTCTTGGGTGGGTTGGGGGGTACTGGGTCCAGGTCCAGGGTGATAAACAGATCCTGGCTGTTGGGGAAACCGGTTTCTCTGCTTTCTTGCTGTGAGCGATCTACAACCTCCTCCTCCTCATCATCATCATCTTCCTCACCCCCAAAACCCGCTTCCGTGTTGCCTCCCACTCCTTGGACTGAGTCAAAGCACAGGGTTGGGGTAGTGGTGGCTGCACCCCCTAGAATGGCATGCAGCTCATCATAGAAACGGCATGTCTGGGGCTCTGAACTGGAGCGGCCGTTTGCCTCTTTTTTTTTTTTTTTTTGGCAGGCTTGCCTGAGCTCCTTAATTTTCAAGCGGCACTGCTGCGGGTCCCTCTTATAGCCTCTGTCCTTCACACCACTGGAGATTTTTTCAAATATTTTGGCATTTCATCTCTTGGAACGGAGTTCTGATAGCACGGATTCGTCTCCCCATACGGCGATCCGATCGGTCCATGCTGGAGCTCTTTTGCGATTCTGGGACTGCATGGTCACCTGTGCTGATGACCTCACCACGCTGGCCAAACAGGAAATGAAATTCAGAAGTTCCTGGTGCTTTTCCTGTGTACCTGGCTAGTGCATCTGAGTTGAAAGTGCTGTCCAGAATGGTCACAATGGAGCACTCTGGGATAGCTCCCGGAGAGCAATACTGTCGATTTGCACCCACACTACCCCAAATTCAACCCAGTGATGTCGATTTCAGCGCTAATCCCCTTGTCGGGGAGGAGTACAGAAACCGATTTTAAGAGCCCTTTAAGTCGACAAAAATGGCTTCGTCGTGTGGACGGGTGCAGGGTTAAATCGATCTAACGTTGCTAAATTCGGCCTAAACTCATAGTGAAGACCGGGGCTAAGACAGTTACCAGTCCTGACATTCACGGGAGGGACAGTGCCGATCTTTGTACTGAACGAGTCCAGAATTTTGGGTGAGAATGCAACGGTGGAATGCTAGGAAATAGTCTCGATAACTTCTATGACTTGAGACGCCAGGACAGATCCACTGTGACATTTCCCGAACTTTAACACAACACATCGAGAGTCCACATAAATATGAAAACAGTCACTTTATTTTTGACCATATAAGTTGCTCTCTACAGAGAGTCAGCTGATATGAAGCACCTTTTTTATTTGCTCTTTTATTTTATTGGCAAACACGGCCTGAGGATATCAAATCAAGCATTGTGCACGGAAGTCACACAGGTAACAGCTGTTCCAGCATAAAAGCAGGGAGACTCAAGCACATGGACAATTCTCAGAAAATTCTGTTTTGCTGTGATCCTCAGAGTAGATAAAACCGAATTACTGAGACTACCAGAGCCCCTATAATAATCTAGAGCAAGAATTTCCCCTGTTTTGGCACAATGAGATATACTGTTCTGTCTAACAGCCTAAAGAGTTATGAATCTAAATGGCAATATATTCAGTTTTTAAACCTACAAAACTAATCCTTGTCTTTATGTCCAAGACATTTACTGTATTACTTGTCTTCCAACAGACAACAGGACTGTAATTTTCCAAACAGAGCTGAAAACATGCAGAAGTAGAGCATAAAAAGTTAATTCTCCTTAGTGGAGCATTCACTTAAATTAACAAATCATTTTGCACCGCACAAGATTTAAGATTCCATTTTTTCTTTAAACTGTTCTTGTAACAGTACCCTTTTTGTGTCTCTGATGCCTCTTCCTTCTTCTCCAATACCTAATAATGTCACTTATTTAAAGGGGGGGGGGGGAGACAAAAAAAGATGTTCAGCTCTACAAACACAGCGTCAAGCATTTTAGGGTCCCTTGCTGACAACACCCACTGAAATTTGTGTTTGAAGTTTAATTTCGGACGTAAGTTTAACTCCTCATTTCTCCACTCTCCATCGCTGTTGGCAGCACTATGCACCCTCCCTGCCACCCAGAGCACAACCTGGGTGTCCTGACTCCAACCTCCCTCTTAACCCACACATCTAGGCCATGTCCAAACTTTACTGTTTTTTACCCTCTATAAGATCTCCAAAATACATCATTTTCCATTTGTCCAAACAACTAACACTGCTATTCAGAAACCCATCATCTGCTGTCTCCTGCTACTAAAACCCAACTACTGAAACCTCCTCCACTTAAACCTCCCTAATACCCAACTCATTCCCTTCAGGTCCATTCAAAACACTGTGAAGATTATCTTGTCTAGTCATTCTGACCATATTGTTCTCTCCTGCCTTCTCCCCCCGCCCCTCCCCCAAACCCCCACAGGATCCTGTGCAAGTTTCTGGTCTTTACAACTTAGCTCCTTCCTATTTATCCACTTGTGAAGCATCCCCTGCCCCCAACTCTACCAATGATGCCAGCTTCCATATCAATTTGTTCACTTGTCCCACAAGCGATTTCACTTTCTTCTATGCTGCTCCTTATGCAAGGAATACCCTCAGCAAATTAATCAGAAAAACCACTGCCCCACTTGCAAATCTCTCTTCAAGACCTACTTCTAACTGATGCCTATGGGAAACTTACCAATTGATTATGGGTAGGTAAATGGCCAGCAGGCACTTTTGACATTTGTATTTTTTTTCTTTTTATACATAGGATATAAATCTAAAACAGCTATATCTGCATAGAGCTGGCCTATTTAAATGAATGTTTTTTAAAAGAAAATTTCAGTTAGTACAGTCATTAGATCATTAGTTCTTCAGGAGAGGGACCCTTTTTTCTTGAATCTTTAGAAGACTGGGACTCTGAGGCTGTCTAGGGTCTCTAGGTGCTATCATAATACAAATAATAAATAATATCACTGCATAGTAAAGATGACTGAACAGCTGCTCTTTCGGTTGACTGTACATGGAAAAATGACAAATCTATCAGATGTGTGCTTGATTAATGAATAAGCTAGATGGAGCAAATCCACTGAAACACATGATGGTCCCCACAGATGGAAACATCTCATTAGCAGAAGGAAGAGTGCTTTGTTTTTTAACATACAATAAGATAAACAGTTACTTCCTTTAATGCATTTTGCTTTGAGATACAGTATTTTCAGACAAACACTTTCCACCATTACAAAATAATGCTTGCAACAGTCCTCTTCAAGGCAGACCTTACAACAAGTTCCCTAGTCAATCTGCCAATGCAGAATACTTGACAACAGCTAGCAGTGCCCCGTTACTGAACTCAAGAGATGACTCAGTGGAAACTGGCATTTGAAAAACTTGTTGTCATCATCCTACACTAGGTGCAATTGAATAGGAACAAATTTCTCACTTTTGTTAACGCAATAGCCTTCCAGCCCAACCACACTTAACTATGGTATGGTGAATTAAAGTCGCATTTTCAGGCCCAACACATTTTGCTTAAAAATGATTTTACAAAATCTAATTTGAATAGAAAGACTTTCATTAATTGTATGTGACTGGAAAGAGGGGGTTTAAAATAGACTGTAGAAATAAGTATTCCCTTGAAGTGCTGGAAACCCAGACACAACAACATTATGTTAGCACCAGCTAAGTTAAATGGAATAGCAACTGACTGAAATGGACGAATATAGTTTCACTATCCAAACTGAGGAATGTTCAGTAAGCAAAAACACAGTAAAAAGTAAATCAGGTTCCATCTGGCAATGCAACTGTTCCTATAGAATTGCTACAAAAGAATGAGCACGTTACACTATCTTGTGCTGTCCTACAAATTTATTTTTAGCTGAAAAAACAAACTTGGTTCAAAGTGCATTCCAAGCTTCTGTTTTTATGATATAACACTAGTCAGTAATTTCAGCACTTGCTATTAGCTTAACCCATCCACAGTGTCAGAAAGTTCCAATTTATTTTGAACTACCATGCCACATTAGTTACCCAGCTCTTCACACTGTGATCACTCCACTTATTGAAATGTATTCACTTGTAAAGGTTTCAGTATTTCCACCCCAATTATAAAAAATAATTAGATGTCAGAGACCCACAATAGGTAATGCTGTGCCCTCTATAAAGCAAAAAACATTACGGGGGTCAGGGAGGCAACTCAGCCAAGAGGCAATGACTATAAAAGGAAACAATTCCTCCACTGGCTAGATGGGACCACACTGGAAAGGGGCTCTTCCTAAATCTGGTAGAGAAGTACCTCCCAGTCTTTCCTGCCCCAGCACAGTTTCACTGGCAGTCAGGGGCCATGACTGTCATTGTTATGCAGGTCACAGCCCTGGCCAGATATACCACCACAAAAGCCACTAACGCTGTAGGTAGTTGGTATATAGCCCCACCGCCACTGTACTGACAGTTCATTCATCCCTACACACATGGGAGGGAGGAGGAAGAGCTTTAGGTCAGTCAACGAAGACATCTCTGGCAATTTCATAAGCTTCAGAAGAAAAAAAACTAAACAAAAAACAACACAACACAGCGTGTTTTTATTAATCATTATTATTATTTGTATAGCAATCACATCTACAAGTTACTGTCCAAACAAAGAGAACACACATTTTCTGCCTCAAGTAGGTAACAAACTAAATGTGGGAGAAGTAAATGTGAAAAGTGAATGAACGAAAAATTCTCTGGGTGCCAGCAAGGTCTTGCAGAAACCTCCTCATCCCCTCCACACATCCAGAAGGGGTTTTGGTGGACAAAGGAGGAATGTATAAAAAACATCAACCTGTTCACTGAGGAGACATACCATATAGTAACACGAATCATCAACTATAATTCCCTTCAAGAAAGTTGTCCTCTAGCTACCTGCTTACTTAGGGTTTTCTATAGCACCCATCTCCACTCATGGAATTGAATTTAGAACCTAAACTTAGTTTGCTAGATACAAACTATTAATTGTGTATCCAGACATACATTATATGGTGTGTACAGAACACAATCAACCACGGGTGTTTTGGCTACCCAACCACACTGTCAAACAGGAAGCTGTTTCTCCCTCAGACCCTTTTCAAAAGTGGCACAACCAGCTGACATACTCAGGATCACTCTTTACTCCTGGGGGGAACTCTGTGCCACTGCGCATGTACAGAATTTATAATCCCCACAGATTTCTTTGCTTCCCCACAGAAAAATTACCTTCTGACAGGGAAGGACAGGGAAGCCACAACAGCAGTCATGCAACCCTCCCGAGCAGTAGGTTTTGGGTGCCCAGGGCAGCTGGCAGAGAGTTAAATCACTGTGGAGCGGAGGGTGGGACTGGGGAAGACCCAGCTGGTGGCTCCTACCCTGCGCCAGGCTCAGCTTCTAGTTCCGGCTGGGCTAGGGAGGACGGGACTTCCTCTCTCCCTGCACGGCATCCAGGACTGGGTCAGACCCACCCCCAAATTTCTCCCCGAGTTGCAGGAAGCTCTGCAAACTCCCCCGCTTCCCCACACACACACACTCCCTGCACCCATCACTCCTCTGCTGCAGGGGGATGGATCCTTGTATATGGAGCTGCTCCCTCATCCACCCAACTACCATGCATCCAGACCCCCTCATACCCAGACCCTCCCACTGAGCTTCACTCCCCCATGCTCAGAACCCCCCCCCCCATGAGCCCTTCTCCCCCTGCACCTGGACCACCCCGACAAGCCACCCACACCTGGATCCCCACCCCACTGAGCCCCAACCAGCTGTACCTGGATCCCCACCCCACTAAGCCCCACTCCACCAGCATCTGGACCCCCACTGAGCCCTCACACCCAGACCCCCCTGCTGAGCTCTATCCCCCCCCACACCCAGACCCTCCCTGCTTAGTCCCTACCACCTTCACCTAGACCCCCCTGCAGAGTCCCATTATCGTTGCACCCAGAACCCCCCAACAAGCCCATGTGCACCCAGATCCCTCGCTTATCCAGATCCCGCACTGATCCGCATGCACCCAGATTGCCCCACACAGAACACTCTCAACCCACACCTGGATCCCCCACACTAAGCCTCTCCACACTTGGATCCTGCCTTGTTGAGCCTGCATGCCCACACCTGGTGCACCTGGCACAGAGGGGCATGGCCCTGAGGTGTTTCTGGGGCAGGTCCAGTCCTTGCACTATGTCAGGGTTATGTGCAGCCTCACTGCTGAGTCCATGTCCTGGGGGGGGGGGGGATGCACAGTGATCTCCCAGTGATCTCTCCAGTGGTCTATGCTCAAGCTTCCACATTTATTTGACAATAAAGATACAGCTTTGACAATAAAGTTGAGATTCTCACATAATTTTGCAGAATTTTAAAATATTGTGCGCAGAACTTTTTATTTTTTCGCATAGAATGCCCTCAGGAATAACTCTTACAATGTGAGAACGCCAGGAAGGGCTCAGTGGCTGACACACAACATGACTGTAGCTGACTGCCCACGCAAGAAATTGCATAGGTTTTTTGTGAACATATGTCAAGGCCTAGGTTCCCTCTAAGCTGTGCGGCTGTGCCCACAGGCACTCAGGGCTGCGGCACGGAGAGATGCCTCTCCCACAGTGCCCCTCCACAAGCCCTGACCCAGCCCAGCCTGGATAGTACTCGGTTTATTCTCTCCCCGCCGCGCCTACTCGCTCCTCTCTGCTAGCAGGCTGCCTGCCAGTGACGGGGGGGTGGGGCAGATGGAATGGAGCCTTACAGCAGTGGCCAAGACTGCGGACGGACCTGCCGCAGCCAGGGGAGAGGCGCCCCTTCCCTGGCCCCAGCCCAGGCCCAGAGATGCTGTGGGGGATGCTCTCTCCCCACTGTATCTCCAGAGCCCCTCCTTCACCGCAAACCCCTCATCCCCAGCCCCACTCCAGAGCCCACACCCCAGCCAGGGCCCTCACTTCCCCCCACACCCAAACCCCCCTGGCCCAGCCCCTCATCCGCGGCCCCACCCCCAGCAAGAGCCCTCAGCCCCCACACCCTAACCCTCTGCCTCAGCCCTGAGCCACTCATCCCCGGCCCCACCCCCAAGCCCATACCCCCAGCCAGAGCCCTCAACCCAACCCTCTTCCCCAGCCCTGAGCCCGTCATCCCCAGCCCTGAGCCTGCACCCCCAGCTGGAGCCCTCACCCTCTCCCGCACTCCAACCCTCTGTCCCACCCCCACCACATGAATTTTGTTACGTGCACCAATATGGTGGTTGTGTGTCACACATTACCTCCATATTGGTGTACACTGTGATGGGTTGGATCACAGAAACCCCGTTGGAGCTGCCAACTGATGTGCCAAGACTACTTCTGCCCCTGCTTTCCTGCCCTGGCAGCTTGGGACTTCAGTGCCCTGCCTGGTTTGAGCCAGACCCACTAGCCTGCTGCAAACCCAGACTCAGGTCTGAACCACATCCCCTAACAGCTGTGGAGTTAATTGAAAGCAGCTTAAGAAGCATTCCTGTCTTTAACACTCAGATGCCTAACTCCCAATGGGGTCCAAACCCCAAATAAATCCGTTTTACTCGTTATAAAGCTTATACAGGGTAAACTCATAAATTGTTCGCCCTCTATAACACTGATAGAGAGATATGCACAGCAGTTTGCACACACACACCCCTCCCCCCAGGTATTAATACATACTCTGGGTTAATTAATAAATGAAAAGTGATTTTATTAAATACAGAAAGTAGGATTTAAGTGGTTCCAAGTAATAGCAAACAGAACAAAGTGAATTACCAAGTAAAATAAAATAAAACCCGCAAGTCTATGCTTAATACAGTAAGAAAACTGAATACAGATAAAACCTCACCCTCAGAGGAGTTCCAGTAAGCTTCCTTTTACAGACTAGTCTCCTTCTAGTCTGGGTCCAGCAATCACTCACACCCCCTGTAGTACTGTCCTTTGTTCCAGTTTCTTTCAGGTACCCTTGGGGGTGGAGAGGCTATCTCTTCAGCCAGCTGAAGACAAAATGGAGGGGTCTCCCGGCGGTTTAAATAGACTTTCTCTTGTGGGTGAATACTCCCCCCTCCCCGTGTAGAATTCCAGCTACAAGATGGAGTTTTGGAGTCACATGGGCAAGTCACATGTCGACGCATGACTGAGAACTTACAGGTAGCAGCCATGGTTTACATCAGGGATCTGAAATTCAAATTACCAGGAGGGCCGCATGAAGACTAATACATTGGCCCGAGGACCGCATCACTGCCCCTGCCGCCCCGCCCCCACCCTCACTCCACCCCTTCTATGAGGCCCCGCCCCACCCCTTCCCCACCCCCATTCCAACCCCTTCCCCAAAGTCCCCACCCCAACTCCGCACCCTCCCTGCCCCTATTCCAAGCCCTTCCCAAAATCCCCACCCCTGCCCCGCCTCTTCTCCGCCTCCTCCCCTGAGCATGCGGCTCCCCGCTCCTTCCCCCTACCTCCTGGAAACTGCTAAGTGCCGCCAAACAGCTGTTTGGCAGTGGAAAGCGCCCGGAGGTAGATAGAGGAGCGGGATGAGGCGCGCTGGCGGGGGGGACACAGTAGGAGAGGGGACCTTGGTGGCCACAGAAAATAACTGGGAGGGCACAGGGGAGCTTGGCGGGCCGCAGCAAATAGCTCTGTGGGCCGCATCATGTTTGAGACCCCTGGTTTACATGCTACCTTTAACATCCTCATGTACACTTCTTATCTGGATTGGAGGCTTCCAAGATCCATTATCCGTTAAGTGCTTCTTGATTGGGCACTTAATTTGCACATTCCTTTCTCAAAAAGCTGACCAAATGCTTTACTAAAGCTACTTAAAAATCTAGCAAGTACACAGTCAATATTCATAACTTCGAATACAAAAATGATACATACTTACAAATAGGATGAATAGATTCAGTAGATCATAACATTTACAGAGATAGATTATATGGCACATGTAGCATAAAACATATTCCAGTTATGTCATATATACATTCATAAGCATATTTCCATAAAGCCTTATGGGGTACACCGTCACACACATAACAAAATTCACTCTGCACATGCTTGGGAAAAAATAGAGGGAACACTGGTCAAGTCTCTGACAGCAAACAGCTAACAGACTCAAGCATAAAACTCACATTCTCAGTTTATTTCTGTACATTGCCTGGCTATGGCTTAGTCGAGAATCCATCTGCTATGTTCTTATCTTAGCCCATGTTCCCCCCTTTGGGCATAAAGGGCCAATTCAAAGACAGTATACAAGTTGTGAGTGACTAAGTTGGTGCAGTTTACAAAATTCTCCCAGCCCTATGGCACATAAATTACACCAGCCTGGACCCCGTTAGACCTACTTACCACTGTGTAACTTGCACATCACCTCTGAATTTAACCCAGTACGTTCATAGAGAACCACTACGTGCTTTGTATTTTTTTCCCTACATAAATTAGTACCAAGCAGAGAGCAGTGAGTCTAATCAAGAATAATCCCCTTCTGCTGGCTTTTTCAGTATTGCCAAGTCCAAGCGTTCCAAAGGCACAAGTCATGCCATGCAAAATCAGGAGTTTGGCTTAAAAAATCATGAGATTTAAAAAAACAAACACTGGGTTCTTTATATCTGCCTTCTGATTTGGGAGTCTTTGGGGGTTCACATTTTCAAACTTTTTTTTTTCATTGAAATGAAAGCTCAGATTCTCAATTACGAGATTCCAGGAAGTCAGGCTTTAAGAAAAGACACCCAAAATCATGAGACTTAGTAATAATGCTCACTTCCAAGTGCAAATGCACAATTCAGGCTTGATTTTCAAACTTACTACTTACATTGTTAGATACCTAAGACAGGTATTTGGGCGTCTAACTTTACGCACAAGTCTCAAGTCCAGAACCTTTGTGTTTTAAGCTCTGTCATCTTTGCTCTATTGATTTGACCTGGAATGTAGGTACTATTACCTGCTATATGTGTGCTCTAAAGTAGAGTTCCTGAAAGCATTTTTCTTTGCTCATGTCTGTTTAGACAGCTCTTATTATTTGATTTCCTGGATACTCTCTAACAGGAAATCTATTTAATCCCTTCAAGTATCCATGAAAGCTGTATCTTCCTTTCCTTTCCTGTTCTATTACTCTACACTGCTAAATAACACTCAAGAGACACGTGACACTAATGAGGCACCCGGGCCAGAGACCAAACTTCCTACAAGTGAAGTTACTTACCATGTTATCCAGGCTGCCCGCTGACACTCATCTTTTGTCATAAAACAGGCATGTACTTCCCTGACAATGGCATCATAATACACGAGCATGGGCACAAGTAGCTAAGCAATCGAGCACTAAATATGGATCAATGAGATGGAATCCCAAAACAAATCAAACCTGTCCATTCTAATTCAGCTTCTGCATCCAAGGTTCAGGAGCTCTACCATCACACTTTATAGCAGGGCTCAGCTTAACTAACCAACAATACAAAAACGTGGAAATCAACAGATGTGGAATTTGCTTTGTTCTATAATGCAACTGAATATTAGTGTTTCATTACAGGAAGCAGGAGGGGAAGAGTAAAAAAAAAAAGTTACTATAGTAAAGTTACCATCCCTATGCCAGGCCCTGACAAAACTGGCTAAAAACTCATTAAGTGGGATGTGTCTGAATTTTTTCTGGGGTGAGGGAGACTGTTCCATGACATTCCAAGCGCTTCTAGGCATAGAGAGCCATCTCTCTCACTTATCTTTTCAAAATATGCTTCATGAAGCATACTTCCGAAAGCATAAAGCACATTTTTAGAGACAAAACATACTCCTTGTTTATAATTCATCCTTCCCTGAGAATCTAATACACGTGTTCAAACTAAGTGTTCAACAGACCGTTCCAAAGAATTCCATATAATCCTATATAAAGCAGCTTTATGTCATATAACCATAAGGAGAGGAAAGTTATACACTCTTTAGCAAGGGAACAACTACATCCTAAAACTTAAATCATAGAGTAGAGAAAGCAAGGAGTCATATAGCCTATCGATTCCAGAAAATTTCCATGTTCGTCTTTTATGATGAGCAAAAAAGCAAAGTGAAACATTTAAATTAATTGTTGGCATTACTCCACTGAAACCAACAAAGTTACACCAGGGATGAATCCAGCTCAAATGCAATAGGAGGTGCCTGGATAGTGGATGTCAATATTAGCTGCATTGTTTGCTTTCTCCAGAGAAAAAAAGCAACACAATTATTATTCATAATGTTAGATTTATGTTTTGTAAGTCACTCTGATAAGACGGCATTGTAATGATCTCAGTTTAGTAAATGGAAGATTATCCCAAATGGTAACCATCATTCACTAATAACTGCATGCCGCTATAATTATAAGTCAGTATTACTCAGAAAGGCAAACAGGGAATGCTTTCCATACAGTAATTATAACATGTATTTTTATGCAGCTAACAGCTGACAAATACAAGGGTACACTATTTGTCAACGGCTTGTGAGTTTCATAACAGATTGTGTAATATAACTTAACAGAAAATTAGTGATCATATAAAATCTATAATCTTCTCCAGTCCTATTTCCAGCTTATTTGTTTATAATTTAGTAGACAAGGGAAAACGTATTTAAATTTCAATACCTTACCTGTACTTTTAACACAAATAAGCTACGCAGCATACCAAATTTCACATACATCAGGAAGCTGCAAGTCATAAAGACTCAATTTTTGTCCTCAAATGCTTCGCTGAGAACAGCAAACACATATAACGGCAAAATTTAGCCAAATGTGTTTAGGAGGATTTGTCTTGCATCCCCCATTTAATTGCCATGATTTGCACAAAGAATATTTTACATGCAATATACTAATAGGTAATTTTAAGAAGTTGCAAAGTATTTTAATTTGCTCTAATTCTTTTATAAATTTACCATATAGTTCTTACAGTTAAAATATCAACATCATAAATTAAGGATCCTTTTAACTTTCATTCTAAGTCCTTCAGACAGCTAATTCTAGCTATATTTTACCGAAATCTATCTCAAAAACATTTACTATATACACTTCTGGGACCAAATCCTATTGCCCCTACTTAGTCATTACCTTGGGCAAATTCCCATTGACTTCAGTTTATAAACAGACCTGAACAGAGTCAAGTACCAAATTCAATGTTTGGCTTTCTGTCATTAAATTACAATAGTCTACTTAAGTGTTAAGTGCTATACTTATTCCAAAATGCACATCTATGCATGCAGTTTCTGTGACTTTTACAGCTCTGACAAAAGTGTATTGACAGAAAATGCTGTTATTTTTGAGAATACATTTTTGTTAGAAAAGTACTCTTATATTATACTTTGTTAAAATTGACATTTTGCTGTTTATATGTTAAAGATGCATATCGTTTTCAACTTTTGTTTACTTAGAAGATACTGAAGGGGTGAATTACCTTCTATCTACAGTACAGTTTATTTGTAACAAGATTATTAATTAGTTTAAACACAGAAAGTGTGTCACTCAAAAAGTAGTATATTTTAACCTTTAAACTTTTTAGTATTATACGTGATGGCAACCTATCTTTTCACAAGGAAAGGAAACTTAAATTGTCCTTCAATGCCACATCATTAATAAATTCTACAGGCTTTTTTGTGCAAAACTGAAGTATAGAGTGATTGCACTTACCTTCTAGTGAACATACTGATACTGTCATGGTTTTGCATCCGGATTATGGGCACAGATTTAGTATATGTAACAGCATGCTCTCAAAGGAGACTAATCTCTCCAGTGTGCTGTTACAAATTCCATAACAGAGCACAAGTTTAAATTATCTTTTTCCCTGGATATCTGTAATCCAATAAAGAATTTGTTATGCTGAGGGAGGATATGTTTAGAACTGATGATTAAAATGCGAACTAACACATCTCAACTGGAAAACTGTTTAAGGAGTTATCTATTTTCAAATTCACGAACATTCCTGCCTGTAGATGGCCTGTTACCGTTGTGTATCTATTGGCTCCTATTTCCACTTTGTTGTTTGAAGAACTTCCCTCTTCCCACATACCTTCTGTCTCCAGGGGCAGATCACACGGTGACACTAAACCATGGTCATAAACAACCCTACTTCTTTCAGAGTAGCAGCCGCGTTAGTCTGTATTCGCAAAAAGAAAAGGAGTACTTGTGGCACCTTAGAGACTAACCAATTTATTTGAGCATAAGCTTTCGTGAGCTACAGCTCACTTCATCGGATGCATTCTTCTGATATTCTTGTTTAAAAGGATTCCCTGTTGCTCAAGTGCTGTATCTTGGTAGTGCCGGGAAGATGAACTAAGCAAGTTAACTGCTGATTTGAGAAATCCTTCAGCTCCACGTCAGCTTATACAGCAGAAATGAAAATTTCAGTCTTGCTGATTTGCAGTATGTTTCACCACACAGTTATGATCTACAGAGACACACAAGTCCCCAGATTTAATGGCCTGATACCAAACCATTCTTTGTGGAGGGTCCTTGACTCTGGAATTAATTTGCCTGATACACAGAGTCGGAGTTTGCCGGCCCTTGTACTGATCTCAAAGGTCAATCTCTTTTCTCAGGCTTTTGCTTGGGCAGCAGAGGTGGTTAAATGGATTGAGAGACAAAGATAATTTTGGCTGAACAAAGTCACTTGCTGTATTCAGTTGTGCTACTTTTTCTAATAATATATATTTTAGAAGTTAAAAGTAAGGTCTCAATACTGAAACCATTTACTCATACTGTAAACTTGACTCACGTGTGTTTGCAGAATTGGGCCCTAAATTTTTGAGCAAAAAAAACAATTAAACAGTTCACAAATGAACTGCCCCTCACTCACACACACACACTCTTCATATATTTACTTGTGTAAATTTAGGGGGTTAAATTTACACAAGTCCAGATTCCCCATCCCTTTCCTTACGGGTGCTGATGGAAGACAAAGTGAGCAGATAAATGAAATTTACATCTGATGAAAAATTTATGTGCACGAAGTTTCTGATTTATTCTGACTTCTAGGTGATTACTACCATAACCTGAAGAGCTTTTATGAAACTGGGAGCCAGAGTACAATCACTTCCAATTAAAAATTTAATTAACAGACAGCACTATTGAGAAGATAGTTTCAAACTGCAAGCTTCCCATAGACACAATCTCAAGCTTCCCATCCAACATATATTTGTTATTATTGAGTATATGTAAACTATATACTCAGTTACAACAGTCTGTTTTGGAAGCTGACATTCTTCATTTATCTCCTGGCCAGGTAGTGGCTAGGATAACAGTGTGAAAAATCTCACCAATGTCCGAGCAATGACCTCAAATGAACCCACATGAGCAGATCCACTTCAAAAATGGTAAATGATTCAGCTTCCATGCCTTGGGCTACATTAACAGCATAAGCTACTCAAACAATACCAAACTGGGATGAATACATAGGGCACTTTTGGGCCAGTAGAACCCTGTGTCATATTAGGCTCTGAGATGTAACCACCAAAACCCAGCACCCTTGAGACTGATGACGGGCAGAGCAGATATTGGAAGAAACTGGGAGAAGATCACTGACAGGTTGCTTCTGTGTAAGACTCCACTGAGAACAGTGTATAAGGAAAGAGCACTCCATAGCCTGAATGACCCAGGCATGCTGCCAAGAAATATCTTCCTCTTGTGGTGGCAACAACAGGATACTTCCCTAACTAGCTCCTCTACCATTGCCCAGGGACATGCAGGTGGTAAGAAAGGAGTGGGTGAGGGAAGCAGAATGCTGCTACTAATAGAAGGAGCCATCCAACTTACCAACCCAGCCGACTCCTGAGGGATATGGGGGATGACGATAGGGATAGCATATCTCTTACCAGGGAGGCTGTCCAGCCAGCACTCTGCCCATGGTCTAGACTAGGAAAATAGGTCATGTTCAAAAACATAATAGCTAACGTTGTTAAACACTATCTACACTAGAGTTTAACGCCTTTTAAAAAACATTATCTAACTGTGGTCTACCCTAGGCTTCTCAGTAAGGAAAACAGTTAGAGGGTAGAACGAATGTGATGAAGGCACAGGGAACCAGGAAACCTGAAATCTGTTCCCAACCATGGCACCGATTCTCTGTGGGACCTGAAGTTACGTAATTGCTCTGTGCCTCAGTTTCCCCATCTGTGAAATGGAGATAGTGCCGCTCTACCTCCTTAAAGTGATTACAGATACTCAGATGGAAGGTGCTATAAAATGCAAGTTATATTAATTATTATTATTATTAAGCCAATGTGTAACAAATTTTTAAAAAATTCTAATGAATATGGATGGCATGAATTGCTCCTTACTTTAAACTCCAGACCACACAACCTTAGCCAAAACCTTAGTATATAAACGGAGTATTTGACAGGAGTGAGAGCTAAGCTGAGTCTGAAAGAGGATAAACTTAAAAGAGAATTATATTTTTCAAGCTCTCTCCTGGTAACGTTCCATTCCATTTTTAAAGGTGTCTGGCAGAAAAAATAAAGTTTCCAGGATTTTTTCTTTACAAAGTGGGAGGGAGGGAGGCTGGAGGATGTTGCCTGGGTCGGTCTGTCTGTCTCTCGCTCTTTTTCTCCAACGTGCCCCCTGGATCCAGACATTTTGGAAAGAGTTTGTAGATAGCTGGAGACTCTGCTGGTGCAACGAGGAGGAGCCTTGGCTTCTTCACCCGAGTGACATTCCCCAAGCCGGGCAGAGGGGCCAGACAGTACGTGCTGGCCGCAGAGCGGAGGTTCTGTCTCCCCCCCTGCACCCATCGCCTCCTGCTCCCAAACCCAGCCGCAGGGCACAGATTTCCAACCTCCCTTCTAATCTCTCACACACACCCAGCTCCTCCTGCAGGGAGCCAGAAGCTGGGGAGGAGGGAGGCTCCACACACACACACACAAAAACCTCTTCCAAGTTTAAAGCCGATTTTCCATTCCGGCTCAGATTGCCATGGCAGGATGACTATCAAAGAAAGGCGAGAAGAGGAGGAGGCGGCGGCGGCCGTGGGGGAACCGAGGAGAGGAGACGGGGCTGGTGCGGGGATGAGGATGGGGAGGGGGCAGGGAAAGGCCAGGCAGGCTGAGTCCGGCAGCGCTCCGCGGAGCCTCTCTGGATTACTAGGCTCTGATGGAGTGTCTCCCGGCTCCCAAACAAACTGCTGCTTCCACTCCCCGGGCCGAGCCCTGACACCAGCCCCTTCCCCCAGCCTGCTCCAGAGGAGGCGTCAGCATTTCGCCGCCCCCACCCTCCTCCGCCTTCCCCCGGGCTGTAAAATTCCCACTTTCCACCCTGCAGATCCGTCCCCCCCCCCAAAAAAAATCCTCCCCCCGCTCTGCGCTGCAACGTGGGGTAGCAGGGGGGCCGCCCCAGGAGCAGACAGATGGTCCCGGCTGTGTCTAGTTCCCCCGTTGCCCCCGAGGGCTGGGGGCGTTACACAAGCCCTAAGGGACAAGGGGGTGCATAAATGCAAGGGGGGGTCAAGCCACGAAGGGGGGGGCACGAGGCCCAAGCTGGCTGGTCTCTCCTCACGGCACCGGCAAATGGGGGAAACTTTCTGCAAAGTGCTGCCGCTTCCCGTGCTCCGTGCAAGCCCCCGGCTCCGGGGCGCGCCCACCCACCCGGCCTCGGCCCTTCCCCGCCGAAACGAGACGGGTGTGGGACGGGGCGGGGAGCCGCAGACTAACTCCGGGGGCTGCGCTCGTCCTGCCCCAACTCCGGGCTGCGGCAGCCGCGGGCACTCGGCGCGAGCCCCGCCGGGGGGGCGCTGCCGCGCGGAGCGGCCGGGCCGGGGGCGCCGCCTTACCTTCGCAGGGGCTGAAACGGGGGCGGGGTGAGCGGCCCGGGCGCGGCGAGCCCGTCGGCGGCAGGCAGTCCGGTGAGAGCCCGGCGGGGGCTACCAGGAGAGCTCGGAGGGGGATTCCGCCATGTCAATGATGTCGGGACCACATGGGGACTTGCGACCAGCCCACACTACCATACAGTCTGGAGTAGCAGCTACTGTGGAAAAAATCCGCGGCGGGAGAGGAGAGGGAGAGGAGAGGCGGGCGGGGAACGGGGGGCGGGCGAAGGGAGGGACCCGCTGCGCCGGCCCGACGCGCTCGGCAGCCCGCTGGCCGCCGGGCAGCTGCCCCGCCTGGGGCCGTCTTCAGCGCCCAGCAAGTCCCCGCCTGGCCCCTTGCCCTCGCCCCCGCCCCCGCCTGGAGCCGCACGGGCCCGGCGCCCATGCACACCCCCCCCCCCCCCCCAAGCAGAACCCAGCTGGGCGAGGAGGGTGTTTGAGGAGGGTGTTTGCGGGGAGTGGGAGCCTGGAGCAGCCCCTGCCCCATTGTCCGTTCACACACACTTGTCTCCTTCTGCCCGCCCTGCTCCTCCACTCCCCTCTCACCCTGCCCGCCTCCCAGCCCCTGCCCCATCCCCTCCCTCCTGACCCCAGTCTCTGCCCCCATCCCCTCCTGCCCCATCCCCTCCCTCCTGACCCCAGTCTCTGCCCCCATCCCCTCCTGCCCGATCCCCTCCCTCCTGACCCCAGTCTCTACCCCACCCATCCCCTCCTGCCCCATTCCCTCCCTCCTGACCCCAGTCTCTACCCCACCCATCCCCTCCTGTCCCATCCCCTCCCTCCTGACCCGCAGTCTCTACCTCATCCATCCCCTTCTGCCCCAGTCCCTGCCCCATCACCCCTTTCCCTCCCTCCTGATCCCCAGTACCCTACTGGGGAATCCTGATTCCGTCCGTCTTGTGTAGATTGTAAATTCTTTGGGACAGGGACAGTCTTTACTTTTGTGGATTGCAGAGCACACTGCCAGCACAGGAACCACTAAATACATGCATACAGTTCTGCTGCCAAGCACTCCCTCTTCTTCCTGACCATGCAGAGGCCCCTGCAGTAATGAGAGGGAAGAAACACCTCTACAGATTCCCCCTTGTCAGGTCCTTGGTATGGGATTAGGGAGAAGAAACATCTTGGCATCCACCTTCCATAGTCCCTGGAGTGAGGAAGCCACCTCAGTGCAACCCACTAGGGACCTGCACCTCTGCCACAGAAAGGGCAAGAAGTAACCCATCCCAGCATCTGTGCAGTGGAAGAAAGAGATGTTTTCCTGGGTTGAGTTTAGAGGTGGTTGAGCCAAATTATAGAATCATAGAATCGTAGGACTTGAAGGGACCTTGAGAAGTCATCTAGTCCAGTCCCCTGCACTCATGGCATCATACATTTGGGAGGGAATGTTGTGGTCTTGTGAGTTAATTCAGGGAAGCAGGAACAAGCGGTTCATTGTGGAAGGGACAAATCAGTGACCTAAATTAGGTAAAAATGTAAAAAGATAAAATTGTAGAGTAGTCACGGTCAAAGTTGTGTAAGAGAAGATAAAGATAGATGCAAAGAAGAGAAGAAGGTTATCAATTATCACTGAGATAAACCTGCCTGTATAGCTTCCCAAACTCATTTGCAGTTTGTCTCTCAGATGGGCCTGAACCAAAATGCTGGATCCAAACACACTCTAATTTTAGGGTATATGAAATCTAAATATGTATGCACTATGTCTCCAGCTACCCTGCCTCAGCCCTTTACACTGGCATAGGTCTGTATAAAGCTTTTTCAGTTCCCACTGGTTTCACTTTGATTTTTAGGTTTGAGCACAACTCCAAGAGAAATTCAGTTGCAATGACCATACTTTGCCAAGTTTGGGAACAAAATGTACATAGTCAATTTCATATGGTTTCCAGTCTCACCTGAAACCATAAAATTGTCCAGGTCCATATGAAACACATCAAGGCTGGTCTGAGTTTGGGATCTGAAACCATTATAAACATATTCCTGATATACTGCCTTCTACTCAGTCATTCTGTACCAATAACATACAGCACAGAGTAACTCAAGGACCAAGTGTAGCCAGCCAGTAGTAAAATGGCTCAACAGAAATCGTACATGCTATAACTTGGGGGGGTGGAGGGGCGGTTAGGGATGAATGCGGGGAAAGTGGGAAGGGAAAAGGGAGGGGACTGTTGTTGTTTTTAAAAGAACACACAGGGAGAGAGAAAATTATTTCCTCAGTGACTGAGCTTATAAAAAGATCATCAACTTTTCCTGGGCCAGTTGACCCAGGAGCAGCATTAACAGGTTCCAGAGGGAACCATATCTCAGCCTCTACAACTGAAAGGGATGAGAATTACCCAAATAACTACACATCAGGGCTGAGCAAACTAGTTTGGAGAAAATAAAAACTGACCTGAACCTCCATCCAAATAAACAAACAGCGGTTGAACCCTGAAGTGTGAAAAGGCACCTTTAACTTCTCCATGTTCATTAGTTTTCATTGTTGTGTGTCTCTCCATTGCCTGATTCAGACTCAAAGGGAAGCAGGGAGCATTGGAAATCTCATGAGAAAGTCTGCTTTTGCTAAATTTTCAGCCTAATTTTGGAGACGCAAGAAGTTAAGATAAACTTCCAAATCTGAGGGTGCTTTTCTAAACCTCCCATCACTGCTACACATTCTACTGCCTTAGAGGCCAACCTTTTCCTTTTTAAAGACTTTGCCAGCTTCTGTCCTTCCACTTTACCCTATCATTAATATACACTATTTTCTTTGTCAAAAATAAGATTCTTCTGTTTATTCCCGGAAGGGGTAGAGCCTGAACAGCAGCAGTGCAGGTCTCCCTCACATCACGCTGCCAAGGAGCAACAGTGCCTAAGCCCTGATGCAGAAGAAGAGTCAGAAAGGGGCATTCAGTTTCCAACATGCCCATACCTTCCTTGGATCTCACTGCTGAGCCTATGCACCAGTTATGGTGGTATCTGTGATGTGGATAGTTGTCCACAAGGAACTGGATTGAAAATATCGACTCCTCTCTAACAGGCACTGAACAGCCATCAGACAGTAACAACTTGAAGTCACTATTGACTGGGGCTGGATTCAAACTGGTCAAAGGTTCTGTATTCCTTTTTCAGTCCCTTCAGCCATCTGTCCCACTAGCTGAGAAATTCCAGAGAAGCGGCTGTGGAAGGAGAAGAGCTCTCTTAGTACAATCATAACTCTGTGTGACGTCTTAGGTAAGACATCATTTCAAAGGCAGCGTGGACGCTACAAGAGATTCTTTATTCTCCCAAGACATCCTCTCTCAGGTTTCTGGTGGGATTATGCTTTAACTTAGACTGCTTTAATAAACTGTACATACTGTATTTGGGAAGGCAAGTAGGCTGGGATCTTGGCATCAGTTCTGTTTAACACTGTACAGAGAAAGCTTTGATTAGTTTGTTTGCTAAATATTGTTGTTTTACCTGAGGCATGCTGCCTTCAGTCATTTTTTCAAATACCACATAACACTGGTGTGTACAGATGATGTCGCTACCCAAACACTGGATAGACTGTACCACAGGACCTTTTTCTCTACACATTATTATGCCTTTGGAATAGCTGTTGGGTGGTCTGACTGAGTATTCCAGTGGCTAATGCTCTTCACTTACATTGTAAGAGACCTGAGTTCAGGCTGAGACCTGAGTTCAGACCTCAGAGCCAGGAGAGGCTGAGAGTGGGGAAGAGAGACACATTTGGCTTCACCTGACTCTGTAGCAAACCCACTAACTAGCCTAGGGTACTGATGGATTCCAAAGCAGTCCCCAATCAGGTCTTCCTCTGCCAGAAAGGTTTTTGTGTCGTGCGACCTTGGAGTGGGCAACGTACACAAATGAAAGAACTGAATGATTCTCTTCAAAGAAACTCCAGATCAAAATTACCCAGGAGGCATTTTTCCTGCTTTAAGACCATGTACAGTAACTTACTTTTAATGTTGTATATAGAAGTGGCTGCAAAGGGTACAGTAACCTGCTTTACTTGTTAATAAATCCTTTTTCAGACCTCTATACTAGACCTTTTGACGTACCGTAAATAATAAAAGGGTTCTACAATTTAAATAGTTAATTATGCAAAGAAAATCATACCTTTGCTGCTGGCTGCAGCGTCTCTTCTCTAGGTCTGTTATCTGATTAAATGGAAATTGAAATGTAAGTACAGTGTTAAATGCTGTATATTGGAATAGAACTGAATTCCTTCCATTTTCACTCTTCTGCTTTCTTTGCATCATGGCTCTAGGGGGGACAAGCACAAGCCAGAAGAAATGGGTAGGTGGAGAGTAGAGGTCTTTATGACAAATCTTGTTGTGGGATCCAAAATTCTGCAGGTGACTAAGTCTTGCAGAGCTAGGACATATAAACATTAGCATGAATCAGGGTTTCTATGTGTACATCTGTATTTCGAGCAAGTGAAACCCAGTCATTGAGTAATTAAATGCTCAAAACGTACTTCAGTAATTATTACCTCCATAAAACAAAGTAAGTTCCAAAAGACAGCCTGAATTCATGTTATTATTTACACAAGTCTTTTCCCTTTTTAGAACACCTGTGACAACACATGCTGAAATCAGAATCCAGAATTTTATTGCCAGGGTGAACTATGAAGATTAATTACTCCAAGATTCTAAAATAAAATTGTCCTGGTCTCTTTTTTAGTGGACTACATAGTAATTTGGCTTTACACATTCATCTAGGGCACAATCCTTTGTACACAGAAGTTATTCGGTGTGCTTCCATGCCTTAAACGGGCTTTGGAGCAAAGCCTTTAATTTGGTGTTTGAATCTTTCGGGCTACTGCTATGCCAGAGGTTCTCAAACTTTTTTTTTTTGTGGCCCACTTGAAAATTACTGAGGGTCTTGGCAGACTACTTAATGATCTTTCCAAATGTTGTTTGTACCATTAGCTAACTATTGTAAAGCGCTTTGGATAAAAGCACTGTATATATATATATATATAAAAAAAAACCTTAATAATAGTAAACTTTTTTTGTTCTTCAAATAAAAGCACACAACTCATATTTTAATATCAGTAGTCTTACCTTTCTAATGTGATGGATGTGCCCTCTCTCCCCTACCGTGGCAGTCCCCAAGCTGGGGCTGGGAAGGAGGGGGTCTCTTCCTCTCTCCCCCACCGCAGCAGCCCCCGAGCTGGGGCTGGGAAGGAGTGGGGGGACTCTTCCTCCCTGAGCTGGGAAGGAGCAGAGAGGTCTCTCCCCCGCCATAGCAGCCACAGAACTTATGCTGGAAAGGAGGGCCATCTCTCCCCGGAAGCCACAGCCCTGGAGCTGGGGAAAGTCGCCTCTTTCTCTGGCCACCACAGCCCTGCAAATCCTAAATTCCCCCCACCCCCTTTTCTCACCTCACTGCCCCCTCCCACCTACCACCTCTATTCCCCCGAAGGCCACCACCTCACCTTACATGTGCATCTTCTCCAAGGTCCAGGCACCTAATTATGTGGGTGGCCCTTCATTCTCTTGTGTGCAACCGCCCAGGCGCGCACCTTAGAGGGAACTATCCGCGGGCCACCTGAATAGAGCTCATGGACCACTGGTGGTCCATGGACCACAGTTTGAGAACCTCTGTGCTAGGCAATATCGACTTGGTTCAGCTCCCTTAGAAGTCAGTAGAAACACTCCCGTTGACTTCCACAGGAGGTAGTTTGAGCCTTCTATATGCAAGTCAGCGTAGTTTCATTATGCTAACGGTTTAATTTGTGAGGTATCAACAAAGGTAGCTGGTGTTCAGGAACATTATTTTACTAGTTGTGCCATAAGCTTTGCAAGGGCATCATAGGAAGAATTCTTTTAAAATGCTCTCTCTAATTGTCCCCTCAGTCAGAAGCATCTTTGTTCTTGTAACATGTCTTCATGCAAGGTGAGGATGTGCACAATACATTTTTTGCATTATTTTGCCTACTTTGTGTTTACTAAATAAATGGTTCCCACCTGCCAAGTGTTTCCAAAGAGCATGGACATTTATCCTGGTCAAGAAGCTTGCTACAGAGATTACACATAAGTGGTGCTCAGGCAAGACAGTAATTTCTGACAGAATGAAATACAATTTCATAGCTGTCTCAAAATCATCCGTCTTCTCAGTTTTAGTTCCACTTCTGCCAAAGACAAGGATGCTCTTTTGATTTTCCTACACATATTCTAGTCAAATTCCCTTAGCACTATGCAATTCTTTTGCTCCCTTGGTTTTGTTTGTTTGTTTGTTATAAGCTCTTCCTTCAGCTGAGGCAATCTGTCATCAGTAAAGAAAGCAACAGAATGTTGCTTTCATTGTCAAAACGAAAAGCAGGTCCACAGAAAAATTCTTGCTGGAAGTTTTTGCAGATTGGTATTAATGAAACAACTGAAAATGAAGCCTATGATACTAATCTTATCCAGTTGCTCCTGGTCATGTGGTAAATTCAGGAAATTCATAATTAGATTCTTATATCCCCAGTGTTTCCCCTGCAGCACTTTTTACAACTTTCAGTTTCTGCTTTCTTCTCATTAAAAGAAAAAACCTACATAGGGGCTGACTGTTGAAAATACAAAACACGGATTATTTGAAATAAGCTTAATAGACTCTACTCACTGTAAATATTCAGATGTTGTCATTTCTGGACATACTGCTCTTAAATTGATCCTTTGCCCTTTTCTAATACAGTAGTTTTTTATCAGATGGTATCCCCTGCCTATTTACTACCTTCCCTTTGTCAGGTTTTTTTTTTTCTTCAGCTGATTGTGCAGACCCTTTCATATAAAGGGCAGTCAAATCTGACAAATCCAAAATGCTTTATTGGCATGTTTATTTTTCATTGAAATTTTTGCTAAAGAGGAAGCATTACATATGGGTTCTTAATCAGAGAATCATAGAAATGTAGGACTGGAAGGGACCTTAGAGGCCATCTAGTCCAGCCTCCTACACTGAAGCAGGCCAAGTATACATAGACCATCCCTGACAGGTGATTGTCTAACCTGTTCTTAGAAAGTTTCCGGTGAGGGGAATCCACAATCTCCCTTGGAAGCCTATTCTGGTGCTTAACTGTTGTTACAGTTAGAAAGTTTTTACTAATATCTATCGTAAGCCTCCCTTGCTGTAGATTAAGCTGATTACTTCTTGTCCTACCTTCAGTGGACACAAAGAACAATTTTATCAGATTCCCCCATCACTCTTCTTTTCCCAAGATTAAACATGCTCCTTTTTTAAAATCTTTTCTCATAGGTCAGGTTTTTTAAACCTTTTATCAGGTTTATAGATCTCCTCTGGACTCTCTCAAATTTGTCCACACTTTGCTGAATACTGGACACATTATTCCAGATAATACTTCACAACTGCCAAACAGAGCAGAACAATTACGTCCTGTGTCTTACCCACGATACGCCTCTTAATACACCCCGGAATGATACTAGCCTTTTTCATGTTTTTGGCTTATATTCAATTTGTGATCCACTAAACCCCCCAGATCCTTTTCTGCAGTACTGCTGCCTAGCCTATTATTCCCCATTTTGTATTTATGCATTTGATTTTTCCTTCTTAAGTGTAGTACTTTGCACTTGTCTTTATTACATTTCATTTTATTGATTTAAGATCAATTCTCCAATTTGTCACGATTGTTACGAATTTTAATTTTGCCATCCAAAAGTGCTAGCAACCCTCCCAGATTGATGTCATCCACAAAGTTTATAACTATGCTTTCTGTGACCCAGTGTGTCTGGGGTAGCCCTCACTGGAAATGCCAAGGGCAGGGCAGGCTGCAAAAAGGAGAGCAGATACTCCCACGACTGGTGGGTAACACTGAAGTTAAACTCCTCCACCAGTCACAAACTGCTTCTGATCCCCACGCTGGTTATCAAGAAGCAAAAAAAGAAATCACACAGCCTCCTTCTTGCATTCCAGTTCTCTGGCTCCCAATCAGCACCTAGGTCTAGTACAGTGAGAAGTTATTTTAAAACTCTGTGCACATATTCAAAACATTCTTCTGACCCCAAAGGGTCAGCCACGTTACCAGGTCAATATGAGTTTGGATCTTACTTAAAATATCACACTGCCAGCCAATCCTTTAGCATCTAAAACTAAAGATTTATTACAAAGAAAAAAGAAAGAAGTAGAAAAGAGTTTGTTAAATGGTAAAACAGTCACATACATACAAAGACCTCAAAGTCCATATATCAGGTTCTTAGCAGTATTAGTGAGTTTTCTGTCTTGAAAGTCCCTCTGGAACACATCCACAGCTTGGATGTGTCATTCAGTCCTTTGTTCAGAGCTTCAGTTTGTAGCAAAGTTTCTCCAGAGGTAAGAAGCAGGAATGAAGACAAGAAGCAGGACTGAAAACAAATGGAGATGATGCAGCTGCCCTTTATAGTCCTTTTGCCATGTGTCTGGTACTTCCTTTGTTCCAAACACAAACTCACAGAACATGGCATTGAAAGGCTTTAGAGTTCTCTCCATAGGCATGCCCCTGCATGCCTTGCTGAGTCATAAGATGTAGTCCCTGGCCCTTTCAATGGGTCCATTGTACAGTTGATGGCCCTTGATGGGCCATCAAGCAGGCCTAGTGCTGATGCCAATATGTCTGGGGGTGCCACCCAGAAACACATTACAAGTTTGAAAATACAGATATACTCTAACTCATAATACAAAGGTGATACAAACAAAGGAACAAGATTATCATACTTGACAAATTATAACATTTTCACCCATACCTCACATGGCATATCTGGTCAGATTCCTTGCAATTTTGTAATATTGGTATTAACAATATCATAACGTGTCTCCCAGATTCCATATAGTGTTACACTCTCCACTCATTTACTTCATGTCAGATATCATTATACCAATGAGACTTTTCCTAGAACTTCCAAAAGGGTACACGAAGGTGGCTAAAAAGTTGCTTTAAAAATGACTTGAGCTATGAAATGATTACCTAGTTTATAACTTTTCCAGAATTAAAAAGTAATGCCTGGGATAATTTGTATATCAGCATCTTGAATCTGGATAGTCAATTTTCTGTGTGGCCTTGGGAAAGCCACTTAACCTAAGTGTGCTTCCTCTTTAGCAAAAATTTCAAGGAAAAATAAACATGCCAATAAAGCATTTTGGATTTGTCAGGTTTGACTGCCCTTTATATGGGCACTGAATTGAGCTGTTAGTCAATATAATTAATCTGTATTACAAGACACTTTATAGTAAATACTCACTGCTGTTTTGAGAATAACTTTTAAACAAAAAAATCACAAAACTTTTGGGATGAGGAAATCAAAGGAAGCTTGAATTTCTGTCTCATTATAAATCATGGTCTCTGATCCATGAGAAGAACAAGGCTATACCCCTAGTTTGCACCATTATTTAGGAGAAGAACATATAGCAACCAGCATCACATTGCTCTTTTACTACCCCCAGCAGGGCCGGATTATGGATTAACCTTTTGTGGGCCTGGCGCCAAACATATTTTTGAGCCCACATGTAGTCATTATAGGCCCTTCCAAGTGTGGGCCTGGTGCCACGGCACCACTGGTGCCATTGTAAACCCAGTACTGACCCCCAGTATGAAAAAATAAAATAAACCTTCAAAACAATCATTTTTTACCTTTTCATTTATAATTGTGAAATACAGATGACGTACAGGGCCAGACTCTTCCCTCAGATTCATCTATGAGACATATATAAACAAATGGCTTGACACCATACAATAAGAGAAGGTCAGGCTAGGGCAAAGTATAGAGGATATTAGCCCAGGCACGCATGTATATCAGAGAACTAAACAGAAATTATAAGTCCTCCCTCTCTCTTAGTCATTTATAGTTTGTACTCCAAATATAGGACTTATTCTGATCAACCTCCAAAAATCAAGGAGGAGGAAAAATAATAGTTCCAGAGAAATCTTTATTCTGGCACTCACTGACTTTGGCTACAAACATTTGAAAGCGACCAGCTTTAACTAAAGCATTTACTGAATTTGGAAGGTTAGGCTTAGGCAGGACATTTCAAACAATCCAATTAAGCAATACTTTCTACCCTAGGGAAGTCTCCCTTCCAAACATTTTCATCATTCCACATGGGCTTTCCTTCACAGAAAGTCTTGGTGGTTCTCACTGATTTTTCTTCATTTCTGCTCTTTTTTGAATATTTTTGTGATGTTTAGGGAAGCTGCTGTACTCCTTCTCCCAGATGTTTCCAGTTCTGAGAAGCATCCACCTGCAAAGGGTCTTGTCCCCAAGGAAAACTAATTCCAGCCTCATTTACTGTGCAAACAGAAGTATGTCCAGACTATCTAGATTGTTCTCCAGACTCTGACACTCCTCTGACTTAGTTGTGAGCTGAAAGAGCATTCTGGATATTACCATGTCAATGAGCATGCCAAGCACAAGAGTGTAATTTACTTACATCTTACTTACGAAAATAAAATATTGGACTATTATAGCAGAAAGTGTGGGGAATTGGTTGGCTCATGGGTATGGAGCCTTTCATTCCTAGGTCACAAATTTTAATCCAGCACAGCACAGTTTAATCCAGCACAGTTTGGTCATGAGCCAAAATTGTCCCCATTTGATGATTCTTCAGTGGACCCACAAAATGTATTATGACAATTCGCACTAACTGGCTACATTGTGGGCAGTCCCAGAAGAGGTTTATGATTAAATTGGCCATTGAGACTGAACTAATCTGTCACCCACAAAAGAGGTTCCCCCAGGTCAGGGTTCAGACATCAGTAGGGTAGCACGGAGGATGCTTGCACAGCCACTACCTGTATTTTTAACTGTGCTGAGGATAAATAGAGGACTCCAATGTCTGGGATTGGCATCTTTCACATGCACTACATTCATCTCTAAAGAAGAAGAAAAGAAATTAGGGCATTTCCTGAGTCATGAACATAGGCCTTTCAGCTTCCCTGCAGAACGATTTTCACTGCAACCGGGGTTAACTATTTCCAACTGTCTTGTTATAGTTAGACAATATCCATGTGCACAATGAACTGTGATCTGCATTGTTGCAGAAACAGTCACTGCTGGAGAAAATGGAGTGAAGCAACATTCAACTGCAGTATGCAATGGTTACTATGGAATGCCCCAGTGAGTCAGGTATGGGCCCCAGTGCTTTAAAGCTGGGAGCTGTAGTCTCAGTGGGCACATGACTAGAAGTAAGCATGTGACTTACAGGAAACCAGATATAAGGCATCCTGCTGCTCAGGCAGGGGCTGCAGACAGGAGTTTTTAACTACTGAAGAAGGTGTTTGTTTATAAACACAGTGAGATAACTAACATACATTAGCTATAGTACTGTAAGATCCTAGTGGAAGCCAGACCTCTACCCCCTACCCATGGTTGACCTCGCTGTGACGTTTCACTCCAGATTCTTTATGAAAATATGCTTATAATATGGATCTGACATAACTGAGATATACTTTATGCAAGATGGCTCATGTGAGATATCATTGGAAAGATTATGACTTACTGAATGTAATTATCCAATCTGTATGCCTGTATCATTTCTGTATCTGAAGTTTGGAATGTTAACTATGTATCTGTATTTCAATTGTGTTACTTTGGGTGTCACACCCACCAGCCCTTCAGGTACAAACAATGGAAAAGCCAGACAGGGCTAATGGCCCATTAGCAAAGACAATTGACTGTCAAAGAGCTTAGTCTTCCTGTGGACGCTGAGACAGCCTACGAGCAATGACTGCCACAGCCATGCAGAGACATGGGTCTGAGTCACCTGGTACTGGACACCCTTCCTCCCCTTTTGGAATGCCAGGGTTTTTCCACTGGAAAACAAAGGATTCCTGCCTTATGCAAATCTTATGTAAGGGTGGGGAGGAAAACAAATGGGACTCTCCTCTTTTGCCTACCCAAGAAAGAAGACTGCTGAAAGTACCTGAAGCGACAAAGAAACCAACCTGAAGGGAAAGGCAAAGGTCCAGTCTGTAAGAAAAATAACTGGAATTCAAAGCTACAGAAATTCTGCATCCTGCCTAAATTCAAGATTTAGGGTGAGAAATTACTATTTGTAACCAATTTCTTTAGTGAAACAAGCTTAGTTTGTGTGTTTGGTTTTATTTGCTTAGTAATCTGCTTTGTTCTGTCTGTTATCTCTTTTATTCACTTAAAATCCACCTTTTGTAGTTAATAAAGTTATTTCTTGTTTATAATATAACCCAGATGGTACAATTCATAACTGGGGGGGGAGGAGGGGAAGGCGCAAGGGGCTGTGCATACCTTCCTCCACATTGAGGGAGGAGGCAGATTTCATAATATATCTTTGGGTCTGCACTCCAAGGGAGGTAGACACCTGAGTGCGAGGGCAAGTCCCTTAAGATGAGCCTTCCCAGAACTGATCTCAGTGTCTGTTTTGTTCTGCAGTTGGGTGTGGCCCTGCCTGTGTATGTGCTTAATAGCTCTCCATAGATGGGACTACACTGAAGACCCTTGGAGAAAGGCTGCAGAGAATGAGACGGTATTTGAGTCAAGTCGAGGGCTAACAGAATACACAGCCCAGAGCAAACTGGGAGACTCTGCTTCACAAAGAGAGAAAAAAGAATTAAGGCAGAAGGGGTATGAGTGACAGGTATATTTGTGAAGTCCCTGCTGCGCAAGGGGAGCAACTCGTTATACTTGTGTGTCTAATAAGCCAGACCTCAAGTGGGGGATATTGCTTGAACTGTATGCGTGTGTTATTCATTGGGGAGCCAAGAAGTGGAGACTGAGTCAACAGGCACATGACCCAAGAAGTTGGGGGTGAAATAACCTTAGTACCACTGGATTTTCTGCAAATATATATCTTCATCTTCTGCAGCTAGAGTCTACCTCCCAGAAGGAGAGTGCTGCAGGCAACACCAAATCATTATGTACTAATAGCCATCTATATTAGAAACACACTAAGGAATTTGTGGTCAGCTAGGATTTCATGCCTGCCAGAATGCTGCACACCCTGGCCACTGAAAAGTTTACAGCAAAGAAAAGAATTCAGCTCTTCCTGCTCCAAAAACAAAAGCCCCTTGCTCTTGAACTGAAGGACTATCTTCTCTATTTGTTAACAGTGCAGGGTACATGATTCAGAGGTGAGCAAATCTGTGTCTGCAAATCTGACCAAAATAAAACTTGCTTAATTCTGATGAGCAATCCACTGTGATTAAAGGAATTAGTCTCTTTTTTAAAAAAGGTATGCAAAAGATTTTTGGGCTTCTTTATGATGGCCCGAAAGGTTTAAAAGCCTGGTCAAGTCTGTTCTTCCTTGGTTTTGCTGGAGGACCTCCTGGATGTCTGAGTTTCTGAGTAGCGCATGCTCTTGTATTTTAGTTAAAGGGATCAGCAGTGCAGAATCTTTAAAGAAATCCTCTCTCAAACGGTCCATTAGTCACTGCAGTTAACTACGTTAAACAAACAAACAAACAAATGTAAAACAGTCTGACTAAAAATACCTTCCCTTCTCAAGTGCTTAGCTTTCACTCTCTTGGTGAGTGTGGTGTTGTCATTTCCCTAAATCTCCAGGCATCACAGAGTTTTTTAATTTGGAGGTATGGGAGCAGGGCAGAGGGAGAAATGTTGGTTACAATAATGTTGGTTTCTCTACTGTAATGGGGTTTTAGCCCCATCCCTTGCAAGGCAAGAGAAAGAAACCAACTAGTCATGCTCTGCACCTGTGGCATGAGTCTCCTGGCGAAAGAAGGCAGAGTTAAACCTTATAAGTAGACTGAAGGCAGTTATTTGTGGGAGGGAAGATTGGGCTGTCTGGCACAGAGAAGCCCTGGGATAGGGCTTAACAGGATACAACAGAAGAAGAATGCTACAGCAGCAAGAAGAAGAAATGCTACAGGAGCAAGTTAGGCTGCTGTGGGAGAGCCAGTAAGGGTACTACAGTGAAGCCTGAGAGGGAGTGGAAGGAGGGTTTGTACTTTCATGTGGGATTTTTTTGTGCTACCTAAGAAAGGGTTTAGACTTTTATGTGATTTGTGCGGAGACCAAGCCACAGAACACCGAGAGGGACAGCCAGGAGAACATGCAGGATGAGAAGCCATTGCAGACCAAGGAACTGGCCACCTGGGAGGTGAAGGAGGTAAAGTTCCCTGCAGTGTTGTGTTCAGGTGTGAGAGGGTGCCCTAAAGCTGTGAATGCATGTTTATTTCTGCCCTTGCCCCTAAGGTGGCTGGAAGGAACATTGGCATGGAGAGGAGACATTCCCCTCAGCTCTGCCCTTGGTCCACTGCCTCACCAACTAGGCAACCACTGCTTATGGGTTTCCATGGGCTCCAGGGAAGAGGGAAGTGAAGAGGGGCTGTATCATGGAGCCAGCCCTATTTCCCTTGCTCTTATCTGCTGCTTTTTTCTCTCCTCTATTTGTGCAGTCAAGAGAGCATTTGGCCTTTGTGATCTTATTGGAATGTTGTCTTTTTACCTGGAGAACCAACATACATGATAAAATGAGGATTCCTAGAATAGGTACCCGTGATTGTACCCTACTGAGCAAGAGGTTTAATATAGCCAAACCACTGGCTTTGTTTAGACTCCTCCTAATAACTTGTTTGAGTGTCTCAATTCAAGGAAAACCTGCAGGAGTAAAAAAAGCATTTAGCAAAGTTTGTCTTGACTTTCCATCATCTTCAGATGAAAAGACCTGGGGTTTGTAAACTCAGTGTTTAGTTAAAATGCTTACTACTGGTATCATTAGGAAAAAGGAGAAAAACGAAGCGAAGATCAAAATATCTGCCCTCTGTGGACTTTATTTTCTTCAGCGCCTCTGAACTTTGGTTATAAGAACTGAAGTATAATTTAAAAGATATCCCCTTCATTGCTTATACCAAGTTAAGAAATATTTTTTAGGAAGAACATTTTCATTCAGAGTGAACTATTTGACTGATAAAAAGAAAAGGAGTACTTGTGGCACCTTAGAGACTTGCAGTTTTTAAGACATTATATCTGCCTTTGAAACTGTGTAACTAGTGGCCTTAATATTTCTGATTTGGGGGGGGGGAAGATTCCTAGATGGTTCTTCATTAATTCTGTCCTCAAACTGATTATACAAAGAATCTATTGGTCAAGTATGTATTTATTTGATCACGCACACACAGACCTAAGCCAACACATACATTTCCAGGGTCTTGCTATGGAGATAATGGAGCTACAGTATTGCCTGGCATGGATTGAAAAGTAAACAGCAAAACAGGAAAAGGAAGGTTAAAACTAGATTAAACAAATTGCAGCCTTCAAGTCTGTGCAGTCATCTGGGAACTTGACCTTAGTGAAAAAGAGGTGAGAGGGAGACCTAAAACAAATAAAATACAGGCCTCTCTTGTATTTTTAAAAATCTGCCAGCAGCTGTGTGGTGAAATTCCTTTAACACATTAGTATGTAATATAAAAGCTATAGGCTTGTAGAATTACCTCTTCATTCACTAAGGAAAACAGAACACAAGCAAGATATCAGGATGTCCTTGGCCACTGGGACTCAAATTAGAATCTGTGTTCTCCCACAAGAGATAGGATGAGGATGTGAAGTAAACGGCAAATGAGCTGATTTATCTCCATTTTAGTGCAGAAATAGGGTTTCTCTTGGGATGCCTGCCTACTACCACTAGGGATTTATGATACTCCTGTAACACATCCGCACAGACTACAAATATTTATGAAAAGGGGTGTGAGGATCAAGGTGATTAAAATATAAAGCGTGGGCCGTTACCAATGTCACATGACTTCTGCTACCTGGAGCCAAAATTGTGGAGAAAAATTCATGAGATGTTGGCACTCTCAAATCTAAATCCTAATCCTGATTTGGTTTTAAACGTGAATCCTAGGCTAAATCTGACATAGATCATATCTTTGATAACCTCTAACAAAAACAACGGGTATGGAATCTGGCACTTATTTTGTTTCCTTCCATTAACTATGACTAATTAGCCAGGAACCTTGCTATTTTTCCCAACCAAATGCAGAGTGAGATATTTGCAGGTTAGTTGATTTGACCAAGAAAGGATTCTCCAGTCTCTTGAACCACTGATTCAGGTGCTACAGTTTGGAAATAGGGGGAAATAAATTGCATGTCTTGCAGAAAAATTTCTGTTTGTACTGCCTGCCCCTTCAACTAATGAATACTTTCCCCATCTGCCTGCTTCCATTCCAGGCCGCAAGGGCCTCTATCTTTAAACTGGCTTCTCCTTGATCTTCAGGAGGGTGAGGGTCAGACAGTATTTTTGCAGTCTGCCACTGCTCCATCAATACAAATGGCTTTTTGTGGGGAAGGGAGACACGTATTCCCTGCCTCTCATTGGGCAGAATGAGCAGGTAAATGCACCATTACTGCTGCAAGTTCACGAATATAAATGTTCCTGGAAGCAGCTCTGGTACTAGCCTTTGTGAACACACCAGTTGGTGAATATCAGACAAACTGGACTGTACAGAGCTTCATGACCACCTAGAACTAAAGCAGTGTCCCCGTATGCTACCAGCAGTGGGCTGATGGAGGTGCCATCCTTTCAGATGGATTGTATAACTGAGGACATGAATTCTAATGGTCCTGAAAGACCTCATAGATTTTTAAGGCCAGAAGGGACTGCCATGATCATCCAGTCTGACCTCCTGCACATCACAGGCAAAAAAGCGTCACCCACGGTTCTTACAGAACTTTTCCACGAGGGGTGAATATGGGTGCCCTAGCTAAACTCAAACACAGATAACTGCAATCTCCCCTACTTAAGTTTCCCTTGCTGTTTTAAATAGATATTACTTTCCATTTCCTACCCTTAACCATCACAATGCTGCTGGCACTGGTTAGCATGCCCCACTAGTGCCTGCATTTCCACTTTCAGTGTTAACATTCCAGTACAAATTAGTTTAGAGTCTGGTTCTTCAAGATGACTAGTAATGTACACGTAAGGTATTACAGTAGCGCATATGTGAAATGTTTTAAAATATTCAACTGAAGAAATTCATTTTTTTTCTTTTAAAGATACTTGTATAATTCTCCTCCACCATTCTTAAAAAGCCAGTAACAGAGGAATCCAGTCTTACTCTTCCTATGTAGGAAGATCTTTCTCCTATAAAAAGGGGTTCCGAAATAGTTGTCTAGCTGAGCTGTTTCACCATTTTATTGTGTAGCAACTTCTCCACATAGCGACTAGAGATGAAACTGGAGTTTTAAAAATTCTAGTGGAGTGTTTTTGTTGCTGTGAAAATGGAACAGGTCCTCTAACATATGCCAACAGAACCTTGTTATACTTAACCTAGATTTTCTTACAAAGGATCACAGTGGAGGTCAGTGCTAGGGCGGTTTGTGCTCTAGCTATCTGATTTGTACCTGACCTATGAACAAACAGGGGATTTCAAGTTCCACTACAGCCAGTATCTGATCTTTCACCTGCACAAATATTTGCTCTGAAAAGCATTTTGAAAAAATACACATTATACATGGACATGATGTAACTTCCGCTTATATGATCCAAGGAGACCAAAGGTCCCTCCATTTAGATTACATCTTCAAATGCCCTTTCTAAATTTGAAGCAATGACAATACAATGGGCCTTGTTCTTCAGGTTGTACTAGCCAGTGGGGTTCTGGCAGCATTTTTATTGGCACCTTTGTAGATAGATGCAGGCATTGGCTTCCTGGCTGTTACCTGTACCTGGAATATATACGGAAATATAAGGACAATAATGAGGAATATAAAACATGCATCTGGAAGGGACCTCCTGGGTCATTGGGTTGTCTGTGATAGCTGAGGACCAGACACAAACAAACTGTGAGTGGGATATTATAATGCCCATTTTACTATCCATAAGCTCTTAACCCCACCCCCAATCCGCGCAATGGCTGTCCAGGGGAACTGGCACATGTCTATTTTAATATTTATGGAATAGGATGGGTTTACAGCGGGACTCCAAACTCTGTGAATAAGCCAAACTTCGCCCACTTCAGAAGCCAAAATGAGGCATCATTCATAATGTAGATTGTGCAGATCTGTGATCCATCCTCTATTTGGTAACAGTGACATAATTTAAATATGAACATTGTTAACTATCATCCTCTGCGTTATTGCCCCTTAGAGATGAATGGGGCAGCTCATCTCTCTCATAACAAGTGTCCTCTCTGCAGCTGCAGACAGGCATCAGTGTAGGCCTCTCAGTTTACACTCAATGTTTTCAACATTTTCTTCATAACCATAAAAAAAAAAAGCCGAGTCATTGTCCTGGCCCAATTCAAGCCCTGCCGCTGGACCATTCTAACCTGCTCTAGGGTTGTTTCAATAAATGCAGATTGAGAGAAGAAAAGAGGGAGCCACTGAGAGAAAGGAGGCACCAGACAGAACCAGTGCTAGACATAAGCAGCAATTGCTTAGGGTCCTGAGCACTCAAGGGACGTCACCCCTCCCCCCCCCTTTCACTTTTTATTATAAGAACTTGCCTGGTTTAGTATTGTGTGTGGGGCGGGCGGGGGGAATATTCCTGCTTAGGGCCCCCAGTGGGTTAGCACTGGCTCTGGTGTCAGTTTGTGATCTGAGCAGATGTCAGACTGCTAACTCAGTCTAGGGCTCTGTTGGGAAGTATGCATGGGACAGGCTTCCCTCTGGCTATATGCAGTCCTAGGATTCCTGGGCCTTCCCAGAAGAGCATGGTGGAAAAGGGAACATTATATAAATAGCCTCCTTTTGGTCAGAACAGGAGAGACTGTGGCTGGAGTGGACACTAGTTCTCCCAGAAGAGAGGAGAGACTCTTTGGTGTTTGAGTGCTAGCTCTTTAGAGAAAGTCTGGGACCCAAGCAGGAATGCCTAGGAGGAAAAAGCCATGAGGAAGGGCTGTTTGGTTTTGAAATCTTTTACAAGATCTTCATTTTCTTTGTTTGGGCTTTGCTAGCAGAATGCCAGGAAGAGATCTAGCTTCTCCAGAGAAAGAAACTCTAAGGAGAAGCCATGCTGCCTGGAGTTCTGAAGAGCTCCATAGGTGTAGCTTTTAATTGATGCTCTGCTTGCTACACATGCAATGATAGCATAAAAAAGTAAGCTTTCCTGTTACTCGTATTTTCTCGCACTGGTGTTTCTTATTTCAGATGCAGTCTTTATGGCATATATTAAGAAAAAGCCTAATTATATTAAATTGGGGGAGGAGAGGGAAATGGTTGTTGTGACAGGTTCCCCGCAGAGTGCCACCTGGAACTGGGGGTACCACTGAGCCCCCTGACCCACCAGCCTGGGCTCCCTTTTACACTGCACTGCTGTGACAAGGTACACAGCCTTCCAGCCTTCATTTTCACCAGCATACATACAGACAGGGACACACCCAGCTGCAGTTACAAGCAGGATCTCTGACCAGCCCCTTCATGGGAAAGCTACTCCCAGATCCTTAGGCAAGCACCACCTCTGGAGTATAAACCCAAAATTATATAGTCTTGTGCTGCACAGGACACTGTACAGTGTAAATTCATAAAATTTGCCCCTTCCCTCAATGTGGAGAGGAATATGCAACAGCCTTTTGCCCTGAGTTATAATTCCCACACACTGGTTTATATCAAACAAAAATAAAGTGATAGCAAACAGATCAAAGCAGATTACCTAGCAAATAAACAAAAAATGCAAACTAAATTTAATATACTAAATAGATTGGATATGAATAGCAGATTCGCACCCTAAGAGATGATACAAGCAGGCTGCAGATTCTTAAGGGGCAAGCTGCACTTGCTGTAGGAACAGCTAGGAACCCCCAGGTGTTTCATTCACAGGTTAAAAATCCCTTTAGCCTGGGTCCAGCACTTTCCTCAGTTCAGTCTTGACATACAGAGATACATAGTTAATATTCCTAACTTCAGATACAAAAATGATACATGCATACAAATAGATAATCATATTCAGCAAATCATAACCTTTTCAATGACATCTCACTTATCTTGCATAAAATACATTATAATATCTGTGAAAAAGTTCCTGCTCTACCTTGGTGGGTCTTGCGCTTATTGGCGGATTTGCTCACCTTGGAGCTTCACGGCAGCCCTCAGCTTGGCCATTTTTCTGAATTCACAGTCCAGGTCAACTCCTCCGGTGTCTGACCAGGAGTTGGGTGGATTTGGGGGGAACTCGGGCCTGCCCTCTACTCCGGGTTCCAGCCCAGGGCCCTGTGGAATGCAGCTGTCTAGAGTGCCTCCTGGAACAGCTGTGCGACAGCTACAACTCCCTGGGCTACTTCCCCATGGCCTCCTCCCAACACCTTCTTTATCCTCACCATAGGACCTTCCTCCTGGTGTCTGATAATGCTTGTACACGTCAGTCCTCCAACAGTCCGCGTTCTCACTCTCAGCTCCCAGCTCCTCACATGCACACCACAAACTGAAGTGAGCTCCTTTTTAAAACCCAGGTGCCCTGATTAGCCTGCCTTAATTGATTCTAGCAGCTTCTTGATTGGCTGCAGGTGTTCTAATCAGCCTGTCCTAATTGTCTCCAGAAGGTTCCTGATTGTTCTGGAACCCTCCCTGTTATCTTACTCCAGGAAAAGGGACCTGCTTAGCCTGGGGCTTATATGTCTGCCTTCTATGACTCTCCTAAAGCCATCTGACCCGACTCTGTCACATATCGTAATAATATCACTGTGAAGAATGTGGGGTGCAGTGTCACAGTTGTAAAGTTTTATTTTTGTTTTTTTTTAAATCAGCCTCCTTTCAAAATAATACTAATGGCTTTTAATACTAACACTGAAGCTTACACTTTAAAAAAAAAAAAAAGGTAAAATCCCTTGTGCTCTTACTTTTAAGAGATTCACTGTGGCCCCTGTCCTGCAACTGGATTGTGTAGGCATACCCCTGGGTCTAGGTGGATTCAGATGCAAGGTTGCCATCTCAATTGCTTCAAGGACTGCGAATAGAGATGAGTGGCACTCAAGAGTTGAAATTCTAATCCCACAGAAGTCAGAGGGAGTCTTGCCATTGACTTCACTAGCACCAGGATTTCACTCAAGATAATGGAAACTTGGTGCTTATTTCTAAATTTGTTTTCCTCAGGTAATAAACAGAGTAAACGGAAGATAAAGCAGTACCAAAAACTGACTGTGCTACAAGGAATGTTTCTGCTATCTTGCACAAAGTGGTAAGTATGAAAACTCTCTCAAACACTACATCATCCTCTCAAAATGCTGACCAGATATCATGGAAGAAATCAACCTCGTCTTTATTATGGAAGTAATCCTCTCCAGATTGGAGAATTCTCTTAACCCAGTGCTACAGTGGTTTATATGCATTCTTGTGAAGGATTTTGAGCCTTACCTATTCTTAAGGATGAAATTTGATTATGAATAAGATCTGTCTTGAATATGGACTTTGACACGTGGTATAGGATCTGATTGTTATTTACCAGGTTCAATTCTTTTACAAATGTGATATGATTGTAAGTAGGACATAATTATGCTCTTGCAATGGACAAAAAAGAGGCTCTCACCATGAGGTTCCCCCCTTACACGTACTTAGTGCTATTGTAGCAATAGTTTGCCATTGCGTTGCTCTAGTTTAGATGCATCTTTCTCACTGCACTCCTATGTTGCAAAGGCACTCAAACATTTTTATTCCCTTTTTTAGGGGGTGCAGGGAAATCATCACAAAACCTTTCCCTAGTTCCTCTCAAAATTAATGATGCATGCAGTGGAAAATACAGTGGCGAGATTTTATATACACACAGAACATGAAACAATGGGTGTTACCATACACAGTTATGCATCCGATGAAGTGAGCTGTAGCTCACCAAAGCTTATGCTCAAAGAAATTTGTTAGTCTCTAAGGTGCCACAAGTACTCCTTTTCTTAGTGTAAATCAAGGCACTTCCACCTTGCTGAGTCTGGAAGATAAACCCTCACAGCTCCAACAGAGGTGTGAACTTCCTCCATTAATCTTAATGAAGTGTTAACTTCAATGCTGAGCTGCAGCCATTTGTACTGTAACAGAACCCTAGGAAACAAATGCCCAGCTTAAGATCTTACCCAATAGCTACTAGGAGTCGGGTCAAATTTTGGCTTAATTTCTGGGAATTGGGAAGAGCCCCGCTTCACATGCCAGCCTTGCCTCCCATTTAAGATGTATTGTCAGATGATGGGAGGGGGGAGGGGGAGGAAGCTTGTACCCAGTGAATTCATGTGAAAAGTATAGTTGGGATGCAGTAGTGTTGTAGCCATCGATCCCAGGACATTAGAGAGAAGGTGGGTGAGCCTTTATTGGACCAACTTCTGCTGGTGAAGGAGCGATCACTCTCTGAATCTGATCTATCATCCTCCAAGGAAACCTACACAACATTTTCAAAAGATGAGTCTGGGAGCTTAAATTCATAACTTTGCTAGACACTAAAAATCATGACCTTAATAAAAAAGACAGTGGATTTATGGTTCATTACAATAATCTGTAATTCATCATCCCTCCTTTTTCGTCCTATGACTACAGGGATAGTAACAGGCCACATCACCTTGAGTGGTCCCTTAGAATATGTGCTAACTATTTATGCTAAACTATCTGTTTGATCTTTTATTTAACTGTGACACTCTCAGTACCTTTCCCAGACCTCAGGAAGAGCTCTGTGTGGCTTGAAAGCTTCTCTCTCACCAACAGAAGTTGGTCCAACCTATTCTCATGAAATAGGGCTCATCTGTGTCAGCAGCCTCATCTGTCCTCTCCATTTCTTGTGACAGTCTCTTTTCAGGGTTTGGATAGGGACACTGTTCAGAATGGTGGTGGGGCCAATGCAATGTATCTCATCTGTGCTAGCAAAAGAGGACCAGAAAGATATTATAATCCAGGCTCCATTATATATTATACACAGCCCATCCGGGGTGGGGACACCACTGCCAAGGGGCTCTGCTGAGCAACTCCAGTGCTGCTGGGGAGGAATATACTGGGGGCCAGAAATGGTGCATTTCACTGGAAATCCACCAGGTTTGTGGCGCAGTCTCTTGTCAGCTTCTGTGTATGTCTATTGGAGAGAGGAGCATACTGTCCACCACCACACCTATCCCTTCTGGGAAAACTAGCCTACCTAAGAATAAATAAGGGAGGAAGGACAGTCGTGTGGCTAGTTCACTAGACTGGAACTGGAATGGTGTGGCTTCACTTCCTATCTCTGCTGTAGAGGGATTGCTGTGCCCATCTTTCTTCATCTGTAAAAAGGTACTCTGTGTATAAAGTAACTAAAGCCTGGCCTACACTACAAACTTAGAGAGACATAAGCCACTTTAAGTCAATCTAATAACATGTGTGTCTACGTTACCGAGTCCCTTCTGCTGACCTAAGTGGCCTGTAAAGTCAACTTCTGTACTCCACCTCTGCGAGAGACGTAGCACTTGATTCGACAACCATGGGTCAACATGGGGCTAGTGTAGCCCCTGCTTTGTGTAATTTGAATGAATTGGCCTCCGGGAGGTGTCCCACAATGCTCCACTGTGACTGCTCTGGAGAGCACTTTCAACTCCACTGCATGTCAGCCAGGTACGCAGGAAACAGCAGCTCCTCTGTTAAAGCCCCAGCAACTTTTGAATTTTCATTTCCTGCTTGATCATTGTGCCGAGCTCATCAGCACAGCTGATCATGGAGTCTCAATGCCGCAAATGCTCTCCAGCATGGAGTACACAGGGCAGTGGTGGATCTGATTGCTGTGTGGGCATAAGAGTCTGTGCAGCCAGAGCTCTGATCCAGCAGAAGAAATGCTGACATCTATGCCAAGATTGTGCAGGGCATAGGGGAGATGGGCTAAACCAGGGACATGCAGCAGTGCCACGTGAAAGCAAAGGAGCTTCGGCAAACGTACCAGAAGACAAGGGAGGCAGTCATTCTGGTTCTGTCCCCCAGACTTGCCACTTTTATGGGGAGCTGCATGTGATTCTCGGCGGTGACCCCTCCACTATCCCAAAACGCTCCATGGATACCTCCCAGGAGCCCAGGATGACCTCTAGCAACAACGAGGAGGACATTGTTGAGGAGAATGTGAAGCAGGCAAGTGGACAATCCATTCTCCCCAACAGCCAAGAACTGTTTTTAACCCTGTAGCCCACCCCTTCACAGGACCAGTTGGCGGCAAAGCATGATGCCAGGGAAGGCACCTCTAGTGAGTACACATTTCCAATCAAAGTGTAGGGATTACAGGGGTTATTTTTTATGTTTAATCTGAACAAAAAAGTAGGTGTGGTGCGTATTGATGGCCACTCCAGCTACGCAGAGGGGGCTCTCTGAAAAAGACTGTTTTTGTGCATGGAGGTGGCCCAGGAATTCTCTGTGGAGATCTCTAGGAAGCTTTCATGGAGGTACTCTGTAATCCTTTGCAGAAGATTTCTGGGAAGGGCTGCCTTATTTCATCCACCACAGTAGGACACTTTCCTGAGCCACTCTGCTGGCATCCTTGCAGCACACAGCACTGCAGCATAAGGACCAGGTCTGTACCCAGATGCTTGCAGTATCTGCTCCCTTTCTGCTTCTGTTACCCTCAGGAGAGTTATATCACATAGGGTCACCTAAGAGAAATGTGGGAAATTTTCAATGCTAGCCCTTAAACCACAAACAATTCAACAAGTAATCCGCCCCCTGCTTGGTGAAATTTGGGTCACACAACCACGCTTTCCCAAACATGCCATGGTTGTGGTTGGAAGGGAAACACTGGAGGGAAGAAAAAAAGGGGGGGGTTTGGCTTCCTGTTTGTCTCCCTTCCCCCACATCCTGGTGTTAGTTTTTTTACAAAAGCATTTGGGGGGCTTTACACTGATGCCTGTTCTCAAGCACCATCCAGGTTGCTAGGAGAAAGGGGGCTTTTCTCTAGTTCCAACCTGGGATCCCAAGGATGTCTTCACAAAAGCAGCAGCACAAGACCTCTTGCTCATGCCTCGTGGCCTTACTCACCATGGCTGGAGCAGCAAACCGACTCTTGCAATAGTCAGCGGTTGTGATTATGTTGAAACCTTGTCTGTTGGCACATCCTCTACACCAGGACAGAGATTTATCCAGATTAAAAGGCGGAAAAAGAAGACTCAGGAGGACATGTTCAATAAGTTAATGCATGGCTCTGAGAGTGACAGGACGGGCTCAGAGCATGGAGGATTACACTGTCCGAGAACCTGGACATGGACAGGAGAGCATGCAGGGAACAAGTGTGCCATGCAGGAAGACATGCTGCGGATAACGAAGGAGCAATCACATGTTGAGGCATCTGGCTGAGGTTCAAGAAAGGCTAGCTGGATGCTAGAGTCCCTCTGCAGCCTATGCTGAACCTGCAGCCATTGCTCAGTTTT
This sequence comes from Chelonia mydas, assembly GCF_015237465.2. Lineage (NCBI taxonomy): Eukaryota > Metazoa > Chordata > Testudines > Cheloniidae > Chelonia > Chelonia mydas. The sequence goes on from NC_057855.1 coordinate 15,509,606, forward strand.
ACATCCTCCTCCCCCAAATGTCCTGGGGGTGGGGGGAGAGGGAGTTTGATATCCCTTGCACTCAACACCGGGGAGGGTACAAGGACCAGAAGGTGCCCATTCCCTCACCTTTGATTGTTATTGCAGTGCATTTGTAAGCAAACTTTCTTTGTTTTCCCTCCACAGAGTTATCAGCCCTTTTGCCCCAGATTATGTTACTTTTCTTTGTTGTCTTTTTGTGTTTGTGTGCATAATAAAACTTAACGGATTGAGGAGAAAAGGCTCTTTATTCATTCAACACATGGTTGTTGGTGGGGGTGGAGTTTACTGGGGAGAAAATGCAAGGGAGGGGACAGTTTGGTAAGGAACAACACAGATAAGTGTCACATTACTCTGGCTCATTGCTGAAACTGGTTTTCAAAGCCTCATGGAGACAGAGCCCCTTCATGTGCTCTTCTTATTACCTTGGTGTCTGGCTGCTCAAAATTGGCTGCCAGGCAATCTGCCTCAACCCTCCACCCCAGCAGAAACTTTTTCTCCCTTTGTTTCACAGATATTATGGAGCACACAGCAGGCAGCAATAACAACAGGAATATTGCTTTCACTGAGGTCTAACCTAGTAAGCAAACAACATCAGCGACCTTTTAATTTGTCCAAAGGCACATTCCACCACCACTCTGCACTTGCTCAGCGGATGGTTGAACCAGTCCTTACTGCTGTCCAGGCTGCCTGTGTAAGGCTTCCTGAGCCATGGGAGCAAGGGGTAGGCTGGGTCTCACAGGATTACGATTGGCATTTCAACATCACCAATGGTTATTTAGTCTGTAAAGAAAGTCCCTGCTTGCAGCTTTCTGAACAGACCAGTGTTCCTAAAGATGCATGCGTCATGCACCTTTCCTGACCATCGCACACTTATGTTGGTGAAACAGCCCCTGTGATCCACCAGTGCTTGCAACACCATTGAGAAGTACTCCTTATGGTTTATGTACTCTTTGGCAAGGTGGTCTGATGCCAAGATAGACTGAACACATATCCCTATTACCCCACTGCAGTTAGGGAAACCCATTGTGGCAAAACTATCCACTATGTCCTGCATGTTGCCCAGAGTCACTACCCTTCTTAGCAGAAGTTTGTTGATGGCCTTGCAAACTTGGATCACAACAGATGCCACGGTAGATTTACCCACTCCAAATTGATGCCTCACTGACCGGTAGCAGTCTGGCATTGCAAGCTTCCACAGAGCTATCGTCACTCGCTTCTTCGCTGTCAGAGCAGCTCTCATTTTATTATTGCTGTGCTTCAAGGCTGAGGAAAGCTGGTCACACAGTTCATGGGAAGTGGCCTTACACATTTGAGAGTTCTGCAGCCAGTGCTTGTCATCCCATAGCCGCATAACGATGCGGTCCCACCAGTTAGTGCTTGTTTCCAGGGCCCAGAAACGGCACTCAGCTGTGTCAAGGTGATGCGTGGCTATCACCAGGAACTGTGAATTGCTCTGCTCTATGTATTCCAGCAGGATTGCATGTGTGGCATCACATGGATCCACATGGCAGCTTCTCTATTGGCTGTGTAAATACTGCAGGATAAGGTGCAAGGTGTTTGTGATGCTCACAGCAGTGTACAGCTGAGCAGAGGCCATGCTTTTTGTGCTATGGCATCCACATGGGTAACCCAGGTTTGTGAAAAAGGCTTGGTTTGTTTGCTGTTGATTTCAGGGAGGGAGATAAGTGCATCATGGGAGGCTAATGTCATGTTCCCAGAACCACGCGTTCCAATGATTTGGTCCCATAAGGCAGTGGTTCTCAAACTTTTATACTGGTGACCCCTTTCACACAGCAAGCCTCTGAGTTTGACCCCCCTTATAAATTAAAACACTTCTTAATATATTTAACACCATTATAAATGCTGGAGGCTAAGTGGGGTTTAGGGTAGAGGCTAACAGCTTGTGACTCCCAATGTAATAACCTCACAAATGCTTGAGGGGTCCCAACCCCCAGTTTGAGAACCCCAGCCATAAGGCATTGCAAGCGCAACCCAAAATTCCACTTGGCTACGTGCACTGTGGGATAGGTACCCACAGTGCAGTGCTCTCTGCGTAGATGCAAGCCCTGCTACAGAGGATGCACTCTGCCAACACAATGAGTGTAGTGTGGACATGCAAGATTGACTTGCTTAAATTGGAGGCTCGATCTTGACTTAACTTTGTAGTGTAGACATGGCCTAACTCTTGAGTTATTGGGGTGTTACAGTGGTAGGGTCCATAACAACAGAGTGATAGATCCCTCCCCTATTCAGTTGCAGGGAAGATCTGCTGCTCAAGTGTCAGCCATGTGTGACGTTAGCATTCCAACAAAAAGAGGGTGAGGATTTGAGATTCCACCTATTTCAAATGTCAAAGCAGGCCAAAAAAGGGTCTCACTTGAAATAGTAGTATGAGGCTGTCTTCGTACTTCCAAAAAGAGCAAAAACTAAAGCTGATATTGCTGAGCAATTCACCTTTTTTAAAAAAAGCAGTACATAAAAACAAGGGAAGACACTTCCTGGCATTGAATGACTAGATTCAATGAAGGCCTCTAACTCAGCTGGTCACTAATGGCCAGAACATGCCAAGCCTCCATGGAGGTCCCTTTGCTGATATAAACTTTGAAAATATAAAAAAAATCTAAAGAGCAAAAGTCCTAACTCTGTTTTAAACAGTTAAATGGCCATATTGCTATGGATGCAGAGTTCTGTTTCCAACACTTGACTCTTTCCTGCAGTTATCAGTACAGAAATGAACAAGAAACAGGACTTCATTCCTAAACGAAACGCCTAACTCCCACCTTCTGCGTTGCTCATAGCATAAGCAACCTTGGGGATCAGGCTGATTCTGTGTGCTGGTTTAGGCATGTTGTACATTCTCCCCACTCTGTTTTAACAGGAAAATTCCATTAACTGATCCCCTGTTCCCATAATTTGGGAACCCATTTCCTAATGCTTCCCTCCATCCAATCGTAAAGCATAGCCATTTGGACTGAGTAGGTTGCAGAGTGATTCTTGTTTCTTCAAGGCCAGACTTTAAAAATGGTGAACATCCAGCAGCCCTTGTAACAATATTTATGGCCAAATTTGTCAGAAGGGCTCAGCACCCAATTTGAAAATCTGTCTTGTGGGTACAGGGCTGTTCTGCAACTTCTGGCCCTCATGAGGGATGGGGGGGGGGGGGGAGGAGGAGGGGTGGTGGCAGCACAATAAAACAGCTGTGCTTGAACTGGCATTGTCCATTAAGATATATACATTAATTGTATCTTCCATCTGTTCTTTATTAAATTGACTTTACACAGACCAGAAACTCATTAGTAAGAGAATGAACGGCTCTACATTTTGCAGATAAATAGGTACATTCCAATAGCTTTCTCCACTCCTTCCCGAAACTGGAAGAACTGCCTATTTTTGGCACAGTCAAATATACCGTTGTATGTAGTAGAATGGGAGGGAAAAAACATAGTACAGAAGAAAATATCCAGAGTGACATAGAGAACAAGCGAGTGCAGCCCAAACATAAATAAGTTGTTACTTTGATTTGCATAATGTAACTGTAGAGCTTGCATTAGTTCAAACTTCAGACTGAGAAACACACTGCATCCCTCAGCTACTGAAGCTCTAAGTTTACCAGAAGCCACAGAGGAACAAATTGGTGTGGGTTCTCTTCCTTTGCCCTCCTAATTAAACTCAGGGCTAATAAGTTATTATATGCAGAGACACACAGTATTTTTATACATCATAGAAACCCATATAGAACATATACATTAAGGACTTTGTGGGGAGATGCTGTGGAGACAAGATAAAAGGAGCAGACATTTTGTTCAGTGATCTCAGAATGCCAAGCTTCTAAGATCCACAAGCCTGAATCATTTTCTCTTCTCTATCATTCACTCTTATTTCTTGTTACCTGGCCCTTTTCCTCAAATGCAAAGAAACCTTTGTTAATGCAAAATTAAAGCTGCATGGTTAAAATCATAAGGCACCAACGTAAATGTTAACCCAGGGTGATGGTAGAAGAAAGTGAACCTGATAGGGCCATCCTTACCCAGGCAAATCTAGCAGGGTCAGGCCGAAAGGATGAAAGTTGATTCCAGACCTTGAGGTAGGGACTCCATATGTGTAGAGACCCATAGACTACAGTAGGACTTTGCATAGGTTCGTGTGTTTATGCTCATAGGGACCACTACAGAGTCAGGGCCTATGCTGTACCTTGATGTAATTATCCTTATTACCCTCTCCCAAAACACCAGATATACAAATGGTGGAGGGTAAGTTCCTACATAGCCCCAGCTTAGCCTCTACTCCTGGGTCCTATTGGAATCCTATATGGGACATTAGAAAAGGCAGGAAAATATTAAACTGTTTTTAATATGTAGAACCATAGAAGTTAGCTAGAAGGACGATTAGGCTGTCTGGTATGATTACAGTATATGTAATACACTAAGAAACTTCCATAGTGCAGCTCACATCTTAATAGATTGTGACATGGAGGGGAAGTGTCCTTGAGACAGTTGTGTGAGCCACCTCTCCTCCAATTTGTGAGCACATGACATCCCCATGGCAACCACAACACTAACTTCCATGGAAAAGTATTAGGTAAGTATTAAGCTGTCTTCCAATGCAAGTTAGCAGCTGAAAACAAGGAGGCCAGCTCTATGTGACCAGTCATCTCTCTGTGGACCACCAGTGTGCTACAAACCACTGTTTTGGAACCACTGCAGTTAGGGCTGGCAACATTCTATTTCAAAAAATGAGGGACTGTTTTATTAGCACCCCCACCCCACCTCCTCCCAAAATTATTAATAATAAGCAGGACTCATATTCCCAGTGGTACTTTTTGCAGCACTCAGCAACTCCCAATCTTGTTGTACAGAGATGAAAAAATGAGGGACATTCCTTGTAAAAAGGGACTGTTGGCAACCCCAGCTGTAATACACAATCATGTAAATAATAATCAGTCATTCCAATGGAAACTTCCCTTTTACACAATGCTCAAAAAATGAGGGTCACATGACTCCATTCAAAAGAGTCTATTCTGGTACTTTTTTGGTTAGTATCAGCATTTTAATCTACTGCCTGTTCCTTCCAGATAGGCTTCTTTTGTGCAGGACTCATAAGAGACATGCATGTGTATGATGCAAGATGAGTCTCAGTGGGACAGAGCACACTCTCTTACTGCTCTCCTAGTGGACTATCTGCGGGATTAACTCACCACATGGTCTGATGCCCCTTCCTGCAGTTGCTCAGTCCAGCATCCCACTCACTAGCACTGTGGCCTCTCTCACACTGCTGGAGCAGTAGCTCTTCACATCTTTCTTAGCCCTCTCTGAAGTCCCCACCACCACTTTCTCAGGTATTATCAAAGTCTCCTTCCAAACATACCTCAGGCTACCCCTAGCATGCCACTCCTGCAGTGGCTTGTAGGGGAACACGGGCCCACCCTCCATACTAGGTACTAATCCAGGGATCCTTTACCCAACAGTTCAGGTCTTTATTCTCCCAGCCCTTACTGCTCCTTCCCTGGACTGCTTCCTATACTGTCTATTACAGGCTCTTCTCTCATAACAAGGGTCAAGGAGCGTGACTGCAAGACATCCCCGCTTCTCCATTGCCAGCATCCTGGCTCTATAGAAGACCTGCCTGTTTCTGCCCAGGTGAGCTTCATACCCAGTTACGCCTCACTGCATCCTAGCTCCCCTCCAGGTGCAGTCTATGGCTAATTGACCTCTCTTGCCTGTATTAACCCCTCCAGGGCGAGTGTGGGGTGAACACCCTGGCATACTCACTTCCACTAGTAATGATAAGGAGATGTAATTTACTAAGCCAATGTAGAACTGAAGTAAAATAAGTACGTTCTACAGACCATTAGCTACTAATGCTCTGCTCTTAGTTACAAGTGTAACACCCATGTTGTCACATAGGGTGGCAAGAGACTTTTATTCTATTCTCATTGTGTTCCCCCCTGGGAAGACTTGGGTGGGTAAAGTTAAGATCACACAAGATGGGTACTTGGATTCTAATGCTTTAATCCAGGGATCATGTCTATCCCTAGGTTTCTCCAAAATTTAGCACAAATGGGCCATGATCTTGACAACCAGTATCCTACCATGACAAGTATTATAAAGAAAGCAGAGTTTGACCCATCTAATTGAACAGCTCATCTAGCACTAAAGGAGTGTTTTCATTTGAGAGTCGGAACAAAAAGCAGAGGTAGGTACATCAAGTGGCAGAAAACCACGGTGAGGCAGGAATGACAGCAAGGGAAAGGTTGTCACAGAAGACACCCCGGCACCATCTTCTCTTCTTCTTCACCTGAGCTGGCAAGGCCAGCAGCTAGTTAGGGACTGAAAACTAGTTTGGATAAAATAATAAGTGACCTGAATTCTTACTCACAACTTGAACTGAATCCAGAACAAAGGTTTAATGCGTATCCTTAAACATTCAGCCCTGTTATTTCAGTATATTTTGCACAGCTCTGCACTTTCAGTTCCAGCCTGCCATTGTATTTTTATAGAGAAAGCTCTGTAGCCACATAAAACGATGAGAGTCTGGTAATATATGAACATGGATGTGGAACAGTACTCACTGAATAGCAGCCTCAATCTGGCTCTTCCCATCACCCTTCTTGATTATTTCAGCCTCTTCTCCAACGTGCCTGGTACCCTAAAAGGGTCTGATACAAGTAAAATGCAGCTAAGATTCTTATCCTCACTAGTTTTCTGGCAACAGCACATTTTTCCACTCACTCACTGTGTCAAATTTAAATATCTTGTCTTCACCTTCAAGGCCCTGTGCATCTCGGCCTGGACACATCTACATTAGGTTTTACCTTGTGGCCAGTCTTATCTCTGTCGTTTGTTCTGCCAGTAAGCCAGCTTGTATACCTTACTGATATCCGATCCCACTTCCATCTCCATGTTTCCCCATACGTGGAATGAGCTCACAATCCCGTTCCATCAAATCAAAGATCTCCTAAAGACTCCACAAGAGCTACAAACCCATAAATACTAGCCTATTTGGGATGTTCTCCCTACCCCAACATTGCACTAAAAGAACAGAAATCTCAGTTGTCTCTCTTCTCTGGTTTGCCCAAGGCATTCTGTCTCATTTGTATATGTCATTGTGTATGTGGGATCTTCAGACAAGATCTCTAATTGCTGTGTCCTGGGTAGTGCTTAGCACAATTATAAGCAATAGATTTTTCTCTAACTTGCTTCTCCCCTCAATTATTCGCTCATTTTTCTTTTTAATAAACTGAATGCCATGACAAATACACAGAATTTCTGATGGTGGGTTTGATTCTGTAGTCACGACAGAGAAGCACGCAGAGGGGATGTAAGACTGTAAAATATTTCTGATCACAGGATTTTTCTAGGACACAGCAACATAGAGCAAATGACTGTTTCAAAGAAATTAATCACGAGAGCACCTAATTGACTTGTTGAAATGCTACCCATTTAAACCCGAAATAAGAAACATAACTTCAGAGCCTTACAAGGCCATTGAAATAGCCAATCTAAAAAGCTATTTAAACTGGGGTAAATATTAGCGCTTACAATTTAGTGCAGGATAAAAACAGACCATGACTCAGCCATAAAGTGCCCAATCCTGCAAGGTGATGCTGAGCTGACCTCCACAGAAGTTGTGGATGTTCAGCTCTTAGTGGGATTGAGTCTGCTATATTTGAAATCATGGTGAACTTACCCCTAGGCTGACCTATACGTGCTAATAATTTCTGCATGTAATTAGCTTTTTAAAATGTTAAAAGCAGTGTAATAAGGATCAAAAAAATCCTGTGGTTTTACAACAGATTAAGGCGAGGCTGCAGTGTTTACATGTATTTGCACTAAAATGCAGTCGGTAACATATCCATAGAAAATAAGCACAGTGCACATAGGCTTCATGTTCAGCTGCAAGAATAAATCTGTTTACAAAAGGCAATCTGTAACCGACCTGCCTGTTGTTGTTTTTTTGACCTCCCATCTGTTCGAATTCTCTGGAACTCAGACCCTAGATAGCAGTCAGGATAAACTTGCTTCAGTAATACCATTTAAAGCGACTATGTAAAAAATGATACTTTTGGCCCCAGTTCAGCAAAGCTTTTAGGTGACTGCGGGAAGTCGCACACTTAAAGTTACGCGTGTGCTTTGCTGAACTGCAGCCTTTGTTCTCTCCATCTGCTGCCTGAGTGTTTCTAAATGAGAAAGGTTTCAGAGTAGCAGCCGTGTCAGTCTGTATTCACAAAAAGAAAAGGAGTACTTGTGGCACCTTAGAGACTAACCAATTTATTTGAGCGTAAGCTTTTGTGAGCTACAGCTCACTTCTACTCGTGGCACCTTAGAGACTAACAAATGTATTTGAGCATAAGCTTTTGTGAGCTACAGCTCACTTTGAAGTGAGCTGTATCTCACAAAAGCTTATGCTCAAATACATTTGTTAGTCTCTAAGGTGCCACAAGTACTCCTTTTCTTTAAATGAAAAAGGTTTCTCTTACTGTCCAAACAGTAAGGAATTTGCTTTACATCCAAGGATCTCAAAATGCTTTACAAATATTAATAACTTAAGCCTCAAACATCTCCATCTTAAGTATTGTGATCTCACACAGCAATTCAAGTTCAGGAATGACTCAGAGTCCGGTGTTCTCCAAATTGAAAGCCCATTATTAATGTTAATACTGCAGGGACAATATACAGCAGTCGGCCTGCACAGCAGTATGACACAAGGAGAGCACATCACCTCCATGCTCTGTTCTCTTCACTAACATCCCCTGAATAGCAGATCATATGCAAAGTCTCATTTCTCACCTTCAGAGTCCTCCGTGAATACAGCCCATATTACCTATATATGCTCTTAACCTATCCCAACCTCTGCATTCCACCAGAACAATGGAGCAGTCAATTCAATGAAATTTATGTCTATAGAGGACTTATCTTGGCAAGTAGCCCCTAAATCTGGAACTCACTCCCTTAAGAGATCAGGTTAAGCATGAAACTTGACACTTTCAAAGCACAATGCAAACCCAATGTATTCTGCTCTGCATACCCTCATTATCATACAAGCTGCCACTTACGTACCAAATTCAGCATCTTTGTTACTGGTGATGCTGTAAGCGACAGAACAGAGATTCCAACCCCTCTCTCTCCCAAAAAATCATAGGTTGTGTTTGCTCTTTTACCAGTCAAAGGAGTAATCTCTCAACTTGTAAAGCTGAAAAGGTTGATGTGAAATTATTGAAAGTAAATGCAGAACTCCCTCATGATATTCCACTTGTCATCTTTCTGATGTTAAATAACCCAGGTAAACATCAGCTAGGGGACTTGGTATTAGTCACTTCCTAATGATGGCCACGGTTTTAAAGATGTGATGGACCTGAATCAAAACCCCATACCCAAACTCCCCTGGGAAAGGTCAGAGTTAGTTCTAAATTTTTCACTTTGGGCTCATCCCAACCTGGGCTCTTAGGTCCAGGCAGCAGAACTGTCATACATTTGAGTGGGGTTTGTACCAGGATGACGATGAAGTAATTAACACAGCTGGTACATGACATGAAAGCAGCAACCACACACACTATCAGGAAGTTTATCCACAGAAAATCTTTGCAGCTCACTTACTGTTCCTGTCAAGCCAGGCACTATGCCAGTAAATGTCACCCAGCGGAAATACATCACTGCATTAGTAGCTCCAGAAAACAGAAACAGCCGAAGTGGGGATGAGAAAAAGACTGCCAAATACGTTTTAAAGCAGTCAGGGACTGTACCACGTGGAAGGGAAATTATGCAAGAATAATAAAACCTCGTCTGCCAAAGAAAACCAAGACTCATTGAGGAAGTAGCCTGTGCCAGTACAGACCCCAAAGGAAAAAGCCGTACTGCTCTAGGAGAAGGCAACATAGTTGGATTCAGTATTTGCCTTACTGTATATGCCACCCCCCACCCTGAACAACTAGATCATTCCAGGTCAGGCCCACCCAAGCATGGTGGTAATCAGCCCCAAAATACTCACTGTGCAATGATCTCTGGTTACATACAGACTGTATACAGATACCAACATTGTTAACTGTACCATGTACATGTGGCATGGGAAAATACAGGTCATATTCCAAAAATGCCCCCCTCTCCTCTTTGGCTTGAGCCAAAAGGAGGAACTCTATTTGTTGTCATTAGTAATATGATTTAGTGTATCCTTATTATAGATTAGTAATTAGAGGAGGCAAATCACAAGCCCTTGAAGATCTGATGCCATTCACTCGGGTACATTAGTATATCTGTGTAGGATTTTAAAATGGAAGGATTAAGATCAGGAATCCAAGCCAAAGGGTGCATTTACCATGGATTATATAATAACAAGAGTCACATGGAATGTACGCCTGTCCTACTTCAGATAGGAAAGTCTTTCTCCAGGGAGCCATTTCTGAGGAAAGTCTCCTGAGTGGGAGTCATTGTTGAGCCACTGGACTGGACATAGTACTGTAGAAAATAATAGAAAACAGCCCAAAAGATAATGAAGGTGTCACACTGCAAAACTAAGGGGTCAAATGCAAGTGCTATGCTAGTGGACTAACTCCAGTGGAGCTGCCCTACCTTCCATCTGGTCTGAAAACTGTTACAAACCTACAGAGTGAAGCAGGCTCTGTCAGAAATACTCTGCCTGTATTCGTCTTCTCTCTCCCTCCGGTTTCAAACAGGACTGTGTTCACATGAACGAGGTGCCTTGTAGTTCGCGCTAGCAGGCTCTACACAGGGCAGTTGCAGCACAACGCTTTAGGGCGTGCTGCAAATCACACCCCCTTAGTCTGCACGGCAGGGCCATGTAGACAAGCCCTACAATGTGCTCTGTAGGTTGTCTGTCATTTTAATTAGTCCTGTCAAATGTAGTGCTTTTAAAACAAAGTATGAGATTGAAAACCTGAGGCTGAGGTCCTCTGTGTAATCACAGCCCAAACACAGACCAATTAGCTGTACAACAACTTTCCCCATCACTGTGACTCTCCCATGACCCAGAGGGACTGCCAAAATAGCTGACAGTGTACTTCAATCTCTAGGGCCCATTCAGTCCCAGACCTCTCTGCTGACACTGGTAGCTAGGTTTCCAGTGATCACATGTCCACTAGGAAATGAAATGACAACAGCAACTGAAACAATTTTATACAAACCATCTATGGGATAGTAGTGACTGAAAGTCATTATTGATCTGGGTTGGATTTGACCCAGTGACCTAGAGGTGGAAGGCTTTGTATCCCATTACTAATTCCCCACTTCCCTGGTTTTAAAACCAATATGGGCTATGGAACCATATGCTTCTCCAGGTGTAATGAAGAAGGACTTGGCTAAGTAGAGCATTCATGAAGTTTTAACAGGTTAATACTGGCCAGTTTATTTAATATACTTAGCTCAGTTCCTGTTGGCTGATGTTGACGTTGGCACTGTTAAGCTGATGAAAACATTGTGCAGATGTCTTTTGGTGATCCAGTACCTCCCTAGCACTTGTAACTATCAAATAATAAACTCTCTACAGTTGTTCTGGTTGGGTGATTCACTAGAGATCTTTTACTCTTGCTTCTCTATTTCCTCTTTAATATGGCTCAGCTTCTTAACTAACTTCAGGCCTTTTCTCTTTGCTGTTCTAGTTGCTGGGCACACCTAACCAAAATGTGTAACTTCTCAGCGATTACTTGCTGATAGATGCTAGCAGAAATGTATACTCTGCTTGCAGACATTAGTGCATCACCAAATCAAGACTGGGGCTCCTTTGTGCTAGGAATTGAATAATGATTCAGGCCTTAGCCTTTTTAGGTTGGGCCAAGGACCAGAACTGATGAAGGCAGAGGGAGCAGGATACATCACAGAAGTAAAATTGTCAGGATGACAACTCATTAGTGCCTTTATTTATGTATTTATTAAAATGGTTATTTATATTAACCCTAATGTTTAGATTATTTTATTTTTTTCCTATTTAACCCTGCCTATATATATTTAACTCTGCCTTATTTTATATATATAAATATATATATAAATATATAAATAACACATATATATATATAAATATATATATAAATATATAAATAACACATTTTATATTGACATAAATTTAAACCCCTGCCTTTTGTTAATCTCTGTCTCTAGTTATCAGATCTAATCACAACCTTTCCTATTTTTGAGTGTATTAGCTATATCTAACCCTGGCCTTTTGCATCTATTTTTAACCTTCAACCCTTGCTCAAATTATGTTAAACCTTGCCTATGTCCTTGAATGATGTAAAGTAGGTGAATGGCAGGTTGGTGAGGAAAAGCTAAGTGGTACTGAAGATGTGTGCAGTTCTGGTGGCACAGGATGCAGGTGACTATGTCAGAAGAGCAGCTCGTCAGAAAGCACAGAGTCTGTGAAGGGGCAGCCTCTGGGAGAGAGCTGGGGGGCTTTGGAGCTCCATTACCCGAAAGCTGTTGGAGACAGCCATTGGTAGTGGCACCATGTGATGGGAACACTTCTAGGTGCCAGTTATCTCAGTGGCTACCCCTAGAGGTGGGAATGACAGCAAGTAGGTCCTACTTGCAACTCCTTGCTTCTCTCCTCACTGGGGAGGAGGCTCTGGGTTTCTAGAGGAATTAGGGGCTTTGGCATTCCATTCCCAAAAGGCCTGTGGAGGCAGGCATGGGTGTGAGCATTGCTAGAGACAGTGTCCCCAGGTGCCAGTGCAGGAAGCATTTATAGGTGGTCTGCTGAGAACTGGCTGGTCACATGAGGCTGACTCCCCTCATTTCTAGCTGCTAAATCACATGACAAACACTTTCCCAATATTACTTTTTCATGCAAGCCCTTGCTATAGTTGCCACCAGGATGTTATAGGATCATGACCGGGACTGAAGAGATCTCAAGATGGAGGTGTGATGCACGCTATAAAAGTGTAAGAACTCTTGCCCTTGTGTATTTCACCCCAGCTTCAGGGATGGTTACTGCCTGGATCAAAGCAAATGAAGCTCGTGGGAGGAGGGAGAGAATCCAAGGGCTGGAGAGGGAATATGGGGGAGTGACTATCATGATGCACCTACTCCTCAAAGGTAGGGAAGAGAGGGTGACTATATAGTTCCAGATATATAGATAGATAGATAGATCTACTTTGAAGCTGCAGCCTTTTTTCTTCTCTATTGTGTTTTTACCATGTTGTCTGAAATTCCAAATGGGAGTGATACAGGACTGACAATAGAGGATCATTAAATCTGGATGGTCCTCTATTAAAAGACAAACATCCTAGACAATAGACTGGCTCCCACCCAGGAGCAATGTTCCTTCTAATTTTTGACAGGTCATGTGTGCAAAAAATTTCTTCTTTGCAAATTGTTGTGCTTCTGTGAAAATTTTTGTGCGCGCGGTGTTTTGCCGTGTGTGCGGGGTTTAGGATCTGTGTGTGCGTGCAGACGCGCACAGCTCACAGGGAACAGTGCCCAGGAGAACTGGTTTGTCAGGGGAGAGGCAGCAAAGTCACCTGGTAGGGGTCTAGGATCACCTGACAGAGGGACTGGAAGTTTATAAATGGGCAGAAGCTGCTTGACTTGTGGTTTTTGGCCATTTTCTCCAGCTCAAGCAGAGGGAAACGGGAGGAACTCTGCTTATCAGAACTTAACCGACCATGTGAAGACCATGTAAAGAGCAGTGGTGTTAGAATCCCATGCAAAGTGTCTGTGAATGTTATGCATTACACCTACCACATGGCCCTTCAAGAGTTAAACTGTGGTCCTAGAACATGCACATCGCTGGAATTGTAGGAGAGGGTATGTTTAAGTTACAGGGAGTATTTGAGGTGTCAGCACTGGTCCCAGGAACTGGTTGGTGGGCTTTGTGGTTGTAGCTCTCAGGAGGGGTGCCAGCTAGAGGCCCCAAAATAGCATCAGGGCCTGGACTTTGTTCAGAGGCTGGAAGCTTAACACACTTAGTGGTTCTGCAGCTGGATCCCCTCACAGCAGTCTGGTGAGTGGTCAAGAGGGGGAGCTTGACTAGACCTGTGGCAGCTTACTCCATGAGTGGTCTAATTGAAATCATTAGGTGTACTCACAGAGTAAGGTACTACTCAGTGTGATTAAAGATAACAGCATCTGTCCCTTATTTCAGTGGTTTTTAAGTTTGTATTTAATACAGTACAGCTGTAGCATGGTATCAGATTTGCTAACACAGGCAACACACACCAACTAGTTTTCTTAGCTCCTTCTTGCCCATCAGAAAAAAGGTAAAAGTTGCTTTAAGTAGAAAATATTATAATGTAGTACAACTGGGCTGCTTAGCCATAGCAGAATGGACAAGATGCTACAATAAGATCATGTTTGACTCTCGTGTTTATTGTTAAGAGGGGCGGCATGAAAATAGGTTCTCTTCACTGGTTTTTAAAGAGAACCAATTGTCAGGACTAACACATTAAAACATAACCCTCACATCTATGGAAAATAACATAACTTCATACAGCACTTAAAGCTTAATGATGCTTGCATGTTCTGCCTTTAGTAACATTTAGGCATGTTATTTCCTTGAAAACTGTAAGGCCCTTGTTAAGGAGCCATGCAGCAGAATAAACATTTGTGTAATGTCTGTGTGACTCACACAGACACAAAACTGTTCTTGCAATTAAAGTCAAGGAAAACATCTTAAAACTCCCTTCAGCTTAAGTGTCTTAGGATAGCCAGTGTACGCTCAGTATATGATACATGGCTGCTAACCACAGAGTCTAGGCAGCTTTCTGAACTCAACTTACATGCTATCAATAGAAAGCCTTCTAAATGCAATACAACATTCCATAGACTCCAACTCTTACCTAAAAGTGGATTTACATTTTCAGCCCCTAGTTTGTTTCAGTATATTCAATCTGGTACCATTTCTTCATTTACAGACCAATCAGGGAAGCTCTGTCCCTAATAATGCCTTCTGATTGCACATGGATGGTTGGTGTCTAGAGTAGACATTTACCAGCAGCTGGTAGCTTGAAGATACGGGATCTATTCTTTGCTGTTACATTTCCTGGAGACCTGCAAATGTCAAAGCCTTCTAAGTGCCCCTCAAACAAAACAAGTTAGCAAGTCAGCAAATGTGGCCCAGCACATACTCATGATATGTATGTTAAGATACTGCATTTCATTTCTTTACCTGATGGCTCGGTGAGAAAGGAAAGCTTGACTGAAGCATCTTGGCGCCTCAGCATTCTCCCTACCGCCCCCCGCTCCCCATGTACTGTGTTTTACTAGGATGCATCAGATGTACTTTGCATTCAACTCTAGCAGGTAAAGTGGATGAAAAGGGTATTTCCCCTTCGCTGATGAAATATAAGACAACCCATTTATGGGACCAGAAATTAGTTGTTCACTCCCCAAAAGAATGGTGTTTTTCTGGATTTACACGAGTGTACCCAAGATTTGAATTTGGCCCAATAAGAGTTTGATTTGAGGTAGGAATGAAAAAAATTATATTCAGGATTTCAAGATTTGGGCCACAGTGAAGTAGCTCTGTGAGAAGAGTGGAATAAGGAATAGGAAGAGGATTGATTAGATTATTGTTATTATTAATTAGTTTACTATTCAAAAATCCCTTCATTATACAGGGGTTTGGAGCAGGATAATTCTCTCTCCCTTCACCACATAGTTCTTTCCTATTTTATCTGCTGTTTTCTCCTCATTGTTATCCCAGAATACCTCTGCCCACAATAATCACCCCCAGGCAATGACTGTCTGGGTGGCTCCTTTAGCTTCCGCCTCTCTAGAGCAGTCTACTGCAAATTCTCCAGGAAGCTGCCAATTTTGTCACCGTCCTGTAATCTATTCCTTTGAAAACTATAAGGGGCCTTGTAAAGGAGTGAGACAGAGTAAGACAAACATTTATATTGTGTCTGTGTGACTCCCACAGAGATAAAACTGTTCTTTCAGCTCAAATACTTTGAAAGATTCACCAACTCCCTTTATGTTCCAATCTTCTAGAATAACCAGTGTATTTAGCTAAAAGGATTTGTATGACTCCACACCCCATCTGGAGTATGTAATAATTTCTCACTGAAAGATAAAGAAGATGACCCAGCCCTGGACAAGGAAGTTATAAAGAGAAGGAAGGGCAGCACCCAATATAAAAATGGGATTTTCATTTAGTTCAAATTTTGGCACCTGAGCTGGGATTTTCAAAGGAGCCTAAGTGAGTTAGGTACCCAAATCCCATCAAAAGGGTCTAAAATCCATACTTAGGCATCTAAAGATTTTCAGAGGTGCCAAATAACCACATGAAGTTTACAAGACCTGTGGAACCTCAGCAACTCTGCAAATCAGGCCGTTTGAAAAATGTTGGCCCAATGGTTAATTTTTGTAATATATGCTACTCTTTTAAGGGTTGATATGTCACATGGGCTTAATTTTTCTAAAATGACTAAAGGTTGAACCTCTCTTGTCTGACACTCTCTGGTCCAGCAACATCCATGGTCCGGCATGATTTTATTTTATGTTTTTTATGCTTTATCTACTTATTTCCTTGTGCCAAGACAATAAAATTGCGTAACAACACTAACACTTTGTTATGAAGTGAGCCGGTAAACCTTGGCTAGGCAGTGTTGCAAGCGTTGTTCTGTTTATTTGCCTTGGTGAGATAAAAATAAAAAGAGACCCGCTTGCTACAGTATTGACCTCCTGCGGTTTGGCAAATTCTCTGGTTCTGCATCCGGTCAGGTGCCGGACTAGAGAGGCTTAACCTGTAGTTAACCTGTTCAGCGAGTGCTGGACACCGACTCTAAAAATCAGGCCCCTTTAAGGTGTCTCAAGTGGGCAGCCAAAACTGAGATGTCTCAAATAAAACTAGTCACTTCTGAAAACTTAGATCTTGATGCAGTGTATCAGAATTTCATCCTGGGAGGTTTAGGGGGTTTCCAGTGTTGTTGTATTAGGTATTTAGTAACCCATCAGAATCATAGGAACCATCGTTCTTGTGAATTGTACTCAGGTTCATTAATCCAAACGTCAACAATTCTGGCTGGAAGATAAGAAGTCTCTAATATTAAATCTTAAGTGGCTTTCCTTCGAAAAGCTCCAAATTGTTGGAGCGCTCCTTAAGCAGAGAGGGGATCCTCCACATTTCCAATACTTATCTGCATCTTTAATACA
The DNA here is from genome assembly GCF_015237465.2 of Chelonia mydas. Lineage (NCBI taxonomy): Eukaryota > Metazoa > Chordata > Testudines > Cheloniidae > Chelonia > Chelonia mydas. Next base: position 15,526,723 of record NC_057855.1, read on the forward strand.
GCTGGACATACAGGTGGGAAACTCTACAAAGAACTTTGGGTTCTGTGATATAGTGGAGTGAATTGGCTGGTTCAGCAGCAAATAAAAAGTCAGTGCCTCCAGATTTCATTCTGGAGAACAGTATACCCACTGTGACCCAGGGACCCCTCAGTGCCAACTAGCAGAGGTCACACCATACCATAACTCTCATCAGACCTGACATACTCATTACCCCAACTCACTGTTATCAGAATCTGTCTACAAGGTGTTGTGTAAGGTGTCACATACCAACTGGCCAATACTTTAATTGCATGATATATGTACAGGTGATGTATAAAGAATTGTAGGAGTGTGCTGGAAATACGTTCCTAAAAATGTGTTTGGCAGGCAATGTTTAAGCCCAGCTTGCCCTAGACAAAGGAACGTTGTTTTGCCAGCTTGACTATGTCTCCACCATAAATTAAGCAAGGTGAGACCAAAGACAATGAAAAGTATATTTACAAGTAAGGTAAACAAAGCCATCAGGTGAGCAAGAGCGGGAATATGATCACTGAACAATCATGATGGGGGATGGAGAATGCACACCCAGAAAACCTTCTGGCCTCTTGAAACAGGGTTAATGAACTTTGGGAAGGTATAAGCAGAGGCAAAAAGCCATTGTGTCATCCATCACTGGAGTGGACCCTGTGGAGACCTGAGATTGGGAAGTGTATTGGTGTCACCCTGAAAGAAGTAACCAGGCTAGTGGAAGCTTTAGGCAGGCTTCTGGTGTCAGGGCTCTGAGCCAAAGCTGCACAGCACAGAAGAACCCAGTGCCCTTTAACTAACAGACTCTCTAGCTTACATAACAACTGTGAACAAGCCGCTGTTCTTATGAATTTTGCTGTATTCTTTCCATAACAAGGTGAGCTGGCCCTTTAAGAGGACTGAGGTCAGCTGCACCTGTGCCACACTTAACTCACCTCCTCAGGCAGCGGGAATGAGTGCTGACGTCATGTGATGGGGCACATCTGAGTAAGATCAGTCCTGGGGGATAAGAACAGGCTGTGGCCAGAGGGAGAGCAGATCTGGGAAGGTGAGACTTCAGGGACCAAAGAGACCTGGGAGTTGGTGCTCATCAACTGTGGGAGGACAGGGAGTTTAGGAAGAGGCCTTGGGAAGAATTAGCGCTGGGTGAGGCTATAGAAGCTAAATAACTTGGCTGTTTAGGGTTCCTAGAGCTGGGATCCCATAGTAGAGTGTGGATTTAGGATCCCCTATACTGTCATCTTCTAAGGGGGGGGTTCAGTGACCCCTGCTATTAAGAGGAGGATGGGGAGATTGTGCATACTGCTGCCTAGTGAGGTGATGTGGTGACCCTGTGAGCTGGGGGTGGAAAAAAGGACTGACTAAAGCCCAAGAGAGCTAGAGCAGAGCCTAGGAGAAGGGCAGGCTTGGATAAGTCTGTTGCAAAAGAGAAGAGCCCCTTTGGAGGGAAGGGCTGTGTCCCACAGGACTGGGGTGAAAGACTTGCAATGGTTATGTTTGGACTTGGTTTCTACCCCTGGAAGGGTGGACCTTTTGTAACTTGTCTGGAGGGCCAAGTCACCTCAGTGACCTAAAGTGCAGAATGTTGGTAGTTCCCCTGAGAGAAGGAAAACTAGTGTGTGCTAGGAAGGTCTACACAGGCCAGTTAGTGCACAATATGGTAGTGCATACTAAAATGTACACCCCTCTGGTATGCACTAAAGCATCCTGTGAACAAGTCCTTAGGTTGCAATTTTCAGCCTGACATGAGAACAGGTAACTGAGCCATTGCACAACTCCCTTGCTGAACATGATGCATAAAACTACTTTCAGTGCAGAATATAAGTGGCAGTTTAAAAATGACTGTATTGTATTAAACTGCAAGCAAGGAGAGCATACATGCCTTCTTCCTGAAAAAGCTACCACTTTCTCTCTTTCCTTTAAGGGATGGGTGTCGGAGTCCTTACTCACGTTGGTGAGGAATCGCTCAACTGAACCATCCCACTGAAGCCAATAGAACTATCCTTGGGTGAATACACCTTACTCATGTGAGTAAGGGGTACAAAATTTGACCCTTAGTCTATGTTTTGTGCCCAGCCCAGGTTATGAGAATTAGGAAGAATTAAAGGTGGGGAAGCTAGATTCTGATTCACATACCACCTGTTTCCTGGTCTGAGATTAGTAGCTCATCAAGTTGACACAGACATTGCCCTCCAGAAATCTCTGAATACTTTTTTGTTGTAGTAATCACCCCATTATCATCACTAACAAGACTGACAAATCTGTCACATCCGAGCTGAGCTAACTGTTTTCCTACTTACCAAGAGTACTTAGCTTTACAGTAGTTGTAATGTAATTTATGCTTACAAGACAAAATATAAGTTATCAAAAGATTTAGATAAGAGCTCTTCATGCTATAGGCAGAAAAATATCAGCCACACAGACTAACACCTCTGTGAATGGATCCTAATCAGCTGCTAAAATTACTTATTGCACTAAGATATTGCCTCTTTTTGACCCAGAGAGCTAATCAAATTCTGGGGTGCTGGGGATATTGCAGTTGGAAGTAGAAATTTATGGAGTCTGGGGTCTTTTTTTTTTACGCCATCTTGTTTATTTACAAGAAATGTAGGAAGTCCTGCTTCCCTGAATTCAGGAGGAACCATAAAAACAAAAGAATCAGTTTTCTTATCTTATAGCCCTAAGTCTGATTAGACAACAGCCCCCAAAGTGCGCTCTCTAGCTTTCCCCAGACTCACAGGCTCCTGCTTAGCTTTCTTGCTTTTATGCCTCTGTTTTTCTCTGTTCTTATCTGTCCCCAGTTTCTGTGTCTTCTCTCCCACCCCTGCCCCCACCTGGGCACAATACCCAGTGGAAGCCCCCACCTACATGGTGCTAGTTTCTGGGCAGTTTCTGTTAGCCTTTGGTTTAGGTGCGGCCCCTTAACTGTTTCTTACAACTATCTTAAGTGAAAGGTGTGTTCACACATCAGCTTGAGCGAGGTTTAACTCGGTTTACAACAATCTATTAAGCAGGAAATCTAACTGATACAATCAGAGATGGAACACATTAATTGCTGTCTGATAGCCAAAAATAACAGCATTGCAATAGCCCCTCTAAGATTAAGGCCTGATCTACACTACAGAGTTAGGTCGACATAAGGCAGCTTATGTCGACCTAACTGTGTAAACATCTATACTAAAATGTTCCTCTTGCCCGTGTAAGTCGCCCACTATGCTGAGCTAATAACTCCACCTCTGGGAGAGGCATAGCGATTGGTTCGATGTAGTTAGGTCGACCCAGTGGCTGTGTAGACACTGTGTTGCTTACATTGCCTGTGGCTGCCTTTGACGGCTGGACCCCTGCTGCTCCGGGGCTGACAGCAGGAGCCATTACAAGGGACACGAAGAGGCAGTTTAATTACTGTAGTGGCTGTAGGTCGACCTAACTTAAGTAAACTTAATTCTGTAGTGGAGACATGCCCTGACCCTGAGATTCTACCGTTTCTCTTTATTGTCAGTTACTTAAGACTGCCGTAACATAACATTTATTTTGATCTATGTATGTGGCTTAGGGCTGTGAAAAAATTTGCATGCTAAATGACATGGCTAGGTCGATTTAACCCCGGTGTAGACATAGCTAGGTTTATGGAGAATTCTTCCATCGACCTAACTACTGCTCTCAGAGAGGTGGATTAACTATATTGATGGAAAGACGACACCTTCCATTGATGTAGGAAGCATGTATGCTACCGCAGCGTAGTTGCTACTGTGTCACTGTATCACTTGTAGTGTAGACAACTTTATAAGCATTGTGGTTTAAAAAAAAAAAAAAAAAACAGCCACCCAATGCTTTCCTAACTTCAACTTGGCTAGCAGAGTTTTAACCTAGAGCAAGATTAGGGTTTGTTTTTGTTTTTTTTAAAACAAGATTCCAAAAAAGTATTGGAAGTATTAAAAAAAGTTTGTGTGTGCATGATATTAGGTCTCGTAAAACTGCAGATTAACAGAGTTTGGCAATGAAGTCTCCATTTATATGCAGAGGAGGTTTACCATTGCACAGACCATGCAAGCTTCTCCATACCTGTCAATATAACTCACAGACTGAAGAACGGCAGTCCATTAGGGTTTGTCTCTACTGCAACCCTACTGTTCCTCTTTTTTCATCAAGATAGCTAATTTGAGTATTTCAGTATAAAGCCTAATAGAGAACAAGCACAGGTAGCTTTTAATCATGATGTAGCTAGTAGGTATCAACACCAGGTGGTGGTATAGGTGGGACCGTGATTAGCTACATCACAGTAAAAGGAATAGTGCCTGGTCTCCACTAGGGCTTAGCTAATGCAAGTTAGCTATCTCGATAGCAAAGCACTTTTTTTTTTTTTTTTTTTTTTGCAGTGACGATAGTGTGAGGCTGACAGACTCACTACATAGGATGCTGAACAGACATCTGTGAGTAAAGATTTTTGATCACCAATTGCCCAACTTCAACCTGAACAAGTGGACTATGGGTAAAGTTCCTTAGCCCTTTATTGCCCCTTGAACAATCTAATCTCCAAAACTTTAACAAAAGTTTTCAAGTGATTTACTGCTGTAACTCACCACTACCATAGCTTTTCAAAACTACCTTTGGCAAGTAATTTGTCCTCACTGAGGTTCAGTAAAAAACCCCCACAGGAAACACAGCTCCAAGATCGTGCACAGAGCAGAATATTGCAGAATATTTTTACTGAGAGTCTTTGACAGAGTTTTTCAAACTGGCAAAAATGCATGGTATTCCATTTAATATGAATCTTACCAAGTACAACAAAGGGAAAGGTCTTTTTGTCTATCATCTTCAAGAGGGACAAGGAACCTTGAGGCTCATATGTAATGTACAGCACATCTGTGTAATCTCCATAAAGTTTTTCATGGTGATGGCCATATTTCAATTAGCCTTTTCAGCATAAATGCCTCCTTTACTCTTCATCTTTTTGCCTATGCATATTACTGTAAAACAAACATACACCAAAATAAGTCCATCCCTGCTTCTCCACCAGAATAGCTGAGTGCAGGCAGTCAGCCTTCCCCTGTTCAGCCTGTACTCTTGTTCTAGAAAGGGGAAAATTAATCAAAGCTTAGGGAGTACTGCTGGGTGAATAAAGGATTTTTCTGTTTGCTGGCAATTCTGAAAAATAAAATAAAAAGTACCCCCCAAATCACTTTTGTTTGAACCAAACACAATTTATTTATTTTTTTGGAAAATCAAAACATTGGAAAAAGATTTTGGAACAAACAAAATGTTTAATTTTGATTGTCTTGATTTCTGAACATTTTTAAATGTCTTTGATTCTATTTTAAATAAAACTCAAGGAAACGTTGGGAAAAAAAAGAGTCATTATGAAATGAAACCAAAACATTTCATGTTGAAAACGTCAAAACAAAATATTTTGATTACTTTTAGATTTTTTTTAAAGGAAAAAATTTGGTGAAATTAACATAAATTGCACAACATTTCCATGATGCTGAATCTGCATTTTTTGCCCCCCAAAAAGTTTTGATCAAAAATTTTTACCCAGCTCTATTAGGAAGTGCATCGTGACTCTATTTAAATATTCCCTTTCACAGGGCCTTCCCTAGGGAGGAGTGGGGCCAGAGGCGGAAGGGATGGATTAGTCTCTTCCGGGACCGACTGCGCTGGCCAATTGCACTGGCCCATGGGGCCTCCCAAAGCACAGGGACCAAGTGGTCACCCCGATTTTCCCTATCCCAGTGGTGGCTCTGCCCTTTGATCACATCTACACTACTGAGTCAAACAAACATGTTAGTCCCCCAACAAAACTCAGCTCATGTTTTAACTGTGTCTCTGGAAATTACTATGCGAGCATTAGTTGCAATGTAGATGGGACTTGTGTGTTTTACAGAAATATCGTTTATTGTTTAGGGATCTTGCTTGTCTATTTTGGTCTTGTATGGATAAATCAAATGCTGTTCATGCCATTCTGGGCACTCCCGATCTAGGTAGGAACAGCTAGCCATGCAGCCATAAAGGGGTGAGAGAGGAGAGGGTGCATGTATTAAGTATTACTCAGCTTGTGGCAGCAGGGGGGGGAGAACAAATCTCTGGGCTGGGAGGAACATAACCTAGCTGCCAGCATTGCAGAGGCAGGGAGTGAAAGTGGTGGAGGCAAGGGGTGGAAGACGATGGGGCAGCAGGAACTGGCAGAGCTGGGGGAGAGATGGATGCTTCTTCCCTAACGTGCAATATTCGTGCTTTCAAAAAGGCTAAATAGAATCTGGAAATCTCTTCCCCCAGCATTCACAATCAGACCCTTTTTATAATGTTTTAATAAAATAACTGCTTGTGTGTTGTTGGGGGCTTGTCACCCCTGAATCCCTCCTCTGATACTGGCTGAACCAGGTTGGTGGTCGTCCCCATTGCTATAGTGGCGTCCTGGCACTCCTCAAAGAGATCTTGAGAGCCTAACAAGATCTTAGGCATCTCCCAGTCCAGCTACTCAGGTCCGTGGTTGCCCAGTCCATGAATGTAGTGTTATTCTTCCTTGCCCCTCACCACAGAATTGCATCGAACCTCCTGGCTATCTAAAAGCACATTAGGCTGCATGGAAGAGCAATCCCTGAGGGTTGAGTCAAGGTCTTCCCCGAATGGACAAGTTCTGCTCTGCACTGGACTTGCTGTTAGTATTCCAGGCCCATTGTACTGGATGTTCAGTCCCTGGATCTTATTCACAACGCTGCTCAAAATTAAGTCCATCTCAAGTAGGTACTTGGACACCCAGCTGTACACCAAAAAGGTTCTCTTGATCCTGATATCCAAATTCAACTGGGCTCGATAATCACCAGTGCCCACGGGATGGCTTCAGGTCAGCTGGAAGCATATTCATAGGCAGAATTTTGAGTCTTCACCCCTTTGTACTCTTTATAGAAAGTAACAATGGAATGGCAAAATAGAAAGGATTCTGTGACTCGACTGAGCTCTTGACCTTGAGAAACCCATCCCTGCTGGATAAAGCAGAGCTGCAGCTAGTGTAAAAATCTTACTTAATCAATACTAAATATCTTCATCTTTCCATTCATTCCTCAATTGTGATAGTGAAGAGGCTGGCCTATATTCACACCGCTACCAGACTTCCTATTTACCAGTGAAACTCTGTGTTTCATGGGTTGCTGTCTGTCATTAATTCATCTTTCATAATTGTGCCCCAGAGAGGGGGAAATTCTAATGTACCTTAAACATCTCCTCATTTTCTAATTGTTATTGTTGTCTGCTCAGATGATACTGAGGTGTCATTTTTGATTGTTTGTCACTGAGTTATGTAAATCCCTGAGGATTCAACCATGACTTAAAACGTCTTCCCTTTTTAGCAGTCTTTCCTTGAAGGCCACTTGCTCCTCAGATTATTTAATTTTTGTGTTCTTGTGACAAGTGCTAGACTGAAAGGCTACCAGCTTGAACAGTGACCCCAAACAAGTAACAACCAACAGAGTACAAGGACTTTCAGTCATTAGCGGGGCTGGATTCAGCCTGGTGACTGAAAAAAACCTTCAGTCCTGCACCAATTGCCTGAGTCATCCAAACTCCAGTGTATTCAATCATTTGGGAAAAGACTTGATAGCTAGTTTGTGTGGAGTGCATATGGATAACTGGCTATAATCTTTGGTACCTGGGAGTAGGAATGAGGTAGGGATTTCCCTTTGGACTGATCTCTGAAATTTATATTCCACTTGTTTTTTGGGGGAAATACTTACCTGAACCAAAGTGCTGGATCTGAACACCCTTAATTTTCCATTTTGAGGTGGATGGGGGTGGGAAGAATGGACTCAATCCAAATCTGGGATTCAGCTTTTGGTGACTGGCCCTTACCTCTATAAGAGAGAGAACCCAAAAACCAGTTCTAAAAACCTCTGAACTTAATGGGGAGTGTTTGAAATCTGAATTTTGTACCCTAAGACCACAACTGGTAGAAGAATGTCAGTAGAAGTGTTCTACAGTCCTTTGTTAATAATATGTCAATTAGAGAGCCTAAATGACAGGGCAGAATGAATGGTGATATTTTTTGATGCGCTATAATTATGTCTTTCCCAGGATATTCCTGCAGGCATGTTAAAATTGGAAAGACCTGTCCCATTTTGGATTCAAATGAAAGTATAATTTTAGAAGTAACCTCATAGCAACATTGCTGTAATGATCTGAGCGGAGTATATTCACTCAGACCATTTCACTTATATTTTACTGCTGGTATTTTTACAAGCTGCTTAGTTAACTATCTATGGGAATCTATCAACACTCAAAGATATTTCTGCGTGTCTGCTTTTACGTAGCTAGGCGAAACCTGAGTATTCATTTGGTGCCTTCTGGTAGGTATGAGCTAATAAAATCTGTATATTAATTCCTTCTAGTCAGTTTTTCCAAGTCCCTCTTGCCAAGGGCCCTCCTCCAGTACAGATATTTGATATAATTTAGAATGTCTATCTTAAGAGTTTTCTGCAGCTGACCATCACGATAGTATCTGGGCACAATTATAGGCCAGCATTTATTTTTGGACATACATCTGCATTGCAATACTTCTGGAATCAAAACTCAGTAATTGTGATGGAAAGGGAGTGTCATACAACAACATCATCATGAGATTTTAGAATATTCCCAGCAAACCAATTCCTTGGGAAATAAACATTCAGTACTGCTATGGGGCACTCCAAACAATACAAGCAAACTCAGCACAGTTTTCAAATACAAACCACCTCTGGAGCTCTAAACTCTCCAGTGAGATTCATCCTTTCTCCAAAATGAAAGGAATCATTTTCAAAGTCAGAGCACATCCAAATTGCAGGGAGAAGAAACAGAATGCCAATGGCTCAAACACTTTCAAGGTCAGAAGGGACCATTGTTACCATTGGCATGACCTCCTGCACATTGCAGGCCACAGAACCTCACCCACTCCTGAAATAGATCCCCTAACCTCTGGCTGAGTTATTGTGGGCTCTGAGAGGGAGTTTGGGTGCGGGAGGGGGCTCAGGAGTGGCTGCAGGCTCCAGGAGGGAGTTTGGGTGTGGAAGAAGGTGTGGGGTCCAAGCCGCACTTACCTGGGGAGCTCCCCAAAAGCTGTGACATGTTCCTCATCATAGGTGTAACCAGGCAGCTCTGCGCACTGCCTCTGCCCACTGAGGCTCGTGGTTCCCAATCAATGGGAGCTGCGGAGCCGGTGCTTGAGGCAGGGTCAGCGCATGGAGCCTCCCAGGTCACACTTCTGCCTAGGAGCTGAGGGACTTGTTGCCACTTCCGGGGAGCCAAATGGAGCCAGGTAGGGAGCCTGTCCGCCTCGCCAACCGGATTTTTACCAGCCTGGTCAGCAGTGCTGACCGGAGCCGCCAGTGTCCCTTTTCAAATGGGGTAGGGTTGCCAGGTGTCCGGTTTTCAACCGGAACTCCCAAGTTGCCGTGCAGGAAAACCTTGTCTCTTCCGGAACGGCCTGAGCTTTTTATATGTGCAATGCAGGTTCTGGGGCAGCTGAGGTGGTGGTCTGTGTTACTTAGCTGCCCCAGGGAGATACCGATGAACCCAGGAAGCTGAGTAACACAACGCTGCCTCAGCCAGCCCAGAACATGCATGGGACATAATAATAAGTAGGGCTGTCAAGCGATTAAAAAAATTAATCACACGATTAATTGTGCGATTAAATCGCACTATTAAACAATAGAATACCATTTATTTAAATATTTTTGGATTTTTTTACATTTTCAAATATTGATTCAATTACAACACATAATACAAATGTACAGTGCTCACTTTACATTTGTTTTATTACAAATATTTTCCACAGTAAAAAACAAAAGAAAGTATTTTTCAATTCACCTAATACAAGTACTGTAGTGCACTTGCTTTATCATGAATGTTGAACTTACAAATGTAGAATTATGTACAAAAAAAACCTGCATTCAAAAATAAAACAATGTAAAGCTTTAGCGCCTACAAGTCCACTCAGTCCGACTTCAGCCAATCGCCCAAACAAGTTTGGTTACAATTTGCAGGAGATAATGCTGTCCACTTCTTGTTTACAATGTCACCTGGAAGTGAGAATAGGCATTCGCATGGCATTTTGGAGCCAGCGTTGCAAGGTATTTATGTACCAGATATGCTAAACATTCGAATGCCCCTTCATGCTTCAACCACCATTCCAGAGAACATGCGTCCATGCTGATGATGGGTTCTGCTTGATAACAATCCAAAGCAGAGTGGACCAACGCATGTTCATTTTCATCAATTGAGTCAGATGTCACTGGTAGAAGGTTGATTTTCTTTTTTGGTGGTTTGGGTTTTGTAATTTCCACATTGGAGTGTTGCTCTAAGACTTCTGAAAGCATGCTCCACACCTTGTCCCTGTCAGATTTTGGATGGCACTTCCGATTCTTAAACCTTGGGTCGAGTGCTGTAGCTATTTTTAGAAATCTCACATTGGTACCGTCTTTGCGTTTTGTCAAATCTGCTGTGAAAGTGTTCTTAAAACGAACATGTGCTAGGTCATCATCTGAGACTGCTATAACATTAAATATATGGCAGAATGCGGGTAAAATAGACCAGGAGACATACAATTCTCCCCCAAGGAGTTCAGTCACAAATTTAATTAACACATTGTTTTTTTTAATGAGCATCATCAGCATGGAAGCATGCCCCCTGGAATAGTGGCCAAAATATGAAGGGACACAAGAATGTTTAGCATATCTGGCATATAAATACCTTGCAACGATGGCTACAAAAGTGCCATGCGAACACCTGTTCTCACTTTCAGGTGACATTGTAAATAGGAAGCAGGCAGCAGTATCTCCCGTAAATGTAAACAAACTTCTTTGTCTTAATGACTGGCTGAACAAGTAGTAAGACTGAGTGGACTTGTAGGCTCTAAAGTTTTACTTTTTTTGTTTCTGAGTGCAGTTATGTAACCAAAAAAAAATAAAAATCTACATTTGTAAGTTGCACTTTCATGATAGTATTTTTCAGTTCACCTCATACAAGTACTGTAGTGCAATCTCTATCTTTTATCATTTTTACAGTGCAAATATTTGTAATAAAAATAAAAAGTGAGCACTGTACACTTTGTATTCTGTGTTGTAATGGAAATCAATATATTTTAAAATGTAGAAAAACATCCAAAAATATTTAATACATTTCAATTGGTCTTCTATTGTTTAACAGTGCGATTAATCGAGATTAATTTTTTTTGAGTTAATCGCATGAGTTAACTGTGATTAATCGACAGCCCTAACAAGAAGCAAAAACTTCCCATTCAAACCCTGCAACCGGCGGCCGCAGCTCCACCAGGGGAGGCTTAGCCTGCCTGGCCTATTATACTTACCACCCCCCAGTGCCAGCTACAAAAATTGCCTTTTTGTTATATCAGATGGCAATTTTTGTCTAGTTGTAAATGCAGACAAACATTGTCTCGTTTCATGTGGTTTGACTTTAAACTAAATTGCCTTGCAGGCAGAAGATGAGAGGTGAGGTGACTCTTACTACTGACTAGCATTTGTAGTAAAGTCTCATGTTAAAACAAAGCAGGAAATAGTTTGTCAATAATAAATCATTAGCAGGTGTCCTGAGGAGGGAAAGGTTGAGAGGGGACTTTAATGATGTTGTTTTCTTCAGTGTTATTAGTACCTGCCTGGTAGGATTAATGTCCAGCATTTGCTAATGTAGGTCAAACATAAATGATTGCACTTGAATAGTAACTTGAGAAGAGGTTGCTGTGAAACCAGACATTTCAGCAGGGAGATCAGTAAAGTGGAAATGTCTAGGTAAGAAGATCAAGAGGATGATGGATGTTTTAAAAAATGTTTGGGAAATGTGAACTTGAATAACCTTTCTTTGCACAAAGCATAATTATATTTGTATGTACGAGAAAATGTGCCCCTTACTTAATTGGTAGTTTGTAGACTCCACGTTTTCAAGTCTTCTGTAAAATTTGTCAGCCCTGCATACTTTGGAAACCACAGCTTCCTTCACATTTTTCAGTGTAAAGATGATTTGGCTACATTTGTTTATGGGATGTATTATCAGAATTAAAGCCCTCCATCTGTGAGAGGAATTGGTGGGCTCAGTTCAGGTCCTCATTTATAGCTTCTCACATTACAATCCTAACCCCCACCCCATTGCAAATGATTCTAATTGCCACCCTTGTTGCCACTCTCAGCAGAGAGGCAAATAAATAAATGATCATGGGAACAGATTAAGCCCCTTGTGCCTAGAGGACAGATTTGAGGTACATAGGTTCTGCCTACACTAGACTTCTTTCAAAAGATTTCCCACTGTTGCTATTACTGGTGCAGCTCTATCAATGGTAGCAATGATGGTGCTGGGGTAGACAAGCTGCCAGGGTTTAACTATCCTAGTCAGAATAGGTCTAGATGGCTTGGTTTACACCAGTGCTTTCACCACTGCTACCCCTGAGGGAGCAGAACTGGGGACAGCAATGGTGCATTGATTTCAGTGGGAGTTTTTTCTGAGTGAAGACTGCAGTATCAGGCCTCCAGCAAACTGCTCTCTGCAGATGGACACCTGGACCTAAATGGAGCCAGGGTTTGCAGGATAGAGGCCTGTGTTTGTATATTGTGTTTATTTTTTGGAATGCCTCACAAATAGTTGCTAAAACTGGATGAAAAACTCTCAATATATTCAAATTTTAGCAGGTGAATCTGATTATTTCAAGAGTGCAGTTAGCAGAAAAGGCATTGAAAAGAACATTAGTGCTTTCACAAAAAGGAGATGCATGTCATAAAAGGTACTTAAATAATTGAAGAAGAAAATGAAATAAAACTTTGAAACTATAGATTTGTAAATGAAGGTGTTTTGCTGGGCAAAAGAATAATTTTGCCAAGTAGACTGTGGTTCTCAGTGCTATCTAAAAGTACAATTTTACTCTCGGTGGAGACTAACCTGAATGGGAGAGGTGAGCGGGTATGGGCAGGCAACAGACACGGTCTGTCACTTCAAAACACTGGAAGCTTTGATCTTCATCCTTAACCGTCTATGATCCTTAGAAGGGCTGACCTGCATATTTAACTTAAACTGTACTTCTAACATGTGGTTGACAGCTGGAGGAGGAGGGGAAATAGCCCAGTGATGAAAAATACAAGTTTATTGCATAGCTGTAATTCAGATCCACCCAGCTCCTAATGAATCCTTATTGTTTCATACAAAAACACCAAGCAACATTCAGTCCTTGTGTAAAGCTGCATTAGGTTCAGTGGGATGGGGATTACATGTCTGCTTAAAGTTAGGCACATGTTTAAGTACTTTGCTGAATAAGGGCTTTTATTTTCTCTCTAGATCAAGACTGTTTTAGGTAGGTCTCTTGCCCCTGCCTTTCCACCCCCTCACTTATTCCCTCTCCTTGGCTGGCATACAAAATATTCCCAATCTCAATAAATCAGCTGTCACCTGTAGCCAAATATCTTGCAATAGATCAGTATATGCTCAGATTGCTTAAACGAGATACCCCAACTCCCTTTTTCATAAGGATTGCTGAAAAGTCTTTAGATGGGATGAAACTGGGGGTAGGGGAAAGAATGGGAGTTTCTACATCTAAATGGTGTGCAAGAATTAATCCACTCAGCTCCCATCCAATCAAACAGGAAGCACATGGCAAATCTCTGTTCACTCAGATGTTGTGGGTTAGTGCCTAGCATTCTAGAGGTGCCTTAACAACTGATGAAATATAGTTTTTATAGCTGAAGCCAAACGGCTGTTACTACCAATGATTTGATTTCAGAATTGCTTTTTCCCTTGGTAAGGGCTCTGAAGAGGATACTTGATATTCATTATTTGCACCGTAATGCAGAGCGCTCCCTGAAGTGATCACCATAAGTGGGTGCTAATGTGGCATCGTGTTTGGAGGTTTCATTTAGGGTGACCATACATCCCGTTTTGGCTGGGACAATCCCTTTTTTGAGCCCTGTCTGGGTCCTGACCTTTTTTGGCAAAAGTGGGGTGTGGAGGAATGTGCGGGGTGAGCAGCGATGCCAGCCCTCTGCAGGGGGAAGGCAGGGCTTGGGCAAGCAATGACATCAGCCCCACCCGAGGAGTGGGGGCAGGGCTCAGGCAAGCATCTCAGACCAGCCTTGAGGGGTGCTCGGGTGAGCAGCTCATGCATAGGTGTTGGAACTACGGGCACTGGGGTAGTTGTGGTTTGATGTGGTTTCCATTATATACAGGGTTTACAGTTTGATTCAATGGTTCTCAGCACCCTCAGTATACAAACTGGTCCAGCACCCCCTGGGCTCAGGACAGCCCCACACCGAGGGGTGGGGGAGGAAGGGCTCAGGCTAGCCTCACGCAGTGTCCCATCTTCCCTTTGGGAAATATGGTCACCCTAGTTTCAATGCATGCTTAATACGTGTGCTACTATACCTCTGAGGCAACCATCCCATTCATGGCTTTCTCTGGGTGTACTGGAGGCTACCGCGTAGCAGGATGCAATACACAAAATAAATGTTGATAACTTAATGCTAACATAAGGCTTTGTTGTCCCTAACTGGTCCCCTATGCCCAGGATTAAAGCCGCTTCTGTTCACATGGGACCTGATCCACAAACCAATTACAAAGTCTCCTATTGATGTCATTGGCCTCTGGATCAGCACCATGGATCCCACTGAGCTTTAGCTATGTTGGAGCACAGAACATTATGATCCTCATGAAGTAATCTAGAATTTGTACTTACCATGATCTGTGTGTAGATGATGCCATGCAGGCTGCTGGGATTTATGTATACTGAGCTGGCTAATCCTGGTAACAGCTGGGGTTCATCCTGTAAGAGGCTGAGTACCGGAGCCCCATCCAGCAAAACACTTAAGCGAGTGCTGAAAGTTAAGCATGTGAACAGTCTCATTAATGTTAATGGGACTACTCATGGGCTTAACTTTAAGCAGATTCTTAAGTGTTTCTCTGAAATTGTGGAACTTATCAAAATCATTCTTTAAATAGTTATTTCCCCCCTTTATTGAAAAAAAAGTTTTCAGTAGGAAAACACAGATTGAGACGTATTTAAAAATTCTTTTGATTAAAAAATTAGACAAAAATGGTCCAGCTGAATGCTGAGAAATGGAAACAACTTCAAAATAATTTTTCACATTTCCCCATTATGCAGCCAGCTCTAACATGAATTCAGGTTTCCCCAATATACCAGCTTTGCACCTAGGTGGATAGGGTGCAGTCACACCGATATGTTCTTTCATCTTCTACAGAATGCCTATGTGTCTGGCTGCCTTCTCTCCCAAGTTACAGACAAATGCCATTGCTGTGGCTTGTGAAAGTGTTTGAGTGGAAGCCATAGGAGACCTTTTCTCTTTGAACTGACCAACTTTATACTGTCAGCATTGCTTAGCAGAAGTGAGGGCTCCTGTGGTTTATGCCAAAGTGAAAGTAGACTAAGCAGGATAAAGCTCATGCAAGGGTAAATAATTACTACTTACTAGACAATATTACTCCAGATGTAGCTGTCAGCTATTGTACAAACCCTTGATAATCTTGGTTAATGCTTAAAACTTTCAAATCTAGAACTGCACAACCAATTATTTACCTGATTAAAAACAACATTTTGAAGGAGAACAAGTTCACTGTGTACCCCCACGTTAATCAAAACATGCTTTACCAATGACTAATATTATGACAATAGCATTCCAATAAGTGTGTAGAAATGTTTCAAGATTAGCGAAGATTCTGGTTTACCATATATGCTTTTGTCCCTAGAAGGCAGATAAATAAAATGAAATTTACTATTTCAAACACTTTTAGCAATTTATCAAATGAAATATGAAGTATCACTGAAAGAGTTGTGGCTACGTTTAAGTATATGTCAGATTACCAGCTCCATGCAGTCACACTCCATCACCCAGTGCACAGCACAGAGACAAGGCATCTGATACTTTCGACACATACCTATTGTAGTACAGGTAAACCCAAATTTGATTAACAATATTACCAAAGAGCCTTTCGCACAAAATCCCTTTGTATCCCCACAGCACAACGGGAGGCTGTTGGATTCTCCCCTGATTTTATAAAACCCCAGCAGTCTTGCCAACTCTTTTGATTTTAAGGCCAGGCTCATGACGTGATATTTTACTTAAAGCCTCAGCTCCTTGAGTCAGGTTATTACAGGAGACTCAACTTCTATTGAAAAAATAAAATATCTAGCCCTCAGGTTTGGTAATTAGAGCATGAAAATGTGACCCAAGTGTAACCTAAAAGGCTCCAAAACCAGAAGGCACATTTAAAAAAAACAAAAACCAACAGCTTTGTGACAGGGCCACTCACCTCACATGAGTGCACCTGTTGCCCAGGTGTGTCTACAGCTGCACTCCCTCTGCATTGTGCTGCTTGCGGTGACCCCTGCTGGCAGTTAAACTTAGGAGAATTTCAGTGACTCAGCCCTCCAGTTGAGTCACATACCGTCCATGTTCACAAACAAAACAAACCCCTCCTGGGGTGCAAGTCCAACAGGACTCTCTCACAGTACCCTGGGCTGACCTGCCTCTCAAATTGTCCCTTCTGTGGTATGGAGCATTACCCCCAGGGCTTCCTCCCTGGGAGCTTTTCGCCTGTTGCCTCAGCTCTCCAGTTGGGCACTCTTTATAGTTCAACCCCCTTCTGGAGTGGTATATAAAGTCCCACAAATGTTGACCCTGTCTCTGGGACTTCAGCTCTGTGGCTGTGGGCTACTTCCCTTTTCAGGGCTTAAGCCACTTCCCTAGTTGCTGGGGGGCAACCTAGGCCCACCCACTACTCTGGGTCCAGACCCAGAGAACTTATAAGTAGCAGCTTCCTGCTGCATCCCATTAATACTGTCTGCATTTCCTTTGACCACTTCCCTGTCGCCCCAGTGCCTTCACCCTTATCTCAGGGCTGAGGTTTTTCTTGCTAACCTTCCTTACTCCAGCCTGCAACTGCACTCTCCAGGAGCTCCTTTTATATGCAGCTGCTGGGCTCTGATTGGCTGCTCCCTGCAGCCTCTCTCTGATTGGCTGCTTCCCCCTCAACCTCTCTAGGCATCATGGAGGACTCACTGTGGCATTACACAGGGTACAATCTGGACTGCTGAACAGCTGTGTCCCCTCAATTCTCCAACATGGGGGGCCTTTTACACTGCTTTGCTATGGCAGCAACCACTTATGGTCTGCTCACACACAGCCTCCAGCATGTAAATAACTCCTAGCTATATGCTATGAGTGCTATGGCCAACCATTCTTGAATTACACTGCAGGGCAAAATCAGGAAGCTCCCAGTTCCAGACTTTCTCTCAGAAATGTGTGTCTTGTACTGTCCAGTCCTCTTCCGGACAATAAAAGCTCATTTAAGTCCATCACTATATTAATAGAAAATAGTATGCACAAATCTGTTATTTTAAATGGAGTTTCCCAAACACTTCAGTCCAAGCACACTGTTTAGATAAAACAATAAAACAAGTTTATTAACTGCAGAAAGATAGATTTTAAGTGACTACAAGTAATGAGGCATAAAAGTCATAATTGATTACAAGTAAATAAAAAGTAAAAGACTAACTTAACAAGCTAAGTGAATTCAAAGCAAACATCTCTCATCACATATTCTAGCAGTCCTATGGGCTGAATCGTTCAGTCACTATCCCTCCCTTAGTCCAACGCTGTTTCCTTTGTTCTGCTGCTGTTGTCAATGTTGTGAGTAGAGGTGGAGGGAGAGAGAACTTCGGAGGTCTGTCCCTCATTCTGATATTTTTTCCTCTTTTTTGAGAATCATCTCCACTTGGGGTTCAGGAGACAGAAAGTTTGTGGGGATGGGAACCTCCAGCTGCTTCTTTGCCAAGATGCAAATTTCTCGCTCACACCTTTATTCCTGCCAAAGAATGGCCATTTGATTTTGTTGGTTGATATACCCATTAAAACATATTGTTTTATAACTAAATAGAGCCTTTACATGACATTTGGCACAGATTTTTGCTACCTAGGAGAGTGTGCTATAACTACAGACATTTATACAAGTAATTATATAGCTTAATATTTTCAAATTCTTATTAATTAATTGTACATTTTTAGCATGTTAGAAAACAGTGAATGATATATTGCTTATTTACTAGATAATTAACTTTTTGCTTATGATTTGTGTCAAGCTGCATTAGGATGGCCAGTGGAATTTAATTAAACACACACAAACAGCATATAAAATTCATTTTTATTAAACAAAACAAGCCCTCAATAAAGTACATGACTTATTGTGCCATATTTATTATGCTTGACCTCAAAAGTTAAATGTTTTTCCCCTGTTCTTTCTTTATATAGAAAAGCAGCCTTTAACTCAAAGCTTTAGATTGAGGCTCATGGATTCAGTTTATTTATTTTTTATTTAAATGTGTTAAGAGATTATAATACATTTAGGCCTTAACATATTTTATATTAAATTCAGATTTCATATTAAACGGATTTATTTTAAAGAGAAAAATTTATTATAAATTAAATGACAAAATAAAAACATCCCATTTAAATTAAAAAAAAAACCCTTGATTTAAATTTTTTTTTTGTCCACCCTGTTTTCATAGAATCATAGAATCATAGAATATCAGGGTTGGAAGGGACCTCAGGAGGTCATCTAGTCCAACCTCCTGCTCAAAGCAGGACCAGTCCCCAATCAAATCATCCCAGCCAAGGCTTTGTCAAGCCTGACCTTAAAAAGTGATATGCAGATGCTTTGGGACTCCAATTTCTTCCATTGTCCTCTCCCATCACCAGGTGTCTCCACTGATGAAAACCAGCCCCTTCATGTGGTTCCCAGAGTTGTCACGCTATATATCAGCTCCCTATTTAAAGTACGTTTTTTTTATAGCCACCAAGCTGCACCCCATCAGTTTGGCTAACAAAGAGGTAGCATGGGTAATGGGTCACATGTAACTGCACTTGCTACATATTCCTAGGAGCAGCTCTCTCAACTTCATTGACTTCAGGCAGGGTTGCCACATAGCTAAGACAGAATTTTGGCCCATTGACTTCAGTTGGATTGCATAGGTATAAACTGAGAAGAGAATTTTGCCCAAGGAGTATAGTGAGAACTGAATGAGGCTTTCATGTTCTGTGGGACTCTATATAGTCACTGCCTTTAGGTGGCTGTGAATTTTATTTCTTCCTGAAATTTCAGTTTGATCTGAATTCAGCAAAGCTTTTCAATTTTTGACCAAGGTAGAATTCATAGAATCATAGAATCATAGAATATCAGGATTGGAAGGGACCTCAGGAGGTCATCTAGTCCAACCCCCTGCTCAAAGCAGGACCAAAGCAGAAATTCCACCAGCTCTGCAAGGTGAGGGCAGAGAGCGAGTAGCTCTGCACAGTAGCATATTTTGAATATGAATATTTGTAAAATGAAAACTGATGAACTCTGTTCTTTGAAGGCTCGCCCCTCAGGCAGGGAACAAAGTGAAAGCCTGAGCCTCCAGTTGATATGGAACTGCACCCAGGAGTAAAAGTCTGCAGGATCAGGCCTTAGATTAGGGATCGGCAACCTTTGGCATGCGGCCTGCCAGGGAAAGCCGCTGGCGGGCTGGGACGGTTTGTTTACCTGCAGCATTAGGGTTGCCGAGGGATGTGCTGGCCGCTCTTCCTACAGCGCCTATTGGCCTGGAATAGCGAACCGTGGCCAGTGGAAGCTGCGATCGGCCGAACCTGCTGACGCTGCAGGTAAACAAACTGGCTCAGCCCGCCAGCGGCTTTCCCTCAAGGGCCGCGTGCCAAACGTTGCCAATCCCTGCCTTAGATGAATTCATTAAATGCCTGATTTACATTGCTAGCCAGTTGTTTCCTGACTAGCAGGTGCCAAAATATAATGATAGTAAAGAGGGGCTGTTCTCCCACATGCACATGGGAATTCATAGAAGAGAATTGGAAAGTTTGGCAAAAAAGAGTGTAAAATGTACAGCTACCTGGTGGCAGCTGTAGCTGATTCTGTGGATGTTGTAGATGGCTATTTAATTTTATGTTGCTCAATGTAAAAGGAGTACAAGTTACGTGAAAACCACAGGTTCATTTAAAAAAAATACCAAGGCGTTTAAAAGAATGTTTTTCCTTTTTTTTTTTTCCTCCTGGCAGGTTGCAAAAATACCCTCCAATAATGAAATGAAAACAAGCTGAATGGTTACATTTCATGGAGGAGGGAAGATATAGTTGCAGCCAGCTGGAGCATGTCTGGGCCAGTGTCCCACTTCTTTTCTTTCTGCTAGTTTAGTGCTGCTCCAAGAATGCAGACAATGCTGTCTGTCACTGTTTCAGATTTGATTTCCACACTCAGAACTATACTTATTAAATGAAACCCCATTGTCAGGCTGGCACATTTCCCCACTGCTCTTTTAGGTTTTACTTTTGAATTGCTCCTATGTGCCTGGGTGCCATGCTCACATGCTGGAAATGAACTAGTGCAGTACGGAATAAGGTACAAATATGAAGGGAGAGCATTGTATTGTCTTAATCAAGCTTGTTGTATTAGCTCTGTATCAAATCTTCCAAATTTCTTTTGCAGTCTCATCCACAGCTAAGGTGCACATAAATCTTTGTTGAGGGTGGACTCAGCAATGAGGCAGGGAAGGATGGGTTTTAAAAGAGTCTCATGACTGATGGATCAATTAGGTGTTCAGCTGGAGGCTGGTCTGCAGGCAGGGTACTGACTGTACTGCTTGTAGGAGAAAACTTTTAGATAATCAGGGCTTGATTGTGCAAAGTGCTGAGCACCCAAGCCCTGGCCCAGCAAAGCACCTAAATGTGTGGGTAGTCCTACTGTCTTCAATGGGACCATTCATGTGCTGAACTCAAAGCATGTGCTTAACTGAGTGCTGGATCAGGGCCAGAATGTTCAGTATCAACAGGACTGAACTCTCAATGAAGAATAGGAAGTGGTTAACAGTGGTCAACAGAACAGGAAGTGGTCAACAGAATGCAGGAACATCCATCTGGGGAAATATATATTGGAGGAGAAGTAGTAACCATAAAAATAACAAAAGGTCAGTTCATGTCTTCTGAAAAATACCACGGAAGACAGGAAAATTATGAACAATATCAATAAAGCTCATGGGAAATACAAATACAAGAGATGTCCAGTGCTGTGGATTACAAGCTCTTTGGTCTTTTCAACCTCACTTTAAACTAGGCTCATGACTTGCAACCTTTTCATTAGGCTTGTAGCCTTTTAATGGCCATTGATGTGACATGATTCATTATTCAATAAGTGCCAACAGTGCCAAATAAGAAAGTGAGGTCCATGCTGTGACAGGTTCCTCCCAGCCTGGGCTCCCTTTCACACTGTACTGCTATGACAAGCTGCAAAGCCCTCCAGCCTGCACTTTCACCAGCATTCACACAGGTAGGGACACACCCAGCTGCAGTTACAGGCAGGCTTTCTAACCACCAGCTGTAACCTTGGGAGTTCAATACAAGCCTGGAGTGGCAAGTATTAATTTTAGAATCCTTGCAGGCCCCCACTTTCTGCACTCGGAGTGACAGAGTGGGGATTCAGCCTTGAGAGCTCCTAACTGCCAAGAAATTTGGCCTTGACTCCTAGTGCTACCTGTACATTAGCCTTGAGTCTTCCATGCTTTTTCAGAGACAGTGCCTGATAAATCTGCACACAAAGTAGGGATGTCACAACTTTAATGATGATTATTTTGACACCTGGCCTTGCTGTTCAGGTAACATGTCTGTGCCTGCATAGCTTTTAACTATACCTCACACTGTAACCAGTCAGAATTTCACAGTCATAAAGGAGGAGCGAATTCAAGAGCTTATACTCCAAGGGTTTGACTCCACTGAAGTCAAAGAAAAGGTTCCACTTGATTTCAGGGGGTGTTGAATCAGGTCCTAATATCACAGGCCCTTGTTGCATATGCTAAAGAAATATCCCATTTAGCTGAAATAGTATTAGGGCACAAAGGATACACAGGGCCACTTATTTATCTCATTTGAATGGGTGTAAATCTGGAATAGTTCTGTTTTCTTCAGTTGAGTTATTGAAGTGTAAATCTGGTGAGAGTGAGTTCAGGGTCTGGCCTAACCTTGAGCAGGTCTGACATGCCACTAAGTAAAGGGAAGTTGGTAGTCATAGCTACTGTGTTATTGGCAGTAATCCGCTTTCCCCATAATGATTGATACTCACATTTAAATGTCCAAATTGGAGCAGTCTTTTAGTGAGCTTGATCACAATAGCCAAAGAACCACAAAACATGACAAAACTTGAGCAAAGGTCTAGTATTTGTAGAACCAGATGGTACCACTCGTAGTGCAATGGGTCCTTGCAGAGAGACATAAATTCCTTGTAGGGAAAAGGGAACAAAACTGCATAACCAAGATAGTTGGTCCCTGCAATTCCAGCAAATGAATAGTAGCAATATGGACCAAGCAGGATGGAGACAATTGCAACAGCAAATTGAATTGGGGAGCCCATGATGCTCAATATGCCAAAGGTGAAGCTAGCTTCCCACTGAAATTGAGACAGAAACATACTATTACTCTTCTGACTAATGAGAGAAAAAAATCTATTAAAAACCTTTGACTAAAGAGAGTGGGAGATTTCCTATTACTTCACTTCTTTTCTATTCTAAACCCTCATGTGACCAGAACAAGAAACATACTGGAGGGGGAAATAAGCAAAATCAATATCATATATGCCACTTGCTATAAAAAATGATGTGGATTCTCTACAGGCAAGATGAATGTAGGGAAACCAAATTTTGCTAAAAACACTAGAACAAATTAGAGCAGATGTATTTTATTTCTGCATTTGTCATGTATCACAGAAAGACATAAATTGCAGTGGGCGGCCTTAACTTCCAAACTTGAACACTAACAAAAATCCCCATTTTAAAGACAGGAAGTAACTCTGGAACTAGTAGAATCACCAAGCTGGTAGAACGTTTAAAGCTTGTTCGCTTTAAGCCCTGTATAGTGTATTTGATCCACAATTTTAGTTGCAAAATATGCTTTTTCCTCTTGAATATATCATCTGGATTAACTCTGCAGTTCCCCTGACTTCTCTGCTGTATTTAGACACCATATTGAATAATGACATAAGCTTACAAGTGATCTTTGTGTTTGTCCTCTGTCAGCCAAAAGAATAAGTACACCAGCAATAACAGCCTGTGGATGAGGGAAACAGACAGTTACACCCGTAATACTTCGTAATGCTAGTAGTAATTTAAACTCTGAAATGCTTTGCAAACGTTTTAATTGTTATCATAACTTGATGGGCCAAATTCTGCCTTCATTAATGTTCATTAAACCTGCATCGCTCCCAGTGGGGTGGCACAGGTGTAACTGAGGGTAGCAATTAGACTGAGGTTGACTGTATGTGGTGATGATGATTTGGGAACTCTGTCTGTACAGCCAATGAATTCTGGGTCATATTATGAAGTTGTTACTGTGAAAATTACTGTGTCACTGAATATCTCTGGGTACATGTGGAGTCCACCATGGGCTGATGGCTTTTAGCACATACCCATAAGATTATGGACAATAGAGAGTTGTTAACCTTAATGACTCTGATTGCACAATGGGTATGCTAACAAGGTTGGCTGAAGCTCGGAGAACGAGTATACGCCAATTCATCAATAGGAAGTTGATGAGGAAGACCTGAGTGGTTACTATGCTGAATTCCCCACTGGAGGCACAACTCCATTTATGCTAAATATATCAGAAATGAATTTGGCTCACTGTACTCAACTTTTTGCCAGCCCATGAATCTTGGATCTGCCTGTATCTTTGCTCCTAATAATATATTGTTGATGAATGGAACCACCAAAGGCAAATGTGTCTGAAACAAGACTCTGAAGGTCAGAAGATCAGAAAATGGCATAATTTGGGCTCTCATTGCTGACACAGAGGCAAATGTATCAACAAGTTTGAAAACCCAGAACCTTGAGCAATATGGTTTTGTGGTTTGTTTCCCCTTTCTGGCATGTTAAATGTTTTAAGACCTAGATTTTAATATTTCATGGCACTTTGTATTTAAAATTTTTGATTTAGGGAATTTGAAAATACTTCTCCTGAGGCCGAGCCTGAAATGATAATCTTGGCATAGCCATAACATAAAGTTCTCATGGATAAAAGCAGAAACATCTGGAGTCATGAGTGGTAGTTGGCTAAATTAAGCAGAAGAAAAGCCACAGGCAGGGGATCCTACAGGGTTCTAGCCAGAATAAATTAGGCTACAAAATAAGAGTACTATTAAGAGCAATTGTAATACTGAGGCTGCACTATAAGATGAGGGCCAAACTCTTTCACAATCTTCTTTGTCAACTGAGAGGGGTTCAATTTACACTTAATGCACATGTGGTTGGTGGAACAAAGGAAAAACTGAAGATGGATAAAAGCAAGGGAGGGATTATACATCATGCTGGTTTAGCTCCAGGCAGATAATTTAAACTAGTAGATGATCAGTTTCCAGTTTGTTTTAAATACTCTGGCAAGAAATGTTACTTTCTATCCCAAAGTTTAAAATGCCATAACATTGCAGTTTTGTAAGCACTGCCATTTTGGTTTTTTTTTTCTTAATTCTTAATCTGATCCAGTGTAGCCAATGGGATTCTTTCCATTGACTCAGGGTCTGTTTTTAAAGGCATTGTTCAGCGTTGTACAGCCAAACTCCCTAAACAGGCTGCTGCCTAGCAGAATTTTCAGTCCTCAAGTAGTTGGCACTTAGCCACCTATCTCCCCATTCACTGCCTGGGGTCATGTACTCACCTAAATATGGAGGCTGCAGAATCCTGGGATCTGAGTACTGCCCTGCCTAACAGGACTTTCAACACAAGCGAGGCAACCTTTAAGTGATAGGAGACAGGTCAGCTTCTGTGCACCAGTGTCTGTCTGCAACAATTACACTGCAGTCTTACACCATGTTCACCTGTTGCAGCTGCTACATCTACAAGGCCAATTCCATTATCTAGTTCGGAGCTGGAGAAGGAAAAGGAGTCATATTCCTCTCCCACTGGAATCTCCCCTCAGCACTGTCAGTACCCGAGGCCACAGAACATGATGCACTCCGCCGCCTGCTCCTGCACTCCAGACATTCAATGGATAGAGAGAACGGTGAGTCAGATTTCCCTCCGTGCTGTGTAATCTGTATTTGTGCTCAATCTGTGTTCTTCCCATATACGCGTGCACTCAGCACCAAGTGCGTGATCCTGGTTTGACCCATCCTCCAGACCGTTCTCCATGGGCTGCCCATCAGTGAAACATCCTTCTACCACCATCAGCTCAAATTCCCTTCCCCATCCCCTGCCCCACACGGACCCAGTCTGGCCTGAGCCTCCCCTACCAAATGCCCGTAACCCACCAAAATGGTACACTTCCCATGACTTTCCCCAGCCCCCATGTACCTCTTTTGTCAGACCCTCCCATAGCACCCAATCACTTTCGTGTTACCAGACCTTACCTATCATTCAGACACATCTGTGTGTCTATTCCATCCCCCTTATGCAATCATCTTTGTGCATCAAACCACCTCCCAGCAGCCCCCTGTCTCTCACCTTCACCCCCCCGCCCCCAGCAGCCTTTCCTACTCCATTGAACCAATCTGCCTTTTACAGTTCTGTTTCCACTCGGTCATGACTTGGCCATAAGTGCAAGGCTAAAGTAAAGATGACTGACTCCAGTCTCAGCACATCCTACCAAACAGGCCCCTCACAAACAGTGGAGTGCCTGGGATGTCCTGTGACAGCTGCCACCAGGCTTGGAACCACTGGCTAGAAAATCTAAAGATGCCTGGTGGTTTGCACAGAAATACCCCCTAATGCACCATATCCCAGTCATTGTGGGGCTCAAGTTGGGGCTCTCAAGCCTTCCAGGCTCTCTCTACAGCGCAGCTGGGAGAATGGAAGTCCTGGAATGGGCTTCTCATGAAGCCCAGAGGCTGCCCCACCATGTGGGCTTCTCCGGGCCAGGAGCCCTAGGACATCCAAACCCCTGGGCCAGCTGATTGCCTGACTCCCACAGCCTGATGAGTGAACTGCCCTGAGAGTCAGGCAAACTGGAGAGCCAGCTGGCCCAGGAGTTTGGAAGCTCTAGGGCAGACCCTGTGGAGGGGTGTCTCAGAAGCCACAGACCTTGGAAGTCCTGGCAGCAGCTTGTGAAGCTGACATGATTCTTGTCAGTTTCACTGCTGCTCTTTTAGCAGCTGCAAGGGTCCATGGTGTGTATTTCATTTCCTGAGCTGGTGTTTCCAAACCAAACCTTTGTTGGAATTTCTGGTTCACAGGAAATAAATAAATAAATAGGTTTCATTCACACTTGGAACAAAACCAAATTTCAAACAGTTGAAAATTCCTTCAAACCAGAAATTCCGAGTTTCAGCCGGCTCTACTTAGCACTCACTGTCTGTCTCTGTACTTTAGGATGAATGGTGCTGGATCAGTGGGCAGGGCCAAACATAAGCAATGTGAAGAAATCTTTCTATTACCATGATATGGTATCTTGGCCATCACAATGAAAACAAATCTGATCATACATGTAACAACTTATGTGTTCACTAAATTAGCAATGGCATTACCAGCTTCAGGACTTGGAGCCAGAGTCTTCCGTCCAGTTTTAAGCTAACCTCCCTCTTGAAGGCAATGAAAAGTTCTGCTTAAAAACTGATGAAACAGCATAGTTCTTCCTTAGTTCAAGGGGCTGTGGAATCAGAGCTGAGGCAAAGTTGGAAGTTTAAATTTAGTGGCTTGGATAAAATGGGATCTATAGCTGTACCACCCTTATTTTCACTTTGCTAAACCAAACCCGCTCCATGTTTGTCCACATCTCTTTGTGGAATGTACCAGAGGAAGTGGCCACAAAAGCATCCCTAAACAAATGACACTGTTAGAAACACCCTAATCCCATCAACAGCAATGTTTTAAGTAAAGCGATACCCAAAACTGCAATTAAACCCTGGTGGAAGGAATAGGATGAGGATCACAGAACATAATTCAATCAGTTCTGGCATATTGTTTTAATGTAATTTATTATTTGGATCCTAACATCTGCAGGACATCAGTAACTCTCAAAAACGTCAGCAATCCAAGGCGCTCATAGTAAAGGATTTTTACTTGAGCATCTTTTGATGCCTCTTTTCTAGTAAATGAAGGTAGAAACTGGTGGGTGATTTCATGAACCAGGGAACTGAAGGAAAACTCCAAGCCCCCATCCTTTTAAAGCCCTTTCCTCAGGGCTGAATTATCATCAAAACAATCACAAAACCAAAAGCAGATCAACTGAAAAACACTGGGCAATAATCCCCCAAAGGCTCCCCACGCTGGAACCAGCTAGTAGGGAAGAAGGAAGGACACCCTTTAATTCTCCTTTTGACCCAGCTTCCCCTTCCTTTTACACTCTACCCAAGCAGCAATGGGACCAGCCTGGAACTTGTAACCCTTTACAGGCTGCAATCTCTTTACTTTGTTACAAAATTCTGCCCTATAACATACAGCCCCCTGCAATGAGCTGAGTTCAGTGGGGATGCACTAGGTGTAAACCAGAGCAGAATTTGAGTCTTAAACTATTATAGAGATTTCATGGGTCTGTGGCTGCATAATTTTTAACTCAAAAACTTGCTGCACTTGTATACATCTTCATGCATAGTTTGAAACCTAAAACATAAACAGGCTTCTGCTGAAACTAAAGGACATGAACCCAAGAGCAGCAAATCAGTGTGAGAGAGGAGCCAAATTCTGATATCACTTGCAAGAGTATATCTCCAGTCATGTTACTTCACATTGACACTGGTGTAACTGAAATCCAGATTTGGCCCAGAGTTGGAGAGTTTAGTTTTTGCTAGCAAAGAAAAATTGTGAGAGCCAAATATCCTGAAACAATCAATATCTTAACATTTATTGCAAAGTTAAATCTTATCAAGGAGTTGCAGGGAGCTCCTGTATTTAATTTAATGTTGAATACTCCAAGTACTTCTTTTTAAAGAGCTTATATTAATAGGAATCAAATTCAGACATGGTTGACTTTTCTTAGAATTTCAGTAACTTCTCTAATATCTTTTCCCTGCTAACATTTTTCTTGTGGCCTACCAAAGTTCCATTCCAGATGGGACAGGCGATTCGAACGCTCCAGCCAGCAAACCAAGGCTTATAAGAAAAAACAGGAAAGAAAGCAAAAATTCCAGAGAAAATGCTTATAATCCCAAAGGTAATAAGTGTCCCTCCGGTACCCTCATACAGGCTCTTTGTTTTCATTATGAGTCTCTCTCTCTCTCTTCCTCTTTCCCTCTGCTTGATTCACATCAAGGATTAGTAACTAAAGCCTAGTCAAAGACGTTTCATTATAAACAGAAGTTTCTTAGAGACTGTAGTCATGACGCATGCAGATTGTGTACCTACCATGACAAAACATTATTCTAGTTAACTTAAATTAATCCTACGTAGCCACAAGTGGAATCAAAAAGGCACCTAATGTGCCCAATAACATAAAATGGCTTTCTTTAAAAGAATAATCCCTGTCCACTTTCAGCTGCAGAAAAACCCATCTAGTGATTTCGAATTACTTCTTCATCTGTCTTCCCATGAGGAGCGACCACTTCCTAGTTTGTGGAGAGCCAGAAATTTGCTGACAGCACTATAGTCATTGTTTCCAATTCTGACCAGTGTATTAGAGCCAAGACTGAACCCAATATCCTTTGTGTCTTATAGGTCAGCACGTGCAGAACACAGATGCATATGTCTCTGCATGTGACCATGCTCACCCCTAGCAATAGGTATTTATAACATAAAATTTGTGTCAGGAGGTTTTCACTGGGGATTTTGCTTGTTTCTGTTTTAAAATCAAGTGCCCTGCGCAATTCATGTTGTTAACTTTCGATCATCCCCCCAAAAACAGGCAGATAATTTCAGTTCCACGCATGGGACAGAAGAGGGGCTTGGGAAGATTCTGGGGCCTGTTCCTGCTGCCAGGGGCCATTGACTGCAATCGGAGCAGTACTAGTGATTACCACAAAAATTACACGGTTTACCGAACAGGTTCCCCAGTTGCTCCTGTACCTGCAACGGCAAATATTTTGCTTGAAAGGACTTAAGTCATTATATTTGTTGCACATTATCACACGTAACTTCTGAGTCACAACTGCACAATACTGAAAACAGCGGAACTCATTTCAAACATGCTGCCCCTGGAGAGTTGCCATGGTTATATGATCCTTCAATTAGGGTGGCCTCTGAGATGGCAATGGTATTACATAGAGGCGGAAGGGAACTATTTTCCAACCCTCCTGAGTGAGTAGACACATCTCTACCTGTGTAATGTTAGTTTATTTGTGACAAGAACTGACAGCAAGTTCAGGGTCACTACTGTGTCCAATAGGGTGACCAGGTGTCCTAATTTTATAGGGACAGTCCCGATATTTGTGGCTTTTTCTTATATAGGCGCCTATTACCCCCCAACCCCGTCCTGATTTTTCATACTTGCTATCTGATCACCCTAGTGTCCAATGGGCCCAGCAGAAGGGCTGCAAAACATCCAGCTGTGGCTCCCTAATTCTCAGGCTGCAATTTTGTTGGCCCTGGCTGCTCTAATATACACCAGCTGGTAACAAACAGAGATCCAGCTCTCTTCCTGCCGCTTATGTCCCCTAGGACTAGGTAGAGGAGGGGGTGCCATGCCAGTTCTAAGCCAGCTGAGGACTTCCCCAGGTTGGGAGAATTCTGAGCTAGCAAGATGTGACAAGATTCCACTTGTCATGGCTGCAGTTGTGCAAACAGGCTAGAGAATCTAGCCCTGGAAAGTCAAGGTGGCATGGGACTAGGGTGACCAGATAGCAAGGGTGAAAAATCGGGACAGGGAGTGGGGGGTAATAGGCACCTATATAAGACAAAGCCCCAAATATCGGGACTGTCCCCATAAAATCGGGACATCTGGTCACACTACATGGGACACAATCCTTAATGCAATGGGTTGTAGACATTTAACCCCAGAAACCAGATGACCTTAGGAGTAAACAGTGAGGTGGCAAAATTTGCAGATGATACAAAACTACTCAAGATAGTTAAGTCCCAGGCAGACTGCAAAGAGCTACAAAAGGATCTCTCAAAACTGGGTGACTGAGCAACAAAATGGCAGATGAAGTTCAATGTTGATAAATGCAAAGTAATGCACATTGGAAAACATAACCCCAACTATATGTATAAAATGATGGGGTCTAAATTAGCTGTTACCACTAAAGAAAGAGATCTTGGAGTCATTATGGATAGTTCTCTGAAAACATCCACTCAATGTGCAGTGGCAGTCAAAAAAGTGAACAGAATGCTGGGAATCATTAAGAAAGGGATGGATAATAAGACAGAAAATATCATATTGCCTGTATACAAATCCATGGTATGCTCACATCTTGAATACTGCATGCAGATGTGGTCACCCAATCTCAAAAAAGAAATATTGGAATTGGAAAAGGTTCAGAAAAGGGCAACAAAAATTATTAGGGGTATGGAGCATTTGCATATGAGGAGAGATTAATACGACTGGGACTTTTCAGCTTGGAAAAAAGATGACTAAGGGAGGATATGATAGAAGTCTATAAAATCATGACTGGTGTAAAGAAAGTAAATAAGGAAGTGTTATTTACTCCTTCTCATAACACAAGAACTAGGGATCACCAAATGAAATTAATAGGCAGCAGGTTTAAAACAAACAAAAGGAAGTATTTTTTCACACAACGCACAGTCAACCTGTGGAACTCCTTGCCAGAGGATGTTGCGAAAGCCAAGACTATAACAGGGTTCAAAAAAGAAATAGATACGTTGATGGAGTCTAGGTTCATCAATGGCTATTAGGCAGGATGGGCAGGAATGGTGTCCCTAGCCTGTGTTTGTCAGAGGGTGGAGATGGATGTCAGGAGAGAGATCACTTGATGATTACCTGTTCCGTTCATTCTCTCTAGGGCACCTGGCATTGGCCACTGTCAGAAGACAGGACACTGGGCTAGATGGACTTTTGGTCTGATCCAGTGTGGCCGTTCTTATGCTCTTATACTCAGGATTAATAGGAGCTGCAATAACTCAGTAAAGCGGGGCATGAAGGTAGAACCTCAACCTTAACTTTGAATGTGTGCCTTTGATGGATTTCACAATATTAATTTCACTGGATAAGTCTGGGGTTCTTTTGGCACTTAATTGATCTATGGGTTGTCACCATAAGATTGAAAAAGTATATTTATTCTTATGACACTGACTTTCTTTATGAAATATTATCCAAACTCCAATTTAATTAAATTAAAATTAGCAGGCCTTTTATTTTTTTAAATATGCACAGTCTGTCTTCTCTTAGATTACCTTTAATCTCTGCTATTAGCAAGTCAATAAAGTGACACATGGAAAATTATACGCTATTGGCTCTATTAGGAATGCAAGTTGCAAGATGACTTCATGGTCTTGAATGACAACATAAGCATGCCAGATGCTCATAGTGCGTGACCCCTTTAAAGACTTAGAAAGATCATACACTACTTTAAAATGTAATTTCCTGCATGTAGAGTGAAGAAAGAGAGCCTAACAGCTTAATGTTATTTAGTGCTTCCCATCTAGTGTGAATGTCTTAATAACAAATCACAGCTCTGATCTCCTTTTTGGCTGCATGTTTCCAATACACTCTTTAATGCTTTTCTCATGACCGGAATGGTTAACATTCCATATTTTCTTGCTGTTAAGTGGTAATCAGGGTTGTATTTCATTCCCTGATGAAGAGGGACCTTTGCACAGTAGCGTACAAATAATTTAGTCCTTGGTCTGAGTCATGCTTTGACTTTTACTGAATCTTTTATCTGGAGGTTAAAGCAACCTGGCAAGTCAGTAAAAGAGCAGATAACAGCACAGTGTGAAAACCAAGCAGTATAACTCCTGCAATGTCCTTTCTGCAGCTTCTGTTCTGCAGTTATGTGGAAGTCAGCACCTTTAGGAGCTCTGCTATCAGCGGCAGGGAGTCGGGGCAGCATGGAGGCCTCTGCCTCCACTCATCACTTTCAGGCAGGTCCCTGGGGGTGGTGGATTTCAGTAGCCAGGCCCCCTGCGCACATTGTGGCTTCTTCTTATAGACCTGAACGTCACAGATTTTCTTGGCCCTTTTGTCCACCCCTCCCCCTTGGGAGAGTGTGGGGAATAAACAATGATCCAGGCCTTTGTCTTTAATGAAAGTGTGCCCACAACAAAATACATGTAACAGCATTTTGTACACTCAGTTCTACTCCCTACCTAGATGCCTACATATTTATGCATGTAACACAGTACAAATCTGTTCCCTCCCATAGTGTGTGAGGGATGGAGCTAGATTAGGAAGGGAACCGTTCATGGATTTGTTTTGAGAAACCCAGAGGATGTTATTGTACTGGAGATGTATTAGTAATTATGGAGCAGAATCTATGCAATAGTGGCCATAACCTAATGAGAGCAGTGGTTTCTCTTTTTAATTTAGTACTCCTTCTGAGTACCAAAATGATAGCACTGGCGAGATAAAGGCTTGTCTACATGAGAACGTTGCACCAGTTTAACTTAAATTCATTTAAAAAACAATTTTGTTCAATGGGTGCAAAATCCTGCACAGACACACATTAAGGTTTGAGTGGCTTATGACAATTTAGCTTGTGACAAGGAAGTGATTTAAGCGAAATCAATATAAACTACTTTTAAAACTGAGATACGTGTCTTTGCAGGGTTTTGCGCCAGTTTGACTAAACTTATTTAAAACCATTCCTTTAGCAAAAACAGATGCAAGTTTGTGTAGAGACCAGGCCTAAGTCATCAGTTTATTCACAGAATAGTACAGGAGAAACAGTGACATAGCAAGCTTCTCCCATATGCCCCATCAGCATGTCTCTGCCCTGCTTTCAAGAGGCTACTTCTCTGGTGGCCTTCCTATCCTTCACTTTTCTAGTTGAGATTGTCACCAAGGGCATAACTTGTGTTAATTTCTATGGTGTTTTCAGGAATGTGGTTAGCTGTCCATTAGCAATCAGCCTCTTAATTGTAATGCAGGTGGTAACAAGTTTTGGTCACTACAGAGCTCAGTTGGGTTTGAATATTTAGGTCTGTACGCCTGGCAATTTAAATGGAGCAGCAACAGCTGTCAGAATGAGCTAGACAGACTGGAATATAGGCAGGTAAGTGCAATTCTGTAAAGATTCATAGGCTAATGAAGGAACTGAGCTTGAAAAGATGGTACACTATGAGTAGGAGGAGGTTCTAAGGCCCCGATACAGCAGTTTTACACTAGTTTGACTGATTTTCAGTGGTGTAAGTGAGAGAAGAACCAAGCCCCAATGTGTATGGTTAATCAGACTTTTCATAAGGTGTTTTGATAACTTTCAGCTATATCCATGATCAACACTAGGTGCTGCTATGCTGCTACTCATATGAAATATACGTTAGCAAAGGTTTGAAACAGTATTTGCAGCAGTTTCCACACTCCTGTCTAATGTTATTATCTACATTCTGTTGGTAATCATGCTACTTTAATGCACATTAGCTTAATAAATATTTAGTTTTAGTTTTTGAAGTGTTGCTTTGCATCCCTGTGCATTGCCACTACCTTGAAGACACACACAGGAAACAAGCTAAGCAGGATACGCCCCAATGAGTAATAAAATTGAGCTACTCTAAATGTTTCAAATTGTCTTCATTCAAATATTTACTTAAACTCTGCTTCTAGATTTTTTTGTAATCCAAGGGGAACGATATCATTAATGGGATGATTCTTGGAACAGACCGACTGTGCTATCAGGCCACAGAATTTTGTTTATAGGGGAAAAAACATGAAGAAAAAAAATTGTTTAGCTCCGTTGAGTTTTGGGCTTTCTACTCCTACGTGTTTGAGTGGGAGAAAGGACAAATCTCTAGGACATGGACTTTCCCATGGCAACAGAAAACGGAAATGACTTTAACCCCATCTCGTGACAGATGATTCATTGTTCAGCCTGCTGCTGTTTTCTAAGCATTAGAACAGTACAGTGGGAGGAAAAGCCAGGCTGTGCAATATCATATTCTTAGCACTTGGGCTTGTGGGAGAAGACAACTTGCTGGCTTCTGTTTTCAAAATTTCACTATGGAGACTCTTGACTATTCTTTTACTTTACAGAGAAGCAAAACACATGTGAGTGCTTTCTTTTTCTTAGCCACTAGAGGGCGAGTACTAGGACATTTCATGGAGGCTCTCACCTCACTATGAGATGATTGAGATGGTAGAAGATTGGATTTCAAACACCCGTTCAGGCCCGCTTCACCCCCATCCTTTCCAAGCTTTCTTTCTCTTGCCAGTGATAAAGTTCTACTTGCTACTTTTCATTTTGGGATCTTCAAAAAAGCTCAGAACTAATTCCACTTTCCTTCCCAGTCGCTATACACACAACGCTTGAGTCTTTTCTGCCTTATATCAGGCTTCAGTGACAGATGGCATATTTCTCCTGAACACAGATTTCGGACTCCACTGACTGAAGTCTCCCCTTTCATAGGCTCCTTCCTAAGTGGCTGCCACATCAAACTGCTGGTGACATAGTGGAGACTTATTGGTGCACCATCTCTATGGTCCAGATTCCCTATTATGCCCAGTATCTGCTCGAAACAGCAGAGGGTGGGAAGTTTTGCAGAGGAGCTAACTGAAAGTCCCTAGTTCTGGGGCTGGAGAGCACTCCAAACTAAGTACACAGTCTGGTAACTACTTCAAGGGGCTATTGGCCAGCCAAGGATTGCCAGAACAAAGCATGTCCGACACTTGACATGCTCCCTATGCTGGGGGCTGCAGAGGAGTAGCATAGGAGTCACATAGAGATATCCAGCAGCTTTCTGGCCCTTTTCCACTGCCAGAGTGGTGCAAAGGGCCCAAACTGAAGAAGAGACTCTAATTCTGAACATTGTTGTTATTGACATAATTGATAGTGCCCAGGAGCATTTGGCAAATAGTAAAATGGCATCGCTACTTTAGCACTACTTCTCTTGAACAGAGACGTTAGCATTGGAGAGATGCTGAAACAGCCAATATGATCTAGTTCAGTCAAACTGCGGGGTTTGTGAAGAACATCCCAATTTAGAGAATTGTGAGGACCTGACAAAGCTAGGCGATCAGACAACGTGACAGGAGATGAAATTCAGTATAGGCAAGAGTAAAGTATTGCATGTTGGAAGGGACAACTTGAACTACTTGTGCAAGGTTTGAAAAAACAAGAAGCCGACGGCATTATTCTTTGCTTAGGTTTAGGCTGGTATAACTCATCTGAGTTCAGTGCAATTCATACAAGCTGTAAAACCATCAAGAGTCAGGTTCCTAAATTTATTTGAGGACTGCGCAATTAACAAAAAATAACAATGGCCAGGGTTGGTCAGGAAAGCAAACAAAAGGTTTGGTTGTAATAAGAAAGATAGAGAGGCTTATACTAGAAATATTTGTCACCATAAACTGATGGCATACCCTGACTTTAAATATTGTGTTCAGTCTTGGCCAGTGCTTTTACTAAACTTATGCTATCTATTTGTCAGTTCTGCATTAGTTCCCTATCTAGTGTCCCCTATTCCGGAGACTGGATACAGCAACATCATAGCTAAGGTTTTAACAGCAGCAGCAGCATAAACTCATGTTTAGCGCTACCTACAATTGTTCCTTTGCCTTGTCTCACTTTCTCATAGTTGCTATTTCTTCTCATCATCTTCAAGGCACATTCCAAAGACATGTAGCCTCCTTGCAGACTGAGCACCACCTCTTTGGCTAGGTCTTTATGTCTTTCTGGCTGGATGTTCAGTCTATGTCTGTCATTGTCAATCCTATTGTACCATTGAGGTTGTCTGTGATCATGTGATTACCCATCGTATAGTGGCATTCCTTGGCCGACATGCTTCATAATTCATTGATCTTCCATCATAATGATATGTCTGGACCAAGAAAGCTGCCAACGCCAAACCAGTGCTGATGGAGGTGGTTACTGCATTCATTGCTGATCTTGTCTTGCCACTTAATATGGAGCAGCTGATGAAGGCAACAAGAATCAAAAATGGCAATATGCCGTTCATCAGCCTTCCTCAGCATTCATCAGTACAACTGATCTCGCAGACTCTGGCTGCTGCCTTTCCCTGTTCTTTCCTGGACAAAGAGGGTGCCACCTTCCACTGCTGACTCCACAGAGCTGATAATGGGTGTGGAAATCATGCCTGTTCTAAACGGGCTGCCTGAGTCGACCACCAGGATACCGTCTCTTTCTTATCCACACCTGCTACAAGTCAAGAATAAATTCAGGAGTCTGGTGGTTAAGCTAGAGAGGACCTAAGGTCACAATCAACTTTGCTTAACAGAGCCAGCTACCAATATTATCATGTAGACTTATGTTAACTTGATAGGTCCACAGAAATCAAAGGGCATTCAGATTCAGCTCTCTAATCTTTTATGAGCACATCAGCCAGCATCCTAGTTTAGAAGCAAAGAAATTATTTTATAAAATATTATTCTTTTTAGAGCATTTTAAATGGCCTAAATGTCTTTATAATACTAATACCTAGCTCTTGTGTAGTGCTTTTCATCAGTAGATCTCAAAGCACTTTACAAAGGAGGTGACTATAATTATAGAAAATGAGAATAAAAACAGTTCATTGTGCATTGGCACTGGAATCCCCATACACCTCTTTAAGTGAAAGGAGATATTACCTGGAGGGATTTCTTTGTGTTGCGTGATAGTGATAATAGCTAGTTAACAACACAGAATCAGAGAAATAAGAGCTAAGTGATTTTTGTGTGTGTGCTGTGAAGTTATGAGGCTACCTTGTGGTACAGGCTTTTACTACTAACATGCTGGAATAATAAATGATCAACGGTAATCAATCATCCATTATTGCTGAGCCTAGAGACCTTCTAGGCAAGGTTGAGAGCTTCCTAACAAAGCCTGAGCCTGCTGTCCTTTGATCCCTATTTTCTTTAGGATCCCTTTGCAAGGGTGTGATGGGTTAGGTCACTGAGACCCCCTTGGGACTGCCACCTGATGTGCTGAGACTACCTCTGAGCCCGTTTTCCCTGGCAGCTTGGGATCAGTACCTTGCCTTGTTGAGCCAGACACACTAGACTGCTACAGACACAGGCCCAGGTCCGAACCATGTCCCCCAAAAGCTGCAGGCTTAACTGAAAACAGCTTAAGAAGAGCTCCTGTCTCCAACACCCAGATACCCAGTTCCCAATGGGATCCAAACCCCAAATAAATCCATTTTACTCTGTATAAAGC
This sequence comes from Chelonia mydas, assembly GCF_015237465.2. Lineage (NCBI taxonomy): Eukaryota > Metazoa > Chordata > Testudines > Cheloniidae > Chelonia > Chelonia mydas. Next base: position 15,563,911 of record NC_057855.1, read on the forward strand.
TTATATAGGGTAAACTCATAAATTGTTCGCCCTCTATAACACTGATAGAGAGATATGCACAGCTGTTTGCTCCCCCAGGAATTAATTACTTGCTCTGGGTTAATTAATAAGTAAAAAGTGATTTTATTAAATCTAAAAAGTAGGATTTAAGTGGTTCCAAGTAATAACAGGCAGAACGAAGTAAGTTACCAAGCAAAATAAAATAAAACACACAAATCTAAGCCTAATACAGTAGGAAACTAAATGCAGGTAAATCTCACCCTCAGAGATGTTCCAATAAACTTCTTTTACAGACTAGATTTCCTCTTAGTCTGGGTCCAGCAATCACTCACATCCCCATAGTTACTGTCCTTTGTTCCAGTTTCTTTCAGGCATCTCTTTGGGGTGGAGAGGCTATCTTCTGAGCCAACTGAAAACGAAAATGGAGGGGTTTTCCAGGGTCTTTTATAGTCTTTCTCTTGTGCAACATAACAGCTACAAGATGGGGTCTTTAGCAAACTGGGCAAGTCACATGTCTACGAATGATTCTGCTTTTTGCAGGCCAATGCCATTGTTTACATGTTAGTTTGAATGTTCCCAGGAAAGCTCAGATGTGGGCTGGCATCTTCTAAAGTCCATTGTTAGTTAAGTACTCCCAATTACTTGAATAACTCCTTCACACTATGTTGACCAAATCTGTCTTATGTGCTTTCTACAGCAAACACTTTAAATACAAGCATAGAGCCAAAGCTCATAACTTCAATATAAAAATGATGCATGCATACAAATAGGATGAATATATTCAGTAGATCATAACCTTTGCAAAGATATGTTACATGACATATCTAGCCTAAAACATATTCCAGTTATGTCATATTTATACTCATATGCATATTTCTATAAAGCATTATGTGGTGCAACGTCACAAAGGGGACTGGACTAACTCAAGGAGAACAGGGGTTTAAAAAGCCTGCTCGTAAGAGACCAGAGGAGTTAGTGAACAGAAGCAGGAAATAGGGGAGTTTTGTGAGGGAGAGAGAGAGAGGGAGCATGACAGCTAGGTACACCTAACAAACGTTTGCTAAATGTCGGTCACTAGACACCCCTCCACCCTCAAAGAACAAAACAACTACAAACAAAACCAAACAACCAAACAACAGAAACAAAACTTTCGCAAGAATAAAAATAATGCAGACAGAAGTCCAGCAGCAGAGTGGGGGCTACCCAGTTTATTGCATTGAATGCAGCACAAATGATTACCTGCCTTGTGGGCAGGTGGTGTATGAGTCCATTCAGTGCAAGCAACTCCTGGCCCTTAGAGACTGAGTATGGGCTCTTGAGACCAGAGCGACTGAACTGGAGGAGCTAAGGCAGACAGAGAGGTACATAGAGGAGACCTTCCAGGACACAGTAGAGTAGTCCTACCCCAGTCTGACAGCCTCTGTGCTGTGGGGGAGGGTGAAAGTCTCGGGGAAAAACATCAAGAGGAAGCAGAGGGAACCAGTCCCATAGTTGGGTCCCTCCCTTCAGATGATGTCCTGGTACCTTCTCACACTGAGGATACCAGTCATGACCGAGGGGTCTTGAATGTGGATGAACAGCATTCATGGGAGCAGCCACCCTCCAAATCTCCACCTGGCAGCTTGCTGGCAACTGCTTACCTAGGATCCATGAAACCCAGCCCCAGTTTGAGGCTCTGCCCTTGTAGTCCTATTGGCAGAGTCCCAAAGCAACTGATTGGCCTCCTGGCCCTACTTAAGCCAGCAGCAGGAGCAGGAAGCACAAGACCCACAGTCCAGAACAGGGAGGAGCCCAGTTGTTTGGACAACTTCCTGTTCCTGCTACTGCTCCACTGGCTTGATTTTGTGGCATTATGGGGAAGCTAAATTAATTATTTGCATTTGTTTTCACTGCAGAGAATGTGAGGGAGTTTCCCACGCTTGAACCATTCTTTTTAGGTGACAAATCTGAGGAACTGTCCCAAACTGAGGTGTCGATACAAGGGGCTTTGGAACAAATTAATAAATTAAACAGTAATAAGTCACCAGGAACAGATAGTATTCAGCCCAGTGTTCTGAAGGAACTCAACTATGAAACTGCAGAACTACTAACTGTGGTATGTAAACTATCTTTAAATCAGCTTCTGTACCAGATGACTCGCCGATAGTAGAGAACAAAATTATCAGATAGATGAACACAGCTTTTGCAAAGATAAATAATGCCTCACCAATCTATTAGAATTCTTTGAGGGAATCAACAAGCAGATGGACCAGGTTGATCCAGTGGATATGCTGTACTAGGCCTTTCAGAAAGCTTTGACAGGGTCTCTCACCAAAGGCTCTTAAGCAAGGTAAGGAGTCATTGGATAAGAGGGAAGTTTCTCTCATGGATCAGTAACTAGTTGAAAGATAAGAAACACAGGCTACGAATAAATGGTCAGTTTTCAGAATGGAAAGAGGTAAGTCGCGGGGTCCCCCAAGGATTTGTACTGGGACCAGCACTATTCAACATATTCATAAATGATCTGGGAAAAGTGGTAAACAGTGAGGTGACACAGTTTGCACATGATACAAAAGTATTCAAGATAGTTAAGTCCAAAGCTGGCTCAAAGAGTTAAAAAGAGATCTCTCCAAACTGGGTGACTGGGCGACAAACTGGCAGATGCAATTCATTGCTGATAAATGCAAAGTATTGCATGTTGGAAAATGTAACCCCAACTATACATACAAAGTGATGGGGTCTAAATTAGCTGTTACCACTCAAGAAAGAGATCTTGGCATCATCAGGGATAGTCCTCTGAAGACATCTGCTCAGTGTGTAGTGGCAGTCAAAAAAGCTAACAGAACCATCAAGAAAGGAATAGATAATAAGACAGAAAATATCATCATGCCACTATATAAATCCATAGTACCCTACAACTTGAATACTGTGTACAGTTCTGGTCACCCCATCTCAAAAATATATATTAGAATTGGAAAAGGTACAGAGAAGGGGAACAAAAATGATTAGGCGTATGGAACAGCTTCCATACGAGGAGAGATTAAAAGACTGGGACATTTCATCTTTGAAAAGGGATGACTAAGAGAGGGATATGATAGAGGGCTATAAAATCATGAATAGTGTGGAGAAAGTGAATAAGGAAGTGTTAGTTACCCCATCACATAACACAAGAACCAGGGGTCATCCAGTGAAATTAAGAGTCAACAGGTTGAGAACTAACATAAGGAAGTACTTCTTCACACAATGCACAATCAACCTGTGGAACTCATTGCCGGGGATATTGTGAAGACCAGAAGTATAAGTGAGTTCAAAAAAGAATTAGATAAGTTCCTGGAGGATAGGTCCATCAATGGCTATAAGCCAAGATGGTCAGGGATGCAACTCCATGCTCTGGGTGTCCCTAAATCTCTGACTGCTAGAATCTGGGACTGTATGACAGATGGATCACTAGATAATTGCCTTGTTCTGTTCATTACCTCTGAAGCATCTGTCACTGGCCACAGTTGGAAGACAGGATACTGGACTAGATGAACCACTGGTCTGACCCAGTGTGGCCATTTTTATGTTCTAGCTACTGCTTAGTTAATAAATGGCTTTGCCCAATATTATTTCCAGTTATTTAGTGTTCACCCCAATACTAAAGTTAGATAGTGTACATCTACTAACTGTGTACCCCAAATTAGTGAAATAGGAGTCTCCAGTCTTGCAAATTGCACTGTGTTTGTGGACTGTAATGTTCAAGCCAATCTACCTCACAAAGTACCTTGTGTGACAACCATGCCTTGATCAACACCAATGATTGAATCAAGGGACCTTCAGAGTTGAAAGAATGAGTCTCTATAGCTTGAGCTAAAGAGACAGCCTAGGTAGCAGGGGACTGTTACAGGCTCTCCTGATCTTTGGGTTGGTCACAGAGTGACACACACACAACACACACTGCCCAATGGGTTATACTTGCAGAACTGGTGTCTCAATGATTGTGTTCGAGTTGGGCAAGAGGAGATTACTGTCCTACAGATAGATTATTAGGAGCTTTAGTTTAAAGTTTTCAGGAAACAAGTTAAACTGAATCTTATGTGGCCAATAGGAGAAAAGAGTCAACTTACACACATGGTCACAACAGTATATCTCAGAATAACAGTGTAAAACATTTACACAAAAACTATAGTATTGAAAGCTTTGGGTAACCACTGTCTCCAGTCTTTCTTCCAATTTATCAAGCTGAATCTGTATGTTGTCTTCAGTTGCTTCATATTCTCTTCTTTCTTAAAAGCACTTCCCCATAGTTTCTCAAGATAATGAAGCACGTGATATCTGTTGAAATGCCTTATGAAAACCACATGCTATCAGTGTATGTCTCAGGCAGCAATTGTCTATACAGTTTGTGATAATCAGTTCTTGTTTCAGTTCCTTCGTTTCTCTTTTACAAGTCGTCGTGGAGTTTGAAGTGATCAGGCACGGTGAAGAGCCAGCCTTCTCACTATGAGAATTCAGTATTCAGAGAGACTGTTTTCCCCACTTGTAAGTTATTTTAATACTCTAACCAAACCACAAAAATCCCAATAAACAATAGTCCAAATGAAAACAATCCCCCACCCCCACCACCCATTTCACTCTTCATGGAACACAGGATCCTCTGTTGGGGGTATAATAGCAATATCTCCTGGGTGCTCCATCTTCCAAGAGCTCCAGCCTTGTGTCCTAGATAACAAAGTGAGCAATAGGTCCATCTCCAAACTCTCTCTGCCTTTCCTTCCCGAAGGCCACTTTCTTCACCTTTGCCCCAATCTCTCAGCTTCCCCCTCAGGACTTAGCTAGGTCTTGTTCCTGACCAAACAACACTCCTTCTTCTTACAGTACTTTACTAACTGGGTTATTTCCCAGACTCTCCTCCCCAAGGTTCTTTCCCTTTGACAGGAAAGAACCAGAGCTCCTTTCCTAGTTTCCTCACCAGAGAGACCTTCTATAGATATCCTTTCTTCCCTGGCTTCTTCTAGTCCTTCTACCATAGCCTGTTCCTTTCCAGGCTCTCTTTGCAAAGATGCCTATCAACAGCTCCCTCCAGGTCTCATTCTTAGTAGAGAGACTCCCCTAGAAACCCTGAGCTCTATCCCAGTCTCCTCTACACTAAGGAAAGGGAGAGGGATATGTCTCCTAACATATCACCCTGTGAAGCCTACAGTGCCCATATGTTCTGAGAACTACAACTCCCAGAATGCCTGTCTTCTGGGCTGAAACCAGAAACAGAGCAGAGCTGGTCCTGGAGCTTCCCTTAAAGGGTCAGCGCACTCTGTTACAATAATGAGTAGTACTAGGGCGATGGTCTAGTCTGTCAGAGTACTACAGCATATGATTAGGCTGGTTTATTTATTTCCTCTATCAAAGGCTAAAGAGAACTTCTGTAGAAAAAAGAGGAGGCTCTAAGACTCTGCTTTCTGCGGGTGTATGAATAGCACAGAAGAGATTGTCAGCCTTATTTCATTTGCTGTTTCAGAGCCACATACAAAGGCAAACTGAAAAGGACTTCCTTAGATCCAGATTACTGTTTGGCATCAGTAAGAACAAAGATGAAGATTACAACGTTTAAAGTTAATTGAACTGGATATTTTAGGAGCTGCCCGTTTCTCTAATCGTGAAAATATAAACAATTATATTTTCAGGAAGTCATGAATTTTGACATCATCTTCCTCAGAAGTAGACCTTCTAAACCTGTTTAACTGGAAAGAACTGTCTTTAGTTGCTGAGCTTTTAGTGCTGGCTGCTGTATTCCTAGAAACTAAATATCTCAGAAAATGGGGGAAAAGAAAAGGAAATTAACATCCTTGCCAAGCTCTGTCTGCATGTTTAACATTGTGCTGCTTAAATATCCTCCTCGGTCACTTAATATGAATAATCAAAATAGAGAGTAATCCATTGCTAACGGTGCTGCCATCATCAAGGACCTCAGTATCACTATGAGAAAACACATTTTCACTATTGACAAAATATTCACAAGTGGTCACTGATTTTGGCCATCCCAATTTTTGGGTGGCCAGTTTGAGACATCTTGGACCTGATTTTCAGACTGGCCTAGCACTCAGAACTCCAGCTGAAGTCAGAAGAAGCCCTCTGAAAATCAGATGAGTGGAATAACTCATCCGCATTTTAAAAGATCTGAATCTGGCTGTTGCAATGCTAGAAAGTATGACACAGATCACAAGTGATCCAAAGGAATTCCCTAATTAACAGTGTCATATCTTCAATACTATAAAAATGCAATGGGAATTCAATTAAAAAGTGAGTAATCAGTGTAGTATTTCAAGAAAATAAAACACCATTCTATTCCCTATTTGAAATTATTCAGAACAACACTACCACTGTATTAAGCTAAAAAGCCTACATTAGGTCTTTTTCAGGACTTAACTAGTTTATTGGAATAAATATTAATTTAAACAATGAATTGACAACCTCCGTTGCTCTTTTTTTTTCTCGCAAGTCTCTTGTTGCATTTTTTTGATAGATTTGACACTGGGGGAGGGTCTTTTCTTGACACGGACACATCCCATTTCATTTTCAAAGTTGTCTCGTAAAAGGCTGGCTCTTGGTTTTGGATCCTTCCTGTTCAGCTGGGTAGAATGTGAGAGGAAGAAGACAGCCCTCCAACAAAATAAAACAGAAGGGGACTTGAATCTCTCCCCAATTACACTGGATTTATGCAGTTTAATTCCATTGACTTTAATGGAGTATTATTATAAAACCAATGTGATGGCAACAACCTGGACCATCATCTTATGTCTGCAGAGGTGCAGTTATTATACTAAATTCAGACTAGAAACACATAGAGATCCAAATTATGTCCATTGATTTTCATGGGGTTGGACAGGGTCTAAGTCAGGACGGAATTTGGCCCAAAGTGTTTATCTATGAAGTGTGGAAGGGCAGTAAAATGTTGCTGACTACAGTTACTTGTTAATGAAGACAAATCTCCCTGGCTTACTATTTAAATGGGGCATCAATAGGACACAGCAGTGCAGATGCTGCAGTGGAAGAGTGGCCATGAAGCAGCTAGATGGATAAGCCACCCCAGCAAAAGCTGACATGCTTGTGACATTGAGTGGAATTGGAATATGGAAAATAAGAATTACTCACAGGGAAGTTAAGAAAAACTCTCAGCAAAATTGTAATCACTCAGAGCTCATAGAAGTTTATTAAATCTACGTGCAGCCATCTAGAGCAAAGCTGTGAAAGACATCAGCCTTATTTCCATACCTATGACACCTCCTTGTCTTTCACAGGAATAGAAAAGCAAAGTTAAATTACTGTGAGGAATAATTAGATAATTTTCATTGCTAATTGCTGCTGGCAATGAAGACCTACTGTGGCTAGAATTTGTGCAAAACAAGTTTAGTTGCTGATACTCAGACAATATTTCATGATCTTGTGCTCTGATACTCTTGGCTACATGGCTATATTTTCATGGGTATCCCATGCTGTGATGGATATTTATGCGCAGTGTAATTAGCAAGTCAGCTGTAACTAATACATGTGTGCTGTGGCTGCCCACCTGGTAATCAGTCCTGCCACTCTAATCCAATAGAGTTGGTGGGTGCTTCAGATCCCCATGGAACATTACTACAGTTGGGAGCAATGCAAGCTGCATAGCAGGTTACCTCACAGACATCTTTACAGGAAGCAGGTAGCCCCAGAGCAGCACGCATTGACTTCAATGGGCTTTGAATTGGGCCTATGGGGGGGAGTGACCTGGTGAGTTACTTGAGGCAGGTGGGATGGATGGCCAGCGAGTTAGCCAAGTACCAGTAGGCAAAGCTGGAAATACCTTTGTTGTTATATATACCAGCTGTTGAATCCAGAGTTCTTCTATATGACAGAGAGCCTGTTTCAAGAGCACTAGTCACCAGGAGAGATTTTCAAAGAAGCTTAAGGGAGTTAGGTGTCTAACAAAAGCCCAGCTCGGCTATTTACTTCTCTTCTACGCTTTATTTTTTATAGAGCCTACAGTTCCCACATATACCTATGGGACCATTATTGATACTGCATATACACCATGTATGAAATTTACACAGGGTGTTCAGAGGCAAACGTTATAATTTGTATGTAAACTCAGTGTCCCCTCGCTAGACACGTAGATGCACATTTTGTATAATTCATACACTGTGCATTTTCCATACACACACACAAGTGCTATATATACACACTCTCTCCCTATAGTCCGTTTATTGTATATATAAACACATCCAGCCCCACATCCGTCTTTCTGTGGCTGAATCCTGATACGGGAACACTCCCAATTATTGCTCGTAACCAGCTGTTCCATGGAGGCGATTTATTGTTTTACAGACACACAGGCAAGTGATTGTTTCTCGCCTGCTACGCTGCGTGTGGGACCCCGCACAGAGAGCTGTGCAGAACAGCCGGGCGAGAGAGAAATTCCCACTTCCAGGCTCCGCTCACCCTTCCCATGCGACCGCGCCTTGAGAAACTAAAAGCCAAAGGCATCTCTGTTCTCAGAGCTCCCCTACTCTTCTTTCAAGGGCCCGCCCGCACAGTTCAGCCCCAGGGCACAGCTGGAACCTTGTGGCCCCGCCCCAGCCAAGCTACCCTCAGTCCCTGGTGTATGGAGAGAGGCGGCGCTCAGTCCAAGCCCGCTCCATGCACAGAGAACTCTGGAGATACCTGCCCACGTACGCAGACCTGCGCTGGGCACAGGTAACCCCCAACTCTTTGGCTAGGGCACACTGCATGAACGAGTAAACTACTTGGGATCGGGGGGATTCTGCCTGGCATAAAGTTTCTTCTGCATTTGGGTTTTACTTAGCAGCTTCTCCTGGGAGTTTATTCCAGCCTCTTTTGAGATCTCCCTAGTTTGTTTGTTTCTGGAAAACTTTTGCTCTGTCTTCCCAGTGCTGCTTTCTGCCTGATGCATTTGATCCTGGCTTGTCAGCCTTGCAGTTTCCAGATCACCCTTGTATGTGATGGCAAATTGCTTATGGATGAATAATATGTAAAAGAAATAATCTGCCTTACTTAGAATGTATTGCATCTCTGCAGTCATGCTTCACTGCTACTTTCATAAAGCTCTTTGTGCTATTTCCACTCCGTACTAGATTGTGGTTTGGTTATAGTCTAATTTGATCAGCATAATTTAAACAATCAGGAAGTATTCAATTCCTAATGTAGGAGCTTTGCATATATAACTATAATTTCCCCCCAAAATTTAATTGCTCCCCACCTACCAAAAACCATAAACAGAGTAATTATGGTATTGCTCCCCTTTGATTGGGCCTTATATGTATCATTCTCCAAAACTATATTCAACAAATATTTGCTGGCAACTCTAAAAAGTAAGAGGAAAGGAAGCTAATTAGAAAAAATATTATGCAAAATAGATTACTGCTATTACAATTTTAGAATTAATGCAAAATTGCTGAATGTGCTGTAATGTCTTTGAACATTTGGGTACACTAATAGGACAGGGTTGCCCCCAATTTAGCTCTTTTCTTTAGCAATAGTTTGCTGGCTTCATGCTTAAACAGGAAATTTGACTTGTCTTTTAACAGCCAGTTGCAATGTGGTCTATCTTTAGTTTAAAACTACTTGTGTATGATCTGCAAACAGTGCTGTGTGTCTGGAGATCTTGTCCAAACTGTTTTTTTGCACTAAAGAAAATGTAATTTTTCTTGAGATACAGAAAGCATTCAGTTGAGTATTTGACTTTGTAGCCCTTTGCACCACACTGGTTCACTTGCTAAACAGTGGAGCAATTTGACCAGGGTCCCTTCTTGTTGAATCCAGATAAGCAGTGTTAGCACTGCAGGCATTTTAGTGAACATTTTCTTGATTATTTGGTATTTTGCCACTGGTAGCGAGTAACTGGAATTGTAAAGTCTGGAGAAGTTAATTTATTTTATCTGCCCTTGGATACACACTTGTAACTCCCACTGAGCCAAATGATGCTCTCAATTACACCTGTGCAACCCCATCCAGTGAGTTCCATGAGACTTGCGTATATGTATCCTCGTCCAAGAGCAGAATTGTGCCTTGCACAGGTTACGATTCAATCCCCTCTGGAGGAGACTTTATCCCTGTAACCAAAATATCTTTGTTTGTATGCTTCTCTGACACCTATAATTTAGAAATAAAGAAACTTCTTAGGTCTTTTCATTTCTAGTTTGTGTGTTTAGATGCATGAGTGTTGTGGGATTAGATGCATGAGCTTTGAGTTTCCAGTTAGAAAGACGTGATCTCCTATTAAATATTACTAGGAATTTCAAATAATGGACCCAATAATAAAATAGACATAAGCTGCTTTACAATGGTACTACAGGAATTTAGGAAACAGGAAGCTCCTTTATTAGATATTGTTCTTACATGCAGTATCCTTGTGAGTCTGATTTCATTGCATATCTGTTTAGATTCGGGCCTTAACTTGAACACATCTTGTGAGTCAGCTACTTCCTGATATGCAATCTATATAGATCCTCTTTATCCGTAAAGAGTGGTAAGTTTTCAGTGAAGACTTAAAAAAAAAGACCTTGTCATGTAATAGGACCATGGAGCGTTATGGAAGCAAACAAAGAGGTTTGCTATTTGGCTGTATGGATTTATTTTTTCATGTTCCCTTGATTTATTCTTAAGAGTCCTAAATCTCATTGCAGTGCAAGTGTGCCCCATCAATGGGAATTGCACTCACAGGCATTGAGATTGATTGGGTAGTCATAATGCAGGTAAAATTTCTGTTGACTTCACTGGGAGTTTTGCTTGCTTGCATAGGGACTTCAGGGTTGAGTCTGTTGAGATGTATGTATACTAGCTGAACTGGACTTTAATTAAGGGAGTCTGTACAGCAGCAAACAACTAGAGTGAACCTACCATGTCCCCTCTTTGGCCAAAATCCACTCACCTTTCTGGAGAACACTCCTTTTTGAACTGCTGAAATAATATCAGGATTGCTTAGAAGAATCTTGCAGATCACAAGTTAAGCATTTGAGCTCACACTAATCCACACTTAAGTCACTTTGACTAGACAACCAAATGCAGTTCTGAATAGAACACAGCCTTGAATCTGACTGACAAAGAGAGCCAGGAAATGTTTGGATAGGAAAAGTGGGGGAGGGGTTTACAAAAGGTAGCTTTGGAATCAGTTCTTTAGGCAAGGTTAATGCAAGTTCAGAGTAAACTCTACTAGTTTGCATAAATATGTGCTCGAAAAGAAGCCAATAATGACTCCATGATTGTAAGCAATTGCCTGTCCTCCTCTTTATATGAAGTTCAGAACACATCACTGCTCTCATCTGGAAATTCCAGGCCCTAGAATCAAGACCTGTCAATGTGGAGTAGAACCTGATCAAACATGCTGTACTTATGTTGTTCACATGTGCCTGCCGCACTGGACAGCCAGCAAATCTTAAATAAATGGCCTATCTTCAATTTATCCTGGATAACTGAATATCTGGCGTAATCCTGATCTGTGGGATGACAAAAAGAAAAGTGATCAGAAGCTATTTCATTATTACGGAAATCTTACCATATCAAACAAAGAATCCATCTCTGGGCATGCATCGGGGCTGCTGTATGTTTTAACTGCTTACCTTAAGATCTAATTCTGCTCTGTCTAACCTTTCACACAACTATGTGGCTTTAGGTGGAGTTACAAGTGGTAAAATCAGAAGATAAGTTGGCCCTTCTCTTGTGCTTTTATTTGTGGATATGGTGATGATGGGCATCTTTAATATTGTGTGTAATAAGAATGAATTGTTGTAGCTATTGATTTATGTTACCATTTATGTTATCATTTCTTGATCTAGCTTTGAAATAATTTGCTGTAAGACTGATAGGATACCAGTTGCCAACTGGTAAGGTGCAAAAGCAGATGAATGTTTTTGCCTTCAGTTTTCCCCTATCAAAGGGCACTGAGTGGATCAGCTAAGTAAATGGGCGTTACCAAATGTACACAATCTACAGTGCAGTGCAGTATTTACTTATGTGCCTTGGATAAACACTTGTGCTTGATTATTTCCTTTAGAAAGAAATCCTGGAGAAGGCAGTACTTTCTGGTGTGTCTTCTTAGTGTATGCACAGTGCGCCTCAGGTGGCATGTGACCTAGGCATCTTGGTCTGCCACCCAAAGCTGAAATTTTATATATATTTTTAATTCTCCAATTTTTCCCAGATTCATGGCTAATGGAGTATAAAGATATAAAACACACCCAGTGTGTTATTTTAGGGTCTGTGAAACTGACATGCTGGTAAGTCAAAATATAAATGACTGAATGCAGTTTTTGTTGTTTAATCACTCTTCCCTTCCTCTTTTGTGTGTTCTTGTCCTTTCACAGGGCCTGATCTTGCACCTTTGAAGTCAATGGGGCTGATTCTCAGTCTTGTTCACTCACTGTGAGAAATGGGTGCACCTAACCTAGGTGTCAGGGAGCAAAGAATTCTTTTACATGGGCTTTGCACAGGTGTGAATGAGGGCACAAGCAGTGACGATTTAGGCGCAATGTCCGTTTTTTCTTTTACTTCAATAGTAGCAGGACTGGGTCTATAAGCTCCTGTAGGCTTCTGTGTGTGGGGGTGTGCGCACATGCAGAGCTGTAAAATTATTGTTTGAGACTCTGTTCATGACTCTGCTTGCTGACAGATTTTTAAACTTCCTTGAGGGAAAATAATTTTTTTTGAAAGCACCTTATGATGGGGAGGTGACTCTACTTCCTGAGTTTTTTTTATTTATCTCCTTGACCTGGAGGCTCTTTGTTTCAGAACCCAGTGCTGCGTAGGTGTTCACTCCGTTCACCTACTCCTTCTCATGGAGGCTTTCTGATAAAAGGAAAACCCAGAATTATATGATTCTATGAAAATTGCTGTATTTGCCTAACTGGATGTAGGGTGATCAGATGTCCCGATGTTATAGGGACAGTCCCAATATTCAGGGCTTTGTCCTATATAGGCACCTATTACCTCCTGTCCCAATTTTTCACACTTGCTATCTGGTCACTCTAGCTGGATGGCATTCCCTCACTCTCCTCTTCGCAACTTGGGAGGTTTTTAGAAAGGTCTTCAGGAGCTGGCTGGGATTCAGTGCTATTTCCTGAGCTCACTCTGGGTCTCTTCAGTGCTTTTTGAAAATAAATACATGTAACAGTGCTGCTTTGTCAGCACAGCTTGTGTTTCTCTTTGAGCAGACGTGCTTTTGGGGGGCTCATTTAATCCCCTTTTTCTGCTGCAGTCACTCCTGTGTATGATTCCTGAAAAGAAGTTGATGCTAAAAAGTGCTGTTGTGGAGCAAAATTAATGCTCACTGTTAGGGGGCTTATTCCTTCACCCACTTACTTCCCTGGTCCTTCTCGCATGAACAGAGAGCAACAGTACCCGAAGTCCAAAGGTGCAAACTATTCGATGTTTATTGGGGTGAACTTCCAGCAAGCGTGATTCCAGTTTCCTTCCTTATTATCCTCCTTCCCAGCTCTGACACCACAGAGCCTTACACCTGTGTCCCTGTTCCCATTCCTGCCCTTAGCAAAACATGATTCCAATTTCCCCACTCCCATTCCCTGTTCCCATTTCCCCCTTTAGCAAAACATGATTCCTTCCTTACCCCCATTCCCTGTTCCCATTTCCCACACCCACCCACTCACTTCCTGATTGACTGCAGACTATATAGTAAAACTTGAGTTCTGCTTAGCTATACCTTAACCAATCATTTTCCTGAAATTTAACTAACCAATCCTAACATGATTATGTAACCAATTATATCCCACCACCTTAATTAGTTTACACCCAGCAAAATTAATTATACAGCAGACAGGAACAATCACAGAACCAGACAGAGATTATACAGACAAACAATAGCAAAGTGGGAACTATGATGACAAAACAATACAGAAGTGAGGATTTCACATCCCAGCTATTGATAAGTGAGTTCTTGCCAGACAGGATGCTATCAAACTAAGTTTCCTTTTATATTTTCTAGGCACTTCCTTTTCTCTGGAGGTGACAGGAATTATCGGGACAGGATTGTACTCCTAACAGCCCAATTGCACATTCTTTCAATGTGACTAGTTTGGAATGTGGGGATGTGACCATTCACTTCCCAGCTTATGGCTGCGTCTGCTGCTTAGCCAAAGACCTTAGCCTAAGCACAGGGCCTCAGACTGTCATAGTAAGAGAAGGACCTTACACTGTCAGACAGTGATTTTGATTCTTTCTTTTATACCTCTAGAACTAGCCAAGTGATAAGAATACACCTAAATTCTTAAAGTACAGGCCTTTGCAGATGGGCCTGAATATCTATATCCTAACACTCACCTTTCTTCTTCTCTTCCTAGCAGCTTGGTGCTGCTAACGTGGCAAGGGTTGCCAGGCATCCAGTTTTCGACCGGAATGCCTGGTCGAAAAGGGACCCTGGCTGCTCCGGTCAGCAGTGCTGACCGGGCCGTTAAAAGTCCGGTCGGCAGCGCAGTGGAGCTAAGGCAGGCTCCCCGTCTGCCCTAGCTTCACGCAGCTCCTGGAAGCAGCCGGCATGTCTGGCTTCTAAGCGCAGGGGCGGGCAGGGGGGTCCACGCGCTGCCCCCACCCCGAGGGTCAGCTCCGTAGCTCCCAATGGCCAGGAACCACGGCCAATGGGAGCAGCAGGGGCACCGTCAGAGCCACCTGGCCGTGCCTTCGCCTCGGAGCAAGACATGTCGGCTGCTTCCGGGAGCAGCACGGAGGCAGGGCAGGAAGGGAGCCTGCCTTACCCGTGCTGCACTGCCAACCAGGAACCGCCTGAGGTAAGCGCCTCCTGGCTGGAGCCTGCACCCCAACGCCCCTGCCCCAGGTCAGAACCCCCTCCTGCACTCTAACTCCCTCCTGGAGTCCACATCCTGAACCCCCTCTCATACCCCAACGCCCTGCCCCAGCCCTGAGCCCGCTCCTGCATCCCAAACCCCTCATCCCCAGTCCCACCACAGAGCCCACCCCCCCGCCAGAGCTCTCACCCCCTCTAGCACCCCAACCCAACCTGCTGCCCCAGCCCTGAGCCCCCTCCCGCACCCTGAACCCCTCATTTCTGGCCCCACTCTGGAGCCTGCACCCCCAGCTGGAGTCCTCCCGCCCTCCCGCACCCCCTACCCCAGCCCAGTGAAAGTGAATGGGGGTGGGGGAGAGCGAGAGACAGAGGGAGGGGGGCTGGAGTAGTGTGGGCGGGGCCTCAGAGAAGGGGTGAGGCCGTGGGGCAAGGGTGTTTGGTTTTGTGCAGTTAGAAAATTAGCAACCCTAGGAGGGTTGCATGTGCCTAAGTGACAGCATAGAGGTGTAGCATTAATCTGCTTAGCTCAGGGGGCATAGTGCAGATCCCCAGACTAATGTGACCGTGGCCCTACTGTGAGGTCCCTACACTACAGTGAAACTGTGTTAGCCAGAACTGTTTTTAAAGATGGTTTCCCCCAAAAGGTGCTAATATTGTTTATCTGACCTGTTTTGGTAGGGACCTAAGCTACAGAGGTTAGCCCAGAAGAACCTAACATAGCTAGACCTGGAGGGCAGAGATACCATGGTACCAACTTTATGGGAAGAATCCTGTTTTAAAACTCTTCTGGCTACCATGATTCTCCTGTAGATGAAGCTGGGCCACTCATGACTGCCCAGTATGGTGAATTGGTTTCTCAGCACAGCCCCTGCCACTAAAAGCCACAGGAATAGTCCCTGCTTTCACTAGCTATGGGACACAGTTTAAGCATAGGTTTCAGAGTAACAGCCGTGTTAGTCTGTATTCGCAAAAAGAAAAGGAGTACTTGTGGCACCTTAGAGACTAACCAATTTATTTGAGCATAAGCTTTCGTGAGCTACAGCTCACTTCATCGGATGCAACAGTTTAAGCATAGCTATTGCAAAATTGGTTTGTAACAGGGTTGCGGTGTTGCTGTCCAGACTTCTCCAAATCAGGGTGTGAAAACTGTGTTCCAGACTGGGCTGGATTGGGCTCGTTTACCCAGGCCCGTTGCACTACTATTACCAGTCTGGGACCATACTAACTCTACCAAGAGCTATCGACATGTGCAAAGCTCGTGTATAAGCTCATAAGCAGAGAATAAGTGGAGCAGATGCAGGTAGCACCAAGGCTCACAGGGAAAGCCTGGAAAAAAAGGAAAAATGCATCAAAATTTGTGCAAAAGCAATGCACAACTACAAAGCAGAGGAGATAAAATGTAAAAGAAGACCCGTGGGTATTATGGAGAAAAAACATGACAATGGAAAATGTCCCAAATATGGGATCATGTGCAATAATTGTGGCAAGAGAAATCATTATGCCAAAGCTTGCAGACAAGAAAAAACAAAGAAGCAAAATGTGCCGTATTGAGGAAGCAAACAATTGAAAATAAACAAAGAAACCTAAAACCCTACTAAAACAAGACACTCCACTCCACATGCTTCTCCCCTGGGGAAAGGATGAGAGAACAAACAACAAAGAACAGATGTGTAATCCTATTGATTACACCACTACTGGAAGGCGCTCTGATACTACAAGTGAGGAGTGTGGTATTTGAATAGAATAAATGAGAACAGAAATTCTTTCAAGAATACATCGGAGCCATTCTGGAATAGAAGACCATAGCTGGAAAGGCAGGGATGCCATAATACTAGTCAAACATGACCAAGGATATCACAGAACTGCTGAGCAGTTGTGATACCTATGGGAAATGAAGGTCAAGCAGCAAAAAGAGAAATGAAACTACACAATATTCCCAACAGACATTGGAGCAAAGTAGGAATGGACCCTTTCGCTGCAAACCACACAAACTTGTACTTCTGGGAAGTAGATGAGCTGTCAGACACTACCTCAGTGACCATCATAGACAAAGCAGTGAAGCATTTCAGCAGGCTTGGTATCCTAAACTGTGTAGTGTAACACAACAGACGCCAGTTCATTTGCAGTGAGTTTGTGCACATTACCCAGGAATGAGAATTCAGTCATATCACATCATGACCATACCACAGCTGGTCAAGAGGCAAAGCCAAATTGGCAGTTAAAATTGCTGAGGCTCTATTAAAGTAAGCCTCAAAATCAGAGAAAATACATGGCATTCTTGAATGGAGAAAGTCTCCTGCAGAAGGTATGACTACCAAGCAGCCTGGTACAATGCTTGTTGTTAAGAAGCACACTTACCTTGGTGCCCCAGCATTATTACAACTAGAAGTGGTGGAAGGAGTAACAGACAAAAAAAGGAAGAGACACCCAAAGGCAAAGCCTATTACACTTGACTAGCTACAACAGGAGACCCTGTTAAGATCAAACTATTTCCTCAGAACAAATCATGCACCTGGAAGCAAACTACATCTGTTGAACAGACAAATCCTTGTTCACATTACGTAGCAGGGGAAGGGTTTATATGACACCAAAACCAGAAGTACATTCATCCACTGTGAACATAAGACAAAACCAGGAAGTGGAGAATGGTGAAATATGCACTCCACTGAGACTAGCGCAGCAGGACATGGAAGAAAACACAGGCTGACAAGCCATCTATAGATATTGGAACAGACACTCAAAACACACTCCCACCAGAAGGGCGAAGTGCAAGAGAATCTCCTGTTATCATAAGAGAAACTCTCACTCCCTCCAGCATCCAACCATCTGCAAGGTAGATGCATAACTTTGTATAATACTAAGGCAGGAAAGAACAACCATCTGAAACGCTAAGGAAAATACCTTAGTTGCAAAAAAGTTAAGAGTTAGGTAAGTTAAAAGAATTGATTTGTTATATATATGATGATATAGACTTTAAGGGAGTTTAATAGAATGTTAAATATGTAAGCAGGTTATGGTGTTCACATTTAATTTTGCTATCTGAAATGAATGTGACAAAAGGGATGTTATAATAAATAGCTTCCTGATTGGGAGCGCTATGGTGTGATTATGTAAAAGAACTTATTGAACACTACTTACAGGAAGTGTAAAAAAAATCCAGCCTGGGTTCTATTAAATAGTTTTTGTGGGACCAGAGGGGAGATAATTTGAATCCTCATTCCCATCCCATCCCAATCGTCCCTCCAGCCTGGCCTGTCTCCAGCTCTCACCTAAAATGAACTACCCAGAGAGACGTCTATAGGGGATGGTGTTGTGAAGGCAGCAGAGCTGCCCTTCCACAGAGAATCCCCGCTCTGTGCAGATTCCACTGGTTTGGTGCAGAGGTTGGGCAAATCACAAATGGAAAAATGTCAACTAGAGTCTTATCCATTCTGTGGGCGCAATCCTTCAAACATGTATTGCTGGGCATAGCGCTTACTACCATGAGCAGTGCCATTGTAGTTGATTGTAACAATTCCAATTAGAAAGCATTTCACCTGGAAGTTTTTGCAGGATAGGGAGAATTGTCAGTAATTCTGTAGCCTGAGATTTTCAGAACTGGATTTGGATGTCTAATTCCCCCTAAAATTAATACAGTATTTCCATTAAAATTGAGGGGAAATTCACTTCCAGATTCCTATGGCAGCTTTAAATTCTCTGCCACAGAATATTTTTTTCACTTCTAAGATTCTTAAGATTTCTTTTTAAGTCCTCAGCTCTAGTAACCCCCAGTATGGACTAAATCTTTGGGAAATTTTAAAAACTTAGCAGTGGAGCTTGTATTTTAAAAACACATTACTATAAATATTTATATTTTTCATAGAAACCTGCAGGATTTGAGAGAGAGAGAGAGAGAGAGAGACTACAGAGCAGAGTGGGTATGCGTGGTGGGGTTGTTTGCAGAGTCCCTGTGCACAGACCCTCCATGGCCTGCTCACTCTTGGCATTGGACCTAAAGTGCCTTAGCCATCCTTGGAGAGAAGCAGCCTTTGACAAATGAGAGTTCAGCGAAAGGGGGGGAGAATATTTAAAATTATCTTTGTGTGATTTGGGGCTAACTTAAAGGTGGGATGGGGAGGGGGAAGTCCGTACAGGAATCTGCAAAGGCACAATATATAAGTTTGGTGGGGCTTCATTTTCAAGACATTTCAGGGAAATCCTGCAATATTTGTAGTTTCCAGCCAAATCACCTTGGGCCAGAATCTTGAGCCCTTACTCATGCTGGTGAGCCATTATTCATGTGAGAAGTCCCAAAGCTTAAGTGTAACATCCACAGATCCTGGCCGTCGGCAGGCAGGATTGAACCTGGGACCTTTTAGTGCAGGGGTGGGCAAACTTTTTGGCCCAAGGGACACATTGGGGTGCGAAACTGTATGGAGGGCTGGGTAGGGAAGGCTGTGCCTCCCCAAACAGTCTGGCCCCCACCCCCATCCTCCCCTTCCCACTTCCCGCTCCCTGTCTGCCCCCCTCAGAACCCCTGCCCCCTGACTACCCTCCCCAGGACCCCGCCCCCTATCCAACCCCCCCCTGTTCCCTGTCCCCTGTCCCCTGACTGCCCCCCCCCCGACCCCTATCCACACCCACACTCCTGACAGCCCCCCTGGGAGCCCACCTCCTATCCAACCCCCCCTGCTTCCTGTCCCTGGACTGCCCCGGTCCCTATCCACACCCCCGCCCCCTGACAGGCCCCTCGGGACTCCCACGCCCTATTCAACCCCCCCATCCCCTGACTTCCGCCCACAGAACCTCCGCCCCATCCAACCGTTCCCTGTCCCCTGACTGCCCCCTGGAACCCCCTACCCCTTATCCAACCCCCGCTGCCACCGCCCCCTTACCATGCCGCCCAGAGCAGCAGAAGCTCGCAGCCCTGCCGCCCAGATGGAGCCAGGTGTGCGGCCTGCATGGCAGCATGGCTGCAGGGGAGGGGGACAGCAGGAGAGGGACCAGGGACTAGGCTCCCCAGCCAGTAGCTCAAGGGCCAGGCAGGACGGTCCCTCAGGCTGGATGTGACCCGCGGGCTGTAGTTTGCCCACCTCTGTTTTAGTGCATGAGTCTCTACTGCATGAGCTAAGAGCCATAGGCCTCTTAACTAAGGCTGTAGAGCAAACTCATTAATCTCTCTCTCTCTCTCTACGTGATCTTGGTACCATTAGATGGGACAGAGCACCACACCCAGGAGGTGTGTGGATTACACAAGTACTTGTGAGGGTGAGGAAGGGGTCTGTGATCTGGCCCTTTTGTTAACTTTTGGATAGCTCTATAGGCTAGAGGAAGGATGATACAGTGGTTAGGATACTAGTCTGAGACTTGGGAGATGTGGGTTCAGTTCCCCACTCTGCCACAGGCTTGCTGTGTGACCTTGGGCAAGTTACTTAATGTCTCTGTGCCTCAGTTCCCCGTCTGTAAATTGGGGATTATAGCACTTCCCTACCTCACAGGAATGCTGTGCGGCTGAATATATGAAAAATTAGGAGGGGCTCAGATGCTGTGGTAATGGGAAGGTGTGTAAGGATCTGAGATAGATCTTCTGACTCCACTCAAACGCATTGCTGCTGTTACTTTATTATCCTACTGACACCCTTACAATCAGCTTAATAATGTGCTTTTTGATTAAGCATCTTATGTCTAAGAGGAGGGAGCTAAAATAGGCTCCTGTCATCTTGCCTTCTACAAACTACAGAGCTTGTACTTCTCTAGAGTTGCCTAAATTGCAGCAGAAAAGCTCCTGTTGCTTGTTAAACTATGCTTTATCTTTGGACATATGCTGTGCCCAGGAGTGAAAGTAACTTAAAGGACTTACGGTACACCGGAGTCCTGAGTGCGGGCGTGGCCTCAACCAGAAGAGGCAATTTAAAGGCCCCGGGGCTCTGGCTGGGATTTAAAGGGCCTGTTTCTCCAGTCACTGTGGGGAGCCCCTGCCCGAGCCCTGCTGCCAGAGCGCCGGTGGTGCTTTAAAGGGGCTTGGGCTCCCCACAGCGGTTGGAGCCCCGGGCCCTTTAAATCCCTGCCGGAGCCCTGCCGCCACTACCCGTAGTGGCGGCAGGACTCTGGTGGCACTTTAAAGGGCCCAGGGCTCCCGCAGTGGCAGGAGCACTGCTCTGGTGGCTGGGCTCCGGCGGTGCTTTAAAGGGCCGAGGGCTCCCCGCAGTGGCAGGAGCACCAGGCCCTTTAAATCACCACCGGGGAAGCCAGTCCGGTCTGGCACTGCATACTGGCTGTTGCCGGTATGCCGTACCGGACTGTATCGGCTTACTTTCACCTCTGACTGTGCCCCTCCCCAGACCTGAAGGCTTGTTTGGTAACGTGGTCCTATGTTTTCCAAAGGGATTAGTTTTGTCCTTTTCGTTTGATGGTGATTGGTTACCTCTGTTGCTACAGCACAGAATGTGAATAAGGAAACAACCAGATGGTGGCATCCAGGTTTTTATGTAATGATGCAAATGTGAGCTGATTGCCAAGGAAAATCTTTTTTTCTTCCCCACCCAAAGGCAAATTAGCCATGAGAAAATAATGATAAAGGAACTACCTGGAGTAAACCTTCAGCAGCAAATGCAGTTTCTTTGCCTTGTGCTTATCTCCTGGATAGTTCATTGTGGTTCTCAGCTGCAGCCTGCAGTGGAGTAGAGAGCAGTGTTGGAGACACAATACCTTTGGGGGAGATCAGGGAAGAACTGTGCCTCAGGCCTGCTTGCGCACCCATTGCCACCATGAAAAGCCGCTCAAAATCAAGCCCAAAGTCTTTGGCTTTCATAAGTGTTCTTACGAAAAAGGTATTTAAAATTCTTTTCAATGCCAGTTTGCCATGTGGTGTTGGATATATTTGAAATATAATTAGGAAAGGAGCAGAACCAAGTGGAGTTCCTCCCTTGCTTTGAACAGCGTACACACACTGTACACATCTTTATTATAGCTAGTTGTAACATGTTGTTTTTTTTCTGAAGAAAATAAAGAAAATTTTGTCAAAATTTCTCATGGAAAAAATTCAACTTTTTGGCAAAAAATCAAAAATCATTATACTTTGGCCAAAACCATAAATGTTTCAATTATGAAATGCTGCTGTTGGGTCTCATGGGAGTTGTAGTTCGAGTGCCTCATGCTCCCATTCTCTTTTATGTGCTGCGCTCTCTGGTTGGAGTGCATCTCTCAGTCTCCCCTCATGGTGAGGGGAAAATTTGGTGCATCATGGGAAATGTAGTCTTGCTCGGAGTCCCACTGATAGAGGAGAGTGGGGACATGAGAAAATCAAACTTCATTTCCCATGAGGCACCTTGGCAGGATAACCAAATTGAGATATTTTGATATTTGGGTGCTTGCTTTTTCTATGAAAAAATGGAATGTTCTGTGGAAGGCAGACACTTTTCATGAAAAATGTAGTTTAGTCAAAAACTCAATTCCACTGAAAAATAGTTTTGATGGAAATAGTTTGATCACCCGTAGTCTTCATACAGTGAAATGTTGCCCTCTACCACAAGTTAGAGTGGCATCAAGAGTGCTCTAACATGGGCGAGGGCAGAAAATCAGGCAGCCATAATTGCTTGTTGGTTTTTAGATTCTTCTCTTTCCTGAGCTGCCCTGGTGGCTGCATGGAGGAGGGGAGCCATGCCATCTTTTGCTTGGTGTTCCCCTCAGTTCAGGTAGAGCAATTGAGTGCCTCTCCTGCTCTCTCTTGGGCTTCTACCGCCATGCAGGTAAGCAGACAATAGAACAACCAGAGCCCCTCTCTCCTGCAGTGCAGCAGTGGGAGACTCGTAGGGCTCCTGGCTCATAACAGAGCTGTTCCTGAGGCATTTCTGGAGGCGGTTCCTCTGCTCTGTCCCCAGTAGGGCTGATTCAAACACTTTCCCTTTTAAAATATCCAAGTGAGGCTCAGGAGGCACATTTTCTGTTCATAGTCAAGAACAAATTGACTTCTTAGCACAGCCTGCTGCCCAAGCACAGTGGTTCTCAATGAGGGGTATGAGTACCTTTGGGGGTATACAGAGGTCTTCCAGGGCAGGGGTTCTCAACCTTTTTCTTTCTGAGGCCCCCCCCCCCAACATGCTATTAAAAACTCCAGGGCCCAGCAGGAGAGGGGGGACTCAGGGCTCTGGGCTGGCGGGAGCTCAGGCATAGGTGTAATTTGACTTCTATTTTGGGTGGGCAGGGGCCAGCGGGGCTCAAGCCAGCTCCGCACGGCGGGTCCGGGGAGAGAGTGTCATCTCCACCCCCTGACTCACCTCAGCAGACCACCTGCCTGTCTGGGTTTGGGGAGGGGGTTGCAAAAATTATAATTTAAAGGTGTGGGGGCTCAGCTCAAAAAGTTTGAAAACAACTCAGGGTGCAGAGAGAAGGGTAGCTAGGGGCTGTGTGTGAGCAGGGGGGTAGCTTAGGATACAGGGAGGGGGTAGTTAGGGGCTGTGTGTGGGCAAGGGGGTAGCTCAGGGTGCAGGGATGAGAGTAGCTAGGGGCTGTGTGTGGGTAGGGGGGTAGCTCAGGGTGCAGGGATGAGAGTAGCTAGGGGCTGTGTGTGGGTAGGGGGGTAGCTCAGGGTGCAGGGATGAGGGTAGCTTGGGGCTGTGGGCAGGCAGGGGGGTACCTCAGGGTGCAGGGAGGATGTAGCTCAGGATGCAGGGATGAGAGTAGCTAGGGGCTGTGTGCCAGGAGGGCTCCCCGCGGTCCCTGTTCCTCAAGGGCTCTGCCAGCCATGGAGCCGGGTCCCCCTCACCCAGATGGCTCTTACCGGCTGTGTGAGCAAAGGGGGCTGGGAGCTGAGGAGCAGCTTCAACCCCCTGCAGCAGCAGGAGACGAGGGAATGCCGTGGCTGCCTGCTCCATGGCACCAGCCAAAGCAGCGGCTGTCCCACACAGTCTGGCTCTGGCTTCCCGCCTCTGACCGGGGGCGGGGAGTGAAGGAGGTGGGGGGAGGGGTATGGAGCTGCCCCGGGACTGCCCTGCTCTTGCACTGTAGTTTTTTTTTGGGGGGGCAACACCCCTGTGTTTCCCCCAACTCTGCTCATGGGCTCAGGGCTTCTGCCCTGTGGGGAGCACTGGGGCTTGGAGCTCCAGAATTCAGCCCTGCTGCTCCCGGCTTCAGCCCCATGGGGGCCACTGGGGATCAGGGCTTCAACTTCACAGTCCCTGGCTTCAGCCCAGCGGGAGGTGCTGGGGGTGGGGCTCAGGGTTTTAGCTGCAGGGTCCCTAAAAGGGTTTGTGGACCCTAGGGGGCTGCGGACCCCCTGTTGAGAACCGCTGTTCCAGGGGTTACACCAACTCATGTAGATATTTGCTTAGTTTTACAACAGGCAACATAAAAAGCACTAGCAAAGTCCGTACGAACTGCTCTATATACTGTACACTGAAATGTAAGTACAATATTTATATTCCAATTGATTTATTTCATAATTATGCTGTGACAGTTTTGTATTTTTATGTTTGATTTTGTAGGCAAATAGCTTTTAAGTGAGCTAAAACTTGGAGTACACAAGCCTCCAGAAAGGGGTACAGTAGTCTGGAAAGGTTGATAGTCACTGCCCTGGAAGGCCACAATTCAGAGCCTTGAAGGCCAGACATTGGGCAACTCTGGTTTATAGCTTTGTTCTTTTTCTCCCTGCAAAGGGGGGCGGGGGGGGGAAGCCTCTTTATAGACAAATTGGAAAGCATTCAGAAAGGAGCTACAAAAGGATGAGCGGTCTATCAAACCTGCCTTATAGTGAGACACTAAAGAAGCTCTGGCTATTTAGTTTATGGAAGAGGATGTTAAGGGGTGACTTGATCACAGTCTGCAAGGAGCTACATGGGGAAGAGATTTCTGATGATAGCAGAAAAAGGAATAAGGAGATCCAGTGGTTGGAAGCTGAAGCTAGATAAATTCAGACTAGAAATGAGTCTCAATTTGTAACAGTGAGGACAGTTAACCACTGGAACAACTTACCAAGCAACATGTATTGATCACTTACAGTCAACATTAGGTATTTTTCTAAAAGTTATGCTATAGCTAACATAAGTTATGGGGCTGATGCAAAATCACTAGGTGAGGTTCTATGGCTTGTGTTGTGCAGGAGGTGAGACTAGATGATAATAAATTATGAAGCCTTCTGGCCTTAAAATCTCTGAATCTATGAGAACCATTGCTAGCATTTCAAGTGTTGTTGCCACCAGGTGGTGCTGCTGATTTCTTCTTCACGTGATGCTAAGCAGACTTCCTGTAAGGTGACTAGTACATGAAACAGTGTATTCTTTTTTGCTTCATATGATGTATGGACTTTTTTTTTCCCTCCACGTATTTTTTACATTATCGATTCAAGTCTTACCTACTCTTATGGGGACGGGACAGTAGTAAAATAATGACATCACAAATTGAGAGAGTGAAAATTGAACAATTAGGAGTAGAAGTCACTTTGAGTCAGGTTGTTCAAACCCTTTTTAATTCTTATTTAACTCAAGTGCCTAGCAGACACTTGAGAGTAATGATGTCTGTTAAAGTATCAGCTCCCTCAGTTTTTCAGTCACTGGGGGAGAGCTCACAAATCATCATCATCATCATGATTATCATAATTAATAAAAACTGAGACACCTCCCCTCCCCCACAAGAGGTCCCCAGCACAACGAGGGAAGATCAGACTTGACATTCCTGATATGTCTAAAGGTGAAACGCAAGCAGAGGAAAAAAAGACCCCCCCCCCCCAAACATTTCAGGCCTTCTTCAACCATGTTAAAGAAACAGAAAGGGGTGGAAACCCAATTTAAAAAAAATCTTTGCATGCCACCTCTAAGGCCTTGTCTACACACATAAGATACTGTACCTATAGTTAAAGTGATACAGCTCCCCTCGTGTGGACACAGTCAGTTATATTGATATAAAGGTGTCTTTATATTGGTATCGCTTGTTGTTCCTATATGGGAATATGTCATATTGGTGTAAGGCACCTTCATAACAGTATAACTGCTTCAGCACTAGGGATTTCAGTGATATAACTGTATTGGAACCCTCCTCCCACCCACCCCCCGCAACCCCTTTTGCCCTCCAATTGACATAGTTATACCATGGCCCATGATGCCAATCTCCAATATCCTCTTGTTACATTTTCCAACAAGCATCTTTGTGCTTTCTCCCGTGTCCTCCACTCCCCCCCCCCCCACCCATGGTCGGGAGATGCTCCCCATCAACATCAACAAAACGACCACATTATCATCCTTCAGATGATGGCTGCTTTTGTGCAGAGACGACTAACTAATATTGTCTCATTGTTTTCTTGTACGCCCATGTCTGTATATATCTATCTGTTATCTCTTGTGTTACATTTAGATTGTAAGCCCTCGGGGAAGGGACCGTCTTTTTATTCTGTGATTGTACAGCGCGGTTGGATCCTGGTAGATGACTAGGGCTCCTAAGTGCTATGATAAAACAAATAATAATACCAGTACAAAAATTTGTCTAGATCAAGCATCGGTCAGTTTCATCCCAACTGTGACTCCATTGAAGTCAGTGAGGAATCTGGCAAAAAAATTTGTCTTCTCCATATCTAACGACATTTGCCCAGTAATGACGGTGTGGAAAACTCTCTCTCTCAGTTCTCTTCTTCCCGGAGGTTCAATTACAGAATTATAAGAACCTAAGATTAGATGTTTTTGACAGCTCCCAGACTTGAGCTTATGAGCAGATCCCTGAGCTGCAGATAATAATAGTAACACTTAGCATTTGTATAGAACCATCCACCTAAAATTGTCAAAAGTACTTTAATTGATTAAGCTTCACAACACCCATTTGAGGTCGTTGTTACAGACAGGGAGACTAAATGGCTTGCCCAATCAGTCAGTGTTGAGATGGGGAATTGGAACCTACTTCCACTGACTCCCAGTCCGTATTATTAATTTGTATTATAACATCACCTGAGGCCCCATTTAGATTGGAGCTTCATGGTGGTAGGCCTTATCTAAACTCACAGTAAAAGACATTGCCTACCCCAAAGAGTTTTGTCTACTGGGCTCTGACCGAGACAACACTGCCTCCTGCCAAGGGGAGCAGAGATGGATTGCTGCTTGTGTACAATGTCTGTATTGAAAGGAAATCATTTGAAGGGCCTTTGGAAAATTTGTTCTGTGACCAAGATCTATGTCAGGTTTCAGAGTAGCAGCCATGTTAGCCTGTATTCACAAAAAGAAAAGGAGTACTTGTGGCACCTTAGAGACTAACCAATTTATTTGAGCATAAGCTTTCGTGAGCTACAGCTCACTTCATCGGATGTAAGATCTATGTGTGTGCCTCTCTTTCTCATATACACAGGCTTTCACCTGATGGGAGACATTAGTCAATGGAAAATTTAAAAGAAAAGAAAAAGAATTAATCAGTGAAAATAAAAAATTATACTAATATCCATCCTTTGCACTTACAGAATTCAGCACCTTCGATGCAAGTGTGACCCTCATGCAACGCATCCACACCAGGAACTCAAAGTGCTGTATATTAAGTAAACTTCACACTGCCCTGTGCTGTAGGTAAGTGTTGATGTATATGGAAGGTTACATAGAGGTTCAGGGGCTTGCTAGAGATCACAGTTTAGATCAGGGAGACAAGGTGCGTGAGGTAATATCTTTTATTGGACCAACATCTATTGGTGAGAGAGGCAAGCTTTTGAGCCACACAAAGCTGTTCTTAAGGTCTGTGAAAGGTACTCCGAGCTTCACAGCTAAATGCAAGATGGGACAGACTGTTTAGGATACAGTTAGCACATATTGTAAGGGACTATTCAAGGCGGAGTGTCCCTTTAACACCTCTCCAGTCATAAGACAAAAAAAGGGGGTTAGTGGGTTACAGATTGTTGTAATAAACCATAAATCCAGTGTCTCTGTTCAGTCCATGATTTTTAATGTCTAAGAGAGTGATTAATTTAAGCTCCCAGATTCATCTTTTCAAAGTGTTGTGCTGGTTTCCTTTGAGGATGAGGACTGACTGCTCAGATATAGAGTGATCACGTGCACCACAGGTGTTTTATTTTTTATCATTTGCCTGTGTGAGTTCATTCAAGAGCATAGTGATTGTCTGGTTTTACCCATGTAATTGTTGTTAGGGCATTTAGTACACTGGATGCATTTAGCTGTGATGCTTGGAGTACTTTTCCCAGATAGGGTTGCCAACCGTCCAGGATTGTCCTGGAGTCACCTGGAATTAAAGATTATGTCATGTGATGAAACCTCCAGGAATACGTCCAAACAAAATTGGCAGCCCTATTCCCAGACCTGAAGAAGAGCTCTCTTTGGCTCCAGAGTTTGTCTCTCTCACCAGCAGGAGTTGGTCCAATAAAAGACATTACCTCATCCACCTTGTCTCTCTAATATTTTGGGACTGACACAGCTACAACTACACTGCATACGGGTTAAATCAGGAGCAGGCTTGGGAATAGAAAACAAAAGTTCTGACTTGCTGGCCCATGTTTTAGCCACTAGATGCACTGTCTTTTTTCAAAATCACAAACTGAAAAAGGACCGATGCCAAGTATCCATTTGAAGAGTTACATCCGAGAACAGGAATGTCGTGGGAACTCCAACAAGGCATTAATGGTCACACGCACAACCTTGCATCTTCTTGGAGAAGGGAATGGGAATGATGGATGTAAAATATGCTCTGTTCTGCTGCTTGATAGAGCTCTCAGCAGTGCCAGCCTATTGATCTAAAATGTTTGTTTCCCCTTGCTGCTGGTTCCGCAGTAATCATTCTTTCTGCCAAAATAAAGTAGACTTAATAGGAGAGAAGACAAACATACACTATCTGAGTCAAAGCTCATGAGCTTGGAAGGATTTGCCAGAACTCCGTTAACAGCTGCAACAGATGTAAGGAAATTGAAATTAATTCTTGGGTAAAATTAAGAAGCAAGTAGCTTTGAGTGCTGGATGGTCCATGAAATTGGTGCTGGGACAGAGAGATTTCCATCTCTGTTTCCAGAGTGTCCCCTCCTGCACAAGAGCATGCAGAGGGGAACAAAGTAATGGGAAAATGCCACAGCCCCATTGGAGGAAGAAGCCACTTGTTCTCCTGTCACCATCCCAGTCAACGGTCCTGGCAAGCATGTGGTGTGAGCAAAGGCAGAACTCAAATCGACAGCTGGGGCTAGGAATCCAGGTCCACAAATCACAGCCAGCTACTCTGAGGGACTATCCTGCCTCCCCTTTCCACCCACAGCAGCGTGGCTGGTGCATTAGCATGCAGTGTCATTGGCTCATAGCCTAGTGCAGTGCTCTGTGACACTGCAGCTTTCCCTGCAGACTGATTTATGTGCAGTGTAGCATGACTTCCCCTCCCCAGCACTGCTTCTTGCAGGGGAGGCAAGGTGATGTCTGCTTCTTGCTGGGGGAGGCAAGATGATGTCACAGATGGGGTGCAGCATTCTGCACAACTACTTGTCTTTTCCACAGGGTTCAACCAGCATTTCCATCACAGATTTGTGCCCCTCCTTGCTGCAGATTGGTAGAGCCTCTGGACTTCTGAATCCCGTCTACGCTGGTCCAAGAATCAAGCTTGCTGAACCACTTTAAATCACAGCTTTCAGTGGATGCAGGCTAACTCAGTTTAAAACCAGTGGGGCTGACTGGTGTGAACTGAGATAAGCAATGTTCAAAACCAGTTGGGAAGCCCGGTCTCGGTTTTCAAACTTGGTTTTAAATGCCAGGTGGACTTATCCACATTGGCTAAACAAACCATGTTTAAACCAAGTTAGACTAAATGCACATGAACCAGTTCAGCTAACATGATTTGAGACCTGTTGTAAATGAAGCTTTTATTGGTAATTTGGATCTTGTTCAGGGACTTGTTTCACCCATGGGGAAAAATTAGTGGGTGCTCTGCACCCACCAGCAGCCAAGCTCCCCGCTCCTCGCCTCCTTCTCCCCACCACCGAGAGCGCCACGTCCCCGCTCCTCCCGCTCCCTCCCAGCGCTTCCCGCCCCCCCCCCCACCTAACAGCTGTTTGGCGGTGCTTAGGACTTTCTGGGAGGACGGGGGAGGAGCAGGGACATGGCCTGCTCAGGGGAGGAGGCGGAGAAGAGGCAGGGCAGGGGCGGGGACTAGGGGGAAGGGGGTGGAATGGGGATGGGACAAGGGCAGTGCAGAGGCAGGGCCAGGGGTGGGGCGGGACGGGGCTAAGGGCAGGGGGGTGGGTGAGCACCCTCCGGGCAGAGGGGAAGTTGGCACCTATGACTGAAGTAGGTAACGTTACTCTGGATTTACCTAACAGAGGTTAGGGTCTGTTCCCAAGTTGTTTTTATGTGATGCAAGTTTGATGGTCATAATTTAGTTTCTAGCAGACAAGTGTTTCCTTCTCAAAAACCACAACCCCTTATAGCAATCTCAGCAAAGAGGCAGGCATGAAGATTGAATTACAGTATCCATCTCTCTTAGGCTGCATTTACATGGGCAAGGTTCAGACTCATGAGTCTCCTGTAGGGCAGATGCAGTGAATCTGTAGTAGTAGTGGACAGGTTTTAGGCATTTTTACTGGGACTGTTCTGTGTTTCTACAGTATCTAGCACAGTAGCGTCCTGGTCCATGACTAGGGCTCTGTGGTAATACAAATAATAAATAATAATAACATGTAGAGAGGATTTTTGTTTCCCTGACTGTCAGTACCTTACTAGGTACTAAAATACTGTCGGTCTGTCTCTCTCAAAGAAATCTGCTACTCTGCATGTTAAAAGGGCTTTGGGAATTTGCACTTGAAATTATCTGGCTAGCTCAACATTTGGAGACTAGTGCTACTCAGATCTGACTAAAATATGACCATAGTTATTAGCTTGTGATATACTAATAACATCATATGTATTTCACTCAGTGTGAACTTGTATGACTTTCTCTCCCTTCCCTCAATCAAATATACTTATTTCTTGGCTGCAGTAGCTGGAAAACTGACTTTCCCTTGTGGTTTATATAAGGAGAGGACAGAGGAGAAAATTGTTCCCTTCTGTCAGGGCCAGATTCTCCTCTGAGTTACAGCACTTAAGTCTGAAGTAAAATAACTTGAGTTAGTATGGTTACACGGGTATCAATGTGGAATAACTAAGAGCAAATTTTGTCCCTAAACATTCACCATCTGTTGCATGTTTGGCTGTAATAACAAGTACATAAAATAAAAATGTAGCAAAAATCATTAGCTCGCTCTGCCTGTGGCTTTTCCCCCCTCCCTCTCTCTGTTTCCCAATATTCTAATTAACATATGGGGAGTGGTTTTCACTTTATTTACAATGCTCATAGGCTAAAGTACCTTGTGGGTTGGGCCTGCCTCAATTTGCCTTTAGGGAGTCAGCTTGAATACTTGAACTGAAGCACTTAGGAAGATGCAGCTTTTCCTGTCTGTGCAGATTTCTGTGTGGTTATTTTTCTTATAGTAACATTGTGCTGGATATTCACTTAATAGGAAAGGAGGGTTTTCATTTTAAAAGCATCATGAGGCACCTACTTTCACAGGGGCACAAGGTTAGTAAAGAAAGATTTGAAGTTATTCACGGATTGCCAAATGTCATTTTCTTTCATTGTATTTATTGCCAAGCTAACATGGAACAGCTGATAGAGTAATGCTGTCAGATCATTGCTTTATGTCTGTGGGGGCTGGGAGGGAGTTGCAATTTTAGAATTTTTCAGAAAGAAAAGGAAAATTACTTAAATGTGTGATGGCGCTTTTCAAATTAATACATTGATTGGATATTGCCTTTTTTTAGTTGTGTAGAAGCTGGGAAGCCAAGTTCAAGGGTATTGCCCTTGTTTGTAAAACTGTACAGTACACTTTTAGACGGACTTTTCTTTGTAACCTTCCACACTTTAAATGTGGTATGACTGACTTTTTGTCTGTGATGCTGAGCGCCCCACTCTCACTGATGTCAAAATGGAAGCTGTGGGTGTTTTTCGTTCCCTGAAAATTATTAATGTCTTAATAGTTTCAAACAGTGCAATATTTTGTTGTGAACTTGAGATGTCCTGTACATTGAATTAGGGGTGTGCTGCACTTTGACCAGTGTAGTTTCAAAGAGACAGTGAAACAGTCATTTTAGCATTATATCTTTGGACAGCTGCCAGCTCAGAATATTGGGTAAAAGTGGGCATTTCTCTTGACACATTTGAACAACCGCTGCTGCTTAGCTAAGGACCTGGAGGAAGAACAGTTTGACTAGTCAGAAGTTGAGGTTTCTTTGCCTGTTTGTATTACTGTTCCTTTGCTTGATGTGAGTTTAAGATGCTCTGTCTCCAAAACTGGAGCCTGATCTTAGAAGGTGCTAAGCATTAAACACTAGGCATAAATGCCACCCAAATTCAGACCTAGTGCAACTCTGTTGACTTCAGGGGAGTTGTTACATCTTTTTTTCCCATCAGGGCTTAATTTGGCTGATCATTTATAACAAGAATATATGTATTATGTGTTAGTGTCTACAGATCCTGCTCTTAATTGCACCAGTGCAACCTTATTGAAGTCACTAAGGTTGCATGGAAGTATCTGTGTGTAGAGTTTGACCCCTTTCATTTCATTATAATCTTATAAAATGAATAGCCTTTAGTAAATAAAACTAAATAAGGAGTACAAATGGTAATGGGACCTATTGATAAAAATCAAATCAAAATGTCATTGCGTGACCGATTACGAATGTGTGGAAAGCACCTATTCCTAAAGGTCTTGCTACTCAGTAAATCATAAGGGTTGGATTTTTCAGGAGCAACTACGGGAGTTAGGCATCCAGCTCTCACTGAGAGTCAACTCTAGGATGTATAATAGATTTCAAAATCCATCTCATGGGACCTGATCCAAAACCTGTTCAGATATTTGATTTAGTCAAGGTGCACATTTCAGGATCATGGGAAAATTTTTTATGTGGATGTGTCCCTGCTAATGTTGCTGGAAAAGACTGTAATGTAAATAAATTGAGATTTATTGTGCTTAAACTGTTTCTTTCATTTCCCAGAAACATGCACTTCTTCCATTAAAGATACACCTGTAAGTGTGTTGTGGCTAATGGAATTAGGTCTACACCTAGAGTGCTCACAGCTGATGACAGAGCAATTTTTGCAGTCACAGTTTTGTCCTTTTAAAACTGCTGTGGATGTTCGTTTATGTAAAATACTTTTCTTGTGAAATGATCCACTCTGTCATGAAGCAGAATAGATCATATGACACAAACATACAATTTTACTAGCTCTGTAACAGTAACAAAGTGTGAGGGCCTGACATTGTTAACCTACAGAATTTTATGAAGTTTTCTTTTTTCTATGGGTGAGTCTACTTTAAGGAAAATAATCATGATTCACAATGGGATTGCCCTCCTCAACCAGGGATTTTTTTTTTACAAGTGACTTCACAAAAAAAGCTAAGAAAATAGGTGCAGTTTTGCATATTTTATCCATCTATTACAAATTATTGACACATTTTTTCACACAGTTGTTAACTCTGCAGTCTGGTAGAAATGATCTTAAATCAATTTGCAGACCTGCTGGAAATTAGAAGCATAAGATATTCATTTTGCTGGTATTGCCATAGATTTTTATTGACCCTAAACATCAGCTTTTATTTAAAAATTAAAGCCGTTTATATTTATTCAGGTTTCTAAGAATGTCTTTTCTGCATACATTGGATGAGGGTCTGGAAGAAAGCCCTTTCCAAAAATAGCCCACATGAGCCCAAAAACATTGCAATAGTTTAACTCGTTCTATTCTGGTCTATTATGCTGTCTTTTATTGCAAAATGGTGTGTTTTTACATCAAGATAGCTATGTCATTGTAAAACACATCTTTTTTTTTTTCCTTAGTGAAGACCCACCCTTAACAAGGTGTGTTTCTAATTCTATTTAGATAACTCACATTAAAACAGCAGTGAAGACATGACAACTCACCTTTTAACTCAGGTTAGCAGCTTGAGTAAAAGCCTTTAGGGCAACATGGCATTGAACTTGTACTGCTAATCTGAGTTAAAGCCAAATTGCTGTGTCTTCACTGCTATTTTATCCTGAGTTAACTAACACAGATTTGCTCACCCAAGTTAAGAGCACACTTGTTATTTGCCTGAGAGTGGGGCTGAGTGTAAATGTGGTGGTCCTAAAACTGAATGGCAGGTGCGTGACATTGCTAAACAAAATGGTCTGATTTCCTCCGTGGGTGTTTTTTTCCTGGACTGTGTAATGTTAGTGTTTGAATGGTCTCACTTTCCTTTTTTGCTACTCTTGTTTTATTGACCATTTTTGTACTACATTTCCCCCTCTTTATTACCTCGCCCTCACAAGTCCTGTTCTGTGGAAATTCACCCTGAGGGGCTGAACATGACTCACTCCTGAGCCATCAAGATGCTCTTGCATCATGTTGGCTAGAGCTGCACAGAGGAAGTCACATTTTGGTTTAGGTTTTTACAAAACCTTTGTTGGTCAGGTTTTTATTTTTACAGAACCTAAGGGCAGTTCAGGTCTGGTTCAGTTTTCTCTGGAGGGCAGGGCATGGAGAGAGGGATGCTTCAGATAAATGTTTCTGGTTTGGTCCATCATAAGTTCACCATGAGTCATGAGAGAGTGACACAAAGCCTCACCTGGAGACCAATACTTCTGTTTACCTATTTGGTGCTGTGTAAGCAAAACTGAGCTTGATTTTATTTAGCACAAGAGAAATAGATGGCCCGATGTTGAAAACTGCATGATATTTCCAGGAAGCTTGTTTGTTCTCTTTTCTGCTATCGTGGACTTTGGTTTCATTAATAAAAACAGGTGTCACCACCAGGTGTACGACCACAGTACACACACTCCGCCAACCCCATTTCCATTTACTTGTGAAAGGGATGGGGAAGTGGCCTTGCAGAACTGTGAAATTGTCTGAGAGAGAGACTCCAGTTAGTCCAGGTCAGCTGCGATCCCCACCGACATTTCCCTCAGCTTCTCCCTTGCCCTCAAAAACAGAGTCTAGATCTGGATAGCCCTGCCTTCCTGCTGAGCTCCTGGGATTCAAGTGAAGCTGCTAGAGTTGTTGTAGGCCCCTCTGTCCCAGCGGGACAATTGTCTAAAAACTCAGCTAGGGACCTTGTGGAGATTTTTCTCCATTTCCCCGTCCTGAGTGTTTCTTTGCAGGAAGGGGCAGTCGGCCTCACTGATCTTTACACAGTTTTTACTTGCTTGGGCAAACTGCTGTTGACACTGTCGAGAGTTTACTGAGAAAGGATTGAGTGGACAGCGAGTAAAGACAGCAGGCTTTGGCCTGCGGTTACTTTTCATTGAGTGTCAACGCTATACTGGGTAAGGCTGGAAAAAAGACACACGCTGCCCTGGAAAGGTTTACAGTTGAAGAGGCTTCTGCGTGTGTCCTCTGCTTCTGCTCCTTGTCCTCCTTGAACTTCCTCTCCACTCAGGCTAGCTGCTGTGCTGCATTGAGTGGGGAAGCAGCAGCAGGAGAACCAGTGATTGGGAGGAGGAGGGCAAGCACATTTCTCTCCTTCCTCTCACAGCTCCGTACCTTCTGTGCCGCGGGCGGTGTAGCAGCACCGCCTGTCAGTAATATATAAACATATGCGTTTGCACAGGAACAGATGCCTATCTGTGATCTTAGTATTGCCAAGTACTGCCTTAGTAGTTCAAGAATTATGAGTTAACCCACCCCCCAAATTATGAGATTGTCTTAAAATCACGAGATTTTTAAAAAATATGGAGTTCTTCTTATTTGCGTTCTGGAACCTTTAGGGTTCACATTTTCAAGCTTTTCTCTGCAGCCATGAGGGCCTAGAACCTTTTTTTTTTTTTTTTTTTTAAATGAAAGCTGAGATTCTCACCTAATCACATGATTCCAGGTGCTGGGGATTTGACACCACCAAATATCATAAGACTTGCTATGAAATCATGAGAGCTGGGAACACTGGATCTGTACATTGTTCAATGGTACTATCCCAGGGATTCCATGTAATGTCGGGATCATGTCTAAGTCAAACCTGGCTCAGACGTATCACTCATCCCAAGAACATGGTCCCCACAGATGCTTTCTGGATCATTAAAGTCAATAAGCAATATAAATGGAAGATTAGATAATCAAAGCCCAAACCTGTTTTTCATTTGTCAGACAACTCGCCCGCTCTAGTATTTTTCAGAGGCGTTCTAATCTCTGAGAAAACCATCTGTCTAAATAGGAGTGGAAAGTGACTTCTGTGAGTTTGTCCTTGTGCATGTGTGTTTATGTTTGGTGGATGCATGAGAACAGAAAGTCTCTAAACAATCTGTGAATATTTCTACTTCTCCCGAAGAGAGGAGAAAGATGAGATGCAGGCAGAAAGATGTATCGTTTATGCCTAGAAGAACAAAAACTTGTTATATACAAAATAACTCCATTATTCACATGGGCAAAAACAGGGAAGGACGCTGCCACTCTAGACGTTGTGTTTGAACCAAAATTTGCTAATACTGAGATTAGGGACAGGGCAAAGTGATAAAGTAACATAGGAGTAATGCATTATTACTTCTATTATAGTAGTGCCCAAAGGTCCCATTGGGCTAGGCACTGTAATGACATAGAGTAAGGTTATTTCTTCACTGTCAGAAAGATGTAGGTTTTTTATATTAAGATAGCTAACTTGAGGTAGCGCGCGCTCTCTCTCTCTCTCAGGGCAGGTCTACACTTAAAACTTTGCATTGGTGCAGCTGTACCTATGCGGCTGTGTTGCTGTAGTATTTGAGTGAGGATGCTCCTATGCTGACTGGAGAGAGCTCTCCTGTTAGCATAGTTAATCCACTTCCCAAGACCTGGTAGCTGTGTCGCCGCTGACACAGGGGGTCAGATTGGTATAACTACATTGCTCAGGGGACTGGATTTTTCACATGGTGTAACTACATCGCACAGGCAACATAGATCTGTAGTGTAGATCAGATCTCAGTGTCTAAACAGACTTTCCAGTAAAGACATGACCTGAGTGTGGGGCTCAATATAAATGTAATGGTCCTAAATCTGATAGGTCGGTGTGGCATTGCTAAACTAGACAGTTTGATTTCCCCTGGGTGTGTGTTTCCTGGACTATCTATTATCTCAGCTAGCTAGCACTTCTGTACAGGCAATAGTTCACATGTTTTTTTTTTTTTGTTGCTTTTGTTTTACTGATCGTTTTCTGCAATATTTTCCACTCTTTATCACCTTGAGTTGCTGTCTTTCTGATCTTCTGCATCCACCAAACATAAACACACGTGCACAAGGACAATCCTAGTGAGACAAGGCTCAAGGAGCTTTTACCTTAGTCAAGGTAAACTTGCAGGTGTGGGGGGTATAGTATTGACCTCGACTAGCTACATTGAGGTAAAAAAGTCTCCACCTGTGTTTGTCTCCACGCGGATTTTACAGCAGTAGCTTTTGGTGAAGACATAGCCATAGAGTAAGAGACAGTCCGTGCCCTGAAGAGCCTAGAGTCTAAATAAACAAGACACACAAAGGTGTACCAGAGATATAACATACAAGCAGAATTAACAATGTGAGGGTAATAATCCTATTAATATTTTGCAGAAGGAGGGATCAGGCATCTTTCCATTTCATATGCTTA
Organism: Chelonia mydas; assembly: GCF_015237465.2. Lineage (NCBI taxonomy): Eukaryota > Metazoa > Chordata > Testudines > Cheloniidae > Chelonia > Chelonia mydas. Next base: position 15,601,206 of record NC_057855.1, read on the forward strand.
ACAAGCTGAGTTGTGGTTGTTACTGCGGGAGAAGATTTTCCCGTCCCAAGAGAGTTTCAAGATTACAACATTTTTTCCCCATCCTGAAATGAGACAAAAACATCAAAATCTTAAAAGCTTTCGTGAACCTATTGTGACGGGTTTGGTCACAGAGACCCCCTTGGGACTGTCACCTGATGTGCTGAAACTACTCTGAGCCTGTTTTCTTTGCCAGCTTGGGACTTCAGAACCCTGTCTTGTTGAGCCAGATATGCTAGCCTGCTAGAAACACAGACCCAGGGTTTGAACCACGCCCCCAAAGCTGCAGACTTAACTGAAAACAGCTCAGCAAGTACTCCTGTCTCCAGCACCCAGACACCCAGCTCCCAATGGGATCCAAACCCCAAATAAATCCGTTTTACTCTGTATAAAGCTTATACAGGGTGAACTCATAAATTGTCCGCCCTTTATAACACTGATAGAGAGATATGCACAGCTGTTTGCTCCCCCAGGTATGAATCATAGAATCATAGAATATTAGGATTGGAAGAGACCTCAGGAGGTCATCTAGTCCAATCCCCTGCTCAAAGCAGGACCAGCACCAACTAAATCATCCCAGCCAAGTCTTTGTCAAGCCATGCCTTAAAAACCTCTAAGGATGGAGATTCCACCACCTCCCTAGGTAACCCATTCCAGTGTTTCACCACCCTCCTAGTTAAATAGTTTTTCCTAATATCCAACCTAGACCTCCCCGACTGCAACTTGAGACCATTGCTTCTAGTTCTGTCATCTGCCACCACCGAGAACAGCCTAGCTCCATCCTCTTTGGAAACTCCCTTCAGGTAATTGAAAGCTGCTATCAAATCCCCCCTCACTCTTCTGCAGACTAAATAACCCCAGTTTCCTCTCCCTCTCCTCGTAAGTCATGTGCTCCAGCCCCCTAATAATTTTCGTTGCCCTCCGCTGGACTCTCTCCAATTTGTCCACATCCCTTCTGTATTCACACTCACTAGCATATTTCCATAAAACATATGGAGTGCAACATCACACCTATAATTTGAAAAAAAATCTGCGCAGGATCAATCAAAAAGTTTTTGTTTCAATGTCAATCTTTTAAAAAAATGTTTTAACTTTTTTCACATCAGCGTCAGCAGAAGGGGAATCAAGCCATTGTTTTCCTGACTTACAACTGTGCTGCTGTAGTGCTCAGAGTGTAGATGCTTCCTATATTGATGGAAGGGGTTTTCCCACTGATGTACATAATCCATCTCCCTGACCAGCAGTAACTAGATTGATGAAAGGATTCTTATACCGGGATTAGGTCTGGTTAACTACAGTGCTCAGGGGTGTGATTTTTTTTCATACCCCTGAGCGACATAGCTAAGTCAGTCTATGTTTTAAGGGCAGCCCGGGGCTGAGTGGCTCCATATCAAAACATAATGGGCCTGTTTCTTGTTGCTCTGAACCTGAAGATGTTATTTACACCAGTGCAAAGTGGGTATATAATGTTTTACACCTGCTTCACCCTCTCTTCACTGTGGTGTAAATGATTACACAGGGTGCAGGACAATGGAGGATCAGTCTTGTTTGTACCTAATGTTTCTGGATATGCAAAGGATAAAGGAAGTGACCTGGAGACTGAAGGACAGATCTTTATCGCAAACCAGCATTGCAGTGCAAGGAAACAAACGGCACTGTCGCTCAGCAGATCAGCTCTGTGGCATTCTTTGTCCAAACCTGTGCAGGTGGATGATTCACTGTATCCTGGCTTTTCCTGGCCACTGTTTCATGCAGTAACTTGCCTTGAACTATTCTCATGCTTTCATGCTACAAGCCCCGTTGGTGAGGTGCCTTTATATTTCTTAATCCTTTTACCTAGGAACATTACTAATGCGTAAAGGATCAGACACCTTAGAGTTGCTTTCCCAATACTTCTCCGAGCTCTCTGAAATGATGCCAGTTTTGCCTGTTACTCTGAGTCACACAGACATATTTGTTTCTTAGCCTTTTTTTCCCTTCATTTACGAAATTGAGTCCACTTTTTAGCGTGCTCAGTTGCTGCAACTTGTCTCAAATTACACTGTAAATACTTTGGGGCTGTGATTGCCTTTTACCTATTACTTACTACAAGTCAGGCCCATTTCTGATGGAGGCCTCTGGAGCCAGGGTTCGGAGACTAATATGGTAATAATATAATCCGCACTTCTGACAGGGTATAAATAACTTGTGATAGCCTAATCATTTCCCTGACAACACATTGTGATGTCAGGTGATCTCACTGTACAAATGAAACAGAGATATTTGGGTTGAGAGAGACTGAGCTTTATTATTGTTCTGTTACACAAGAAAATAAATAGCTGGTAGAATCATTTTATTTTGTACAAATGTGCTCTCTTTATTCAGAGATGAAGTCTTTCAGGAAAATATATGGTTCCTTTGGCATTTTTCTATAAAGAATGCAAAACATGCATTGTTTGGTATTTTCTTGAATGCTCAATCAGAGACACTTAACATATCAGCAGTCAGATCTACCTAGTGAATTGCAACTGTTACCTCTCAGTCATGCTTAAAGGGCCATGGAAACAATCTAAACTAGAGAATGCTATCCTGAAGCAGTATGTAACACACATACTTGTCATGCAGAAATTTGTCTCTGGTCTTTATCAGTTTTCTGAGTGCATGATCACGTGATCTTTGCGTGGTAAGGACTGCTGATCTGGGCTTTAAAAGGCTATAAAGTCTGAAAATATGAAATCCTATGAAACACATGCTTTTGAAAAGAACATTTAATTTATTATATATTAAAAATCAGTGCTCTAAGGGTCAGATCCTAAGCCCATTAAAGTAAATGGAAATATTCCCACTGACTTCCATGAGCTTTGGATTGGACCCTTACAGTATAACAGATGGTCCATGGCAACTTAGAAATGTTTACTGAGAAAGAAATTCATGAGATCGGGCCTGATCACGCTGAGTTTTTAATGAGATTGTGGCAATTTGGCCATATTTGGCCAGTGGGAGAAGGAGCAAACAAGACGTAGGTATCTATGTCTGAGCCCAAGTATATTTTGTTTCTTCCTACCCCCAAGTATTTCTTGTGTATTTACCAAAATTGTCTATTGAAAGCCTGCTGAGCAGTAATACCCCAAATGGGCACAACAACTAACAAGAAGTAATATTTAATCTGTTGTTATATTATTGGAAGTGTGTAGGTCACCACTTGGCAGCAGGGCTGATGGGTTATACATTTAAGTACATTGGCAATATTTATGATGCTCTGGTTTCCTTGATGATGTAATAATCTATGTGTTGTTTTAAGGAATCCTAAAAAGATTTCTGCTGGCAATGTCAATCAGTGTATTGCATGCTACTTTGCATAAATCTGCTGGTGTTTAGTTTTATTTAATTTAGAAACAGACTCCTATTCTGCCAGCTCTTTCTTTATAATGAACATGATTACCGTTTAATAGGCCTGTTTCTGATCTCAGTTGAACAGGCGCAAATCTGAAGCTAATGCGGTCATTCTGGATTTACACCAACTTAACTGAAATTGGAATCTAACCATTTAAGTTTATAATGGTCGGTTCATCTTTAATTCAGAAAATGCATCCTAGTTCCCTTCTCTCTCTTAATAGTCCTTTTCCCCTCCCCTCCCTTTTTGATATTAACTCCTTCAGTGCCGTGCCTCCAATTAATAAGTCCATAAGTGCATGTTCTTGTCAACTGTTTGTCATAATTTCTAATCGTAAACCTATGGGGACCCCAAAATGCCCATACAATGAATATATTCCCGAGGGCCCCAGAAGGCTATGCAAAAGCCTGCAGGACAACAGTTTTGGTACAGTTTACAATCCCTTTGTGCGCGTGTTCTAGTATTTCCCGAAACAGATCACATTCCCCAATTCTGCAACCCTCGCTGACGCAAGCAGCCCCTAATCTTACGAGCAGTCCCCTTAAAGGCTGTGGGAGTACTCCCATGAGCAGGGACTACTTATGTAAGGGTTGGAGGCTCACATCTCCAATTCCTTTTTAGGGACAGCTTGGGAGGAAAAACAGCAGTTTAGCTTCTGGATTCCCAGTTCAAAGAAGCACATATCTAGCCTGGTGGCGCAGGAGCTGCTGCATGTAGGACCCGAGCTGGTGAATAAGTTTTCAGGCATTTGGTTTAGCTACAAGAAGGCACCTATAACTTTAATTTGCTAGAGAAAAGGCAAAATGCAGTGATTCACAGGACTTTACACTACCATTGATCCATGTCAGGAACTGCCAGTGAAATCAGTGGGCGTTCATCTACAGAGGGGGAAAGTCCTTGGCCCATAGTTACATTCAGCAAGGACTATTTTTTCGTTGTGTGTATATAGTGCTGAGCAGAGTAGAGTCCAAATTGGGTCCTCTAGGAATCACTGCTATACAAATAAATAATAAAATGAATGAAAATGGAAAGATGTGGCCTCACATTAAGATATGATTTATTACTAGTAAGTTGCAAACTTTATGTAAACAGTAGAGCTGAAAAGAGCCTTACAGAGATGAAGTTTGAAGGACTCTGGAGTATCAGTCATAAGTAGGATGATGGTGAATGTAGCAATTTGTTAAGTGAGGTGACGAGAGAGCTAGATTTTTTTCAGAACGGAAGTAGATTTCATACTATGTACTGGACTCAGCTGTATTCTCTCTTTTGTTACAAAGGGCTTTAGAACGAAAGGTGTGTCTGCAACAGTAGGAAGGAAGTCAAGGAAATTGAATACATTTATCATAATCATAACACATTAAATATAGTGTATCTCTGAGAGCATAAGTTCATCAAGGTCATGTGAAGCAGAAGGGCAATGAATGTAGCACTTACTTAAACCAGGGAGTAGCAGTCTGGGAAAATGTAATTTACAGGAGTTGGGGTTCCTTTTTCTTCATATAGGGAGGTTAACAAAATCAACAGGGTAAAAGAGGAAACAGAATATCACCAGTGGAGGTCAATGTGACAGCCAGCAGAATAACAGGAGCTCAGTTGCCCAATGAACTCAAACAGAGGAGCATGTGGCCAAGGCGCCCCCTTACTCTTCTGCATGGGTTATTTTCATTGTTGGTTTGTGTGTAGGGAGTGAGTACCTGCGCAAGTGTGTGTAGGGGTATGTGGAATGAGCAGGAAAGGGTGGGAAGTGGGCAGTTGAGTTGTCTTGATAGACTACCCTTCATAAAGAACTGAGAAGGGTGCATGAAACTTTGATATCCCCACTTTGATAGTGCCAAATTCAGCCCTGGCGTAAGCAGGTACAGCTTAGTTAAAGGCAGCGTACCAGGGCTGAATTTCGCTCTTCTGAGTTATGGGAACTACTGTAATATGTCCAATTATGCCATAAATCCACTTAAATGCAGTTGGATTCAAATGCCAGATTGGATTCCAGTGCTGTCACTCACCACATAGCACTTGAAATTTAATGCAGAAAATACAACTTGGCAGTTGGCAATCTGTCTGTCTACCCATCCCAGAACAGTGTTGAATGACACATAAAACTTGAGCTGGTGGCGAAGCGTTTTCCTTTGTAAATGTGAGCATTAAAATAATTAAAATCACACATTGGTGTTTTAAGGTACTTGCTGTTATTTATGATAGACAAGGAAAATCTTAATATTCCAAATGCAACTAAACTAGAGGGTTGTGTGCTTAGTTGCTTCTGTAGGCCAAGTGAATAGCATAGATCAGGGCTCCTTGCGTCCCTCCATTGACCCCACAAGCTCCCTGTATGCCACTTCTCATTCCCCTCTATTTCAGGGACTCCCTGCAACTCTCCTCACCGCCTCCCCTGCCAGAGGCTCTGAATATCCCCCTTGCTGTCCTCCCTGGCGTTGGCAGGCCTTCGTGTTTATTCCCAATCCTCTATACCAGGTTCTCCCAGTCCCCTCTGCCAGAGGTTCTGTGTGCTGTCCCATTCCCTGCACATGCAGAAACTCTGTGTGCCCTCCCAGTTTTCCCCCTCTGCCACCTGCCAGGGGCTCTGTGTGTCCCTCATGTCCTCAGCCCCCTCATTCTCCGCCATTCTTCCCCCTTCACACCAGGGGTACAGTGTGCCCCCATTCCAACTCCCCCCCCCATGCCAAGGGTGCTGTGTGCACTCCCAATGTTCCCTTTCCCCCATTTTCCCCTTTCTTACCACCATTCTTATTTCTTTTCTTTCTAATTTAGGATCTCAAATATTGAGAGAATGAGCAGAGCTGAGAAGGGGTGTGATGTTATGCAGGAAGGTGCTAATGGCTGCCATCAGGTAGTTCTTTGATCAGTCCACAGTTACTGAGGCGGTTCAATTGAAGCTGTTGGCTCATCTACCCAGATGGCAGGAGCTCCATGTGTCCCTTATTTCCCCCTTCTGGTTTTCCAGTTTTCCCTAAAATCAATAGGGTTTTGCCTGTTGATGCCTAGAACGTTCCCTGAAATTTTAGAATTGATCAGGCACAGCATTCAGACATTATTGCATTATAGCTAGACAGACAAACAGAAAAAAATGCCATAAAGTTGAGGGTAGGTCCTTGCTTACCTCGGACAGTTAAATAAACATAGCTGTTTGGAAGGTACAGGGACTAAAGATCAAAAGTAACTTTGTAAATTATGTATTCAGTTCTTTCCTATTTATCTAGAGTTAAATTCTCACCTCAGAAGCAGCTTTCCAAAATTCTGGACAAATTACGTATCTGAGGGACTGTCAGCAGTCATTATTAACTGGCGATATGCTTGTATTCTGCTAAAACAGCTAGCCTCAGATCTACATGAGTATCCTGGAGGATCTCTGAAGAGGAAATATACAGCTTTTAATAAGGCAGCTCTGAAACCAGTTTAGCATATTAGTTACTGTTGACTTTGGAAAGAATACCTTATTTTTATGAATTTAATTAGATGTGTAGCCAATAGAGAGCTGTCTGTGTGCTTGATTTGACAGAGATCCAAATGCAAAATCTGTTGCTCAGTGCATCCTTACAGTTTGTGGAAGTCACTAAAGGTTTTAGGTCCATAAACCAATTATATTCTACTCTCTTCATATGTATCTGTTTTCATATAAACCAATTCCTAAACCTAAAGGACCAGGTTCTCAGCTGGCATAAATTGGCTTAGTTCCACTGAAGCTACCATGATTGATGCCAGTTGGGAATCTGGCCCATTATTTGCAAATTATAGGCTTAAGAAAACAATAATTTAAAATGTGTCCAGACCTACAGAGCTGTATTGTGATCTCACTTGAACCAGTATAAATCTGGAGTAACAGTTGAAGCCAGTGAAGTAACATCATGTAAAATTGTTGCAAGATCAGAATCAGGTGTTCTTCTATAAACATTCATGTTTTGCAAAGCATTAAAACAAAAAATAACAATTGGAAAGGGAACAGCATGACTTTGAGACAGGTCCCAAGGGTAGGGAAATGCTCTGAGTGCAATGGAAAACTGGCATATTTCTCACTTCTTTTCAGTATGAGTCCTTACCAACTCTGATGAGACAATGCATGTAAGGATAAGATGATCAATCTTTAATACAGAGAGGAGACTAAAAAAATGAAATGAACTAATAGGGCAAAACATGCATGAAGAAAGAAGTCACAAGTGTAGAAAGGAGTCAAGTTTGTAATGGACACTTGTGTCCATAAACAGTTATTTCTAGGTGAGTCATTTATTGCCACTGGGATGATAACTACTTATGGCATCAGTGATTAAGAACTGTGCAGTTGCAAGATGAAAGAATCGATTTCAGCTAGATATTGACCCAAAGCATCAGAACCCACCCCTCTTCAAGGTTTAACCACATTCTCTGGAATGGAGCTCAACATGGTTTGTCCTTATCTAAACTTGCAGACAAACGGTGCTCAGCGCTCATTCAGCTCACCTGTTGCTAATACTCACTATCAGTAACAAGGAAATTTTTCTAGTGTAGAGGTGGTTTAGTCAACTGGTATGCTGAGATTTTGTTGATCATCATTGTGTCCTTGCATTCTCCCATCTACTTGCCTTCATCCATTTGTTGTCTCTTGTCTTATACTTAGATTGTAAGCTATTTGGGACAGAGGGCTATCTTTGTTCTGTGTTTGTATAGCACCTAGCACCATCAGGTCTTGGTCCATGACTTGGGTTCATTGATGCTACCAGTACAGATAATGAATAATAATATATGCAGTAACTTAAATGGAGTTGCTTGTGATTTACAACAGAATCTGGCTTATAAACTCCCTACCAACTCTGAGTCTAATTCATATGATTGAGTCATAGGATTTCTGGTGCCAATGGTTAAGCATTTTCTTTATGCAGTCTAGCTGACTCATGGCTTGCCAATGAGTGTCTCTCACAAGAAGAACTATAGAAATCAATAATACAACCCCAATATAGCCAAAAGGTAGCAGCTACGAGTCATCAGGAACAAGATATTGAGTTCATGCTCCTGGAGATTTTCTCATGCGTTTAACTTCTCAATAATAATTTTGTAGTATGTTTATTTTGAATAAAGGTGGGCCTTAGTCATGAAATTTAGATCCAGGATCCAATCTGAATCCAAAACTGGATGGCTGTTTGATTTTGATATTCTAGATTTGGATCAAGTCTAGTTTTTATTGGACTAATAGGAATGTTTTGCAACATAAATGACTTCCTGTTTTGGGGACTGTTCTGTGCTATAAAAAAACCCCCCAGCTTTATTGTAGCATCTCTGTGTAGTCTGGCCTGGCTTCTGCTGGTTTTGCACCTGGTTTTAAAAAGAGCCTCCATGCCTGCGAGACAGTTTGTTTACATTGACCGTCTGCAGGCATGGCCGCCCACAGCTCCCAGTGGCCATGGTTCACCATTCCCGGCCAATGGAAGCTGTGGGAAGCGGCAGCAGCCCAGATCCAGAGTTTCAAGACTGGAAGATGAAGAATTGGGAAGAATGTAGACAGAGGCAGGTTTCATTACAAGCAGGGCAAATGATTATTGAGGGCAATGTGCTTTGGGGGCCTTATGAGGTCCTGGCTTAACTCAGCAGCAACTCATGAGCAGCAGGGGTGGAAGAAAGAGAATGCATAGTTCAGTTATTTTCTTTCCCTCCTCTGCTCTTGTTCTTGCTTGAGACTCTGAAAATCACAAGTCTTGTCTTCTCAACACCGTACACAGGAATTGAATTAGTAGACTTAACGTGGTGTCCTGCCAAAGTACTGTGAGCTGCGACACAAAACCAAGAATGGGAACTGGGGATTTTTCTAAGAAACCTCACTGAAAGGTCACTAAGGTGAGAGAAAGGTCATGAGAACTGAAATTAGGCTAATCAGCAGTGGTTGTGAGAGTGCTTGTCTCAGTGAGGATGAGAGTGCATGCACAGCATCGTATGTTGGGAAGCGTTAACAGGAAATCGCTGTTTCTGCTGGAAGCCAGCACTGCTAACTTGAATTTTTCCTAAATTAAGGTTATCGCATTGTCTTTGATAAGTGTTTAAAATAGTTTGTGTCAGCATCATAACCTCATTACAAAGTGGTGAAGGCATCGATTAGCTAACATAATACATATAATGGAAGAAACTGGGGATGAATGAATCTAATGTAGTCTGCGTTATTGCAACCCTGTGTGTTCAAAAATCATGAGCCAGGCCCCCCAGAATGAGGGCAGAATGAAAATCAGGAGAGTAAAAAAAAATTTGCGCTCTTTTTATTGGCCTTCTGATTTTTGAACCTTCAGGGGTCACGTTTACAAATGTTTCCCCCCACATCCACAAGGACTAGAAACTTTTTATGGTAACGAAAGCTGAGATTCTCATGTGATGATCTGACCCGAGGAGCTTCGGTTTAAAAAACCCCCACCAACTCTCATGAGTCTCATGATAAAACTGCAGGATTGGCAACGCTTCACTTGAGATGATGCAAACCTATCACACTCTTTTCAGGGTTAATAAAGGTAATTTTTGTTCAGTCCTTTCTTCCTGTAATTAAATCCTGCCCTCAAGGGTTAGTCAGGATTTCAGATCTGTGTTTTGCTAGATGAAGAGAAGCTTGTACTCACAGTCTATGATAGACAGGCAATGTGACGCAGGTGGAGCAAGCTATGTTATTAGGGAGAGAAAAACTCTGCTAGAAACTGGGCTGGCACAGTGGGATGACGCATATACAGTATTTACTTTTTTCCCTAGAATTTTTCTCTCTGCCCTTTCTGATTCTGTATTCACAGTCTGTCTCTCTCTCTCTCCCTCCTTGTTTTTCATTCTACCCTCATTTCTGCTCCACTGCACACCTTGTTCTTTCAATGGATCCCCCCACCCCCACCCCATGTTTGAATCCTCTAGGCAATACATGAGCCCAATAACGTTCAGAGTGGTGGTCAGCTTTCACACTCACAATATTCAGGTATTTGAAACAAGGCCAAACCAATCCACTGTTCCCTAGCGAAAGTTTTAGTGAGCTAAACTGCACCTGTTAGACTCAGCTCGTTGTAAAGGGCAGTATGGAGGCATGCTGCCCCTTCACTGAGACCTAGTGCTTCTCAGAGAGCCCTGGTTTTGCTGTTCGTGTGTATGTGACAGGGAGACTTGGTGCTTCTCAGAGAGCCCTGGTTGTGCTGTTTGTGTGTATGTGGCGGGGAGGGGTAATTTGCTATTCCCTCTGTGTGGCCAGCCAGTTCTCATGGTTGACATGTAGTGGGGAAGAGGCGAGCCATGGCTTTGCTTGCTCCTCGCTCCTCCCTGTTGCCTTTCCAGCAAGTTGCTTCTGGTGGCAGGAAATCAGTAGCAGCCCCTGTGCTTAGGAGCTGCCATTCTGGTCAGCCCTTAAGTAGGTCACTTAGGGGGTGAGGTTGGGTGTGTGTGGGGGGGGGGGGGGTGAGAGACAGGGAATAGGTAGTAATTGAGCTGGTAATTTATGGCTTGTGGGCTAGATTTTTGCCAAGGGGACATGACCTGTACTAAGGAATGCATGTTGCTGCCCTGTCCCAGGGAGAGAATTCTGGCTCACGGAGCCATACTTCCGTCTCTGCACCTGCTTTGCTCCAGGGGATTGTCCGTCTGTACCAGCAGCAAATTATCACCCCCACTGCTGCCTGTGCCAGCTGCACTCTGCTGACTTGTACTGTCTGGCTGCTACTGTGAAAGCAGATGTAGCTGAAAGAGAATTCTTCCCTAAGTTATCCACTGGCAAACAGGCCTGCTGCAGCCCCTAGCAAATAGCCAGACTCAATACATTTGTTAATAGTTTACCCATTAACTTATTATGTCAATTCATCTGACAAGCAGGACTCTTGTGCCTGGCACAATAAAGAACGAAGGGAAGGTGAAGACGTTGTGATCGATACCGAACCCCACCTTGTATATATTCATTCTTGACATAATCTCTAATGGCTTGTTTGCCATTTCTTCTCGTCAAGTCTTTATCACCTGCACAGTGGGCGATAAAGATGGAAAATCATTATTTGTGTCTATATTAACTTTTACCATGTAAACCCTGCTCTTTTGCAAGCCCAGTTGCCATCATGATTCATAGGGCTGAACTTAGAAGGATAAAACACATCTTTTCAGACTGAAGAAAATTCTATTTCCTTTCCAAATATAAATGCAGATAGAATAAATATGCAGTGTTATGCTGCTAGTGGCCATCCCTTAATGGCATGCATATGCTAGAAGTGGCAATGTCCTAGTAAAATAATTTCACATCATAATGGTTGTGGGGCGGGAAATGAAATATACTATTATCTTGTAGGTTTGATCCACCAGCCTAGGCAATGCTCTTACTGATGTTAGCAGTGCAGTATCGGGTCCTGTATTCAATATGAAATCACACTTATAAACTTCTCTGTGTTATTCTGGAATGTCAGTAATTGGTCTGGTGAGGTGAGTGCACTGGGAGACCCATGTTTTCTAGTGGACTGTATATTCTGATCTGGAAGCATCTGGAATTTTACAATTCTGTGGAGCCAGTCATCAAACACACACATGGTGAAACTTCACTGGAGTCACTGGGGTGAAATTGTGCCACCATAATCGAATACGCCTTTCCGGCTGGTTTGAAAGGGCTGTCAACTGCGGCTGTAAAGACTCCAGCATACCCGTCTTCAGGGTTGAAAGGAAATCTGCTCCCGTGACTGTGGTTTACATACCATACGAAGAGCTTAGGCAGAGGCATGCAAGGAGCTAGCATAGTAGGACCATTCTAAACAGCAGGAGACAAAATGTAGGTCTCCTGGGCACAAGTGAGTTGCCTTTGCATCTGGTCACGACAAGGAGAAGTGTAGCATTGTTCTTCAGCATTGTTCTTGCATTAAAGGCCAGGCTGTATAGTGAGATAGAATAGAGGATGAAAATGAGTGGTTTGGTAGTTTTGCATTTTAAGCTATACTTTTTATTTCCTTTCCTTGGACAAATGGGGCAGAGAGGTTTTTAGGTGTGTGTGTGTTTACTTAGACAGAAAGGCATCTGACAAGTCTGAGAGTCCTCAATGAATCTACAACTAGCTGGAAGTGTTATCCCTCTTAGCCCAGGCAAGGACTCTGTGCTGCTGTGACATAAGCAGCTTCACGGATGATTGGAAGGTGTCAGAACCACTAACATGCTTAAAAATCATGCACACAGAACTGATGCACTAGGCTTGACCCTGATTTCAAGCTTTTATTACACACATGAAACCGAACTGATTCTGGATTTGCACTGATGTAACTGAGTGGAGAATCCGACCCCGCGTTTCTTGGCTTTGCCTGCATGGAATATGGGTATTTGCTTTCTGACACAGCCAATCCTTTTATTTTTTAGAGTTACATAGCATTACCTTTATTCCAAGAGAGTAACAAATACTCCTTTAAAAGTGTCTAAACACATAAATTATTGTTTGTAAAGGTGAAGTGAATTATTTCCAAAAGTTACAAATCCCCCTTTCCGAGCAAATGATTTAATAATCATGGCAAATATTTTGTTTGAAATTTAACAGCAGAAATGACATGTGACTCTTGTAAATCATTTCTTTGAAGTGGGGCAGATCCTCAGCTGGTATAAAATGGGTTTAGCTGCATTGACTGACTTAAAACCACTCTGATTCACGCCTGCTGACAGTCTGTCACTGAGCCTTTTCAGTGTAGTTGTCAAGCTGCGTGTTGATACAAAGGTTGATGGGACTCTTATTATGCTGATATGTAGAAGGATATTATCTGGGGTTAAACATAACTGTGTTTAAGGATGAGGGATTTGATCCTGCAACCTTTAATCATATTGTGCTGCACTCACACCGGAAGTCCAACTGAAGCCATGAGCTTGTTCATGTGGGTAAGCCCTGCTGAACCTTAATGAGGGTTGCAAATTGGACAGTAGGGCCAAAGGAAAATAAATCTTTAGCAACAAAAAGTGATGTAAGATTTTACTAGGTTTGTGTCATGTCTCTTTTTCTCCAGATTTTCCACTGACTCAGGTTACTAACAGGGGGACAAGGAAGTAGGGAGTACATTAGTCATAATTGCAGGAAACGCCTTCCCAAATGCTGCTGCTTAGTTGCAGATGACCTGACTGATGCTGTTTTTCCGTTGCTCACCACCTGCTTCTTCCACTAACATAAAGAGTATTAGGTGTAGCCTCCAGCAGGCTCATTAACAATGCAGAGATTTACTCAAGTGCTGTGTAACTTGTCACAAGCCCTTTAGAGAGGAAGAATGGTCCAGTGGCTAGGACGCTGACTTGTGACTTGGGTTTCTGCTCCGTCATTGACTTCCTATATGACCTTGGGCAAATCACTTAGTCTCTTTGTGCTTTGGGCCCCCATCTGTAAAACAGGGATAACAGCACTGCTCCCCTCCCCCAGCGGTGTTGAGAAGATAAATACATTAAAGATTGTGAGGTGCATGGACAGGACCAGCCTTAGGGAAAATGGTGCCCAGGGCAAATTTGTATTTTGGCACCCGCCCAGCCCCTTTGCCCCTAGCTCCTGCACTCCCAGCCCTTGCACGCCCTTAACCCCTGCCCTCTCCTGTGCCCTAACCCCTACACTGTTCCCCTTTGCCCCTAACTCCTGCATTCCCCTCCTGCACCCCCAGCCACTGCCCCTCTTCTGCACCCTCTTCACCCCAACCCCTGCACCCCCGTCCTGAGCCCACGTTGGCAAACTGATCTGAATGCATGGAGCAGCTGACATTGCTGCCCGCTCTCCCCTGGAACGCTGCTCCTCTGCGCACCCCTCGGGGGCTGGGTGGTGGGGGAAGCGAGGAGCGACGTCAGGGCTCCCTGCATCCAGGTCACTTTCTCCACCCGGGCTGCATAAGGGGAGGGCAGAGAGCAGCAGCTTCTGATGCTTGCCTCACAGCACAGCCCAGGTGGGGAAAGTGACCTTTATGCATGGAGCACTTGATGTTGCTCCTCGCTCCCCCTCTAAACCCCCTATGGGGGCACGGAGGAATGTTGGGGGTGGGGGTGAGCTGTATCTGTGTGTCACTGCTTCCCCCGCGCTGCAATGTTCCTCCGCTGGGGGGAAGCAGGGGGAAATCTGGAAGCCCCCCAGGAAGCAGTTTCTGACACTACACCAGCAGTGCACACGTTTGCACTGCCGCACGGCGCCCCCTAGACCACCGGGTGCCCTGGGCGGCTGCCTGGGTGGTCCACCCCTAAAGCCAGCCCTGTGCACAGATACTAGGAGAGAGGAGGCCTTAGAAGATCCTTTAATACAAGGAATTGTGTTGTTTTAATCACCAAGGAAAAAGCAGGTAACAACCTCTACTGACTTTGGATGTTTCTTTCTCTGTGCAGCACCGGTTTGAAAATGTAGCTATGTATGAATCAGTTGTAGCTGGTAATGTTAGTGAACCAGACTGGGCAATGGGTTGTATTTTGTGTTTTTATCCCATGTACGATTTATTACACAATTAGCTGCACATTAATGCACTGACTGAGCAAGTTCACTGTTTGCTTTCCATTTAAAATCAGAGCAAGAGGGTGCTTCTACGGGTATGTCTACACAGCATCTGGGAGAGAGCCTCCCAGATGGGGTCAACAGATTCATGCTAGTGGGACTTGCACTCTAAAGATCACAGTGTAGGCAGTACTTTTACACTGCAATTCAGGCTGGAGCCCACCCCCTCCCTAGGCTTGAGCACCCAAGCTCCAGCCCAACCTGCAACATAAAAGCACCACCTACACAGCCAGTTTTAAAGCCCTTGCACAAATCTGTTGACCCGGGCTGGGAGGCTTGCTCCCAGACGCTGTGTAGACATATTCCAAGTGAGTGACATCCAATCCTGGTGAAGCCCTCATAGTTAAATCATCAGTATTTTAAATGGAAAACACATAACCTTTAATGTAAATGTCCTGGGGCCCCAGTCCTGCTGCCATTGACATCAAAGGGAAGTTTTCCATTCTAGCCTGAAACTGCATTCACTTTTCTCCTGAGCCCTCCCTACTCCCTTGAAATTGTCCTCCTCTGTGTCCACAGGGGGCAGGCAGGCTGTAGTGTGCATTTAGAGGGCATTCCAAAGGCTGTGAGAGATTGGAGGAATCCAAGGTTACAGTTCCATTTGGGCTATGCTGCCAGAGAGACAGTGGGGGGGCCAGGGGTCTCCACACACCAGGCCCCTAACCACAGCTAGATTCACCTGCAACCGCCTGAACCTATCATGTATGATGCTGCAGAAACAATAACATTGCTGATCCCTTCCCTTGAACAGCCCCCTGTGTTGTTGGTGAGCGAGCATTTAAGATGTCACTGAGCAGTGAAAGAAGAGTAAATACCTCGACGCTGAAGAAAATTGCTGCAGACATGAGCAATTTAATAGAGAACCTGGACACCAGGGAGCTCCACTTTGAGGGGGAAGAGGTGGATGCTGACATGTTAAATGATCCAAAAACAACCGGTGAGTTAGTGTCCATCTGTTTTCACCGTATGTCCCACTAGGATTTAGAAATGCAGTGCCGCTGAGGCGAAGATGAAGCTTTCAGTTAGATGGTGTTAGGGAGTGTGGGTGGAGAGAGTGTGAGAGAGTGGGCCAGGATTTTGAAGCTCTTGTGGGCCCTCGTGAAACTGTGCTTGGTTCTTTAGGGCTGTGAAAACTTTAAAGTGATGGCGTCATCTTGCAAAGTACTATGTGACGCCTACAAAAACTTAGTGATGCCCTCAACCTAAACTGGGAGTTGAGGGTGTTCAGCATCATGAAGGATCAGACCTGGATTTGAGAATTCAGAGCACCTCGTAGGAGTTGCTCATCAAGAATGAGCCATAAGAAGCACATCCAAGGCCCATTAAAATCAGTGGAAAGACTCCTACTGGTTCCTATAAGCTTTGGATCAGGCCTTAAGTAAGCTTTAAGATTTAATTTGGATTTCCTTTAATTTGTTGTGTTTTAAAGTATAAACCCTTCATTTCATTTTGGCACAGCAGCTGCACGTCACTGCACCTGTCTGTCTGTCATCTATGCATTTCTAGCTATCTAATAAAGGCAGGTGGCTTTTTTGTTTGATTGTTTTTGTTTTTAAACAGGATTAATGTTTTTTTCTAACCTACTTGAGGTTTTTGACACTTAGCTGTGTCAGAACTCTTTAAAATAATACGTACAAACTACCTTGAAACTGGTCAAACGCTGCTTCTTGTCTTGCCTACAATTTCCATTAGTACCTGGGTGACCTGTTGCAAATTGCAGAAGTTGATGAATGAGTAAGTCTGCAAACATACACAAATACCCCCCCCAAAAAAACCTTGCTACACAAAACACCCTTTTGTTCCCTTATTTGACAAGTGTAATTTAATTTTAACTATTCCTGATAACACCTCATAATACATCAGTAAACATCCTGTAATATATTTTGTAACATGGATGAAGACTTAGTGATAGAAGACCTCATTACAGCACTTTGCTATTAAATCTTTGCTGAGGAGATGGGTGAGGCTGCTCATTTGGTGCATGAATTATGGAATGTGTTGCTTACCTCTGTGCAAACTGCTGAGGTTTTACTGTATTTCTCAAGGTAACCATTGACCCTATCTAATGATAAGAAAGTGCTATATCTGGCATTTGAACTCTTAAAGTCAGATCACTTAATTCGAAGGCTTCCATGAGCTTAGGTGTAATACATTTGAATAAGGCATAATATGCACTGGGGAAAAATAAGACTACAGAACTTCAAGATTTTATATAATCATTATTAACTTGTTACATTATCCCTTGGCTATTACACTCTTATTCATAGTTTAAAATAGTGTTAAGCTAATTGCTATTTTATGGTCATTTGCAGTGGGCATCCCATTCTCTGCAATTTATAACACTCAAGGGTTCAAAGAGCCTCATATACAGACATATCTAACCGGATGTCCGATTAAAGTCCGAGTTCTGGAAGTAGAACGCTTTACCTCAACAAAAAAGGTCAGAACATGAATGTTATTGGAACATTGTTTTAAATCCCAATCCCATTTTTAATTTCATGCTCCTATTACCATGTTAACACATCACATACAAGTTAACTTTCTGTAAATCAGCTAGTGGGTTTTAGAAAATATGAATAAGTCTGTATGGGAATAACTCTATCAAGGACAATATGAATAATCTTTGCCTGTTCTGTTTAGAGTCTAATAAAAATTATAACTAAAAGTCATAAGAAATGGCTATACCTTTAAATAAAAAATGATAAACTCTAGAGTATTTAATGCTAGAAGATTACCCATTGAGTACTGAAACACTGGTGCTATTCTTTCCTGCAGGTACCATGTCCAAATGTTTACACTATTGAATTCACACATGGGGACTTTACATGGCAAGTGAAAAGGAAATTCAAGAACTTTCAAGAATTTCACAGGGAACTGCTGAGATACAAAGCCTTCATACGAATTCCTATCCCTACAAGGAGGTAACTATTTTATGCAGTCTTATAAATATGGACTGGAAAGACATGAAAAGCCTGATTCTCTCTTACCCTTGTAGTACACATGTGTAACTCCATTGACTTCCAGGAATCACTCCTGATTTACCCTGGTATAAATGAGAGGAGAATCAGGCTCAAAATCAACATAATAGTAAGCAGCAGTAATCTGAATGATCCAATGATCTCTCTCTTGCAAGATGTAGAAAGCATGTGGGACATTTTGTGCAGTCAGTTTTTTAAGCAGAATTTCCCATCGAAATCATTGGGTCGTTGTGCTTCAAAATTTATGGCACAATGTGGTCTCTTACCTTTAAGGCCTTATATCTGAGCATGCTGAGCTCTCTCAGTTCCTCTTCCCAGTGACTCTAATGAGGTGCTCAGAGCTGGCAGGACTGGGCCCAAGAAGTGGGACAGAGCTCCAAACATAAAGAGAGTCGTGGAAAGAGGCCTGAGTGGTGGAGTGTTACAAAAGGATAGTTTGGAGATTGGCGTGGGAAGACTGTAG
This sequence comes from Chelonia mydas, assembly GCF_015237465.2. Taxonomy (NCBI): domain Eukaryota; kingdom Metazoa; phylum Chordata; order Testudines; family Cheloniidae; genus Chelonia; species Chelonia mydas. The sequence goes on from NC_057855.1 coordinate 15,619,490, forward strand.
GAAGCTAGGGGGCAGAAGAGGAAACAAGAGTAAGGATTTTGGTAAGGGTAGAGATATGAAAGGATAAGGATTAGTGAAACATAATGGTCCAAGAACATGGTCCAAATTCCTTTCTGCTTAAATAGGCAAAACTCATTTGAAGTCAAAAGAAAAGGAGTACTTGTGGCACCTTAGAGACTAACCAGTTTATTTGAGCATGAGCTTTCGTGAGCTACAGCTCACGAAAGCTCATGCTCAAATAAACTGGTTAGTCTCTAAGGTGCCACAAGTACTCCTTTTCTTTTTACGAATACAGACTAACACGGCTGTTACTCTGAAACCTGTCATTTGAAGTCAGTGGATCTGTGGCCATTTGTATCAAAGGAGAATTTGATACATCCTCTGCTTTTTGCATTGTATTTTAGTTTGAATTGATTTGTACACAATGATTTGTTAGACGATTTTACGCCTACCCTTATCTTTCCTCGCTACCTGTCCCTCATTTTATAATAAAGTTTAAAATAGAATGTCAGGACTTTTGTGTCAGAGGAAAAAACACTCACGTTCTACTGATCAGACAAATAATCTGGGATTTTTTTTCTTCCAGTCACACAGTTAGAAGACAAAGTGTCAAAAGGGGAGAAGCGAGGCAGATGCCAAGTCTGCCACGCACGTCTGAGAACATGGTCCGAGAAGAACATTTTTCTAGTAGAAGAGTAAATGTCCTTCCTTCTTCTAAATACTCTGTTCAGAGATGCGGGTGTGCTGATAGAAGAGAGGCTGTTGACATGTTGTGCTGTCCATTTTATTCTTGGGATTTTTCTGACTTTCACTCTGGGGGGCCAGCTTGTTTGCTGAGCTGTGTTCTGACCAAGTTCAGATGCCTTCTGTTTTGCTAGTGGTAAATTCTTCTGCTTGGTGAACCGAAATTCTGCCAAGTTTAGAGTCAAATTGTCCCTGCTCAGAAAGTGGAAGAGACTGCCTCAAGGAGCACTCCCTCTGCTAAGATCTGAGTTATTTCCCCTTTGCTGGGATATTGTGGGGCAGTGGAGGGTGTGCTACATGCATGTGTATATGTATATTTTTTTTCATTCAAGCGGTGGTTTGTTTTTGATTCTCTTCATTACTTCCTGTAGCTATATAATTAGATTTTTATAGTAATCCCTACATCCTATCTAAAGTTTTCTTGCATTGTAGAAACAACTGGAAGACTACTTGACAAAGATCTTAAAAATGCCCATGTACAGGACCTACCATGGAACGGTAAGTAGTCTGTGCAATAGCTTAAGCAACAAATGAATATTCTTTTCATGTATAAGTACTTAACTGAGAGAAATAAATCCTGTCGTTTACTCTGAGGTATATTAAAAGCATTTTGCAGCCATTTTTATTAGGGCAAATATTTTCTCCAAAGTCCTTGTGAATCTGATTATAACCAAATAAAATGCTATACTATCAAGCTATTGGGGTGTCACAACTACAACACATTACGACAACCTACTTGTTAAGGGCAGTCTTGTGCAGACAGCTCATTACACATGTAATGTGACTGGGTTCTGATTGGTTCTGGGTAGCATTTAAGATGTTTGGTTGGAGGTTCAAATGCCTAAATAATTGGGGTCTCTGCTATGTGGCAGATGTTACCTTCACTTTGGGAATCTTGTGAATTTAACCTCATAGGGCCAAACTGTGCTTTGGCTTATATCCCTGACAACCCCATTGACTTCAGCAAGTTTGTGTTGGTATTAATAAGAGGAGAATTTGGCACCCTGGCTTCCCCAAGTAATTCATCACCTCCACAGGGACATGGTAATCTATATGTTCCCTCATTCCTATGAAACCTCATTGAAGTCAGATGGTTCATGTTATATCCAAAATTTGGCCCATATTGTGCAAGAATTTGTCTCTTGAAAGCCATTTTATGTTCTTGGAGTTTCACCTCATTGACTGTCCACATTTCTCACGTGCTAGTTGGAGGAGACTTTAGAGGCCATAATTGTATGTGAATAACATTCCACTGCCATGGCCATTTATTCCCCCTTCTCCTGACCCCACATAAAGGATTCATTACTTCTCTTCTGTATCATCACCAAAAATTGGTTTGTTGCAGAACTTACTGAATAAGCAGAGGCAGTTTATCCTTCTGAGCAAGACAAAACAATTGAGTACACTTGGTTTTAAAATGAGACAGAAACGTAGACTCAACTTTACATCTTTAAGGGGGTACATCTGCTCACTATATGTACTGTTGTTTCAATGTTGCCCATGCCAAATGTATCTGTTATACAGGGCAAAAATACCCTCCCATGCTGGCCAATATGTTAATGTTACAGTGGGAAATCTGCACCTCAAATGAACTGGCTGCCATTTAGAGAAGCTCTGCTGTTGTGGACAGTGGTGTATGCTGAGAGGGGGAGATTTAATTCAGAGTATGTGGCATTGGATCCATTTTGCCACTCTCCCATGTGCAGGCATTGCCTTGTCAGATCTCTCTGATATGTCCACTAATCTAACAACGCCAGAGACTTCTTGATTAAGTCCTGGTTGGAAACAGGATGTTAGGGGAAAAAAATACTAAACATGTATTATCTGCACCCTGGGCCCTCTGCAGGTAAAGCCTATGGACCATGAGCAGCTGTGTTTCTCTCTCCCATCTTTCTCCAGTGCAGCTCCTGTGATGGGTTCGGTCACAGAGATCCCCTTGGGACTGTCACCTGATGTGCTGAAATTACCTCTGAGCCCATTTTCCCTGCCAGCTTGGGACTCCAGAACCCTGCCTTGTTGAGCCAGACATGCTAGCCTGCTGCAACACAGAGCCAGGTCTGGTCCATGCCCCCAAAGCGGCAGACTTTAACTAAAAACAGCTCAGCAGGTTACCTGTCTCCAGCACCCAGACACCCAGTTCCCAATGGGATCCAAACCCCAAATAAATCCGTTTTACTCTGTATAAAGCTTATACAGAGTAAATTCGTAAACTGTTCACCCTCTATATCACTGATAGAGATGCACAGCTGTTTGCTCCCCCATGTATTAATCACTTACTCTGGGTTTATTAATAAACAAAAGTGATTTTATTAAGTATAAAAAGTAGGATATAAGTGGTTTCAAGTAATAACAGCCAGAACAAAGTAAGTCACAAAGCAAAATAAAACAAAACACGCAAGTCTAAGCCTAATACACTAAGAAACTGATTACAGGTAATATCTCACCCTCAAAGATGTTCCAATAAGCTTCTTTCACAGCCCAGACTCCTTCCTAGTCTGGGCCCAATCCTTTCCCCAGTATAGTCTTTGTTATATATCCAGCAGACATCTCAGGTGGTAAGCAGGGGTTTTCTCATGACTGGCAGCCTCTTTTGTCCTGCTCCACCCCCTTTTACAGCTTTGACACAAGGTGGGAATCTTTTGTCTGTGCTTGTCCCCACCCCCGCCTTATCAATGGAAAAGTACAAGGATTAAGATGGATTCAATAGCATGTGACATAGTCACCTGTCACTGTAAGACCCCGTAGTCTTCATTCTTCCTGAGTTGGCCCACAGGTACACAGGAGGGCTTGCAGGTAAATAAACCATTTACAACCAATTGTCCTAGTCAATGTGAGCCATCAAGATTCTAAACCACCATTAATAGCCCACACTTTGCATAATTACAATAGGATCTCAGAGTTATACTTAAAAAGAAAAGGAGTACTTGTGGCACGTTAGAGACTAACCAATTTATTTGAGCATAAGCTTTCATGAGCTGTAGCTGTAGCTCACGAAAGCTTATGCTCAAATAAATTGGTTAGTCTCTAAGGTGCCACAAGTACTCCTTTTCTTTTTGCGAATACAGACTAACAAGGCTGTTACTCTGAAAAGAGTTATACTTCATATTTCTAGCTTCAGGTACAAGAATGATACATGCATACAAATAGAAGAAATATATTCAGTAGTTTATAACCTTTGTTACGATGGGTTACAAGAGACCTTTTGCATAAAGCATATTCCAGTTACATCATATTCACACTCATAAGCATATTTCTATAAAACATATGGAGTGCAACATCACAGCTCCATTCTGTCCTGGCCAGCAGAGACAGATATTGTTCTGTACGTACATTCTTAGATCATTGGCTGGCTTTCAATGGATTTGACTTCTGCGAAGCACTCAGTGAGAACTTGCCTTGTGATGTTGGCTGCACTCCGTAGTGCAACAGGTGGTGCAGTTGATGGGGAAAGAGAGATGCTGGGAACCAAACATTTATTCATTTAATTTAAGATGATAGTTCTCAGACCAGAGACAAAGCTGCAGATTTCTGATGTTCATCGTGGACTAGCGTCTGTCCTTCTTACAATAGTACGAGTTTGTTGCTGTTCTTGTGTTCAAAAAGTCCGTCACTTGAAAATGGAGAGATGTGCTGCTTGTTTTGCTGCCTGCGCAAATTTTGGCTCCTGTGTGTTAGGCTCTGCAAATCCTCGGGCTGAGGTCCAGCTAGATCTTTGGCTTGTAGATGTCTCCAGCTGAATTCTTTGCAAGTTCAGGCACGGGGTTAACTTGAGTGATTCATAAAGGCCAGATGACCCATGTGATTTATTGCCCCCTGAATCTTGTGAGGATCCTCTTTCTGCTAATCCAGTCCCCTAGAGGCATTTTAACAACTGATCTGGACAATTCCATTCATTCTGGCTATGTTTTTATTTTGTATTTGTGGCTTGTGTGTTTCGTTCATTTGTATATAATTGGCTCAGCTTGGATGACCTTGGCAAACTTAACTGGTAGCTCTTTTCACCATTGTTGAGGAGCTCAGGGCTATGAAGCACTGTGGGATGTAAAGGGACTTACATAATGTGTTGAATATACAACTCGTGTCTAAATGTTTTGCCCGCAAACTAGAAAATAGCATGCCCCTAAACATTGTTTAGTGATGTAACAAGGGCTGCGCTCTTCGACTATGTAACCCTAAGTGGGAAAGTTTATAACTGTCTCTTCAAATTTTTCTTAATGGAATATTTGTGTGTTTGCTGTTGTGGCAGGGTATTAGACATGGAGCTGGCAGCTAGTTGAGGGTATAGTTAACGTTGCCTGTTATGATAATCAGATACATCATGATAATCAGATACAGGGAACTGGGGCAGTTGGGCAAGTGTGGCCCAAATACCTTGTAAAGCCGTTTCTGTGGGCTTGATTTAAATGGAAAGACTCCATTGATTTTAATTGCCTTTGGATCAGGACATATATGAGCTTGATAGTTAAAAGATTCCAAAATAACGCTAGTTTAAACCAGTAAGTGTCCATGCAGCCTTTTGCACTGGCTTTACAAAATCAGTTTAAAATTACACTTCAAATTAAAGCAGTGCAACAAGATAAGTCGAATGAGTTTCACAGCTATACAATTAAAGAACACTTCATGCACCCAACTGTGGTTGCTATTTAAGGCTCTTATCCTGCAATTAGATCTGCTAGGGCAGACCCCTGCAGCCATGCAGAGCCCCACACTGCCAGATCTGATTACAGGACTGGGGCTTTTGAACATGGAATTGTAGCAAACAAGAATAATGTTTACATGTGCATTTAGTATAAAGCAATTTTTCTGTGTATGATGAAATTAGAATACTGTCCTAGAACATTGTTATTCTGAGCACTGGTGAAGTAGTGTATTATTATGTTGCCAGAGCTACTAGTGAACTATTTGTTTTATCATTGTTAAAAAAAACTAGAGCTGCAATGAAAAACAGACTTTGGAACTGCTGAACCCTACTTAAAAAGGCAATGTCATCTGAACAATCTTTCTTAAAATCTTGCTTAAATATATCATAAGTGCTTGGTTCAGCAGGGGGAAAAAAAGATGGTTAAAATGTTTCGTGTCTCCACCTTGCAGCTGTTATTTCATTGTTCATAGCTCATTTGCTCTTCAGCTGATCTCCCATGTCTGTTCCCACCCCCCCTTGTTACAATATCATTGAAACTTCAGTCCCCCATCTCAGAGTTAAAATATTCTGATGCAGATCACTGTGAAACCTGAGTGGGATGTCGGGTCACCACAACAACAGCTGGGTAGTGTAAGAATTCAAATGTAAAGGAGACAAAAGGGTACTGCTCTCCTACTACCCTCTATTTCAGTTTTCTTTGTGAATTATGAGATCCTCAGATTAAAGGCACTGTGCCAGTAAAAGTATTTAACAAAATAATAAAATTGATAATGATATCACCTAATCATATTTTTTCATTCCATTAAATAACGTTTCCTTTAATCTACAGGATTTTTCCATATTGAAGCCTCAGTCCTGCAAACACTTACCTGCTTAGTTTTACGTATTTGAATAATCTAATTTAAGTCCAGTGTGACTACTCACGTACATAAAAAGAAACACAGGAGTAAGGATTGGGTCCAAAAGGCCAAGCTTTGCCTTCTGATGCTCTCACAGGACATAGGATTTCATTGGACATTGTGCACATACAGACCTATCCAAGGGCTGAGTTTGTCCTGAAGGATGTCATATGGCATTCGTATTTGGCTACCATCAGGAGCAGACCAGTCAGAGAGGAATGTGGTTCTGTGTTTGTGTTACCATGGACACCATTTTAAGGACTGGTTGGGTGGAGGGGACTGGCAGCTACAATGTTGAACAATATATGCCTTTGATCTGACAGTTCCAGGCAATAAAGTTAAGCAAATAAACTGTTTCATTTCCATCTGAGTGGTAATTTCTCCTATGTACCTGTTTTTCTTTTCCTTCTTTGTGCACAGTTAGTCTCTCACTTTCTCATTAGTAAATGTTCGCCAAACAACAACCTAGTTACTTTTCAGAGCAAATGGCCAAGATTTTCAAAAGTGGCAAGTGATTTTATGTGCTTTGGTATTTGAGAGGCCTTAAGGGGCCTGATTATCAGAGGCTGGGTCCTCTGCACCTTCCAAGAAGCTGAAAATTTGTCCCCAGAGCTGAGACTGCCTGAGGCCCAACTTAAGCACCATGTAAAAGGCTTTAAATGGTACATAGGCCTTGCGCAGGCTGTGCCGAATTTCACCCACAGAATAGAATGGACTATTCACAGATGGCAGAACCTGTTTCTTCTTCCTTACCCAGGACAGGTAGCGAGAATTTGTGAATTCAAAACCTTGTGAACAAAACCATGAAATAATTAGTACTCTTTGCTTCATAAAAATGATGAAATCATAGGAAAAGCAGGAAATCAAGTATACAGATACCGGCTTCTACTAAGAGCTAGTTTGTGTCCTTGGGCTACATGGCCATGCATGAGAATAGGAGCCCTTTGACTCATCTCTGTGGCTGTAGTAGCCCTGAGCATAGAATCATAGAGTTTAAAGCCAGATCATCTAATCTGACCACCTGCGTATCTTGGTTTGGAAGGATTAGATTTGTATTGGTGTATGTTGGTACACATCAATTTCAAACAAAAATGCAAACCGATGAAAAAATATTTCCACCAATAATAATTGTAATATACAGATAGATAAAATAAGAATAGGGCTGCTTGATAACTTATCAGAGTCAAAATCCAGCCTTTTGAATTTGGCTTGTTAAAATGGATTAGCAAATGAATAGTAAAAGCAAGTACGATTTGTTGATTGAAGGATATTTACTTTGAATATTTGCATGTGATGTTGACTATTTGAGTTAATAATTTATAAAACTTCAGCTTTTTTAATTTCAGCATCTGCTGTCACTAATTGTCTGATGCCCTCCATAATTTCACATAACTGTGAAAATTTAAATAATTAAAAATATAAAAAAATGCTTAAAATAAACATTGATATTATCTGTCAAAATTATAAAAATCAAACTCTGCCAAGGCTATGTACATCACAGGCCACCAACACCTGCTAAACCTAACAACCAGAATTAGACTGAAATATTACAGCGCGTAGGAGACTAGACGATTGTGTGACACAGACAGAGAATAGGGGGGACTGAGGTGCACCAGTGCTTGAGCCCCTGCAATGGCAGGAAATTGATTAAGTGAAACATACCCAGGTAATCCTGGCAAGTGACCTGTACCCGGTTGCTGCAGAGGAAGCTGAAAACCCCCAAGGTCACTGCCAATTGGCCCAGGTGGAAAATTCCTTTCTGACCCCCACAGTTAGATCAGGATCAGTTAGACCTTGAGCATGTGAGCAAGAACCAGCCAGCCAAGCACCTGAGAGAGAGAAATAGAATGCTCATTGCTACTCAGAGCACAGGTCTGCCCTGTCCAGTGTCCCATCTCCAGCTGCAGCCACCTCTGATGCTTAAGAAGGAGACAAAAGCCAACAACAATCCTAAAATACATGGCAGGGAGAGAAGGCAGGGAAATCCCTTCCTGACCTCTACAGGTGGCTGGCTAAAGCCCTGAAGCCTGAGCTTTTAGGACCAAAAGACATAAACTGTACATGAGCCCCAGGGCTGACAAGCCCTGCCCCCTACCATCACAAGCAACCCCGATATACAATCCTACTAAAGAATTTGGCTCTCTCTTAAAACTAACTAAATTGTTTGCCCCCACAGCTCCTATTGGAAGGCTGTTCCAGAACCTCACTGCTCTGTTGGTTAAAAATCTTCTTCTAATTTCCAGCGTGAATTTGTTCATGCCCAGTTTGTATCCATTTTTTCTTTTGCCAACATTGTTCTTTAGCTTAAATAACTCTTCACCCTCCCTGGTGTTTATACCCCTTCCCCCCATGTATTTTTTATATAGAGCAATCGTATCCCCACTCAGCCTTCTTTTTACTAGACTAACCAAGCAAGCTCTTCCACTCATAAAATAGGCCCTCCACTCCCCGGATCATCCTAGTAGCTCTTCTCTCCACCTGTTCCAGTTTGAATTCAACTTTCTTGAACATGCGTGATGAGAATTGTACAGAGTATTCCAAATATTCTTACCAGTGCCTAGTACAAAGGCATTAATACTACATTATCTCTACTGAAAATGCTTTGCCTAATACATCATAGGATTGTATTTGCATTTTTTTGCAGCTGTATCACATGGGTGGTTCATGGTCATCCTGTGATTCATTACACACACACGTCTCATTCCTCCTCTGTCTCTTCCAACTGATGAGCCCCCAGTCTGAAGCAGAAATCCTTATTATTAGACCCTAAGTGCATGACCTAGCACTTTGCACTATTATATTTCATCCCATTTCTGTCACTCCAGTCTTCAAGATCATCCAGATCTCCCTGTATAATAATCCGATCCTCCTCTGCATTGACGATGCCTCCCAACTGTGTATCATCAGCAAATTTCATTACCACACTCCTACTTCTTGTGCCAAGGTCATTAATAAAAATATTGAATAAGATTGATCCCAAGATGGATCCTTCAGAGCCTCCACTAGTAACCTTCTTCCAGTCCGATAATCCACTTTTCAACACAACCTGTTGCCTTCTCCCCTTTAGCCAGTTCCTTATCCACCTTACAATTCTTGTAACAATCCCAGTTTAATTTATAATTTCCCATATGGTACCCTGTCAAATGCTTTACTGACATCCAAGTATATTAGGTCTGCTACACTTCCCTTCTAAAAAAAAAAAAAAAAGTTTTTCTCCCATCGCAGATGTGGTAATTTCCATTTCCATCAGTCCTCCTACCTTCATGCCCATGTTCCATATTAGCATCTGTATTAAAAACTGAGGTAAAGTATGCACTTCATTTTTGGGCCATACCTAGGTTATCTTTAATCTCCTTCCCATCCACTTTACATAGCAGGCTTAACCTCATCCTTCCTTATTCTCTTTCTATGTATTTAACTAATAAACCTCATATTATTTATTTTTTTAAATTCAGCTTGACTTGTAGCAATTCTCACTTTATTCCTACATTTTCTAACCTCCAAGGTGTAGCTTTCTTTACCCCTTTTCCATTCTCTGTAGGCTCTCTGCTTATTCCTAATGGCCTCAGCTGAGTCTGGGGTCTTTCCCTATGAGTGTTTTTTTCCCCCTTGCTTGGGTGCAAATTTCAGACAGTTTTCGTATAGTTGATTTGAAGAAATTCCAAGCCTCTTCTGCATTTAAGTCCTTGAACTCTTCACTCCAGTTGACCTCTTTAACTCATTCCCTTAATTCCCAAAGTTTGCCCTTTTGAAATTTAAAAAAACATAGCTGATGACCTGGTTTTAATTATCCTTCTATTTAATTTAAACTGAATCAACTTGTGATCACCTGATCCAAGGTTATTTCCTACTACTAGCTCTTCTATGATGTCACTACTTACCAAAACCAAGTCTAAAATTGCATATCTCTTGTTGGTTCAGTGACCAGATGGCAGCTACAGGCCTGAGAGGAAAGCAGAGCTGCCTGGCTGGGAGGGGAGGTTATGTTGTGCCCTTAAAAAAAAGTGGTAGCAGAATACTCTCCCCTCCGCTGCACCAGGGCAAAAGAACTGGGCAGGAATGGAACCGTGTCTCTGAGTTGCATTTTCTTTCTGGGACTCTTCCCGGAATGACATGGTTACACCCAGCCCTACAGGCTCATTCTAGCCCTAAGGGCCCAAATCTGTCCCTCTATCATGTTGTGTCAGACTTCCTACAGTTTGTGAGTAGTCTCACTGAGGTCAATCTAACTGCTTCACAGTTATTATTCCACATGAGAAAGGGTGGCAGAATCGGACCCTAGGATTGTTGTGATCTGCGTTGTGTCAAACCATTCGCTTCTGTTGATTTCATTTGTGGTTTGGAAATCGCCGTTTTCTGCCGTATGGTACAGAGCAAACCTAAAGTGTGGCTCTGAAGCTTGGGATGAGCATTCCAGGCCAAGGGAACCATGAAACCCTTAAATAGTGTTGGTCCCTATGGGGATTTTCACCATGATAAGGCCGTGCTCCTTTGCCAGTTCTGCATCTCCACTTGCTCTGGATCTAAGAGGTGAGTGTAGCTATTGCAAGACGGGAGTGATGTTATAAGTGGTATTTTTCTGAATACATTCTGACCTTGGATGCACGTGGCTCCCATTTATTTCTCATTGAGGTCAATTGCAGCTGTGCATGTGGATCTGAGACTTGAATTTAGCCCATTCGGCTCTGGATGGCAGCATATTTCATTAGAAAGTTAAGTTCTCCTTTTGGCTCTTTGCTGCCAGATCAAATGAGAAAACCACCTCCTGCTCCCTCCCTCTGCGTGTTTGTGCACTTTGGCTAATTAACCCAATACAGACAAAGGAGAGTAGCTGAAATCTGTTTAGTTCTGTATCACATGGGTCAGATTCTGCTCTCACTTTCAACCCTGTGATGAGAGACACTCTCTAACTGGATCTGAGATGACTAAGCAGCAGCATATATGCCAGGAATGGCTTACTCTGCCAAGAAAGCCTGGTTGGTTGGAAGAGGTCTAGTTGTAGATTTTAATGCAGACATGGAGTTCATTGTCATTAGTTTGCTAATGGCAAGAGGACTACACTTCTGCTCATCTGTATATTCTGCTGTGATCTCTTTGGATAACTTCAAGGTTTTTTGAATTGGGGTCTGTTGATGACTCCAAACATTTTACATGAGATTACAACAGACTTCCACTTTATATTAGCAATTTTTGTCTGTCCATTTAATCACTGGCCTTTTGGTGGAGCCAACTGGCATGAGGTAGACACACATCTAGTGGAAACTGAACTGAGTCTACGAACTCTGTTCACATAGGTCACCAAACACTTATCAAGCAATGGTAAATTTTATCATTACTGACGTGAACTGAATTTGAACCAGTGACCTACCAGTGAAGGTTCCAATGGGTCCTTCCCAATCCTCTAAATAACCACATATAATGCCCCATCAAATCTGATTTTGGTTGTTTTGGTCATGTTCATTAAAGGCCTGATCCAAAACACATACATTTCTGTTGACTTCAATGGGTTTTGGATTAAGCCCTAAAAGAGATGTTCCCACTTTTTCCTGCTGATGAATTGTTTTTGCTATCAATGTTATTTTTCCAAGCAAACTGATTGGTGGGAGTCCAAAATGTAAACAGTGGGGAACTTTTTATTTTCCAGATGGAATTCATTGGTGTAAGTCAGCTGTCATTTATCCGTGATCTAGGACCAAAGGGCATGTAAGTTGAATTTCATTTCTTTGTGTGAGTTACATTTCATCAAGAGCATCATTTTATAAAGAGAGACTGTCCAAATTGGTAGCTTTCCTGCCAAGCTAGCAATAAATTTGGGAACATCTTATCTTCCATTATTATTCACAAGAGGACATTACAGCTCTGGGAAATAATAATGAATGTAAAAGGCAAAACACATCTCATTGCCAGACTCACAGGGCCAAATTCATCCTGTCATCGATTGGAGTTGCACCAAATAATAATATGGCCCAATGCAAACAACCAGAGCGATGTACAGTCCCTGTCATAACATGCTTACATCACTGGTTAGTTTATTTCCTGTATGATGGTGACATGTCAGCCATGGGCTGTGACTACAAGAGGAAAAGAGTGCGCTGAAATCAAGAAAGGTCCATTTTTTTTCTTTAAACTTCCCAACATTTCCAAAGTTTCCTTGAGCCTGGGGTTGACACTTAATTCCTTTCTTTTGAACACAGTTACATAGAAACCGTGTTGTTTTGGTTACCACCAAAAGTGTCTGTTGCTTTTGTAAACGGCCTCGCAGGCAGTAGTGAAATTTTTTCTTCAGGTTATATGGATGGGATCTGGGTGTTTGAAATGCAATGAGTCCAGGCATCCAGTGTTATAAACGGAGAAGGACTTGACAGCGGGCAGGAAGGATGGAGCCTTCTCTGTGTTGGGCCCTCTCTCAGATTTCAGAGCTCTTCACCAGGTTGACATTCTTAGGCTAAAGGCACGTCTTCACTGCCAACGATAAAGTGCTGCTTGTGTAGTCACGGCATAGCGCTGGGAGAGAGCTCTCCCACCGCTCTAAAAAACCCACCACCACGAGGGGTATAGCTACCAGCGCTGAGCGCCGGTGCACTCATTGTCTGTGCTGGCCCATTACAGCTCTGAAACTTGCATTGCTCCGGGGGTGTATTTTCACACCCCTGAGCGAGAAAGTTGCAGCGCTGTAAAGTGCCAGCGTAGACCAGCCCTTAAGTTTGTAGTGCTTCAGTCTGCGCTGCAGCCCTTAGCTCTAACTCATTCCTGCTGTGCACAGAAGCGATTCTCGCTTTCGCTGCCAAGTGGTAGGGTAGGTTGGATGTATCTTCTATCCACCTAGTCCTCCGTGGCCTTTCTTCTGCCTCCTCACCCCTCCCTGGTGCTGCTCGTTCCCTGTTTGCACCCTAGATGCCTCTTTGCCCTCAGTTCATTTGTAAGCGGAGACTTTACCCTTAGCCCTTCTTATTGCTGGCGTGGTATTTATTACAATACACTGCTGTGACTGTGGGTTCAGTTCATTTGCTGGATGTACAGTAGAGTTAGGTTCAAGTCACCCACTGCTTGGGAGGTGGATGAAATGTCTGAGATGCAAGGCGAATAAGAGAGATGACATGGCAATAGAAAATGAGAGGGAGGTGATCCACTTCTGCTCCATTCTGCCCATGCCACCCCACTGAGGTGAAAGGGGTCAGACAGATGTCACAGTACTGTGTTTGACCTAGCCTATGTACCTCCAGGTCATATTCCTCCAGTCCATATAGCTTCACCTAGGCATAATTAATAAGCTTTGTATGCATGTATCAAATTTACTATTTATTTGTCATCTTTACATTTGTTTCAGAGAAGGTATGATCATGAAAAGATCTGGGGGCCACAGAATACCTGGTCTGAACTGCTGTGGGCAAGGAAGTGTCTGCTATCGATGGTCCAAAAGGTACTGTAGCAGGGCGAGTTGTCTCTTCAGTGACTTTTTACCTATTAGAAAGACAATTTGTGTGACCTCATGTCTTTTATTGCAGAGGGTCTCGACCTTTTCCTTTCTTAGGCCCCCACAAGATGCTATAAAAACTCCGTGGCCCACCTGTGCCACAATAATTGGTTTTCTGCATATTAAAGCCAGGACCTATGTTAGGGGATAGCAAGCAGGGCAGTTGTCTGGGGCCCCATGCCACAGGGGCTCCCATGAAGCTACATTGCTTAGGCTTTGGCTTCAGCCCTGGATGGCGGGGCTCAGGGCCCTGGGCTTCAGCCCCATGCTCAGGGCTGTCCTTAGGCATAAGCAGGATATGCGGTTGCTTACGGCACCCAAAAATTTGGGGCACCCTTGGGGCTTAGTGTCCACCCTCCCGCTCTTCCTATCCCTGTTCTGACCCTTCCTGCAGGCTCCCACCGCTAGCTGCTGCAGCCTAGTGGATCATCCTCTGGAGAGGATCTAGTAACTTAAAAGTGAAAAAGCCTTCCAGCCTGCCAGACCTATTAGTACAACATTGAACCTGTTAAAGAGCCATTCAAGTGGTAATGAAGTCATTTAACAGGCATTTTCCAACCCCCAGGTATATACTGTCAGTTTCTGAATTTACTGACAAAAACAGTGTGCATTACTGTAATATTTACTCATAACATGTTAGTCTACAGGACCTTAGTTTAAAATTTGCTTTACAAATATTTCATTAGTGTGTTGCTGAAGACAATAAAATCACATCTCTAAAAAATCCTTGCATAGATTTTTAGATGCACAATCTGGGTATTCATCTTTAGCCTTAAATGCTTGGATCTTTAGACATATCGTTTTTAAATAAATGCTTCAAAGGACCACCCTTATCTAAAATACACATTTTTTTAATTTTAATTACTATAGTACAAAAAACTTTTTTCCAAATTCTTCCTGTCCTTTCTGTCCATCCCTTTCTCCCTTCACCCCCCTGTTGAAGATATCCCTTAAAGGGACAACACCCCTTTCCTGCCAGATAGCGGAACAAACGAGTTTCCCTTTCTTTACTTCTGACTATTTGATGAACTGATTTTAAGAGAAACTCTCTAGCAAAATCAGTACCTTAGTAAGATATAACATCCTTTGTTATGCCTAAAATCTTTGGAAACATATTTTTTAAAGTTGGTGAAATTTCATAAACATGTCTATTGTTATGGAGATCCCACAAAGTAAATTAGTGTTCCCTTTTTCTAAAAGCAATGAACATTGTTAGGAACACACTAAACCTCTGTGACTGATTAATTTAAAATAATGTCTTTGTTTCAGTGAGTTAAATATGTAGTAATCTGGAATGATTACTTTATGAAGGCTTAAGAGTACATTTAGAATATAAAACCATCTTAGAGCTACTGATTAAGAAAATGTAAAACAGAGAAGAGCTGCATCATGTATTCCATAATATTTAATGTTGTATTCAGCAGGACAGCTGACTTGCCCTTACTACAAAGTTTTTGCAAATAAATCTCTGACAAACTTCAGGGTATATAAAAAAACCCGTGAATGACATTTTTTATTTCCAAGTTTAGTGCTTTTAATTAGGTACCTTCTGCATGTCCAGTCTTCATCTTCTGGCATGCAGTGGAAAACATGCTCCATTTTCTTTAGAAAGAAATTGCAGAAGAGTGGTTTTGCAAATGTCATTTGCTTCATGTGGGTTCAGGGATTTGGCTGGAAGGGGATGAGCAGGGAGGGGGTGGGAAGAGAGGTGGGAGACAGTGGGGAGAGGGCGGAGTCTGGGGCAGAGCAGGGATGGAGTATGGGCAGGGCCACAGGTGGGCTGGGGAGCTAGCCTTACCAAGCGGCAGCTTCACCCACCGCCCATGACAGCAGGAGGAGAGGGTTGGCTCCCGCACACCCGGCGCGAGCTGCAGTCTCCTTAGGCAGGGGCCGTATTCACAGAGCCGAATGTGCCGGCACCGCGCATTCTGCATGGGGGAGAGGGTCCGGGGGTCTCTGCGGGGAACTGAGATTCTCTGCCGCCGTGAGGCGGACTGGGCGGCTTGGTATCCTTTGCTGCTTCGTTCCTCCCCTGGGCTGCCGTCGGGCATAGAGGCACCAGTTTAATAATACTGCTTAGGGCCCCATAAATCCTAAGGATGGCCCTGCCCGTGCGGGAGGGCTTTGGCTTTCTATCCTGGGCCCCAGTGAATCTAATGCTAGCCCTGCTTGGCGGCCCCCGTGAAACCTACTCGCGGCTCCCCAGGGGGCCCCGCACGCCTGTTTGAGAATCACTGTTTTTTTGGACCAATTTCTGTTGATGAAAGAGACAAGCTTTCATGCTCCACAGAGCTCTTCTTCAGATCTGGGAAAGGTAATGAGTGTCACAGCTAAATACAAAGTAGAACAGATTGTTAAGCATAAGGAGTTAACAGGTTGCAAAAAAAGGAAGTGGGCCATTAGCACTTCTGCAGTCATAGGACAAAGGAGAGTTACAAAGAGGGTTACAGATTGTTGCAATGAGACATAAAACCCATGTCTCTATTGAGTCCATGCTTTTTTGGTGTCTAGCAGAGTTATGAATTGAAGCTTTAGCTTATTAGTTGTTCTAAACCATGTACTGAATGTAAATAGTCTCACTCACATTTCCTACACGTAATGTTGTAAAACTGTTATACTTTCTATAACTGAGATTTCAACAAAACTACGGAAACCTCTGTGCATTAATAGATTTTTTTCCCCAAGGTCAGAAGGGGCCATTAGATCAGCTAGTTTGACCTCCTGCCTGGCACAGGACGGCTTTAGTTTTTCTCTCGTGTTTAATTCACAACAGAAATTACATGCCAGCTCCCCAAGTGAAACGTGGTTGTGTAGCACTCATCCAGCAGAAATGGCAGTCCTGTCAGCCCCTGCTCTCTCTCATTCCGGACTGTCGAGGTGATGTGTTGTTGCTGCCTGTGAAATTTTCTATTCAGTTTACCATACCTTTCTGATTAAAAAACCCAAACCAAATTAATTGGAACATTGTCCAGGCTGTACTCACCAATGGATTAAATCAGACCAGAATCACAACAGTAAAGAATCCTCTGATGCAGTTAACCCCAGGGAGAAATATGTCACCTGTTTTGTGTTCCCCCCCACACGTTTTAAAAGGAGTCCTACTGAGGCCTGAGCTGTGTTGTTTTGAAGAGAATTACTGGATGGCAGGTTTTTGATTGATTTAAGAAATAAAGACAAAGAGCCAGATTGTGCCCATCTTCTTCATGGATACGCAAGGCAGGGTGGGGGGAGGAGGCACAAGAAGCCACCGCACACTTGCCCCACTTCACGCAGTAACCTGGACTAATTGTAGTTCCTGTGCTCGCTCAGGTGCTGGAGCAGACTGCTCCTCCCTGCCTACAGCCACAAACCACTCCAAAGGAGGCAGAGGGGTGCCTCCCCCACCAGCCAGTAGCGATGGCAGGGCACAGAGAAAGATGTCTACTGTACCAGGATACTGGGCTGGATGGACCTTTGGTCTGACCCAGTATGGCCATTCTTATATTCTTATGTTCTTACCAGCCTAACAGATAAGTCAGTGGGCAGACTCTGTTGCCCCCCATGCACTGGAGAGATCCCTCCCATGGGGTGGTTGACTGGAGGGCTGTTCTGCACTGCCCCTGTCTCAGGGCTGTGCCTGTCAGGCAGAACTCTGCCCAAAGTACGTAATGGCTCCGGTTGCTGACTGCCATCAGAAAAGGCAACAAGTTTATTAATTATTTAGGGACACTTGCTGTGGGGGAGGTCTAGGTTGGATATTAGAAAACACTATTTCACTAGGAGCGTGGTGAAGCACTGGAATGGGTTACCTAGGAAGGTGGTGGAATCTCCATCCTTAGAGGTTTTTAAGGCCCGGCTTGACAAAGCCCTGGCTGGGATGATTTAGTTGGTGTTGGTTCTGCTTCAAGCAGGGGGTTGGACTAGATGACCTCCTGAGGTCTCTTCCAACCCTAATCTATGATTCTGTGAGCACTTTTTTTGGTCATTGGCCCTCCCCAGTCACATGTGTTAAAATCCCCCTTCCCTCTGGCATAATGGTAGTCCCTGTACTCCCTCAAGTGCTGTGGCTGACTGCTCCTGCCAGACCTCCCTACTCCAGAAGCACAAACCACTGCAAAGGAGCACAGGGACCTCCTGCAAAGCAAACATAGGAGGAGAAGCAAGTTTTCTAGCTGAGCAGTGGAACAAGGAGTGGGGCAAGTGTTTATTTTATGCACTGGTACCCCAGATATATTATGAGTAGCTGAAAAGATCAACACTTCACTAAACAAAATGGTTGGAAACTGAGTTTCAAGTACTCTTCCATCAACCTAATCTGTTCTTAATCTGTATCTTAATCTAATCTGTATATGGAAAGTTCACATATGTTCTAACATACGTGAACTTTCCATACAAGTATTAACAAATCTTACAGATTTCCCTCTTCTTATCCTTATCTGAGTATTTGTTAAATTCCAAAAGTGGTGCCCACACATTAGAAAATCTACTTGACCTGATATAAGGCTGCCTGTCATTTTTCTTGTTGAAAGAATTTCTCAAACTTTATTTCACCATCCTACTAATGTTGAGGTATCTATCCTTCTCCAAAATTGAGTTATGGCACATATGGTTGCTAGAAGTAACTGTGATATCAGTGAGGCTTTCCCTGATTCAGTAACCTCCTTTGGACTGTAACCTAATAGAGCCACTGTAAGTTTAGTGAGTAGGCTAACTTTAGCTATCTTGAAAATTCTGTGTACTATTTTCCCACAAAATACGATTATTTTAAGGCATTCCCACCATAAATATAGGAAGGTCCCTATTACTACACATCCTCTTCAACAGTTATGACTCCCTTTTTATATATTTCCTTAGTTTAAATAAAGTGAAGTGACATTGACAAAGTATTTTGTAATAATTTTCCTGAATGGTTACACAGATAGATGACAGGTTTCAGAGTAGCAACTGTGTTAGTCTGTATTCGCAAAAAGAAAAGGAGTACTTGTGGCACCTTAGAGACTAACCAATTTATTTGAGCATAAGCTTTCGTGAGCTACAGCTCACTTCATCGGATGCATGATCATCAGATCTATCATCAGATAGATGAGGTTTTGGTCTTCTTCCAAATATGTTGCTTGTTGCTCCGAAGTTCTATCTGTTTTTAGTTTTCTTTGCCATTTTCCTATAAATGTAGTCTTGATCCATCAGTGACGATGCATTATACCATGCAGAGATCAGGCCCTTTGAAGCCATACATCATGTTTACCTCTGTAATGAGTCTATTTTCTCCTCCGTGGTATAGAAATCGTTTAAGTATACTCTTTGGGGTGGGAATTATCTCTATTAATTATATACGTTTTTCCTGCCTACCATGAGGAAGCCCTGATCGAGGCCTCTAGTAACTATAGAGACTACCAGAACATATGTATATAAATAAACTAACAATAATATTACAGAGAGAGAATATTTATAGATCTGGACCATCTTGAAGAAATTTGATTTTTTTACATAATTTTCCATATTTATCAAAACACCCAAGCCTAGGGTATATTTTGTTAGAAGAGAATAATTAATGAATTAATTACTTTGTGGTTGAGCTCTAAAAAGTGTCTGTAAAAATGGCATTGTGTGGTTCTGTTTTCTTAATAATTTCCAGATCAAATCTGCTCAATTTACAAGCATATTTATGTTGTTCGTTTTATTTCCCTAACTGCCAGCCTTACAAATTCAACCAGGGTC
Source organism: Chelonia mydas (assembly GCF_015237465.2). NCBI lineage: Eukaryota > Metazoa > Chordata > Testudines > Cheloniidae > Chelonia > Chelonia mydas. The sequence goes on from NC_057855.1 coordinate 15,638,946, forward strand.
TGAAAATCAAGCTGATTTCTTTCCTCCTTGGTTTAATAAAGGTTTAATAAAGCTTTAATAAAGGTTCTGTGCTGTAATTGAGCCCCCAGGGCCACCTGTACAACTCCGTTGTCCTCAATGGGCTTGCACTTATTGGAACTTAGTACACAGTTCTTTGATGATGTGATGCACAGGAAGGTATAGAATTCAGCTCACCTCCTCTTGGCTACGTTGGTTCTGCGATGAACACTTATTTCTGTCACTCATTTCTGTCACGCTGATCAAAGTACTCCAGATCCTGTGGAGCAGACTTGCTAAGTAAGAAGGTTCTGGTTTTATAATCACCTTTCAGAGTCATTGCTCTTTGGATTCATAAAAACTAAACTCAAAATGTGAATTACTCAGTTTGGGTTTTCTTTTTTGGCAAACATTTCATGGCCAATCCATAGTCCCCGTTCCTAAATCAGTCTCTCCAGTGCCTCTCCTTAAGTACTAAAATTGTCCTGAGTCAGATTTTCCATGTTTGATACTCCTTCCAGTGGTGGATGCACTAATTTGTTTAGTGCCAAGTAGTTAAAAGAGCTGTGTCAAGGTTTTGGGATTCCCAACTCTTTCCTCTGTCACTGACAAACATCAGGCTGTCCTTAATCACATCACAAAGCCCCCATTCAGTTTAGTGTGAAAACATGATGCAGAGATCTTGTTTTGAATGTAGTGCAACCCTATTACACTGAAATCATTGTTTTCACCGAACAGCTTCACTACAAGTGGCAGTTCTCTATAATCCCAGTTACTCTTTTTGCATATTATGGTGCATTGGGATGTTCGTTCATTCTACTTCACTGTTCGTGTCGTTTTAGGTATGCAAAACCATTATAAGTCGGTTCTGTTGTAATGTCATATGGCTGAGGAGTTCTAGGAGTTCAGCTGTTAAATTTTCAACTTGTTTGTGAGACCAGCGCCTCATTACAAGCAAATTGAGCACACTCTGGCTTGTAAGAAAGGCAGTGCTCCTTCTTTTAAGGTCTGCTTTACAAGTCAGCAGAGCCGCCTGTGTTTCTGTTCTGTTTTCATGATCAATATGTATGCGAGACCCATGGAGTCTGTGAGCGAGGGGACAGGGGTCCCCTGATTTTATGGGGGGGCCCAAATTCGATGTGAGAGGGGGGAGTCAGTTGTTATCTAACATGTTGGTTACTATGGCTAGTCTTAGTCTAGGGAAGGGGGAGGAGAAAAGAAAAGCACAGGACCCTCAATAATAACCTCTTTAGAGCCCCCATATTCCTAAAGCTGGCCCCGACTATGCCCTGTTACTATGTGATGAGTGTCATGCTCAGAAAACTAACCTGGGAGCCCTGCACAGTTTGAACATGGAGTAATGGAACTGAATTGGGCCCAGCAACATAACACTTCAGGTTGCTATGAAAGATACAGTAATTAATATGTCTTTGCCATTGGTTTCCTTGTACATTCATTTGTATGAACAAAGATCTGGACTAAGGCCATGTGACTGATTCGTTTGTGTGTGGAGGAGGGAGGATGTTAGGCACATCATTCATATATATGTATACAGAGAGGGAAAAAATACTTGGACGCTGACAGGGAAATATTTTTTCCAGAGTGCTCGAGGGCTGTGGTGCTCACACACAACCTGCTAGTCATTTCTCATCTTGTTTTTTTACTGTGATGCCTGTTGCTTGGCAATGAAACCTTTCCAAAATGTCCTCTTTGTACACTTTCCATTAGCTTTAATAGGATTCAGGGCCTTTATAAATAACACATGAGAAACTCAAACTAGAGTGTGCTGCTCCCACAGTGCCCACAGGTATTGCAGGCTACTAAAATAATATTCCTGGCTGAAGAGAATTTTTGCTCCATCTTGTCCATTACGCAGGCACTTGACTGGAAACCCCTGATGGCCAACAGGTATATTCCTATTAATGTTCCCAGACACTAAAGCCTAAATTTCCAAGGACTTATACAGGAGGTGGTCATACAGAACCTGGTTCCCACTGTAATGGCATACCTGAATTTGGTTGTGCACATCACCATTCAAGTACATAAAATGGACTTGTATCTATCGTACATACTTATATAGGCCCCAGTTCTGTAGTGTCTGAGCAGCTCACAATTTTTAATATATTTATCCCAGTGCTGTTATCCCTGATTTACAGATGGGGAAACCGAGGCACGGAGAGGCTAAGTGACTTGCCCAAGGTCACACAGGGACTCTGTGGCAAAGCAGAAAATGGAACTCGGGTTGCCCAGGTCCCCATCTAACACCCTAACCACTGCACCATCCTTCCTCTCACTTAACTGCTGCTTTGAGCGTCCAGATGTAGGGTTTTGTATACCATCCGTTGCTGTAATCACCTCTCCAGAGGTTGATTCTCATTTCCCTTTCATCAGTTTTACACTGGTGTAACTCCTCTAACTTTAGTGGAGTTACTCCTGTTTTACTCCACTCTGAGAGCACAATCAGACACCAGCTCTCTAAACCATATTGCAAAGAAACTGCCCCTAATCGGTCACAAGCCCTTCCTTGTCTGCTTCGGATCCTGATGACTTGGAGTTCTCTCCTGGGGACCGCTGTTCACTTGATATTATTGGATGGCTCTCATTTTTGAAGTTAATTTGAGATGAATGTTGTCTCCCCTTATAGGTGGTTAGTAGTGAAAGACTCTTTCCTAATGTACATGAAGATGGATAGCGGAGCCATTTCCTTTGTCCTGCTGGTAGATAAAGAATTCAGCATTAAGATTGGCAAGAAAGAGACTGAAACAGAATATGGGTTGCGGATTGACAATCTCTCCAGGTGAGAAATGCATGTTTTATTTTGACCAGTTTTTATGCCAGTTTTTCACTTAAAAATTGGCTTTTTTTAATTAAAAGGGGGCCATTCTCTTATATGCAGGATGTGTTAGCAACTTGCACCTGCTACAGTGAGTCAGCATGGTTTAATGAGCATCTCCCTTCAGGGTTCCAACCCCATCTAACAGGGAGGAATGCCAGAAGAATCCCGCCATCCTATTATTGTGAGAGAAGAATCCAGATCAATGGGATAGTTCCTCAGCGGATGTAAATGCTCATTTAATTTTTTTTTTTTAGCATCCATGATCTCATATTCTGCTCCCAATTATAGTAGTGCTATCTCATTTAAATCAATGGGGTTGCACCAGTGTAAGCAACATTTGGTCCATGGTGTGCAAAACGTGTCGGTAATATCTATCTATTGTTTTTATAGGTTGTCAGTCACTGTGGTCTCTAGGTGCTGAAATATTTTTTTTAAAAAACCTCGACTAAGTAGCTGGCTATTAGCTAAGTAGCTGGCTATTGGTCACTTTTGCTTAAACAAAATATGATTGATATTCACTTCCCATATCAACATGTTTCGATAGTGAGAACTAGACTAAATAAGAGTGTGCTGCTTACTCATTGTTTTCTGTTCTTTGGTTATTTTCCAGGTCATTGATTTTGAAGTGTAACAGCTACAGACATGCCCGGTGGTGGGGACAGGGAATAGAAGAGTTCATTCACAAAAATGGCAAAAACTTTCTAACAGATCACAGATTCGGGTCATATGCAGCTATACAGCAGAATACGTTGGCAAAGTGGTAAGATGGTCCCTGCAGTAGTAAGAATATGCTCTATCTCCCATTGAAATCAATGGCAAAGCTGTCATTCTCTTCAGTGGGAGCAAGGTCATGGCCCTACTGATTTATCATTCACATTTAAAGAACATGGGTGTTTGAATTCGCTGACTAGACACTATAAATCACTATGGGAGTATCAAACATGCATCTTTCCTGCAGAAAAATGTTAGGGTTAGTAGCATAACCATTTTGCTCCTGTTATGACTTTGCTTTGCAGTGGTCAGAGCTTCTAGATTTTTTATTTTTGCTGAGATTGGACACATCAGTGGTTTATTAAATTTCAGAATAAAAGTGATATCTTGATGCACATGTAACTCATAGTAAAGCTTAGTAAAGTAAACAGTATGCTTATGAATGGAGAACAGAACACTCTCCTTACTTTAGAAGCTGCTACTTTCACCTCTTAGCTTGACTGTTGGTTTTGGGTAACATTTTCAAAAGCATCTAAGTAACTTAGGTGCTTTTGAAAATTCCATCCTGCACCTCTTTCATCTCCCTTCTCAACAGCCTCTCCATAAAGCAGTTCCTCTGATTCTGGCATGGTCACATCTTCCCCAATCTCAAATGAGAGAAGTAAACACAACATCCAGTAGAAAGTGTTTGCAGGGTCCAACCCTAATGCTGTATTCTAGTGTTGCCCCTCCTGAAAGCTGAGCCCCGTTGTGACAGTGGTATCGGTCCACTGCTGAATGGTATCACGTATCTGGGATCTTGCAGGTGGGCTTCCCAGTGGGTTGAAATCAGTGACATGGAGTCTGGGTATATTCTAAGTGTAATTTGTTTTTTTTGATGCACATGCACCAGTTCTGAAATGAGGTGGTCAAACAGCATGCAGAGCAACCCCTCCTTCCACAGCTCTTAGTCCTATTCCGCTGTCTGGTTCCCAGAGAACTCTGTCTCAAAGACTCCAATCATAGCCCAAGACAGAGAGCAACCTCTCCTGCTACTCACACAGCTCCATCTATCCCCTGAAGCTGCCTCTACATCAAAATCTTGCATAATCCAAAACAAACATCACCGCTACATATCTTTCCAAGAGTCAAAACTTGCTCACACACTAAGAAAAAAAGAATGTGGAACACTACATATAACAGGGTCACCAGGTCATGCCTGTTGCCATAACAATATTTGATTGTACTGGTTTAATTAAGATATTAACAATGATGTGAAATTCTCCTTGCATGTTGTCCTAGTGCATGAAATTGAATGTGTTTGCTTTTGAGAAAGGCATTTAAACGATATTTTCATTTGCTAGTTTAGAGTACTAAATTTTTTTCCACAACTACGAATTCTCCATGTGATTAAAAGAAAAATCCAAGTATTGTGTGTGTTTGTTTTTTCCAGGTATGTAAATGCAAAAGGGTATTTTGAAGACGTAGCAGATGCCATGGAGGCAGCGAAAGAAGAAATTTTCATCACAGATTGGTGGTTCGTATTCCCGCATTTGGATTTTGTCCAGCACTCTCTGTGAGAATGTTCATTACAATGCTGCACTATTCAAAGGCCTTACAGTATGGAAACTAGCAGTGACGCCAGATGGTCTGGCAGCACATCCAAACCTCTCACAGTGAGGGTTTTCATTCAAAGGCCTTTTCAGGAGACTTGGCAGCAATAGTGCATGCTTAAAATCATCAGTTTGGGTGTCTCCTTCTGAGGGATAATCTTGAAGGGTTGCATGGTACAGTGAGGCACCACCTGCATTGAGAGTGGTACGGGGCTGCATGGCCTCCCTGGGAATGTCTCGGGGAAGCAGAAGATCTCCCAACACAAGGGGGAATGTACAAATTCGTACCCCAATTAGGCAATGCAGGACATTCCCCTACCACCACATTGCATGGCAGGCCAGCTGTGCTGACTGCCACCTGGGGTAACAAATCTTTGTCCCTCCCCCTCCCCGTCCTTGGGTGGACCTCTGAGGGGAGTAATTAGGGGCTGCAGATCTGCTCAGCTCTCACTCCTCCACATGGCACACCTGTATAAGACTTAAGCATAATGTAGCCCTATGCTGTTCATTTAGCAGGTATTGTTCTTTGCTGTGCAACGTTTACAGTTGGAGGCAGAGACCATTTTTCTGCACCCACCCAACTTCCAGAGCGGAGTAGTTATTGGGATTGAGAGTGCCTTGGCTGGATCTCTTTCTCCTGTAGCTGGTGTGATGGGTTGGACCCCCCTTTCGGGGTGCCACCGGATGTGCTGGGGTCCCACTGAGCCCACCTGTCCAACCAGCCTGGGTTTCCCTTACTCTGTGTTACTGTGACAGGCTCTGAAGCCCCTTTCCAGCACACACACAGGCAGGGACCCACCCAGCTGTAGAATCACACAGAGTCTGTGATCAGCTGTCTGTGGGAAGGCTCAGCTAGGGGAATGCCCAGATCTCCTGTGCACACACCCTCTGGAGTGTTCCAAAATTATATTGTCTTGTGCTATATAGAGATCTATACAGCGTAAGCTCATAAAAATTGCCCCCTCCCTCAATATAGATATGCTCAGCTCTTTGCCAACCCCCCTCCCCCCAGTTATGAATTGCACAAACTCGGTTTTGAAATAAACAAAAAATAAGTTTATTAACTACAAAAGGTCAATTTTAAGTGATTATAAGGGATAGCAAACAGAACAAAGCAGATTACTGGGCAAATAAAACAAAACACACAACCTAAGCTTAATTCGCTAAAGAAACAGGTTACAAATAGTAATTTCTCACCCTAAATGTTGTTTTAGGCAGGTTGAAGAGTTTCTGCAGCTTAGAGTTCCAGATATTTCTCTTCATAGGCTAGATCCCTGTCTCAGCCTGGACTCAGCCCTTGCCTTTCCCCAGATTAGTTCCTTTGTTTCTTCAGGTGCTTTCAGTAGTCTTCCTTTTTGGGCGGGGAGGCAATGGAGAACAGCAATGCTTGACTTATTTCCCAACCTTAAATAGGATTTACGTAAGGTGGGAATTCTTTGTTTCCAGTGGAAAAATACCAGGAGTGTCCAAGGTGGTACTCCATACCAGGTGACATTATCACATGACCTTGCAGTGTTAAAGCCACTATGAGACAAGGTTTATTTGTAGTTAGGGGAATGGAAGGAAGGAACTCCAGGAAGATGAGAAATCAGCATCTTCAAAGACCCGTTCTAGTGTCTATCCTAACGGCCCATTCAGGCTGATTGCCTACTGTCTGGTGGGCGTTCCCCAAGAGCACGCACAGTTGTAATTGTTACAAAGTCAATATTACTAACCTCAGGTACAGAACATGCATACAAATTGGATAACCACATTGAGCAAATCATAACCTTTCCAATGATACCTCACATGATCCATTTCACATAAAACATATCTTAGTTATGCCATATTCATATTACAACAATATTTTTATTAGGACTGTGGGGTGCAGCGTCACAGCTGGATGTTGCTGGGGATCTCTGGTTCCTTGTGTATAGTCCATGTATGTGTCAGGCCCTGTGGTTAATGCAGGCCACTACTAACCACGGAGGGCAAAATCCTGACGTTTGCTTATGAAAGTTGTGTGAATGATGATGCAGCTTAGAAAATAGATGCTTTGCAGTGCACACCCTAGAGGAGGTGTTTATCTTCCATTGGGTGTGTCTGTGACTCACGTCAGCAAGAGGCAGGGTGGGCAGTCCGCTCAGCTGTAGCAGTGTGGCCGTGTACCTCAGTAATGGAATCCCCACACATGTTAAAGAAGAGGCTGCAAGGAAGCAGTCAGGAAGGGCTCCACTGAAATCTTCTGTTGGGATGTGGCGTGATCGTGCTGCTGCAGGATGGGCCATGTTGTGACCCCCACCCCCCTTTGGTGCGTGCTGTGCATATGCAATTCCAATACTGGCCATTTGTACTTTTCTTGCCAGCTTCTGGTGTGCCATCTTGCTGATGCCATCTGTCATGAGCTTCAGCACACACCACCAACGCCTCTTCTTATACCATGTTCCTTAGCTGCTTGGCTGCTCAGTATCGCACACTAGCCTCAGCGACTTCCTTGTCGGGGCAGGCTTTATCTTGTACTTGCAGCTGGTACGCCTTCTACCTGAGAAAGGATGGTCTTGTGATCAACACCCAGGACTAGAAGTTAGAATGTCTGGATAGCTTTGCTGTCTGACCTTGGACAAGTCACTTAACATTTCTGTGCCTCTGTTTCTTCATCTATAACGTGGGCCTATAATTATTTCTCTACCTCATAGGGGTGTTTTGAGTCTGACCCAGTCATGTTTGCAAAACTTTTTGGTTCTCAGTGGTCCTATGGGAATGCAAAGCATTATATTAACCCTCACTGACATGAATCTGAATCCTAAAATGCCTATAAATAAACCATATGCTGCTGAAGCTTCAGCACATATGGTGTCAGACAATTGGAAAATTACATTTCAGTCCCTGTGTCTCCTGCCTTATACAAGGCAAGAGTCAATTGTTATCATAGCTTGGGATTGTGAAACTTACTGGGAAATTACAAAAACTTAGGAAGAGAAATGTTGCTGTCAGAAGCATGTTTTCAGCAATATGCTTTAGTCAAAGTTACTGGGCTCAATACAGGAGTAACTGGATGAAATTCTGTGGTCTTGTTATAGAGAAGGGCAGATTGCATGATCTAACAGTCCCTTCTGGCCTTAAAACCTGTGTATCAGCGAATGCTATCCTGATGTGAAAGAATGGCACCCTATCTTGTGCGGTAGGTAGCAAGGAAAAAACTGCGCAAGTCTGAAATCTTCAAATAGTCTAAGTGTCAGGAGGGTTGGAGTCCTGAGTGTTTTTTTTTAACCCCCAAGTTATCTACCAGGAGTATATTTTTTTCTGCATGAGAACTTACTCTTTTCTATATGGAGTCTACCTTATGCATCCCCATTCAGCTTGGTCCCACTGGGTGCTGAAAGCAATAACCTGATCTCTGTCGATGATAGGTCGTTGGCCTCTGTGCTACACATGGGACATATCAGCTGTTGTATACGGCACCATTGTTAAAAAGCAAATAATAACAGTTCTGTAAAAAAATTAATTGTGGGAGAGCAGACTTCACACCTAATGAATAAACTGTTTAGTTTCTCTGCCATTATTGGAGTTGATTAGTTCAGCGGTTCTCAACCAGGGGTCCAGGGCCCTGTGGGAGGCCGCGAGCAGATTTCAGGAGGTCTGCCAAGCCGGGCCAGCATTAGACTCGCTGAGGTCCAGAGCAGAAAGCCTAAGCCCCACCGCCTGGGACTGAAGCCCAAGGCCTAGAGCCCCACCACCCTGGGCTGAAGCCAAAGCCTGGGCAGTTTAACTTCACAGGGGCCCCTGTGGCATGCGGCCCCAGGTAATTGCCCTGCTTGCTACCCCCTAACTCAGGCCCTGTTATTTATATGCAGAAAACCAGTTGTTGTGCCACAGGTGGGCCGTGGAGTTCTTATAACATGTTGGGGGGGTTGGGGGGGGGGCTCAGAAAGAAAAAGGTTGAGAATCCCTGGATTAGTTGACCTTACACAAAGTTTTCACAGCACAGAATGTTTCTTTTTGTCATCTGTTTTTTTTTTTTAGGCTGAGCCCAGAAATCTTTATGAAGCGACCTGTGGTAGAAGGAAATCGCTGGAGACTAGACTGCATTCTAAAGAGGAAAGCGGTAAGAGGGCTGTGCCTATGGGCTAGCTTAGGCCCTGATTGCTGTGAACCCCATGATGAGGCTCCAGGCAGGCGCGGGGCAGCTTCATGCAGCTCCTTGCAGGGTTGGGGGTCTCAAAGTGCAGCTTTGCTCCTTTTTGTTCCTAAGTGACCTGCCCTTCCCACTTTCTGTGTGCAGTTAGAAGCCCCACCCAGGTAGACTCGTGCGTCATTGCAAGGGCACAGGGCCAGCGAGAGCAGCAACAGATCGAAGATGCAAGGGGAAGAGGGAATGGGAAGCTCAGTGCTGAGGGCCAGGGCTGGTAGCCGGCCAGGGCTGGTAGCCAACCAGCTGAGCAACATTCAGCGCTGCACACCGCTCTGCTGCAGTTTTTGGAGGGAGGAGGTGTTTCATTCCTTACGTTCTTCAGCTGGCTCAGCTTTCAGATGGAGAGTTGTGGGGATGCCAGGGCATAGCACCAGTGAGACTTCCTAAATACCCCCAACAACTTTTCTTCCATAGGGGAGGAGCTGTTTCTCTCTTCCCCCAGTGGCTGCTCCAGGTTCCTGGGGCATTGATACAGCTGCTCATGTTCTGCCCCCGAGCTCTTCTCCCTCTTTGGTGTAGGTAATTAAGAGACATTGGACTAGGCTTCTCACTAGGCTTCTTACTGGAGACACACCAAGGCTACACTTGGCCCATGGTGGTGACCAGTCTGCCGGGGCTAGCGATGCAGAGGCAGTGCCCTTCATTCATGTTATTTCCATCGATGGTGAGATATGCATCTGCTTCCAAAACTGGCTCTTATTAAATTGCTGATGGTGCCACCCACCTTCCAAGGAGATAAAGATCTCCTTAGAGAGTCATGCAGTGGTGTATATAACTTATGTCTAAACTAGAGGGGGCTTATCATCAGCTTATTAATTTGTAATGATGAATTATGCTAAATGGGTCCATTCTGTGTACCTCTAGCGGTCTTAGCTGAAGCAGTTTAATGACTGAAAGTCACGCACTACAACAGTGAGCTACTGCATGCAGGCTAGGATATTTCTTATTTTAGTAAGGAAACGCCTATCTGCAATAGACTTGCTCTTAGCATTTCCCAACCCTGTTAGCACCAGTGCAGCTCCACCCAGGCCCTGCTCAGAGCAGGTTTAGTGAGAGTTGTTAAAGTGCCTGGGGCTGTCTGAAGCCGTGGATACACCAGCACCCTCGCTGTTGCTACTGCTGGTTTGACTGCACCAATGAGAGCAACCGGGAGGAATTCTAGTGAAGTGAAGACTTGTGTAGACAAGGCCCCAGCCAAAAAAAGGCAGGAAGGTGATAAACTTTCTCCCTCTAAATGTGACTTGTGTTAAAGGGACTGGAGAAACACTGGGAACTTCTTTTTTGGTAGTTCACCCTCATTTTCTGTCCCTATCCTACTACATCATTCCTTTTCCCCCATCCCTACGTTATCATGGGCTAGATTATCACATCCTTTACTTGGTCAAAAAGGGGAGTAAGGCCGGTTGTGTCAGGCCAGCCCTTACTCTCCTGCTTAGCCCTGCTCAGATTGTGACTCTAGCTGAAAGCAGGGGAGCAGGAGCCCCATGGCCTTCCCATTGCCGATAAGCCGAGAGGGGCAGGGGAGTGGTAGGATGTTATACCCAAGTACATAGTGTCATTAGAGGGAATTGAGGGGGTTTTAAAAGTATAAATGATGTAAGATATGAACATGTACAATCAGGTCAGGTTCCTTTGAATTGGATGTGATGTGGAACTTGCAGACAATATAGTCATAAAGATGACTCAGAGTCCTGAATGCTGATTCACATTTCAATGGAGGCAGAATAAGCAAATGGGTGCATAGCAGGCCTCTATGCTCGGATAGCTCTGTTATATTTAAGACTTGTCCTTCTACTGTAATCTCTTTCTCTCTCTCTCTCCCTGTCCTTGTTTGAAGCATTTCAAACTGCTGATGACTTGATGCCCTTCCTTGTGTCCAGTGTAGTATTTTTGTACGACTGATGCTTTGAGATGCTGAAAGGATGTGCTTCCAAACATGTGTGTTAGCACTTAGGGACAAGGAACAGCACCACCAGACTTATTGAAGTTGTTAGTTTTAATTTCTCCAGTATCTCAGAAATCTCATTGGCTATTGAGATTGGAAAATAGAGTGATGTATTTGTTGTCAGTTCCAGAATGTTCCTCCTGCAATAACAGGTCTGTGTATTCAGCCTGAAGATTTTTTTTTTTTCATGTCTCTGGATGAGGAATGGAGCCACAGAGAAGAGGTGCCAAGCGTGATTTTCTATAATGCTGGACTGCATTTTCAGCAGGTTTGCCCTGGTCCAACTAATGAAAATACTTGAGTTCTGCTTTGGAAGACATTACCAGTGACTCAGTAGGAAGGCGTGGCCAACTGAAGACCATACAGTCATCTGTGAAAGGGGCAGAAGCCTTAAAATAATCTTTGATACCCCCATTCCACAACAGTCCTTTAAGTAGCCAAAAGAAAAAAGACAAACATTTTGCTTCTTTAATTTTCTCTAAAGAACTTTATTAATTTAAAATGATTTTCTCATCACTTAAATCAGCTTCTGTGCCAGACTACTGGAGGATAGCTAATCTGATGCCAATTTTTTAAAAAGGCTCCAGAGGTGAGCCTGGCAATTACAAGCTGGTAAGCTAAACATCAGTACCAGACAAATTGGTTGAAACTATAGTCAATGGATAACTATAGTAAAGTAGATAATGGTATAGAGAGTACACTCCTAGAGTTTGCGGACGATGCCAAGCTGGGAGGGGTTGCAAGTGCTCTGGAGGATTGGATTAAAATTCAAAATGATCTGAACAAACTGGAGAAATGGTTTGAAGTAAATAGGATGAAATTCATAAGGACAAACGCAAAGCACTCCACTTAGGAAGGAACAATCATTTGCACACATACAAAATGGGAAATGACTGCCTAGAAAGGAGTACTTCGGTAAGGGATCTGGGGGTCATAGTGGACCATAAGCTAAATATGAGTCAACAGTGTAACGCTGTTGCAAAAAAAGCAAACATCATTCTGGGATGTATTAGCAGGAGTGTTGTAAGCAAGACACGAGAAGTAATTCTTCCGCTCTACTCTGCGCTGATTAGGCCTCAAAGAGAGTACTGTGTCCAGTTCTGGGTGCCACATTTCAGGAAAGATGTGGACAAATTGGAGAAAGTCCAGAGAGGAGCAACAAAAATGATTAAAGGTCTAGAAAACATGACCTTTGAGCGAGTATTGAAAAAATCGTGTTTGTTTAGTCTGGAAAAGAGAAGAATGAGAGGGGACATAACAAGTTTTCAAGTACATAAAAGGTTGTTACAAAGAGGAGGGAGAAAAATCGTTGTTCTTAACCTCTGAGGATAGGAAAAGAAGCAATGGGCCGAAATTACAGCAAGTGAGGTTTAGGTTGGACATTAGAAAAAACTTCCTAACTGTCAGGGTGGTGAAGCACTGGAATAAATTACCTAGGGAGGTTGTGGAATCTCCATCATTGGAGATTTTTAAGTGCAGGTTAGACAAACACCTGCCGGGAATGGTGTAGATCAGTGGTCACTAACCCGTTGATCGCGATCTACTGGTCGATCCTGGAGCCTCTGCCAGCCGATCGCAATCTTCGGGCTGCTAAAAGTCCGGCGGCGCAGTGGGGCTCCGGCAGGCTGCCTGCCTGCCCTGGCCCCACGCCGCTCCCGGAAGCGGCTGGCTGCTGGCACATCTCTGTGGAACCGACCAATGGGAGCTGCGGGGGCGGCGCTTGCGGGCGCAGGCAGCACACGGAGACCCACTGCCCCCTTTTCCCTGCAGGGGCCACAGAGACGTGGGAGCAGCATGGGGCCAGGGCAGGTTGGCAGCCTGCCACAGCCCCGCTGCACTGCTGACCTGGAGCCGCCTTTAGTAAGCGCCTCCTGGCCGGAACTTGCACCTCACACACCCTCCTGCACCCCAACCCCTTTCCCCAGCCCAGAACCCCTCCTGCAACCAAACTCCCTCCCAGAACCCACACCTCTCACCCCCTCCTGCACCCCAACCTTCTGCCCCAGCCCTGAGCCCCCCCCCGCACCAAACTCCCTCCCAGAGCCTTCACCCCTCACCCTCTCCTGCACCCCAACCCTCTGCCCCAGCCTGGAGCGCCCTTCTGCACCCAAACTCCCTCCCAGAGCTTATACTCCTCACTCCTGCATCCCAACCCCCTGCCCCAGACTCACAGTTGAGAATGTTACACTGATATGTGACAATCCCTGAAGGATTTTGGATCTATAAACCACAAATGACACTAATAAAAAGTAAAACTCATGAAATGTCCAGTGGATTCTATGAGATTGTGTACAGTGTGACCATATGACGCATGCACCCCAGCTCCCTCCCAGAGCTTGCACCCTTCAATTCTGCAGCCCAGCCCGCTGCCCCAGGCTCAGCCTGGAGCCCCCTCCCACACTTCGAATCCCTCAGCCCCAGCCCAGAGCCTGCACCCCCTCCCACATCCCAACCCACTGCCCGAGCCTGGTGAAAGTGAGTAAGGGTAGGGGAGAGCGAGCGACGGAGGGAAGGGAGAATGGAGTGAGCGGGCGGGGCCTCAGGGAAGGGGCGGGACCTTGGAAAAGGGGAAGGGTAGAGCCTGGGTTCATCTTAAATTCAAAAAGTGATCTTGTGCGTAAAAAGGCTGGAGAACATTGGTCTAGATAATACTTAGCCCTGCCATGAGTGCAGGGGACTGGACTAAATGACCTCTCAAGGTCCCTTCCAGTCCTATGATTCTAAAGAACAGAATTATTAGATACATAGATGAACATTTGTTGGGGAAGAGTCAACACGGGTTTTGTAAAGGGAAGTCATGCCTCACCAACCTATTAGAATTCTTTGAGGAGGTCAACAAACATGTGGACAAGGGCAATCCAGTGGATATAGTGTACTTGGACTTTCAGAAAGCCTTTGACAAGATCCCTCACAGAAGGCTCTTAAGCAAAATAAGGAGACAAAGACAGGAAACAAAGGGTAGGAATAAATGGTCAGTTTTCAGAATGGAGAGAGGTAAATAGTGGTGTCCCCCATGGATCTATGCTGGGACCAGCGCTGTTCAAAATATTCATAAATGATCTGGAAAACAGGATAAACAGTGAGGTGGCAAAGTTTGCAGATGATACAAAATTACTCAATGTAGTTAAGGCCAAAGTTGACTGTGAAGAGTTACAAAGGGATCTCACAAAACTGGATGACTGGGCAACAAAACGGCTGATGAAATTCAGTGTTGATTAAATGCAAAGTAATACACATCGGAAAACATAATCTCAACTATACATACAAAATAATAGGGTCTAAATTAGCTATTACCACTCAACAAAGAGATCTTGGCATCATTGTGGATTGTTCTCTGAAAACATCTGGTCAGTGTTCAGCAGCAGTCAAAAAAGCTAACAATGTTAGGAACCATTAGGAAAGGGATAGATAATAAGACAGAAAACATCATAATGCCACCATATAAATCCACACCTTGAATACTGTGTGCAGTTCTGGTTGCCCCATCTCAAAAAGGATATATTAGAAATAGAAAAGGTACAGAGAAGGGCAGCAAAAATGATTAAGGGTATGGAACAGCTTCCATATAAGGAGAGATTAGAAAGACTGGGATGAGTCAGCTTGGAAATGAGATGACTGAGGCGGGTAATGGCAGGGGTCTATCAAATTATGAATGGAGTGGAGAAAATGAATAAGGAGGTGTTATTTACCCCCTTCACATAACACAAGAACAAGGGATCACCCAGTGAAATTAATAGCAGGTTTAAAAGAAAAAAAGGAAGTACTCCTTCACACAAAGCACAGTCAATCTGTGGAACTTGTTGCCAGGGGATGTTGTGAAGGCCAGGACTATAACTGGATTCAAAAAAGAATTAGATAAGTTCATGGAGGATCAGTTCATCAGTGACTATTAGCCAAGATTGTAAGGGACGCATCCCCATGCTGTGGGTGTCACTAAGCCTCTGACTGTCAGATGCTGGGTCTGGATAACAGGGGATGGATCACTGGATGACTGCCCTGTTCTGTTCATTCCCTTTGAAGCATCTGACACTGGCCACTGTTGGAAGACAGGATACTGGGATAGATGGACCATTCGTCTGCCCAAGGGTCCATGTTCTTGTTTTATGGCAGTTGGAGCATATCTACAGGTCATGCCCACTGAAAGAGTCTAGCTTTATTTTCCATATCAACATAGCCGTCCCTGTTGCTATAAATAGCATGAAAGTATTTGCGTAGTGTGTAGAAGAAATAATTGACACACTAGGGCCCGTAAGTGGCTGGTAACTATGTAGGAGCAAAGCTATCCTCTGATGTCCACAAAGCACTTCACTGGACTTCATTGGCCATTGGCTTGGTGGGTAGAATATGGCCCATAACATGGAGAGGGTCTAAACTGTTAATAGAAGCTTTAGAGAAATGCAGATTAGTGGCTTTTTAAGTCAGTGTGAAAGATCCTTAGTTTGTGTAAATTGGCATAGCTCCACTGAAGTAAATGGAGCTACACTGCTTTGCAGTAGCTCAGGATCTGGCCCCATATGTGTGGCCAAACTGTGCTAAGAGAAATATGCAAGCCAATGGAAGATAGATGTAGAGGAAGATAGTATTCAGTGTGTGTCAGGGTGGCAGAACTGAGCCTCCAAAAGGCACATTAGAAGTGTGTAAAGTAAAGGAACCTGTTGTAAGATTGGTGCTGACTCAAAGTGAAATATTTTTCATGTAGCACGTGTTCTGAAACACATCTGCACAATAATGCCCTTCTGAAGGCTCTGAGGAGTCCTACACAATTTGAAGGGACACTGGCAACCTGAAGTCCAGTCTCTCGGAAATGCATTAAAAGTCAATGTCTGTGGTCTTACAATCTCATGGTGCTATTTCTTGTGTTGTATTCTCTTCAGGGCAGGGACTGTATTCATATCTATTTGAATAATGGCACCTCCAGGCGTACTGCTGCTTCACACGGTGAAGTCCAGATTGAACAGCTAACTCTTCAGGGAAGCGCTGAAGTGCAGTGCAGAGAGAAAAGGGAAGCTGAAGTCTTCCACTGTATTAGGAATGAACAAGCTGAGGGTTCTGTCTTGATATTTTCACTCAAACAATTCCTGCAAATAAAATATCCTAAAAAAACCTAAAATGTTTTCACTCACTTGATCTTACAGATTCAGGCAGGGCGAGCTGGCTTTCTTGGCATTGTAGTTCAGAGGTCTGAGTTAGGCATAGGTGAGATCAGCCTGTGCCAGAAAAATCCTATACTATGTCAATACAGAAAATCCCTCAGAGCTTCTCACGAGGGAATAGTCCAATCCCCCAAGGGGCTCGGTGCCTCCTGTGAGCTGCTGAGCACCTTCAACTCCCATTCTTGTTAATGGGAGCTGAGATTGCTCAGCACATTTCAGGATCAATCTCGGCGCCTCCGACTGGGAACTGACCTGTTGGATGTATGATCTCAACCTGAGCTTTTCCCACAACAACAACATGTGCACTCCCCTTAGCCTACCATCCCACTGAATCCAGGAGTCTGGGGTTTTCTTGCTTTTGTTGTTGTTATATCCATTTCAGTATGTGCTTGCCATGCATTTACTTTCTTTTCTAATAGCAACAAGGAGTGAGAATTTTTGTAATGCTCTACAAAGAGGTGGAGCTTGCTCTAGGAATCAACAGTGAATACAGCAAGCGGACCCTAATGCGCCTACATCCGAACATCAAGGTATTCATATGCCATGTAACCTTTATGAAATACATGCATGTTCATTGCCCTGTGTGTCTAACACCAGCTTTCCAAATTTGGGGGAGAGATGAGGAAACTCATGACAATGAATGGGAAATGCAGTTTGCAATCACCATTACAAGGGAGAATATTTTTTGAAGCCAGATCCACATCTGGTTCTACTCTATAATGGGCACTGTACTTGATTGTGGCAGCTCAGGTACCTCTAAGTTATAATTATATATAAATATATTTAGCTTAGCCTTGACAAGGTTCCATTAATCCACAAAACATTCACCTAGTTCAAAATAATTTTGTTTTATATGGCAAGTTAATGAAGTTAGAGCAAGTGGAAAGTTACACTTGGATGTGGGTCTGAGGAAACATCCTTTCTGCTCACACACAGACTGAGCCAGCTAAGAGTCTGGCCTTAAAAAAATTACCAAAATATGTGCACTTATATCCACATTCCTCAGCATCCCTTTATGCCAAAATATATTGGGCCTGGTTCTGATCGCCGGTTTTAAAACCAGGCGTGACTCCACTCAAGTCAATGTTTGCAGTTATGCTTTGAAATAAATAAATGTTGAAATTATCTCTCACACTCTTTCATTTTCAGAAATAAAGAAAATGAGCCTGGTTCTCCTCTCATTTACTCTGGTTTGAAATAGCCATCAACAAACTAACTATCAAATGAAATGGCCAGCTTTTTTACTGAAATACTTAGAGCAGCAAAAGCCCTACTGTGGACACAGCCATATCGGCATAAAGGTGACTCATTCTAGTATAGTTATGCCCCTTCCTAAAAGGGAATAGCTGTACCAGTAGAAAGCACCTTTATACCATTGTAAATGTGTCCACACTAGGCGATTTGTACCACTTTAACTATACCGGTGTAGTTAAAACGGTACAACTGTCTAATGTAGACAAAGTCCTAAAAAAAAAAAAAAAAAGCACTTTGTTTGGACATTGGTATGTATTATGGGTCAAATTAAAGCCCCATGGCCTTTTGGGCAAAGATATTAAATAATATCTTGGTTAGAATTGTTTCTGATCTTCTACATAAGAGCTGAGTTCAGTGATTTTTCTTTATTTAGGTGATGAGGCATCCAGATCACGTCTCATCCTCAGTGTACCTGTGGGCCCATCATGAGAAGCTCATTGTCATTGACCAGTCTGTAGCATTTGTTGGTGGTATCGACTTGGCCTATGGGAGGTGGGATGATGATGAACACAGGCTGACCGACGTTGGCAGTGTGAAACGAATTGCAGGAACAAAGTCCACATCGACAGTGAATCTCATAGTAAGAGTGAATTCTGTACATGTGGCTGTTAACATTTAATGCTGTGTACACTAGGCAATTGTCATGCAAAATGGAAATAAGCAAGTCTTTCTCTCTGCATTTTTAGGGCATGAGTCTGTAGCCTTTGCATGTGCAGGATTCCTGTGGACTTCAATGTGGCTTACAAAATGGGTCCCTTATTAGGACCAAATCCTTCAGCTGCCAGAAAGGCCGTGCCAGTTAAGACCTGTGTGGCTCAGCTACAAGGCCAGGGCAGGAATGGAGAGGAATAGCTGTAGGTGTAGCGAGTGCAGTAGCTGAGCATTGAATGATCCTTCGGGGATTTTCAGAACAATTCAGCTCCAATTTAGGCACCAAACTAAATAGCCAGGTTTTCACAGGAACTCATCTTGGGTGCTAAGCTCTTTGGAAAATCTAGCCATGCTTGTCACAGTGGGAACAACTGAGTGCTGAATACCTCTGGCTATCTGGCCCTTATTTAGGTACCTAAGGGCTTGTCTACACTGCAAAGTTGTCAACAAAACTTTTGTCTTTCACGGGTACTTAACGCCCCCCCCCCCCCCACACGAAAGACAAAAGTTTTGCCGACGTAAGTGGCAGTGTGAATGTGGCTTTGTCAGCAGGAGCACTCTCCTGCCAAGAAAGCTAACGCCGCTCACGGGGCTGGAAGTATTTTGTTGGCAAAAGTGCCGACAAAGTACCAAAAAAGAGCATTTACACACGCTGACTTTTAGCAACAAGGCTGTGTCGACATAGCCTTGTCGCTAAAAGCTGCGTGGTGTAGACAAGAACTGAGCTTGTGTAGACTAGACAGAACTGAGCTCTTTTGAAAACCTGGCCCTGTGTGACTGAATTAAACAGAGAATTTTTATTTATTTTTTTATGAAAAGGAGCCTGTGTGTATAAAGACCTCTGGAAAATATGCAATAAGCCAGAATAGTTTTACAGGCAGTGTATGGCAGAATGCACTGTTTTTATTCGCTTGTTTTCTGCTAAGCAAAGCCTCAATAGTCACTACATCAAGTTCATCTCTGTGAGACGCATTTTCAGTTCCCACTGAAATCGATGGGAGCTGTGTCTGCATGTCGTAGGGCAGAACTTGGCCCTGTGAATGTTTCAATACCTGTGATATGAATGATCTCCTGTAATTTAAATGGATAATCTTCCATTCATCACCCTCAGCAGTATCCTTTGTGTCTTAAGCCTACAGCTGAGTCCACTGAAGCTTTAGCCCTGAAAACTCAGCCCCTGGGGAACCTGCTACAGCACAGAAATAGCGATGACATACTCGATTCTTCAAGAATGAAAGGAATAGGAAAACCCAAAAAGTTTTCCAGGTTCAGCATTTATAAGCATCTCCAAAAGCACGGCCTACACCATGCTGATAGTGTGAGCAGTATAGACAGTGAGTCAGGTAAGTAATATTTTTCCGCCTTAGCTACAGAGCGTATAATTAGGGAGGAGAGTTAATGGTTTCCTAAACTGCTAGAAGGGTACTTTGTTTAGTGAAGCCTTGAGTTTGCCTTTAAATGTGTCTGTGTTTAGTTAACAAACAGCTGCCACAAAACAAGCATGGCATTCAGTTTGGTTAGGGGACAGCGCCAGACCACAAATGAGGAAACCATGCTATAATATGGTGTCGTGTATGTGGTGTGTTATGTGCTGTAATGTATGTATAGATAGGTACGTGGATTTTGTGCTAGGAACGTTTTACATTTGTAGCAGAGATACTGGCATTTTTGCATCGTATTCATTATAGCCAATGAAGCAGGATTTCTGAAGATATTATGGTCCTGATTATGCTCTCACTTGCACTGGTTTTACTAAGTTTTAACTCATTTAACTCAGTGGAGTTATTCCTGATTTACACTGGTGCTAGAGAGAGGAAAATCAGGTCAAAATTTGAATATGTGAACGCAACATTTACTTCTATGCATGATTGAGGTTACAGGATGCCACTATAGGCTCACTCAAAAGCCAGAATTCATACTAGCGAGCCTTCCAGCCTTCTGAAGCAGTGGAAGAGCTGTTTTTGGGTGGGGTCTTGTGCTAGGGGGCATTTCAGACTTTACAAAGATTACTCATGTCTCTGGTAGGAATGATATGCAGGAGAATGCTTTGCCTATGGTCAGAGCCAGTTCAGAATATGAGGATATATTAGTGGTGGTTTTGCAACATGAATATTTGCCGATCTGTGCTCAAAAATCTAATAGGTCTTGTATTTGGCCCATGGTCATTGTACCATTATTAATGTTCTGTTCAGACTGTCTACAGTTGATTAGACTGAAGTCCTGCAAGTTATTTTAAACACTATTGGGTAACTCATATGGTAAAATCTCTAATGCGCTTTCCCTGTAAATGGAGCATCTTGACTCTCTGCAGGTTATTGTAATCCTAGTAGAAGTCAGCAGAATCTAATCCAGAGTTTAAAACCCCACCTGAAAATGTTTCATCATCCCACTGAGTCCAAACAAGGGCTCACTGAGTGTGAGGACAGTAAGTGAAGGGCCACCTAGGTGGAGTTACCTGCAGGCTTTACTGTTGGTCTGTTTGCTGTCCAGTCATGGTGAGAGTTAGGTGGGGCTTATAGATTGACATTCTACACCTTTGGTATATGTATTACCTTCAAGCTATGTCATATTCCCCTCTAAAGAGGCCCTCGCAGAATCGCTTTCTTCACAAGCTGATTTTGAAAAGACTCTAGGAAGCTGCATAAGTGAGAAGATAAATATGTAACAACTACAGCAGGTGGACTTGGGAATTTCACTCTGGTTCTACAGCTCCACCCATTCCAGCTGTATTCCTCATGCAAAGTAATGGGAATATCACTGAAATTAGTAACACCTTTAAATCCAGAATGGATTTTTTTTTAAGGTCAGCCCAGTGCATGAAGACAGCCTTGAAAAGTTCATGAATATGACAGTGTATACGCTGCCAGACCTACATTTAGATGAAGATTTGGCCACTGTCGTTCTCCAAGTCAGAGTTTTATGTGGGTGGGTGAGACAGGTAGGAGAGTGCACATCATCAGTATATCAGCATCACCTGTATTTTGATCCATGGAATGACAATAGATTGTGCTGCTGAAGATTGTGCTTTCTCTGGGGCAGTGCAGAACAGGTCAGTTGTCATGAGAGAATACATGTCATGGGAGAATGCAGGGGAGACTAGATAACGGTAGGGTTTTTCACTCCATCTTGGCTGTGAGTGTGACTGATCCCAAATACTTAGTTACTGTCTGAGAGCTGAGTATCCCCATGGTGTAAACCTTGGCCAGATCATATAAAAATAAAATATATAGGATAAAAATTTGTAGGGGACATCAAGCATCTTGCCTCAAGCCTCTACTTTCCTTGTAGATATGTTATGGCATAATTGTCCAGTCAGGGTTGTTACACTATTCTCTGAGCTATCTGATAGAGGCCACTGTCGGAGACGGGATATGGACTAGTTAGAACATAGATCTGATCCATTGTGTTCTTTCCTGTTTTCTTAGAAGGGAGGTGGAAGGGATCACACTACTCCTCATTTATATGCTCATGGCATTCACAAAAAGAGGTGTACATTTCAAGAAAGGAGTTGGGGGAACGGGAGTAATTTTTGCACGTAAGTCATTGCAAGGATGGTAGGCCCTAGTTTTCACCATGAAACTGAAATTCTGCATCCACATGCTGAACATGTAACACAGTCTCAGAAGCTGAAGTTGTTATTTAAAGAGGCACTGGAAAAAGGGAAGAGACCCATCCTTGTGGTAGCTAAAATTGCAGTGGAGAGACCCTTTTGTGGAGTCAAAATCATGAATCCTATAAAATGTAAGTTGCCGTTAGAGTTGATTTATACTTTAGTACAAACTAAATATACAGGAGTAGTACTCTCTTCTGCACACAGATATAAAGTCCCACCTCCAACTGAAGTCAGTGGTATATGAGAGCAGAATTACACTTGTTAATGCTTTCAATGTAGGTATCCTTCCTTGCAGGTTATTGTGGGATGACAAATAGCTGAAGGGTAAATTTTCAATCCAAGGATTCAGATCTAGCTTCCATTACCAGTAACAAAACATGTCTATATAATCCCCCTTGATTGTGTACCAGATGTGTTGTACTGTAGAAGGGAAACAGAGACTTAACTGGAAAATTACTTTAGCTTATTAAAACTGGCAAGTTATGCCAATAGTTTCCTATTCAAGTGTGATTCTCATCTGTGCTGTGTTGAGAGCAGTCTTAAAAACAACCTTAGAGCATATGTTTTGGTCACTTTATAAACCTGTGACAGATAAAGGATCAATCCGCAGCTTGAAGACAGGTGTTGGAGAACTTCTTGGGGAGACCAGGTTCTGGCATGGAAAGGACTATTGCAATTTCGTCTTTAAAGACTGGGTTCAACTTGACAAACCCTTTGCTGGTAAGTGCCATTGCAATCTGGAACCAACTTTTTTCCCTGCAAGACACTTTGTCTCATTCCCTAGCTCCTCTACTGCCTTAGAAGGCTTCTCTGCCTTTTTACCCTCCTGAATTGGAGCTAACGAGACCCACCTGGTCTGGCTGCTGGGAAGAGGCAGCAGAATCCCAAAGTAAGGTAATAAAAACAGATATCTATGACAATAATGGATAAGTGAGCTTGTGGCCCACCAGCCCCCACAAGCTGACCTTCCCCAATTTTAACTCCTTATTTGCTAGTTTTTATTTCTGGAAAGGTTCCGTTTGTAGGAAGAGATGCAGTGATATTCTTAACTAATGTCTGAAACTGATCTGAGATGAACTATAGCAATTTTTCCCTGTCCATATAGATTTCATTGACAGATACACCACACCCAGAATGCCATGGCATGATATTTCATCTGTTGTGCATGGCAAAGCTGCACGGGATGTTGCTCGACACTTTATTCAGCGCTGGAACTTCACAAAGGTAGGTGTGCAATGAGATAGGTCCTGCAAGCCCTCAAATCTGAATGCTTCGCAGATGCCTCACGTAGGGCTATATGCAGGAATAAATGCTATGCCAGGTAGTCAAGATTTGCCAGATTGGGCCAGTAAAGTATATATTCGCTTGCCCTAATGTCCCAGCAAGTAACACTGAAAAACTGTGACTCTGACGGCAAGTAATGCAGATAGGTGCTCTCATTCTCCTATTACACCAGTGTAAATAAGGTATAATTTGAATTTAGTAGGTGGAAAATGGTGTGACAGGAGAATGAGGTCTGGGATGTTGTTAGCCAAGGGGCGAGTGCCATTGTGCTGCTATTCTCGCAGTTCCTTCTGGCTGGTTGGGAGGGAGACTGTCCTGCACAAGAGCCAATAACGTGCCCTCTTGCGAAGCAGCAGACAGGCACACGGAGCAGTTCAGTCGGTGATCCCACAGCCAAAGGGAGCAAAGAAGACCAGGGCCGTCAGGCCAAAGCCACAGCCGGGTGATCCAGCCACCTGGGCAAACTAGCAATAACCAGGATTTTCAGGGCCAAGAAACCAGGGGAACCTGCCAGTGTTCTGGACCAACCTGAACCTGGACCAACAAGGATCCAATCACCAGAGGAGCTCTGGCCTACTGGGAATCCAGTCACTGGGATTCAACTAGCAAGCACATAGGGTCCTCACCACTTGAGAGGACTGGCTAGGATCCCATCAGCTAAGGACCCTCCGTGATGATGAGGGAGCCTTGGGCAGGCTGGAAGGCAACCCACATTGCGGACCAGGCCAGTAGGCCCTATCGCCAAGGAAGATGGTGACTAATGGAGCAACAGAGTCCCCTCTGTTCTTCCTCATTTGCTCTCCCTCTTCCTTCTCTCTCTCCCCTCTGTTTTTGATGTTTGTTCCCCACGCTGAGAAGAAGCGCTTTGATACTTGTGTTGAAGTTCATCACTGCCTAAAGATTAGAGACTGCTTTAATGCTTTCAATTGAAGGGAGGTGGTTTGGCTTAGGAAGTGGCAGGGTTCATTCTGGAGCAGGCCTACTTAGGCAACTGGATATCCACTACGCTTTTTTAAGCCCTGATCTTAGGTCCTACTTCGAACAACGATCAGTATGACTTTTTCAGACAGAAAGTGTCCTTTCCAGTTATGGTGGGGCTTTAGAACAAGGATGGTCCTATGGTTATATTCCCCTGACCAAAACCTGAGTGATATTCAAATGTGCATTCAAACTGCAAATGCATGGCAAAGAATAGACATAACATACTGTTAGCCTGACATCTGCACAGACTTTTTGGTATGAGTGTTACATTTCAAGATACTGAGACCACATTTCACAGAAGAGTACAGAATTCATGAGTATTTTCAGAACTATTCAGAACAGGAATTGAGTTTATGAATATGAAAAACTTTACGTTCTCCTCCCCAATTTTCTGTATTAAGAGAGGAGCATAAAAACCAGTAATGGTCTTCAACATAAAAATCTGAAAAAAATGTGTTTTAAAATACAGTGTCCTCCATTTTTTTCTTTTGAAGATCATGAAGCCCAAATACAGATCCCTGTCCTACCCATTCCTGTTGCCAAAATCTCAGCGAACCGCCAGTGAGATGAAGTATCAAGTGCCCGAGTCTGTATGTGCCAATGTACAGGTGGGTGTAAATGGCATTTCACGGAATCCTAAAATGAAGAACCTCCTGGCACTTGGGCTCATTTTTAGCTCTTTGTAATAGGAGGCCTTGGTAGTCTTCCAGCTGAAACATACAAGATTTTAAAGGATTTAAAGTTTAAACTACTTTTTATTTTAAAATGCAACTTAGCAGGCCAGATACTCAGCTGGTATATATCAGCGTAGCTTCATTGATTTCAGCAGAGAGAGACTGATTGACAGCAGCGGAGGTTCGGGTTCAGTGTATGTAAGATGAATTATACAAATCACATTTTAAACTCCATGAGTTGTGCAGAATGCGAATGTTAAATGTGATTATTAAACAGCAGAACTAGACATGTTAGGAATGTAGGGTGGAAATGACTGTGCCTAGGAAGTGACAGGTGTGTGTCTGTGTCTGTGTGAGAGAGAGAGAGAGATACAGATACAGGGGATCAAAGCTGAGCAGGAAAAAAGTGTCTAGGGTGCACGAAATAAGTTCTTCAGTCCAGACTCCACCTGGCAGCAGCTTGAGAAAAGGTTGGCAACTCTCTGCCCCGCCACCTGCAGGTATGCTGCTCCTCATGATGGACAGACCCGTTGTGAACTGGTGCAAGTGTTCTGTAGACATTAGGTACCTGCTGCAGGGAGCTACATGGAGAGTTGTGGGGTAGGTGCAAATGTTGAGAGACCCTGCAGCACTTGCAGCAAACGCTGTGTGACGCTCTGTGTGTGTGTGTGTGGCGGGGTGATGGTGGTGGTGCGCGCACGCATGGATATGGTGCTCTGTATGCCCCAAAACTAGGATGCCCAGTGAAGATGGTCTGCACTGTTACAGCTTGCACCATGTCAGTCACACCAGTGCAATTTTCTAGCCTAGACCCATCCTGAGAATCTCTAGTGTGTTTCTCGAGCCTGCCTCCTGATGTTGAGTTATGCTGATCCAATCAGAAAACATAATGAATACTCAGGTGACTTATGTGACCAGTCACAACTCACCAGCAGAGCTTGAATAAGAGAATGTTAAGTATCGAACCCAGTGAACCATTAACCAACAATCAACAGAAAAAATACTAAGCAAAAAAAAAAAAGAAATTGGTTGAGAAATGCCAGTAATGAATAAATTTCCAGAAAATTTTGATCTGCTTATAGACATCTTGTAAATTATTCATTGCAAATTACGCATAAGCTCATCTCTAATAGCAGACTGCAGCCTTTTGAGAGCTGGTGGCATGGCTCATCCGTGAGCTGCATAAAGCTGTATACATGTAAAAATGTATTTTGCTGCAAACGTGGATTCTCTCTTGAATCTTCCTGAAGTGCAATATCCCTTCTAATGTACCTGCACATAGCAAGTAGTATTTATATTGCTGTGTGGTAGAAACAGGCATGGGGCCGGAGAGCCTCTTAGTCAGTATTTGCAAGATGACCCACTCCAGCTCTGAAGCATATTTGTGCATGCACATACTGTAATTCTGGCAGCTTCTTCTGTAATGTGCTTGTTTTCCTGATTTTGATGTGTTTGTCGAAGTGGAAATGCACACAATAGGAAGCTGGGTTACTAGGATACCATACAAGGAACCTCAAGTGTACGTAGGGAGGTGGTAGAATCTCCTTCCTTAGAAGTTTTTAAGGTCAGGCTTGACAAAGCCCTGGCTGGGATGATTTAATTGGGGATTGGTCCTGCTTTGAGCAGGGGATTGGACTAGATGACCTCCTGAGGTCCCTTCCAACCCTGATATTCTATGATTCTAAGTACAGGGAGCTCTGGCTGGTAGTGGAAATGCAGTTTACTAAGCAGCATTATAAAACATGTTATGTGTGTTGAAGTTATAGCTGAAGATTAATGACTGGCTCAACATCTATTACTGATGATGGTGGAGATTCTGGCTTTTGCAGGCAGAGATTGGATGGAGAGGGCTGCAGGTAATGAGCGCTGCATAGCAGTCAAATAAGCCCCCTTTGAGTAGGAGTGTCAGAATCTGGCCTTTAATTTCCCCCTCACCCCCCGCCCCATACATGCACACACCCAGAGCCTCAGCTTGGTGACTTAGCTTCCTTGTGTAAATACCCAATGCATCACCTCTGGTATTTCCAACTATGCTAGTGAGGCCGCTGAGTCCATCATGGAGCCTGCCTTTCTCTTTCTTATGAGCTGCCCACCGCAAGACACTCCAATGATGTAAAAGCTGATCTTTGCCTGTCTACACAGTGTAACTGTGGGCAGGATGCAGGCGTCTCATTTACCTTTCAGTTTGACTGCAGTGATGGTTCGAGACATGAACAGCGTACCTATAGTCTTACCCAGAAGGGCAAAGGATATGTTTTTATGTAAATCCTTCCTCTAGTAGAGATGGGTCAAACCCAGAAACATTTATTATCATTGTTTATATAGCACCAGCGGTAGGGTAGAGTCCTTTGACAGGCAAATGGGAGACAAATTCCCCTGCTCCAAGAAAAGTAAAATCTAATGGACAGATTTAATGGGAGCTGCTGAGTGCTAGGCACTGTTGAAAATCTGGCCACTTCTTTTATCTGCGTGAATGGGAGCTGAACTCTCTGTTTGAAAATCTGACTTGAGTTGTGAGTATTGACTGAGCCCTTTTGAAATTCTGGTCTTGATTAGATGAAGGATGGGTGGGGGGTGGGACATGCCACAGAAAGCCTACTGACTGAGCCATGATGCTTTATTTGTATTATCATAGCGGCCCCTAATGGTTAGTTTCACAGGTTTTGGTCTGCTCTCTCCCTCTCTTTTGTTGTCACTTCTTTGAGGGGAGGATTGGGGTTCAGAGGCCTTCTGGAAGAAGTGTGTTGTAAGGAGCTGTTGGCAGCAAGACAGGGTGAAAGCATGACAGAACAGGTCTGGGTGGGGTTTGGATTGCATCATGGGACAGTTGAGTCAGTCCTGAGAGAACTTATGGGAGAAGATGTGAAGACAGGAGTTAGAAAGGAAGGAGGGAGTTAGACAGCTTGTGGGTTGAGTCAAACATCCTCTCTCAAAGTTTGGGGTTGGATTATCATAGCATCTTTGATTTTTGCATGAGCCAAACTTGTTTGACAGGGAGTCATCAAACTAAAATCACTCTCAGTTTTTCCAACTCTAATTTCCAGTTATTATCCAAGCAAGACACAGTAAGTCTATGACATGGTGAGACAACATCACACCCTGTTCATACTGTAAGACACAATGAAACATCATGCAGCCTGAGTGGCCCAAGGTATTAGTTCTTAGAAATTTGCTCCACAGTATGTATTGTTTGCAGTTATGGAATAACTCCCAGCAAATACGGTGGTGGTGGTGTTGCTTGGATTAAAGAGGTTAAAGGGATGACAGCACCTGCATAAAAATTGCATGAGTGATGGGAGGCTGCAGAGCTTAGGGGAGGGAGAGAAGAGAACACCTGTGCTTGTTTCTGTTTAATATGCCTAAGTAGTATGCAGACCTTTTCTCTGAAACTAAAGGATTTTGCATTTCAGTTTATTAATTCTGAATGCATTGACAAGAGAGGACAATTTGACAAGAATGGTAGATTACACATTAGTAATAAGTAAATATTAATTTAAAAGAAAGTTCAGAGCACGTACATATCATAGTTAATCTGTGGCAACCTAAACTTCAGTTATTACCCTCATGCATACAGTGACCACTCAGACCTTTATGAAATAAATGGGGTTGCAACTGAAATCTTCCTGTTTCAAAGGCACAGACACCTGCTAAAGGAGAATCACATTTTACTATTAACAGTATAGTTCCCGTGATACAGAGTTGAGCAGTTCTGGTTCCATCCAGTAGAGGGTGGTAGTACACATGTTCGCATGCAGACACAAGCCAGTTCATTACAATATACAAAAATTACCTGGATGATGATGCATACAAGAGAGAGGATGTTCCAGTGGTGAGGGCAGTAGCCTAGGATTTGGGAGACTTGGATTCAAGCCCTTGGTCGACCGTAAACTTCCTGTGTGATGTTCAGTGAGTCACTTACGGCCATATTTTTAAAGGTATTCAGGCACCTTTGAAACTCTGGCCCTAAGCCTCTCTGTGCCTCAGTCCCTCATCTGCAAAATGGGAATAAAAGTAATTCCCTACTTCACAGGGGTGTTGTGAGGATAAATACATTAAAGATAGTGAGGAGCTCAGCTACTATGGTAATGGAGGCCATAAATGTACCATAGATAGATGGCTGGATGTGTGTCTACCCTGAAATGTATCTTTTTAAAAACTGTTATCAGTGTGTTATGTGACCCTGCTGGACTCGTGTTGACTGATTTTAGTGAGAAGCGGAATCCTCAAATTTGCTTTAGTTAATAACTTCTATCTTTAACTGAAGGACTTTGCTACAGGGAGGAACGGCAGAGAAGGAATTCCTTTAGAGTTTGGACCAACAATGCTGTGACCTGTCAAGCTGGTGTGATGATTTGGTGAGGGGATAAAAGAGAATTTAAAAGGAGAGGGGGCGTCTGGACTCGCTAGTTGTGAAGCTGTGGGATTGAAAGTGATCAATCTCTTTCTGATCTGGAGGTTCTCTTGTTGGATGGTTTTTCTAGCCTACCATTAGTTTGTCTCTGAGCGGTAAAACCATTTTTCAAATCGAGAGAGACTTATGACATCAAGTATAAAATGAAAAAAAAAACCCACATTGATTTATTCCTTGTCTCCAGCAGAACAGCAACTATTGCTGCTAATGGAGGGCTTTTTGAGCTGTTGCAATCATTGCATACCCGGTACCAGCACTGAACAACTTATTTGGAAATGACTCTGTTGGGGACACTGGGAAAGTTGGCCATCTATTCTAAAGCACCCTTTAAATATTGGTGGCTCAGGTGGTCTGAAAGCACTGGTAGAGGAGAGTTATACATTTTACAAAAAGAAAAGGAGTACTTGTGGCACCTTCGAGACCGACCAATTTATTTGAGCATAAGCTTTCGTGAGCTACAGCTCACTTCATCGGATGCATTCAGTGGATTCACATCCGATGAAGTGAGCTGTAGCTCACGAAAGCTTATGCTCAAATAAATTGGTTGGTCTCGAAGGTGCCACAAGTATTCCTTTTCTTTTTGCGAATACAGATTAACACGGCTGCCACTCTGAATATTTTACAAAGGTTTTCATAAAAGAGTTTAATTTTTGATCGAATTCTTCACACAGGGCTGGCGTTTGGCACCCATGAAGCCCACTGCCATGTGCTCCCTGCTGCTAATTGCTGCAGATTGCATCGGTAGCTTCTGGCCAGTGGGCTGCATGCACTGTGCCACTACACCTTCGCAACGGAAGGGTAAGGAAGCCTAGTGGAGGAGCTGCAGCTCAGCTGCTTGCAGCCAACTACACCAGGATAGGCAGCTGAGCTCTGAGTTTCACTGCTGCAGGGCATGGAGGTTGAGGCCCAGGAGTGTGTGACCAGCACGAGAGAACAGAGAAGAGTAGAGAACATTGATGCCCATTGGGAGCTCATCATCTGGAGCATTGGCACAGCAGCAGAAGCCATCTGGGCAGCCAGCATTTTCCCCCATGCTCACAGAAAGATCATTTCGAGCAGCAGCAGGAGGTGGCTGCTCCCTCCTGGCCCAGACATCATCAGATACTCCCAAGAGGCTAGGCTGTGTAAGTTTGCTCTAAAACATAAGGGCCTGATCCTCAAGTACAAGAGGACCTCTGGTAGTGTAAAGGGGCATTAAGATGGGTGGAAGTATAATTTAATAGTGTCATCTTTTTAAAATGAGTTATTCTTGTTGCTACCCTGGCTATGTTATTCTTTATATGCCCACTATTCATCATAGGTAAGCAGACTAATTTCCTTTAAGATTCCTTCCCTCAGTTCTACTAGTAGAATATCATTGCAGTGTCCTGTCTTATTAGTTCACAGTCCTTCGGGACAAAGTGTAATTCAATGAGATGCTCTCTTCAATTCTCCTTTTTGTTTTTCAAAGAAACTCTTTAATAAACAAAAGAAAACAAAAAAGTCAGCCACAGTTTCTCTAGTTGTTGCTTAAATATCAAAGCTCTTCAAGTCCCATATTGTGATGGTTGCTGTCTTTTTGAATAATGTCCTTTTCTAGAGTAAGAATACTATGTATAGAAATAGAACTATGCATATCCAATGAGTTATTATTAAATACATCCGCTAAAAGTTTGCCAAGTTCTTTCACACTTTCCTTAAAATTCTGGGATGGATCCCATTCTGCTCTGGAGGTTTTTTCACTCATCAGATTTACTTTCTGTTCGCTTGGTTTGGCATAATCCAGATTTCCTTCTGAAGTTTCTTTCCTCTCTTGTGACATTTGCCTTCAATCCCCTGTATAGATAGAGTGACACAGGACTACCGAGTTCCTTAACAATTATATTTTTGATCAATGAATCACACTGTCTGTGGTAGGTCTGAATGTCTCTTTAAACTCCTTTTCCTAATGTATTTGAAAGCTGTCTTGTTTGCAGCACTCCAAATCCAAAGTAACACCATTAACTTAAATATAAAATAATCAGGGCCAGATACTTACCTGGTGTAAATCACCATATCTCCATTGACTTCCATGGAGCTAAGCCCATTTAGACCTACTACAGACCTGGTTCTCGAGAGTCCTTGTCATCTGGATAATTCTTCATCCTTGGGTAGTATTTTTTTTATTTGACCGATAAGGGTTTTATGAATCAGACATTTAAAAGGAAGTTAAGTAGGTGATATCCAAGTGATCCCATTTGGATTCACGTGGCATGCTAAGCCATTGCCTCAACTTTCACTTGGTCAGAGGTCTCCTTGGCTGTCACACTATCTGGGTTAGTGTGTGCTAGAAATATATCTATATTAGTCATGACAGTTTAAAAAGTGTATTTTGCAGGCTAACATGCTGCCCACGTATTCCTATTTGTAAATTCCAAGAAAATCTAGATATTTATTAAAACATATTAGAATATGGAAGGGACATTCTTGTTTCATTAAACACATCTTAAACACATCTGTGGTTGATTTGTACGTTGTTATTTACATATCAGAAAATATAGCCCATGACTAGAATGGGAGATAAATCGTAGAATAAGATGCGACCAACTTGGCAAACTACACCCTCAACAAACTGATCCTATCTTACGTGAATGTGCAGTTTCACACCTACCACATCACACAACTGTTTGCAGGCAATGCTGGCCCACTGGCCAGAGACAGACTGTGAGGGGGCCAGATACCAAAAAGCAAGAATTCTCTGCTGCAAAACTGTTTCCTAGACTTAGCATTTGGCTCCTGCAGCTGCCAATGGCTCTCTGTAAGGAATCATGGCTGTTTCCTTCAGTGCTGAAGCCTGCAGAAGAGAACTCTGCACTGGAGAGCACACTAAACCAACCAGCAACAGGAAAAGGGAGTTTCACAAGACAGCATGCAGACTGGGCTGTGGGTTGTAAAAAATCAGCTAGCTTTCTATCTAGAACAGCTGACTTGATGTCTTGACTAATGCAGTGGGGATGATAATACCTTCCTCCAGGCGGTTCTTTGGGTTTGTTTGGGAGCTCAGAGCTGTTTGGGAGCATGATGCCACTGAGTGCTATCGGTGAGGTGCTCAGCAACCTTAATACCCCTGACTTCAGTAGGAGACCAGGATGCTCAGCTTCTTGCAAGGGATGTTCAGGAATTAGTTTGCCCAGCACATTTGCACCATGTGAATGCTAAGTAGTAGTTTTGTACTCAAATGTAGATGCTCGTGGAGTCACACGTGGATGTGAGCCAGGCACAGACCTTGAAGAAGGAGGTGGGCTTCATGCAAAGAGTTTAAGCATACCATGAAAGTCACTTAACACATGTTGATGTAACCCGCTGGTCAGTGTGAGTAATGTGACCGTCTGCGCCCAATCCATAAAGGATGCGAGTTTGTTACAGCCTCTGGCTACAGAGGCTGGCTGTTCAGCTCAAGCTGCAGTAATTTATGCTTTCAGCTCAGGAGGTCCCCAGTTTAATCCCTGCTGTTGGCCAACATGACAGCTGTCACAGAAGTGGGGATTTGTCCAGTATTTGACTTTGCTGTGAGTCTCAGATACTTGGATGAGCTTTTTCTATCTGGAGGAAATATGGAATCCACCGATCAATGTGTGCGATGTGTTCCCTAACAGAGCGTGCGAGTCTGGTACAGATCTCAGCCATAGGGACTAGGGGCCAGATCCTTAGCTGGTGTAAATTGTCATTGCTCCATTGAAGCTTGTTGTGCTATGATAATTTAGCTCAGGACCTGCCCCTTTAGCTCAAGCTGTAGATACTTGTGCATTTAGCTCTGAAGGTCCCTGGTTCAGTCCCCAGTGTTAGCCAAGATGGTGGCCATCATGTTGACTGAAGGGTTCCTCCAGGCATAGGTGTGGTGTGCATGAAGGAGAGGAATGAAATGGTGAGGAAAGAGATTGGGTGGAGCCCAGGGTGAAGAGAAATGGGTGAAGAAGAGAAATCCACTGGAGAGATCTCAAAAAGGGAGAGGCGTGGTCAGAGAAGAAGGTAGGGAAGGCTATCTAGGCAGTGGGAGTTTGCACACACTGAACTAGAGAGAGATGAGATTGAGGAAAGGACAGTGAGTAGGAGTTTATAGTAACAGAGGCAGGAAACTATGAGAGAGCACAGACCAGAGTTTCAGCAAAGGACAAAATTAAACATGGGAGAGAATATGAGCAAAGGGTATTTCCCATATTAGTTTGGTAGCCTTTTGACAAAAGCTTTCGTGCTATATTGGGGATGTAATAATATACTCGGAGAATCTTGAAACGCCTGTTACTTCAGAAATGCCTGTTCTGATTGACAGTCAGAAAAAATTTTCTTGTGAGTTTGACCTACTGCAAATTAAAATAAAAATATCACAAATCTGACAAATTTGACCAGTTTTGGAAGAATTTTTCACAAAAATGTAAATGACCGTACTTGTTTAGGGCAGAGACTGCCATTCCTGTTTAAAATTTGGTGCCATTGGCCTGTTTATTATAATGCACCATCAGTTTTTGGGCAAAACTCACTGATTTCAGTAGGCACTTCAGCTGTAAAATTGATGGCATGTGTCTCTGTGCATAAGAAATAAATGCCTCATCCGGCACCATAGAAGTCAATGGGAATTTTGTAATTGACTTCAATGAGCTGAAGGTCAAGTTTTGAGAAAATATATTAGAGGCAATTCAGCATTACAAGAACTACAGTAAGTAATAGAGTTTTGCAACCAGATTCGCCACTCTGTGTCTCCAGTTTTACACCAGTGTAATTCCATTGACTTCACTGAAGTTACTCTGGCATAAAATTGGGGTAACAAAATGGTGAATCAAGACCTTTATATTTTCATCAGATTGTTTTAATTTTTTAACAGTATTTCTGAGCTTTATTTCCCTTTGTTATACATATAACATGTAATTAGCAAATGTTATGCGTGTTACAGAAGTCAGTGAAATCATGAAAAATAAACCAACCAGTTCAAAACAATTAGTAAAGGGTGCCAGTGCCATCTTATATCAGGGCAGAACTAAAACAGCTAATCTTTTTCTTTACAGGTACTCCGTTCTGCTGCAGATTGGTCAGCTGGTATCAAGTACCATGAAGAATCCATCCACAATGCTTATGTTAGCGTGATAGAAAACAGCAAACACTACATCTATATCGAAGTAAGTACCGAGGATGCAAGATAATGGCAGTTTGGTTCAATGAAGTGCTGAGCACATCCTGTGACCCTCAGGAGCATAGTTCTTTATTTTATTTTCCTTTTGTAAATTTTGAGACTTTAATATTAATATAGAGCCTGATCTGGAGCCCCCAGATGTCAATAGGATTATGTCCATTGACTTGAATAGGCTTTGGATCAGGTCAGTAATTAATGTACCAGTACAGAACTCTAAGGATGGGTTAAAATACAAGGCCACTCCGTTACTGTTTCTCTTTCCAGAACCTCTAGCAACTTTTGTCTCCAATGCAATATTCTTCCAGCTGCCTTCTTGGCTCTGCTGCATTCCCAGCCCTACATATCAAAGTGTTTGGTCTCCCATCGATGTGCAGTGGACTCACTTAATAGTATCTTAGAACTTGCATAATTCTCCTCTGTATGAATGGCTTTATAAACGCAGGAATAAATGGCTGAATGGAGACACTTATGCTGTATCCGTTTCCATCTATTGTTTGGATGTTTTTTACTTGGTAGTGTTTAAAGAGGGAGATTAATCAAGAATAATTATTCCCCCTGAGCGCACACACAGACACCATTTAATTAAAATAATACATAGCCATCCAGGAAAACGTTGTACAGGATGTAGCTTTATTTGCTTCTTGCCTCAGAATAGTCCCACAAGCCTGAAAGCATTTATGGCTTTGTAGACAGCATGGGTGAATCCTGGCCCCAGTAAGGTCAAGAGCAAAATGCCCATTGACTTCAATGAGACAGGATTTCACCTCATGTGTCAAAGTAAGAGTTTCACAATGGCAATAATGCCAAATAATTATCTGAAGATAATTACATGTTTGGGAAGCAGCCTCTAACTTGCGTATGCTTCATGCTTAGTCATAGCCACAAAATCTGATTATCATTATTTTTTTTTTTTTTACAATTCTGAGGATTGCTCATTTGAGGCCATTATCTATGCTGATGCTGAAAACAGTCACTTAATTTTTTTCTTATCCTAACAAAAATCATACATTCTGGGTTTTGAGATTTTTGTAGCGATTAAACCCTGTGATCGTATTGTGTCATTGCTGTTCTGTGTTCAGCAAAAATGTTTCTTTCAAACTGTAGCAAAATGGGGCCCCAGCCCAATGTCTATTTATTTATCTATCTATCCCCCATTATTGTAGTATCTGAATGCATGACGATCTTTAATGTATTAATCCTCTCAACCTCTCTGTGAGGCAGGACAGTGCTACTGTCCCCATTTCACAGAAGGTGAGCTGAGGCACAGAAAGACTAACTGATTTGTATAAGGGCATTGAGGAAGTCAGTGGTGGACCAGGGAAGTGAATCTGGGTACTCTGTGTCCCAGGCCTAACCACTGAACCATCATCCTTGACAAAAAGACAGTGAGATGATTCTGAATTTCTTTGTGTTCACTTTTCCCTTAGAACCAGTTTTTTATTAGCTGTGCTGATGACAAAGTCGTTTCTAACAAGATTGGAGATACCATCGCTCAGAGGATTCTTAAAGCACACAGGTATTTTTTTGTTTTCAAAAGAACTGTCAGGTTGTTGTTACTAGGATGATATTAAAAATACTGTAAATGGAATCCAGACTGCATTTGTAAGACACAGTTTAAATAATACGTAAAGGGACACAGTCCTTACTCAGAGGCAACATTTATTTGGGCCAAATTCTGCTCTGTTACACCAATGTAAATCTGCAATAACTCCACTGAAGTTGACAGCATTATTCTAAACTTGTACTGGTGTCGCTGAGTGTAGAATTTGGCCTTATAAGATATGTTACTTCAGTCAAAAAGCAAGTTGTTGGTACTTGTATTTGCTAAATCTTAACTAACATTATGGGTCCATTGCCAGCGTTAGTTTCATGATTGTAACTGTTCTTCAACTTTACACACAAGTAAGTTTAATCATATAAACTGGATACATGGTTTATTGAAGATCTCTATGCACAAGATTGCTTTTAAATGGGGAGAGTGAAAGCTGCCTTACTCTGAGGAATTTGATGGTGCTTCAAGTTTAAACCATTACTGCACTGCCAGCCCCTTCTCTGATAAGTGCTGGAGGATATTTACAATCCCCACATCACTGCAAGAGAACCATAGTATTTTAAATTGTTCAGTAGTTACAGCAGGTTGCATGGATGGATCAGAGTCAGATATCTTAGTGTTGCCACTTAAGAACTGGTCCAGTGATCACGTGTCTAATTGGAGCGTTTAGCAACAAAGGAATTAGTTTTGCCTTTTCGATGATCCTGGACAGCTTTGCTTAGGTTTGTTTTTCTGGTGTCTATCTTTCAGGATATGCCTACACTGCAATAAAAGATCCATAGCTGGCCTGGGTTAGCTGACTCAGGCTCGTAGGACTCAGGCTGTGGGGCTATAAAACTGCAGTGTAGATGTTCAGGCTAGGGCTGGAGCCAAGGCTGTGAGACCCCGCGAGGGGGGAGGGTCTCAGAGCCCAGGCGCCAGGCCAAGCCCAAACATCTACATTGCTATTTTTAGCCCTGCAGCCCAAGCCCCGCTAGCCTGAGTCAGTTGACTGGGTTTCAGGCTTGGTGCCATGGGGTTTTTACGCAGTTTAGACATACCCTAAGACACATTTGTCATACCCTACGGTGTTGGATTGAGTTTATTGGAAACCTTCCTCCTTTTCCTTCCCCCTTTCAGCTAACACTTGTGCTTTTCACTGTGCATGTGGATGAGTTTCATTTACTTGCAATGTCTGGTCTCTAAATATTCCTCTGATGCATAAGCATGTATGAACTGATTTTCAGAGGTGTTAAGGTCCTCAGAAACCCATTGGAGTCATCTCAATTTCACTCTCTTCAGCGCTTCAATATGAAATACAGACAAGTGAAGGAGGTGACACTCCTGAGAGAGAGAGGGTCTGATTTTCTTCTTCCTTACATTGGTGTAAATCAGGAGTCATTAAGATGATGGCAAACCAGTGTGAGGTCAGAATCTGGTTTGAAGTGGTCAGAAACACCATGGAAGAAAGACAGTCAGTGGAGAAATTGGTTTGCTTCAACATGAACACCACTGTCTACCTAACAACCAGAAGGTGGGACAACTTGGAGATAGATACAGGAACATGGTCAGTGAGCAATGTATAGTGAAGGTAACGTACCATGCTATGGAGAAAAGCCTGTAGGTTGATTCTCTTCTCACTTCAGTGAAGTCTATGGAATTACACTTGGGTAAAATCAATGAGAGAAGAATCTGGTTCTGCATCTGCAATTGGATATACATCAAAGCCAGAAATATTTTGTTTACCAAATTTACTCACTTTTGCAGTGTGCCTCACAATGGCATTCAGTATTCAAAAGTGCTAGTATTTGTATGGCAACCCAGTGTTTCTGGCTCCCTGGCATTTGGCCATTGTGGTGCAGCATAATCTCAATCTACCAGCATAGTTTTGTTAAGCTGGAGAGCCATTCCAAACATATTGTAGATTTCTTCCCTATCCATAATGTCATATTTGTCTTGCCAAGACTGGATGTAATAAGTTGTTTTAACACGTACTGTTGGACTGGGTTTCCGCTTTGTAGTTTAAACAGCTACATTAGAGCTAGCAGAAAATATACTGTTTAGGCTACATCTACCTTATGAGCACAGGGTGTGATTCCCAGTTCATGTATATGTACTTGCACATCTGAGAGTTAGCACAAGTATAAATAGTAGTGTTGCCGTGGCAGGACAAACCTTCCTGAACCAGCTGGGTATGTACCTCCTGACGTAACGCAGTAGAAGATCAAGTCCATGCTGAATCACCCAGATTGCATTTGCCATAAAGTGTATGGCATTGGCAAAGATGAAGAGAGAAGTAATGTTACACTTACTTATTCCATATGAAATGTATACATTGTAACTTCCATAGGGAAGGGAAAAAAGGCCGGCTGGCACACAGATATTTAATCCTAAATGGAAGATCTTGGTGGAGTGTTCCCAATCAAGTATCATATTTCTCTATTCTGTAGACAAAACATTTTCCACGTTCATAATGTTCCTCTTCTCCTTGTCTCCTCTGTTTCACTGACATATTTTAGTAGGTTTTATTATATGTTTAGATAAGCAAACTGGGTTTTGTGTAATAACTAGCTGATTATTTTTTCTCCTAATACAGTATATTTTCATCAATATCAATAAGTATATCCTTAATTTCCAAATCTGTGCAATTTACATCTGTTCTATAATGTGCAAACGAAACATTTTAATCATTTCTAAAGTTTGCTTTAAAAATAACATGCTTTAAAAATTGTGTGCTCTTAGCTATGTTCAATAAGGTGCTGTCCGTTTAAAATATTATCTATAAACATTTGACTGCTTAAGCTAGGATAAATAGATTCCTTCGGTACTGTATTCCCTTTGTACTTCCTTCTGCTTACTAAAGGATACACTGTCTTATTCAAATAGTGAGATTACAAATGACACATGCTTGTTAAACCATGAAGTGCTTAAGCATATGCTTAGCTTTAAGCATGAGTAATCCTATTGATAGTCCAAAGCAACTGGCAATCATTTCAGGGCCACCATGGTAGCTGTTCCATTAACAGTAGAAATTCCTCCACTGATATATATACTAGTAGTCACACGAGAACCAGTTTTGATTCCCTGGCCGTTTCTGGTCTCTCATCGGAAGGTGCAAGCTAATTAAGCATTTACCAGGAAAAAATGGTCTTAACAAAAATGTAAACTGGTCCACCTAGATACTGTTTTTTAAAATGGCTTTCTCCATACATTGCCACCTAGTGATGAGTAAATTAAATAAGATTCTTTTCACATATAGAGTACAGTAACAAAACAATTTGGGCTTTGATAATTTAGGCAATCAGAAATTATCCACCATTATTTTCAAGGTGGTAAAAACAGCATCTAAAGCCAGGGAGCACTTGAATTTTAATTAGTGAAATTGCAGTTGTTTGGCACCCTACTGTGATTTTGGATTACTCAGGCTGAAAGGCATCTCTAGAGTTAAGCCACAGGGGAAATTGGCTGGCCCTCAAGATAAGCATCTAACTATCAACAAAGAAAAAGCAAAAATGGGTGGATTTAGCAAGTCAGTGGTAATCCAGGATCAGATCACAATTAAGGATACTTGAAAACTGAACCCTTGTGATGTCTGAGGCCAAATATTTGCCCTTTCTAAATATTCTGGGAAGGCCCATTCATCAAAAGCTGGCCAGTGCACTGAGTTTTCTATCTATCTCCTCTCCCAGTGTAATCTGCAGCTTGGAAACAGGGACAAGGTTGGTAAAGGAGGCAAACTGTAGATTTAATTTTGTTTTCATGCTTGTATTGACTTTACAATAATAATTTATGCTGCTAGCCACGTTCAATAAGGTGCTGTCCATTTAAACTGAGGTTCTCAATTGCACTTATTTCCATAAAGCTAGACACAACAAACAAGAAAATTACCTCACCTTTGCATCTCTGTGATGCAAACCATACCTCTTACACTTAAATGAATATGTCCTAACCTTTCTTTTTATTCTACACCTGTTTTTGTTGTTTTCAGTTCTTAGTAAATTACACCTTCTGTTGCATGTGCATTTAAATAAATGCTGTAGCACTAACCACAACTGAGGAAAACCTGAACCAAAAATGCATTTGACTCACACTCCCTTAAAAATGAAGTAGAAGCCCACTACAGAAACCATAGGAGTAAGTCAGTGGAATGGGGGCCAGTGAAGATAATGGAAGTTTAGTATTAATAAAGACTGGTGAAAAGAAGTTGAAATTGCAGGAAAATATCCCCAAAGGATTATTGGATTATTTATTTTAGGGAAAAAAAACGATACCGAGTGTATGTGGTGATCCCGCTGTTGCCTGGATTTGAAGGAGATATTTCGACCGGAGGTGGGAATGCACTGCAGGCCATAATGCACTTCAACTACAGGTACTGTGCACAGTCAAAAAAAGGACATGGTACTCCGAGATCTTTATAGTGATCTCCATGCTTTTGTTGATGTGGTGGTGGTGGTGGTAGTGATGATGATTTTTGTACTGTGGTAATAACCACAGGCTCCAATCAGAATCAAGGCCGTATTGTGCTAGGCGCTGTACATAAATACAGTATGTGGGAAAGAAAAAGAAAATGAACTATTTATCTGTGATACAGTTTTTACATAACACGCCAACAGTTTTTTATATTATTGTTATTTGCAATAGTGACCTTGGACTTAGAGATAGCTAATAAAATCCTTGCTGAGCTCATTATCTAGCCTGCTTTCTGGATGCACCATAAGGCTCCAAAAAATTCTACAAGCACATAGAGGTAGACTTAATTTACTCATACTTGACATTTCCATCCTTCTCTTAGGAATTTAGATGCTATCACTACATTTTTTCTAGTTTATCCGTGTATTTTTGATATTTTTTTAGAAGCCTGACAGTATTTTAGTATCAATTTTCCCCGTGGTTTCAACAGAGCTGAAATTAATATGGCTTTATTTTGTTCAACAACAAATATTAGCACTACAACTCTATCTTTCTTTGAGCTCCACCATCATTAAAGATGACAACTCAGCCCAGAGACGAGTGTTTTATTTGACTGCCCTGCTGCCCAGCCAGCAGAGGGAGCTCAGAGTTTTGTGGTTTTGTCAGCCAAGTAAATTCACAGATTGCTTTTGTCAGGGTTCCTAGTTAGGTTTCCTCTGCAGAGCTTGAATTTCTTGCAGGTCTCTCTCACAGATCCTGAGATCAGCCTGAGAGGAATAACCAGCTGCATTTTCAAACACAGGCACTTATACCCAGGAAATACATGCATAAGTACTGATATTTAATGTTCACACAGAGCACAGGAGGCCCCATCTAAAAGACCCACACCCAATATATTTCATGGTGCTAAATATATCACTTTGCAAGGAGTAAAGGTTGAGGCAGGCCTCAAAGTTTTGTAATCTTGCGATCCACAGAGCTTGGCGGTAGGGTGGGGTCAGGGAAGAGAGAGATTTTCAAAGGCACAGATGGCAGGCCCTAAATCCCAATGAAAGTCACTGGGGATTAGGCACATAGCTACCAATTATGCCTTTAAAAATCTTCCCCATAGTCTTTTTCAAAGCTGATGCTCAGACTACTCAGAGATCCCTTCTGATCCTTGGGACCCGATGCTCTCCTCTCCTTGTTCAGAAGAGAGAAGCAATCCCAGCACAAGGGTGATGGCGGGGGAGGCTCTGAAAGGGGAAGGAAGTGGCACTGCTTTGACTGCTTTCTGGGGGAGGGACAACTGAAGGCAGCATGGGTTTATAAGAGAGCTATGCTGCCATAGGGGTGGTGAGACCAAGGGACCAACATTGAGAGTCCAGTGATCGGCAGGAATCATACTTAGGTTATGTCTGCACAGAGATTTTTCAGCCCTGTTAGCCCAACTTAGCTGACCCAGGCCAGATGTGGGGCTTTTATCCCCATGTAAAAAGAAAAGGAGTACTTGTGGCACCTGAGAGACTAATCAATTTAAATTTTTCATGCAGTAGATAGATTCCCACTCCATACGGCTAAATGCAGTGCCTTGCATAATGACAGGTTTCAGAGTAACAGCTGTGTTAGTCTGTATTCGCAAAAAGAAAAGGAGTACTTGTGGCACCTTAGAGACTAACCAATTTACTCCTTTTCTTTTTGCAAAATTAGTTAGTCTCTAAGGTGCCACAAGTACTCCTTTTCTTTTTGCGAATACAGACTAACACGGCTGTTACTCTGAAACCTATCCCCATGTAGACAACAATACCTTCCCCAGCATAAGGGTGACCGACCAGTGGTGCATACGAACTTCTATGCCTTCTGTGTCCTACACCGATGTTAACATTTGTTTAGGAAAAATGTATTCTGAGAATGTCACAGCTCTTCTCTTTATATGATACTTAAAATGTGTCTTGTGTTTCTGATTAGCACATTAGGAGTATCGCTAACTTCACATACCTAATTATATGTCATTGCTTCAGATCACTTGTATTTGTAACTGCCGCCTTAATTCTTTCCAGGACCATGTGCAGAGGAGATAATTCTATCCTGGAACAATTGAAAGCAGAGAGTAAGTGCTTTGTTTCCCTCTCTGCGTGATGTTCATCATTAGGTCTTGAGGACACTAAACTTTGATTGATTAGCTATAAAGCATAAATGAGCTCATCCAGTTGCCAGTTAATATAAACTTCAGTAACACAAAATACTGCAATTATGTCAAGAATATCTTCAAACATCTTCAAAATAAGGAAAACACACTAGCCAAAAACATCTGTGTATCTGAAGAAATATAATCAAGCAGTAAGATCCAATCGGTGTCATCCTCGTGGACAAGACTCCCAAAGTTTATTTTTGTTTAGCTTGAGATTGTTGTGGTCAAGTTGGTTTCTAACATTGGGTTATGCAGCACAAAGATGGAGTGAGGACAATAGAAGTGGGTATTTTATAGATTGTTGGGTGGGGAATTCTTATGTATGATTCTTCACCACACTTGGATTTTGTTTATTGGATCATATGGCTTTGGGTGGTTTTAGAGATGGTTTTTTGTTACACTGTTGCTTGGCACCCAATGACCATGTAGAGATAAAACTATTTAATTATAACACTGTTATCATCATTGCTTTCTCGGGGTCAGCCTGTGTCCTTAAATTTGCTTGGATGGAAATCATAGTACCATGAAAAACGTGTTTCATAAATACACGTGCTACATAATACATCCTTGATTCATGTATCTTTGTGCAAATCTGAACTGTAGCTAATTTAAAATAGAAAATGGTTTCCATAGCATGTGCAGACAAAAAAACTGGTTATAACCTCTTCCCCACAGCTCAGTCAGAGAAAGCAAGCAACTAGTGAAGTGATTCTCAGACATTAGCATCAATTGGAGGTGCTAGTATACAACACAAGACAAAATGGGGGGAATCCCTGGGTAGCCAGTCAAGCTGCCTATATGGATCAGAATGGCACAGAGAGGCATAGGAGAGTAAGATCTATTTTAAAGAGACTTATTTACATTAGGTTATTGTTAAGGAGATGTTGAAAGTTAACTGTTTTGCTTTTCCTTGCCTCTGCATTAATAATGACCACCTCTCACTCCCACCTCATTGTCCCTTTTAATCCTCAGTTGGAGATCAATGGATAAACTACATATCGTTCTGTGGGCTTCGAACATATGCTGAGCTGGATGGAAATCTCGTCACTGAACTCATCTACGTTCACAGCAAATTGCTTATAGCTGATGACAACACTGTCATAATTGGTGAGTAAGATGGTTGCAGGGGAAATTTGTACCATTTGACTACCCCGACTGAAAGTGCACATGGCTATCTCTACTTGGTGTGCTCTGTTCCATTTTACCTGCTAACACATTCCCTGTGTTGTATATTGAATTTAAATGTAAAGTAATTACAAGTTAATGGGGGAAGTGAGATGGAGGAAGGTTTCTAAAGTGTATTGATTAATTGATAAAGAAATGTGGCTTTGAAATCCCTTGGTGGTTAAACTTGTCCCACCGCAGGGAATTCTGTCCATTTGTTTTCATCAAACTCAGCTTTAGCCACTAAATTGT
Organism: Chelonia mydas; assembly: GCF_015237465.2. Classification (NCBI taxonomy): domain Eukaryota; kingdom Metazoa; phylum Chordata; order Testudines; family Cheloniidae; genus Chelonia; species Chelonia mydas. Next base: position 15,682,889 of record NC_057855.1, read on the forward strand.
GAGTTGTCATCTGTTCCTTAAAGAACAGAATGTGCTGTGAAATTTGGAAGGCTTGGGGAACATGTGACCATTGGGAAAATACGTTATAACAAGTTGTAGATGCATTTTCATCCGTCTCTCTGTTATTGTATTTTTATTATAAGGCCATAAAATAACAACATAAGGCCAAATTCAGCTCTTATTTATACCACAGAATACAAGAGCGGAATCTGACCCAAAGTTACTCCTATTTCTTTAAGAAAGCCCTTTTCAGCCCGTTATAGCAGTATGAAGGCTTTGCCCATGAGCAACATAATATTAGGTCTTGTAAGAAGCAGAATGATACTGTCTTCCACCTCAGAGACAATCCTTATACCATATACCCTTAGATAGGTTGAAGTTTGGATTGGGAGGGTTTTGCTACATAGTTGTCCTTTTGATAGTCTTCTCACATCTCTAGTATGAAGAACAGCCACAATAGTTTTACTATTGATGATCATAAACATAGGACTAATTCTGTGGTGCATCCACATAAATGGAAGTGGGCGTGGTGATGTGCTATCTGTGTGTTTTGCTGTCATCCAAGGGTATGTCTACACTGCAAAAAAAAAAAAAATAATAAAGACCCATGGCAGCAAATCTCAAAGCCTAGGTCAACCGATTTATGCTTCGGGGGGCTCTTACTCTGGGGCTAAAAATAGCTATGTAAATGTTCAGGCTTGGACTGGAGCCAGGGCTCTGACACCAACCCCCTGGCTGGGTTTCAGAGCCTGGGCGCCAAGAATGTCTACACTGCTATTTTTAGCCCTGTAGCATGAGCCCAAGTCAGTTGACCCAGGCTCTGAGACACGCGGCCGCAGGTCACTTTGTAGTGTAGACCTACCCAAGAGGCTTGGGCTCAACGTACCAGCTGTGGAACTAAATACATCCCCCAGTGCTGCCCCATGTATCTGGTACATTCCTATTAAAGTGCCAACATTCCAGTGGAAAAAGCAAGGCCCAGGTTCTGCAGCTGCTGTAGGAGAGCAGTGACACAGATGTTTACAAGCCGGTGAGGCACAAATGTGTCCTACCTTAAATTTCCTGCTGATTAATTGATTTAAACATCAATTAATTTGGTTAATTCCTCCCCGCCCCCCAAAAGAAAAGAATTCCATGTGACTGAAGCCCTGAGTAGTTGAAGCACATGGGAATAAATTCTTAGTTCAGCTGCATTGTGGAGGAGTGGGAGTATTTTGCGGGGGTTGATTTTATTTTTCTCCTTCTCACTAGCAACTCCTGATAAAGCAGTAGTCAGTACATTCAGTCACTGGGATTACTAAAGCATCTGGGTTTCTTTATGTAGGAACCAGCTTGTTGCAGGGTTTTTGCTTTGCCTGGAGTTTTTGTGGGTATATGTTAATTTGCTAAATCCCAACTATTGTAGTCTCTTGCTGCTCCTTCCCCTGAGACAAACTCTTGTCTGCCTTTCTGTGCCATGTTTTTTTCCTGATATCTGTGCAGTATAGGTTAATCTCCTTTGGAGTTACATTTTTCTGCAAGCGTTGGGCGGGCAACTAAGCAAAGTGCCTAAGTGCATTGTCCATTTTATATATGCAGTCACTTGGATGCCCAAATCCTTGGGAGATGCAGGAATGGGCGCACAAAGTCAAAGGCTTGCTTAGGGATAGTTGCCAGTTTCTCCCTGGCTGTAACAGGATCCTGACACAAACACCCATTTGAAATAGCTGAGGCATTAGAATGATTCTTGACTGCACTGGCAGTTAGCTGATCTGTGTTAAATGAGCTGGTTCTCTCAGCCCAGTTCTTAGCGTATGGGTGTTCCCACCATAAAGACCACAATCAGAATCTGAACTAATTGGCACCTGGAAAGAGTGACTGAAGACTGGATGACCATAGAGAACCTGCCAGTCTTGGAGATGATCTCTGCAGAACACAATGAAGTACAGTAGCCGAGTACCAGGGAGAAGCTTCTACTACCCATCTCCATTCTTGTTATATGGCCAAATAACCTTATTCTCCAGTGCCGTCACTCCGGCACCTTTAAACTGCCATGATTGCACTCAAAACATTTTTAAAGAGAGGGGAAAAGTTATAATTATATATTAGGACATGTGCATATGTTCTGAAAGAATTGTCTGATATTTTGGCTCTTTACATTTTGCACAGTATGTTCTAATGCTACATCAACAGCACAGCAAAGAATAGAAAAAGAACAAATGTCCCTGATGGTTAGAATGGTTTCTACGCCCCCGGAGGGTACATTTTCATTGTATTGGCAATACTTGAGAACTGGTGCACGTAGCTCTCCATACATAGAAATGAAAATTTGGCCCCTGGGAGTTTTGGAAGCCTTACTTACCAGTTGCTAGAAACTGGAGCCCTCCACCTGCCTCAGTGCATGACTCCGAAATGATTTCCTTCTTTCTTAACCCCTCTTCGCCCCCACAAAAAACCTTGAAGGTGTTTTCTTTTTCTGTTGTTTATTTTAGAAGAAACATTAATTCTACATAAGTGGGCTCTGCTGTGCAACTTACTTTAACACTGATTCTGCCTGGGCTTAGGGCACAAATCCAAGTAAAAAATTTTCCTTTCTTTTATTATGAAATAAATGCAGCAAAGAAAATCCATAGAATGACTTCAAACAAAGAAGCCGGCTTGTGTCATTAAACATGTTAAATAAAGACCACATTAAACTCTGACCCTTGCCCTTGCATGCCATGGTATCGCTCTGCAAGAATAGCTGGAGGCTTCTGAGAAATTAAGTTTTTAAACCTTTTGTGTTTGATTTAAAATTGTTTAACCTTCTTTCATGCCCTGGAGTTTATGGAGAATGTGGAGATTTTTCCCCCCACATATTGATCTTGGCTCTTTTGTGGCTCTTTAAATCAGAAGTGGCTTTGATGGAGGATCTGCTCTTTACAAATCTTCATCTCGAGACTCTCCATCCTTAGCAACCTAAATTATTTTGCTAACGAGAAAAAAATGGATAATGTTCACATGGCATTTACATTGATTTTCTCCAGTTTCAAGAAGTGGCAAAGGTAATTCAGCCTCCTCTCTACCACCTACTGACAAAGGAGGAGATTTTTAACCTGTGAACTCTCATAGTGTTTTATCACTTGCATTGGAAGAGACTGGGGACAATTGAGTGCAGGTCAGCTAAGTCCAGGCAGCTGAACTTGTCTTATGCACAGGCAAGGAACCACACAGTGGTATGGTAGAGGGGGTCGACAGTAAAGTGATGGTGGTAGGATATACACAGAAGAGTGTGAGGTTGGAGGAGAGCTACTCATTGAAACTCTCCTTTACACATAAGAGTGGTATGTCTTTCTACCTAGTCTCAGGGCATACTGTGAATGCTGGGGCCCTGCAAAGGAGGAGCTGGCATGACCCAGTTCTTAAAGTTATTAGGTACCTAACTCCCATAGCTTTGAGGATCTGGGCCCATGTCCTGCTGGCGGTAAACAGGTCTATCACTTTGGTGGTGGTCGCATTCCTTGGGGAATTGGTATGTATTGTTTGTGGTGTTATAGTTTCTCTGTTTCCTTTGAAAGGCTCTGCTAACATCAATGACCGCAGCATGCTGGGAAAACGTGACAGTGAAATGGCTATCATTGTACAAGACACCGAAACAGTCCCTTCAGTGATGGATGGAAAGGACTACAAAGCTGGACGATTTGCTCAGTCACTCCGCCTCCGGTGTTTTAGGTATGAGTGCTAGAAACGAATTACGGTGCGTGGAAATCTCATGCTAAATTCTTGGGTGCCAGGAAGATCTTACCCAGTAAGGTCTTTTCCCAGCAGGTTGTGGTAATTAGTATTTTGTACTTGTGCAGGAAGATGCAGTCCTGCTGCCTTGCAGGGATTGCATTCCTCATTGATTTTAAAAAGAGAGCATCTGTGCAATTGTCCGTAAAGGATATACACTGGATTAAAGATATGAGTGGGTTTAACTCCGTTGAAAATCAATGAACTTTCACCCACTTACACATGGACTGAGTATAGCCCACAGAGTTTTGTGGTTGCCTAGACTTAGGATTTCCCATGCAGTATCCCTTTCCATCCCCCGCAATGAGTGTTTGGATTACAAATCTTGGAAGTCTGTTTTTGTTAAATTTTTCCTTGACCCCTTCAGTAAGGGGAACGTGCACAGAAGACAATGGAACTTTGCTAAGGAACAAATACTCCCACTGCACTGTTATCCATTGTAGGTGGTGGTGTCTAATTTTTTTTTTTTTTGTACTGGGAGTTTGTTCAGTCAGAGAAGCCATCTGGCCAGCAGCACAACAATTCTCTCATTAAAACATTCCCCCCCCCCACATTTTCCATCTGGATGGTTTTTAAACATAAAGGAGGAAATGATAAGGCAGAGCTAAGGCTGACAGATTATTCTGTGTAGGAAATAGCAGCAGACAAGGACATCTCAGTGTGCGCAGCACCATCTATTAAGTATTGAGGACATTATCTAAGGGAACCCTTTTCTTTCTTCTTCAGGATTGAGTTGCTGAGGTTTTTTTCACATTGAAGAGGGAGTGGGCCTAGTGGTTAGAGCAGGGGACTCAAACACAGGGCTCCACCACTGACAGCCTGATTTTGCAAGATGCTGAACCTCTCTTGTGAGATGTACATGCTCAGCTCCCATTGGTGGGACTGACTGGTATTCTAAACTGATTACTTCAGTCCCCTTCCATTATTACCTTCTGGAAAACCTAATGTTGATTTAGCAGAAGGCTTCTCACTCTCTGATAAACAATATCCCCACCTCTTTGGTATATGTTTGTGCAGTGCCTAGCACAATGGGGCTGGGACCTCTAAGCACTGCTGCAATGCAAATAATAATAATAAAAATAATAACGTGGGTCCTTTATGAGTCTTGGCTTTTGGGTGGTTTTCTAGGGTCACTTTACTCAATAACTGCTTGTGTTGTTTTCCTCCAGAAGAAAGCTGATGACAAGGATCACATTCCTGTTCATGAAAATCCTCTGGAGGGTTCTGTGTTACTTTCCAATGACATCAGTTCTTTCCCCCCCTTTTTCAGGGTTGTTCTTGGTTGTTCAGCAGACCTCAATGCTGATCTCCAGGATCCAATCTCTGACAGATTCTTCAAGGAGGTGTGGGTTTCAACAGCTGCCCGCAATGCCACTATTTTTGACAAGGTGAAGTACCTGGCTCGTTTTCTCTTTTTGCTCCCAACAGGCTCACTGTTGATGGATGTAAAGGAGAGAAGCAACATCTTGGCTTTGTGGGAGAGGGACTGGTGGGGCGGGAGGGTTCAAGCTCTAGATCTCATCAAGATGGATTGAATACTGTGTAATGTCATGAAACTACACAAGCTCTGAGCAGGAAAGGGCCACAACAGATGAAGGGTTTTCTTTTAGCCAATGGCATAACTTTTTTGACCCTTAAATACTGTTGGCAGACAAGCAAGGTAGCAACTCTGATTCTCCTCACATTTATACACTGATTTTACAGAGTATTGTACAGTAACTCCTCACTTAAAGTCGTCCCAGTTAATGTTGTTTCATTGTTACGTCGCTGATCAGTTAGAGAACATGCTTGTTTAAAGTTGCGCAATGCTCCCTTATAACGTCGTTTGGCAGCCACCTGCTTTGTCCACTGCTTGCAGGAAGAGCAGCCCGTTGGAGCGAGCTGGTGGGGGCTTGGAACCAGGGTGGGCCGGCAGCCCCCCATCAGCTCCCCGATCCCCTAAGTTCCCTGAGCGGCAGCCACCCAGCCAGACTATCAGTTGTCGGCAGTTCAGCTGTCTCTTCCCCCACTGCCATGTGCTGCTCCTGCCCTCTGCCTTGGAGCTGTTCCCCGGAGCCTCCTGCTTGCAGTGTGGGGGGGGTGCTAATGTCAGGGTGTTCCCCTCTGCTCCTGAACCCCACTTACCCCATTTCCATAGAGCGGGGGCCGGGGGACGACACGGCACAGAGGGAACTTCCTGGCAGCAGCTTCTGTCTCTACTTGCGGATCTACTTAAAAAGGCAGTGTACTTAGAGTGGGGTCAGTGTACTTAAAGGGGCAATGCATATCTTTCTGTCTGTCTCTCTCACACAGGGGGTGTGTCTTTGTCTGCCATGCTATCTCCGCTCCCTCCATTCATGCTGCCTTGTAGAGTGTGAGGCTACATTAACGACAATGGGTTAACCCTTGAGGGCTCAGCTGATTGCTAGTTCATCATTTAGCAGTAAGGCATTCCCTGGGAAATATCCAACCCTCTGACTTCATCACCTCAATCAAGCTTCACAATAATCATTGCTGTGTACCAGTATTAAATTGTTTGTTTAAAACTTATACTCTGTGTGTGTGTGTGTGTGTGTGTGTATATATATATATAATATAGCCTTTTGTCTGGTGAAAAAAAATTTCCCTGGAACCTAACCCCGCCTGTTTACATTAATTCTTATGCGGAAATTGGATTCGCTTAACATTGTTTCGCTTAAAGTCACATTTTTCAGGAACATAACTACAACATTAAGTGAGGAGTTACTGTAGTTCCAGTTTCTGGAGCTCTTGTTTTACATCAGTATGTGTTAGGAGAGAATCAGGCCCTGCAGGAAAGAATCTTCTATTTGGCCATATGCAAAGCAAGGCTCACTGATCAAGCAAACTAGCTATTGCTAATTTTGGATAATCTCTTGTAGGAAGATTGATGTACAGATTTTCTCATACAGGCATGTGTACAAATTGTTAAGCTCCCCAGGCTCCATTAACCAATTCACTTCAATATATATGAAGGTGTTTACAGTAGCGTCAGTTTGCGCTATGGAAGGCATGTAGTGATATTTTCCTGTATGCTTATGTACCACCTCCTCTTTCCATTTCAAATCAGGTGTTTCGATGCCTTCCCAGTGATGAGGTGACTAATTTAGCCCAGCTGCGTGACTTCATCGCCAAGTCAAAATTGGTAACCCAAGATGCTGCAAAAGCAGCAGAAGAATTAAAGAAGATTCATGGATTTCTAGTGCAATTCCCCTTTCGTTTCCTGGATGAAGAAAACTTGCTGCCTTCTGTTGGAACAAAAGAATCCATGGTTCCCATGGAAGTTTGGACTTAGGGTGGTATAGACGGCTTTAGAATTTAAAGTCTGGCTCCTTGGAGACAAGTTTGCATACCTGATGATTTCAGGAAGCTTTGTATTGCCAAGGTAGCCACCGAAAGGTCTCCATCAAACTAATGTGCCTTTCTTAAGGATTTTGGTGGAACAGCTTCAGACAAAATGACTGTTATGGGGAGGGAAAGAAAATTTGGCACTTATGATCAGTGACAAGCTATATTAATTGAAAGGACAGTACTTCTTTACAGACATATTCTAAGCACCTTAAAGATGCAGGCCACCCCTATGAAGGGAGAGAAATCATAATGTATATTACTACTGCCAGCATGATCACACGTGTATAGTGATTGTGATACCCAGGGGTTGTAGGCTGTTTGTGCTTTCTAAATCTTTGTGTGCTTATAGTTATTACCTAGCTGGAGTTACCCTCTTCATCATCTCTGTTTTGTATTCCCTCAAGTATTCTCCCACTGCTTACCCCTCCATAATGGTTGGGAAATGTTGCCTGAGGCCAACTCAGATGTTCCTATGATCATTGACTATCGCGCTTAGATGTTACATTGTGTATACGGCAAAGGGCTAACTCTCTTATGTCAAAAGAAAAGAATTATTTGTGGCACCTTAGAGACGAACAAATTTATTTGAGCATGCATCCGATGAAGTGAGCTGTAGCTCATGAGAGCTTATGCTCAAATAAATTTGTTCGTCTCTTAAGGTGCCACAAGTCCTCCTTTTCTTTTTGAGGATACAGACTAACACGGCTGCTACTCTGAACTCTTACGTCAAAATCAGTGGTGCTGTCTCTTCTCCTGGCCCCAGGGGAAAACATTGTTTTTTTTACTACAACCTCAGCAATCAACATTCCTCATGCACAGCATGACACTGTAGGTCTCAGTGATGGGCAATCCCTAATGGAGATTGAGGTGATGGGAATCTCTTGAATTCTGTTTTTTCAGGGTTTGCAGAACTTGTTTGAGTTCAGCTACCCTTTTTCTTACTATCTAAACTATAATTTTTTCCCCAAGGGAGAATCAACTTTTTAACCCTACATTTTTCTAGCTAAAGGAAAGCCTGCTGCTATGTATTAGGGAGAAGAGAACCCCAAAAGCTAGGCTGGCAAAACTGGGTCCTCTGTTTTGGATCACAGTGCTGTGTGTATACACTGCCTTAAATACTCCCCTGTGTTCTTTTTCACTGTTTCACCTGTAAAGAACAAGAACCCAGTAACAGTTGAGTAAGAGTTGAAATTTTGAGCTGACGATGTTCAAGGTTGATCAAAGTCACTCATACCGAGTTCGATCACGCTCCAGAGGCTAGTGGGGAGATAGCACTGAACTAGTCTCTGTGACCAGCTCCAGTAATGGAAAGACTTGGTTTTGAACAGTCTCTGCAATGCAGAAGTGTGACTCCAGGTCATCCCAAGGACTGATAAACTCACTCAACATGGTAAATCTTTTTGCTATCTATTTACTAATACGAGCAGCACAGTTAATAAGAAACTCATAACAATGGGTTCCTGTCTAGATAGAGGGAGAAGCTAAAACTCCCATCTCTGAATGCAGAATGTTAACTGATTCAGTGGGAGTGCCATTCACCAAGCAAGGGCCAAATGTGGCCCTTAATCTGTGGTCCAGTAAAAGCCTTCACCATACCTTATCCATAAGGCTTACAAACTTTTATTGCTATGTTTTTCTTTGCTAAAAAATTCCAATGATTATAAGTAAATTTGTCCTTTTAAAAAAAAAAAGGGCGTTTGACAAGCTTCCAATATGCTTAACGTTCATTAGTTTATCAAAAAAATCATGACACCCTTTTGAAAGATATGCCCAAAACACAGTTGGCACATATCTTACAGTTAAGCTGATTGGTCTGTATATTTTAAGAAAAGTAATTAGGCATAGAGTCATTTTCCAATGCTACATCACGTCAATAAGTAACAAACACTAACATTCCTCAAGGGCAGCCCAAGTCCTAGCTAGTTGCTATGTTTTGTGTTGCTTCATGCTCATATTTTATAGATGCAGTTAGTGATATGGACAGGAGTCACGGCCATTCCTTATACTTGGTGAACCAGTGGTCTATTTAATCTGTCAATAGTGCATGCACAGCTTTTATGAAGTAAACTGCAGTGGTTTATCGGTACTGTGATTTTGTGTAGTGCACTGCAGATAACTAGGTTCCCTCAAGATTTGTTGGGCATTGTTATTTAGAATCATATTTGTTGTTTAAAATGAGACACAGGGCTTACCTGCCAGCTCCTGTGCTAGAGAAATATGCTATCAGGCAAGCACTGCAAAGCCAGGAAACTAAAACATCAAAATACTTTTGCTTTTAACACTAGCCCAAGGCTTTTAATTTCACGCTAAAAACTGTTGGCCATTTTTAGTTTGAACAAAACTGCTAATATGAAATGATTATAGCCTGCCACATATTACCATTAAACCACACAAGTATAGATTCATAGTGGAAAGAGGCCCAAACCAGAACAGCATATTCATTCACACCAGATCTACAACCAAACCTAAAGAAGCATATAATGCTCCTATCATCTATCTGTCTAGATGCTCATATGGCTCCTGTCACAATAGTACCTGAGCATCTCATGATCATCATTGAATCCTTACAGCACCTCTTTGAAGTGGTATTGAAACTTTGTGGCTTCATAGGTAACGTGACCCAGCTTCTTGTACCCCAGGTTGTCTTTCCAAAACTGCAATGCAACTGACATGCAAAACCCAAACCATTTGCCCATTTCAGATGATGTTAGGGGTCTGATGTCAACCCATACAGCCCAGGAATTTTGAATTAGTATTGAAACACCATTCTTAATCCACCCCCTTTGTACCATACATTGGCTTTGTAGCATTTGAGGCATATAAAATACCTCATAACTTGAAGATCTTGACACCAGCTGAAAACAGAGGGTGGATTCACCCTTGTGCATAGAGTTAGCACAGGATCTATGCAGCACTTTAAATAAGGCTTAAATAGAATTAAAGTAACTTATAGGCGTTGTGTTGGCTCTCTGCACAGGAGTGAATTCCGCTCAATGTGAAAGGATAGGTTAAGAAATTCTTTATTTTGAATTTTCCTGATTTTCTTGGATGCCAGACTCTTGACATTAACTGAACACCTTTATTTTATTTTCCTTTATGGATGGAGGGAAAAAAAAGAAATATTAAGAAGAAGAAGAAGAAGAAAGCCAAGACAAAACTTTGCCATTCCTCATACTTTGGGGAATTGATGCATCTTGAAATTCAGTATTTTTCAATGGAGTCATTCAAATGTTGCCAGGATTCTGGAATCCTCTTACACTTGTACGCCCCGACTCAGCAAGCTGCTCAGTATGGATGGACACCTATGTCCATGAATAGTTCCACTGACTTCAGTGAAGCTTCACACTACGAGGCCAGGGTTCACACATGCAGAACAACTTACAGTATCAGGATACATTACAGTACACAGGCCTACAAGTATTCACAAGAGGAAGTATTCTGCTCTGTAGAATTTACAGTGCAGTATGTGCCCTCACATCATTCTTCATGCATATTCACAGTAGTTGGTGTCTTTTGTGAATGTCTGTTAATTAGACTTTTCTTTCACATGCTATGAAGCCACAGCAGGGGTGATGTTTAACACCTGGTCTCTGCACATAAACAGTCACCACTCTTTAATTCTTAATACCCTGGCGGTTTTACTTTTACTTTGATTACCCAAAGCAAATCATGGCGTAATCATTTGCAAATATACGGTACTGTAAGCAGTGATGCTGTTTTTAGTGATAGTAGTTCCTGAAATATGTGAACTGTTTTTGTGGCTTTTATTTTTAAAAGATTGTAAGAAAAGAGGAAAAAATCTCTTCCAGACTCAGATTTTATATTTCATGATTCAACCTGGATGGAAGATTTATGGTGGATATTCCTAAGCAGGTGCCAGTACGAGAATTCAACATCACTTCTTACCATGTCCGTATATATTTTTAAATAACGGGATATTTTAATATATGTTTTGTTGTATAGATGCAGGATTGGACTTACTTTTTAGCATAGAAAATTATGCATTGTAAAAAAACCCATGAAAAATAAGATTTCATAATCTAAGCACTTCATTATTAAAATAATGTGTACCAAAAAAGCCACCCATTGCTGTACAGGAGATCCCAGGCCTTTGGCTCAGCTTCTGGGCTTGTACTCCCCAAACCAGCTGATGCTGAGAGTGCTCAAGTGCAGCACACTTAAGGTATGTCTACCTACACTGCAGCTGGGAGCAAACCTCCTAGCCCTGCATACAGACTCATGCTAGTGGGTTCAAGCTAAGCTGTGGACGTTGCAGCTCAGGATGAAGATTGGGTCCTCAAGTCCCCCAAGGCTTGACAGCCCATGCTACAAAGTTCATGCTGCTATTTTTAGCATGCTAGCTCGAGCCCTGCTAGAGTCTGTCTACCCAGTTGGGAGGCTAGTTTGTAGCTGCATCGACAAACCCCAAAGGTCTGATCCTGTTTTCAATGAAAGAGGCTTGCCGTTGGCTGACATGACAACAGGATCAGTCCCAAGGGAAGGAAGTGCCTTTTGTCACTCAGCGTCCTCTCTGGCCTTTTCGCAAGCAGCACAGACAGACTTGGAAGGGAGTCCAGCAACATTTTAGCTTAAGCCAAGTCTACACTAAAAACTTTTGCCCATACAATAATGTTGATTAGGGGTGTGATTTTTTTTTTTTTAATGACATTTTTATACCAGCAAAAGCCCCAGTGTAGATGCTGGTAAACCGGCAAAAGCATATTTTTTGCCGGTAGAAGCTGTGCCTACACTAGGAGAGTGTGTTAGTATAGCTATACAGACATAACTATGCCAGCAAACCTTCTCTAGTGTAGACTCAACCTCAGAAGCAAGGTGGCCAGGGAAGCAAGATGAAATGTAAGAGCAATTAGAAATGTGAGGGATTCATAAGCTATAACAGGAATTCGGATAAGCTCCTGGGACTTATCCCAGAAGCATAGCTGGGGAATGGCCCCAGCGAAGGTGGTGAGAGTTTTGGTGGGGACTGGCACCGGAGAAGGATCAATATATCTGTACATTTCCTTTGTCATATTAGAATCCAGGCATATTTTTAAAATTAACTTCACGTTTTAGAACCCGATCTTACAGCCATTCTGTCCCATTGCCTTCAGTGGCAGTTTTGCTTAAGTGAAGACTGCACAACTTGCCCTCTTTGATATTATTTTAATGTGTCCTTCTACTCAAATTATGTGATTATCTGCCTTAAAAGGAGATCTACATTTTTATAGGTGTTTGTACAGTTATTACACTGTGCGTTTTATTTAAAAGTCAAGCCGAGGCAGTTTTGGGACAAATGAAAAAAAGTTGGTATGACCCTTTACAGTGTAAAGTTTACACGACTGCTTTTGTTTTATTTTTGGGTTCTTTTCCACAGCTTAGGGCCAGCTCCTCTGTTGGTGTGAATTAACATAGCTCCATTGACCTCAGTGAAGTTCCACCATTTCAAAATCAGCAGAGAATTTGGCCCAGAGTGCCTCCTGACCTCTGATATGAGCAAAGCAAGAGCCTGCACAGTGCCATTTTAGGTGTGCAATAGGATGAGGCCAGGCATCTGCCATACTAGCCGCAGGGCTCTTCTCATCCGTGCTGAGCCCCACCGAAATCCAGACCCTTGCCGAATCAGGGTGTTAGTTGGGAGTGTTCCTCCATTGCAGGGAATGAATGTATGCAGTGTAAAACTAGTGTGTAAATTAGATATAATTAGGCCCACAGACTGTAAATCTAAAACTGAATGCAACCGTACTTTTTTTTTTTTGGTCTTCTTGTCTTTTTTTCTTTTCAAGCACTTGTGACCCGTTCATTTTTAACCTACCAGTGCAGTTTCATAAAATAACATAGATATTGTGAGTAAGTCGTATTTATCTGGCTCTATCCTGATATCCAGGAAATGAGAGTGTTTTTAAATTCACGGGTCAAGAAATGTACAAGTTTCCGCTAACTAAACTAATTGATAAAACTAGAGCTTCCAAAATATTTGTACTTCAGATGTACAAGGATTGACATGATTCCAACTTGCTGTACTTCTCCGCTTTAGATGGATAAAATTGTGAACAGAGTGAATGCTCCTTCTGTGAAGGGTTTTGAATTGACAGTTTTGTGTCCCTGTTTCTGCTAATGGCTGCTTCCTTCCCTATCTATTATTGTATTTGGTAAACAGATATGTATTAAGTGACTAAAATATAACTAAATATAACGTATCAGAAACATTTGGGTGATGACTTTTCATTTTAAATTGCTTTTGGAATGATGATCATTTTGCACGCCGTGGACCTAATTCTGCTCTTGCACCAAATGAAGAAAACTTCCTCAGCAATCAGTGGAAACTCCATAGCAATGTAAAGGCAAAGCAGACTCGGTGAAAAAAATCATTAAAAATGGAGCCCAAGATAAAGTTACCACTGGGACAAGGGGATTGCTAACTTGTCTGTAGTCAATGAAAACCAATATATTTTAAAGGAACATTGCTACAAGAACCCTGAGTTCTAGAACCAGGGTCTGTAGGGCTCCCGGCAGGTGCTACATCCTTGTTGCAACCAGGGACTCAGTCAGGGCTGTCACCAACAAGTACTGCAGGAAGTCCCACCCTAAGAGGCATGAATGGCAGCCCTCTGCAATTCCCTGATTGGCTGGCTATATAAACCAGGAAGCCATTTCTGGGAGTTGTTTGATTAAAGTAGATCTTTGGTGTGTGCTTCTGCCCTAGATCCTGCCTCACCTCTCCTTGCTGTGACTCACCTTGACCCTGGCTCTTGACTTAGGCTCAGCTCCTGACCCTGATCTTGGTTTACTGACTTTGGCTTAGGACCATTACTGACTCCTCACACTGGCCCAGCCTCACCCTGATTCTCATTCCATGCTCTCAGTTTGGTAATGGACTCTGACTTTGCAGTTTGATCTGCTCTGGCCCCGAACTGATCTCTGACCTTGGGTCTGAAACCGAGCAGCTCACTTTGTGCCCACAAACTGCCCATGACCTGGCCCTGACAACTTGCACTCAAATCAGGCCCCAAATTTAGATTTTATGAATACAAGCTTTGTCATGCAGTAGAAATGTTTCTATAGAAGTCAGTGTTTCTCAACGGGTGGGTCCCATCCTTTAGGAGATCACAAAAGGCAATTGCCAGTTGTGATGCATTGAAAATTTTATTACCATCTAAAGCCAAGAAAATCTTGCTCCCCTCATACCCTCCCTCATCAAGGTCAAGTGTTCTTTGTCAACCTCTCAAAATACACACCAATGAATTATATAAACTGATCATTGTTATTATGGATTGTCATAAATATAAAGGGAAGGTTAACAACTTTATGTATGCAGTACATAAAATCCCTCTTGGCCAGAGGTACAGAATCACTTACCTGTAAGGGGTTAATCAGTTCAATTAACCTAGTTGGCACCTGACCAGAAGGACCAATGGGGAAAGAAGATACTTTCAAATCTTGGGGGGGAGGTTTTGTTTCTGCTGTCTTTTTGTTTGTTCCCTCTCAGGACGGAGAGAGAGAGAGACCAAGCAGGTAAACCAGCTCCTACAAAGATACCTGAAATAATACATCTAAAATTACAGAAATTGTAAGTAAAGGCAAGGAAATGCATTAGAGTATCTTTTGTTTTAGCTTGTGAATTTTAAGAGGGAGGTTTATTTCTGTTTTTGTAACTTTGAAGTTGAGCCTAGAGGGGAATCCTCTGTGTTTTAAATCTTTTTATTACCCTGTAAAATTATCTTCCATCCTGGTTTTACAGAGGTGCTTCTTTTACTTTTTTCTTTATAATAACGTTCTTCTTTTAAGAACCTGATTGATTGATTTTTAGTTTCCTAAAGATAAAGGGTCTGGTCTGTACTTTTAGTAAAGGCAATTGGTTGGTATATTATTCTCAAGCCTCCCCAGGAAAGGGAGTGAAGAAGTTTGGGTGGATATTTTGGGGAAATAGGAACTCCAAGTGGTCCTTTTTCGTGAATCTTTGTCTAAATCACTTGGTGGTGGTGGTGGCAGCAATATTGTCCAAGGACAAGGAAAGGATTTGTGCGTTGGGGAAGTTTTTAACCTAAGCTGGTAGAAATAAGCTTAGGGGGTCTTTCATGTGGGGCCTCACATCTGTACCCTAGAGTTCAGAGTGGGGAGGGAACCCTGACATGGATACAATTTTTTACTCTCACTTTTATAATAAAATAAATGTAAAGGGATTGTGAAAAAATTTGACTTTGAATAAGGGGTGGCCAACCTGAAAAGTTTCAGAAGCACTGGTTTAAGGTAGCCAATGGAAATATTTTTTTAAAACTGTCCTATGGTGGATGCACCCCAAACATTTTAGTCCTGAGAACCTGAAAGTGAAACTTACTATGGGACAGTCAGTATAGCCTAGTGAATAAGGCATTGGATTGTGACTTTGAAGATCTAGATTATAGTCCCAGCTGTTCTACTTGCCTGCTGGTTGACCTTGGCCAGGTCACTTCACCTCCTTGTGCCTCAGTTTCCCCATCTGTAAAATGGGGATAATAGTAGTAATCTCCTTTGTAAAGCACATTGAGCACTACTGATGAAAAGCCCTGCATAACATCAAGGTATTATTATTATACACAAAAGTGAAGCTGACTTCACTGAGGTTGCTTTGTCCAAGCTGAGAGAAACAGCAAAAGTAAAACAACACTGAGAAAATTTGACTTCTATTTTAATAATCCAAAGGTACATCTGCAAGGAAATTTGTCTGTTTCTAACATGGCTCTTAAATTGTCACTGTCCATTTTAAAGTTGAATAAAGGAAGTTCTGAGTTGAGAGAGAAAGGAGCAGGCTATTGCTGACCTCCATGAACAAAGCAGCCATGGAATATTCAAACTCTTCTGCAAAAACAGAAGCATGCTAATTCTCTGTTTCTTATGCTTTACTCGCCCTTCCAGTGCCCCAAGGTTATCGCTGACTTCAAACCTTTCCAATACAATCTATTCCCTGGATAGACACAATAAACCAAGATAAGGCAGCAAGGAGTTTCAATGAGGCAGGATGCGGCTGGGACTAAAGTAAGCAGCTCTTGATTGACACCTTAAGCCTTTTCTGCCCTGACTTCTAAATCTCACAGCTAATTATATGCTTCCTGCATCAAACTTCTATGATCTTGGAAGTGAAGATAACAGAGAAGAGCAACAGTAACACTGAGGCCTGTCAGTGACTTCTCCGTCATGGAAGTACTGGCTGAAGATGTTGCAATGATTATTATTATAATGTACTGTGGACAAGCTTAAAAAGACAGCGTTTGTCTACAGCGACCATAGTTATTTCCTATTCCAAGTGCAGGCAAAATCTGTGCTATCTCAATGTGCAGTCATGTTTGTGTAGAACTAGTGTACAAGAAGAAACTGCTCAGAATCGAGAGTTATGGGCCTGACTGTCATTTACAGAAAGGCCCCTTTATACTGATGTAAAGCAGTCTCAGTGTAAAGGAGAATCAAGCCCATGGTTTCTGTGTTCACATAACTGTGCATGTTGTGCGTTCTTTCGTCTATGTCTGATGGTAGCCTGTCTGGTTTTTTTTAAGCCGTGGTTTCTGGTTCATAATCCACAGTTTGCATACCATGCAAGGAGGAAGAGAAGAAAACTTCATAGGTGAAATCCCAGCCCTGCTGGAATCAATGGTAAAATTCCCATTGACTTCAACACTTGCTGGAGGATTCTCTGCTCCTTGAAGTCTTTAAACCACGATTTGAGGACTCCAATAGCACAGATATAGGTGAGAGGTTTTTTGCAGGAGTGGTGGGTGAAATTCTGTGGCCTGCGTTGTGCAGGAGGTCAGACTAAATGATCATAATGGTCCCTTCTGACCTAAATATCTATGAATCTATGAAACATGGCTGGGATTTTACTCACCATACATAATTCAAATGAACAATTTACACAGCTGAGTATTCCTGTAACCCTCAGCCCTTGCTGAGGGAAAAGGCAGCATACATGTATTTTGAACGATAGCTGCCACCGCTGCAGTGTTTAATGGGCTGGTTCTTCTCCAGGATGATCCTCTCCAGCCACCTTTACACCGAGGGGAACCGACCGTGCAGCCAGATAATCTCCCAGTTTCGGCTTCCTCCAACAGGTAAATTGTTCTAAAGGTAATCTGGCTCAAAACAGTGTGCCGGAAGACTTTTCTGCCCTGGAGAGGAAGCAACAGAGGATTCTTTCTTTCTCCCCGAGGCTGTTACGAGCGTCTGCCTTCAAGGGCCATGTTGTGAGATCAGTTCTTTGGGCCCCTGCTAGTAAAACATTGATCTATTGAAGTCTCAATAATACACAAACTTTTAAAATGGTATGTTTTTTTGTATGCATGGAGTTATTAAGGCATTCTAGGTGTTTGGGTAGAGGAAGAAGGAAAAATTATAAGGCTTTGTGGAGACAGCTCTAAAGACTCAAAGAAAATAACAAGAGGTTTCTTTTAGTCCCTAAAAAATCAATCTGTTTTAGTTTCTCTGCAATTTGTGCCATCTCTTCCGATTTTCAAGTATGTCTCTGAAGCTTTGATGCAAGTTGAATGAAGGCTTTAAGAGCTTGAATCACAACAGCACGGTGAGTAAAATGCTCATTTTTTATTGGAAAAATCAAAAGTGACAGGTACAAAATTAGTTCCACTGCTTTGATTGATTACTTGGAATATTTAGCTCAGAATGATTACATCAAGAAGGCCTATTAAAGTTGAAGCTGGCACATAAATTAATTTTGGAAAAATTCTTCTTTTTTTAAAGAAAAACTTTTCTGCAGTGATAAAGTGTTTATAACTAGAAACAGAGATGAATAATCTTCTAAACAGTCAACCTGGTGTGAATAATTAAACATACTGTGAATTAGTATTTGAGGACAAAGGGAAAGATATTGTAACACAAAGATAATGTTATTGTGGCTGCATAAGTCTCTGTTATCTTGAGATTAGCACTGGCTATGAGGAAATGGAAGAGCTGTTAGCATGCGGTCAACCATTGTGTAGTTTGCTACTAATGGCCTTTCTATACTGTATGTCCCCCGTGGGAAACCCTGCAAGTTTTGTGCATGTTGATGAGTCTTGAATCATAAGGAAGCTCTTATTGGTGAGGAGGCACTACAGTTTACAGGTTTCAGAGTGGTAGCTGTGTTAGTCTGTATCAGCAAAAACGAGGAGTACTTGTGGCACCTTAGAGACTAACACATTTATTTGGACATAAGCTTTCGTGGGCTAAAACCCATATCATCTGATGCATGGATTGGAAAATACAGTAGGCAGAAAATATATACACAGTACATGAAAAGATGGGAGTTGCCTTACCAAGTGAGGAGTCAGTTCTAACAAGACAATTCAATGAAAGTGGAAGTGGGCTATTATCAACAAGAGGTAAAATCACTTTTGTAGTGGTAATCAGGGTGTCCCATTTCAAACAGTTGACAAGAAGGTGTGAGTAACAGTAGGGGGAAATAAGCATGGGGAAATTAGTTTTTAGTTTTTGTAGCGATCCATCCACTCCCAGGCTTTATTCAAGCCTAATTTGATGGTGTCCAGCTTGCTAATTAATTCCAGTTCTGCCGTTTCTCACTGGGGTCTGTTTTTGAAGTTTTGTTGTTGAAGAATTGCCACTTTTAAGTCTGTTATTGAAGTCAAAGTTCAGGGAGATTGAAGTGTTCTCCTACTGGTTTTTGAATGTTATAATTCTTGACGTCTGATTTGTGTCCATTTATTCTTTTGCATAGAGACTGTCCAGTTTGGCCAATGTACATGGCAGAGGGGCATTGCTGGCACATGATGGCATATATCACATAGGTAGATGTGCAGGTGAACAAGCCTGTCATAAATATAAAGGGAAGGGTAACCACCTTTCTGTATACAGAACTATAAAATCCATCCTGGCCAGAGGCAAAACCCTTTCACCTGTAAAGGGTTAAGAAGCTGGGATAACCTCGCTGGCACCTGACCAAAATGACCAATGAGGAGACAAGTAACTTTCAAAGCTGGAGGGGGGAAAAACAAAAAGTCTGTCTGTGTGATGCTTTTGCAGGGACCAGGTCAGGAATGCTCTTCAAAACTTCTGTTAAGTTAGTAAGTAATCTAGCTAGAAATGCATTAGATTTCCTTTTGTTTAAATGGCTGGTAAATAAGCTGTGCTGAATGGAATGTATATTCCTGTTTTTGTGTCTTTTTGTAACTTAAGGTTTTGCCGAGAGGGATTCTCTATGTTTTGAATCTGATTACCCTGTAAGGCATTTACCATCCTGATTTTACAGAGGTGATTCTTTTACTTTTTCTTTAATTAAAATTCTTCTTTTAAGATCCTGATTGCTTTTTCATTGTTCTTAAGATCCAAGGGTTTGGGTCTGTGTTCACCTATGCAAATTGGTCAGGACTTTTATCAAGCCTTTGCCAGGAAAGGGGGTGTAGGGCTTGGGGGGATATTTTGTGGGGAAGACGTCTCCAAGTGGGCTCTTTCCCTGTTCTTTATTTAACACGCTTGGTGGTGGCAGCATAGGGTTCAAGGACAAGGCAAAGTTTGTACCTTGAGGAAGTTTTTAACCTAAGCTGGTAAGAATAAGCTTAGGGGGTCTTTCGTGCAGGTCCCCACATCTGTACCCTAGAGTTCAGAGTGGGGAAAGAAACTTGACAAAGCCCTTGATGGTGTGGCTGATGTGGTTAGGTCCAATGATGGTGTCCCTTGAGTAGATATGGTGGGCAGAGTTGGCAACGGGGATTGTTGCAGGGATAGGTTCCTGGGTTAGTGTTTTTGTTGTGTGGTGTGTAGTTGCTGGTGAGTATCTGCTTCAGGTTGGCAGGCTGTCTGTAAGCGAGGACTGGTCTGTCTCCCAAGGTCTGTGAGACTGAGGGATCATCCTTCAGGATAGGTTGTAGATCCTTAATGATGCGCTGGACAGGTTTTAGTTGGGGGCTGAAGGTGACGGCTAGTGGCGTTCTGTTACTTTCTTTGTTGGGCCTGTCCTGTAGTAGGTAACTTCTGGGTACTCTTCTGGCTCCAAGAGATCCACTTCCTGGACACTACAGTGCAAATAAGTGATGGTCACATAAACACCACCCTATACTGGAAACCTACCGACCGCTATACTTACCTACATACCTCCAGCTTTCATCCAGACCACATCACACGATCCATTGTCTACAGCCAGCTCTAAGATAGAACTGCATTTGCTCCAATCCCTCAGTCAGAGACAAACACCTACAGGATCTCTATCAAGCGTTCTTAAAACTACAATACCCACCTGTTGAAGTGAAGAAACAGATTGACAGAGTCAATATATTCTGCTTACTGTATTTTCCACTCCATGCATCTATGAAGTGGGTTTTAGCCCATGAAAGCTTATGCCCAAATAAATGTGTTAGTCTCTAAGGTGCCACAAGTACTCCTCATTGTTTTTACTATGGTTTACAATGCAGTACAGACAGGAACTGGGAATGGGTGATGGTCTTTTATCTCGTGAAGCTCCACTTGGGCTGGGAAGGTTGATGGCAGTTGGGAAATTCTTCGGAGTGCTACTATGCTGTGGTCACTGCTATGACAAGGGTGTGTGCACAAGGGAAGCAGAAGGAAGGAAACAGAAACTGCACTCATTCAGATAATGGAAACAATAATAACAACAGGAGGGATTTGTGCAAGTTGTAGTTGGAACACTGCACAACTGGTATTACAACAACCCTCAGTGCAGACGAGCTAAAGGCAAAGGTTTTCATCAGCACCATCAATGCAGATGGCCTTGGATTGCCTTGGTCTGCTTATTTTAACATTAAGATTGGTATTGGCATTCACATGTCTAAGTGCCTCCAGAAAACTGGTTTCTATCCCTTTTCACGTAGTGAAGTTCCCATCATCTTCAGTGCATACATCTGAGATCAGAACAGGAGCCTAACTGTGCAAAACAGTTGGCTAGCACACTGTGTTACTGCATTTTTATAATGACCCCTTTCAAAGCCATTTCCATGGACTGAGTATGTGTATGAGCAGTTAGCCCATTTTGGAAATTCGTCAAGTAATTACCATATGCTACTAATCTGCCTCTGCCTTTAATATGCTCCCTTCAGCTTTTTGTTTTTCCAACAGGCAAGGATTTAAGTGGGGAATATGAAAGTAAGAATTTCTTCATAAATAGCATGTGTGTTCAAACCAGCACCCAGAGTTGGATGGAAATCCTTTCCCCTTTCTTTGACAGCAAGCTGCACGCTATGCAAAGAGCAGTCCCAGACTTCGGTAGACTTGAAAGCCAGAGCCCAGTAGCTGTGTATCAGAGGTAGACCCATAATATGTGCCTTTCAGTGAAGGAGCATTATTTTCCCTGGCATTTTTTAATAGTCTTGAAAGATAGATTCAGGACTCAGAATTGGATTCAGATTTCCAACATTCCAGGAGTTTAGGGTTTGTTTGGGCAAATCTCTTCTAGAAAAAAGGAGATTATTGACTATATCTGATGTAAACCATGTTGGCTTCAGAAACACAAGCTATTTACTCTACATACAATTGATTTTAGAGGTAGTGGGAGGGCTGGAGTTCCCCTGATAGCCAATCATGTACTCTCCTTCTGTACTCTCCATACCTTTTAAACTAGCACTTCAGGTGTTTAATCTGGGCTCTCCAGAGGTAAAAGCACGAGTTACAACAACTTGAGCGAGGCTCTGTAGGAGACTCACATCTTCTGTGCATCAGGTACAGAAGGGGATGCATAAAACATACTGACCAGTAGGTTTCATACTCTACCTGGACAGAGGAAGCTTGTCCTGAGCATGTTGAATCCTGGATGAGCCCCCATTTATGTCATGGCCACCATCTTGGCTGACCCAAGGGACTGAACTAAGGCCTCTGGAGCAGAGAGCAGGCTTAAGCTACACAGCCAGGCTTAGTAGCTGGAACAGATTCTTGTCCTCTATGGGTTGCGTACAGAAAGA
Source organism: Chelonia mydas (assembly GCF_015237465.2). Classification (NCBI taxonomy): domain Eukaryota; kingdom Metazoa; phylum Chordata; order Testudines; family Cheloniidae; genus Chelonia; species Chelonia mydas. The sequence goes on from NC_057855.1 coordinate 15,704,872, forward strand.
GACATGTAACAGGGGTTACACTAGGGCTGTGTCTTCACTGCAGAGTTAAAGAGAGTTATCTATGCTTGAAGTAACTCCTCTTGAGTTAGCCTCGCTCCAGTGAGAGCCGCCACACTGTGAAATGGCACTTGAGCTGCACAGAGTGATTGTGTTAGCAGTCAGTAGTGCTAAATCAGGCTGTAGCCTGTACTCCCTGACTGGACAGCCAACTCCAGGTTATACCACCACCACACTGGAGGTAAGGGTTTCTGTGTGCGGATGGGCTACACTCAGGTTAACTATACACTGAAGACAAGTCTTTACACAGCTTGGGACATACCAAAGAGGCCTGGAACTCCTCAAGGCAATGAATGAGTTTAGGATTCAGGATATTGGGTCATCTGAAATTATTGCCTTCAGGTATTTATCCACTTCTTCTACTTTCTACTTCAGAATTCTTTCCACCTTTTCCCCACTGCAGCTCACTGTACTGTCCATCCCAGCATCAGTACTGTGAACATCTCCTTACAGATTGCATTGCTGATAGAGAGGAAGGCTGGTCCAGTGGCTAAGGCAGTAGCCTAGGACTGACCTGGGTTCAGCTGTGTGCTTTGCCACATACTTCCTGTGTGATCTTGGGCAAGTCACTTAGTCTGTGCCTCAGTTTCCCCACTTTGTTTTTTAAAGTGGAGCTAATAGCACATCTGTACTTCAAGGGGTTCTGTGAGGATAAATACAGTAAAGATTGTGAGGTACTCAGGTACCATGGTGATGGGGGCCATATACCTACTATAGATAGGTACATTTTGGGCTACTAAGGGTGTGTCTACATGTCTGTGGGGGAGTTAATCTGAAGGTTTTTTTGGTGTATATCAGCTAACTTGCATATAGCGTGCACATGGAACACAAGGTCTGTAGAAGAGTGAGGCTCAGGCTTACATAGCTTCCCTGAGAAGCAAAAGGCTCAGAATAAAGGTGCTCCATAACTGACTGAGAGCTTAATCAATCTCAAGGTGTAATTACTGCACATTGATTTTTTTTTTTTTTTTTTTAGTTTTTGGTTCATCTCTGAAAACAAGAGCGATGCAGCGGCTGCCCTCTAGATGGTGGTAGATACTAAACATGACCAGCGCTGGGGAAACATGTCATTGTGTAATATAAGAATGTGTCAATTTTTATTCAGAGGTTACAAGTTCCAACACAGCGTGTATATTATATTTACACACCACTGAGTCTAGTTTATATACTAGAAAGAGCCTCTCCCATAGCCCTGTGTGAATTTGTTCAGAGTCAGTAGGAACATGTAGCCGTTGCCGTACAAATGAGGTAGCAGTGAAGTAGTCCAAATATACAGTACTGCCTCTACTAAGGGGTTCTTGCCTTACAGTTTTACTCTGAATATCCCACATCAGAATACAAAAATCACACATGAAGCATCATAATGCTCCAAGAGCCTATACCATTGTACCTCTGAACCATACCAAATACACAGCTTTTAAGCAACCCAGTTAGCGCTGATGCCAAATATTAAATTAGATCTAATGACAAATACAACAGTCCCCTGAACAGCTACAACAGGGACCCAATGTATTGTATGTGACTGACTCATGCCGTTCCTGGCTGGTAAAAGACAATCAAGAGCACCATCAAGAGCACTTCTACCATTGGAGACCACCATTCCCACCTTTGGAAAGAGCAGTCTACCACGTCTCCCACAACATGCAGTAATCCTGCCTGTGCTACAAAAACAGCTAGATACACCAACTTAACAAATTGCCACCCAGTTGGCCCAGGCGCTCTCAAGGGTTGCCTCTCCCTCCATGGTAAGGACAAACCAGGACATCTGTGAGGGAACAGTGGACCTGTCCTCAGCAAGGATGCGACAGGAGCAGGGAACAGAGCTATCTCGGCTGCTGGCCAATGGCTGTGTAACTCCCTTCCAAAGGAGATAAGAGTCACAGTCAGTCTTACTGTCTTCTCTACAAAATGGACTAGCCACAATAACACTTGCCTCTGAAAAAAGGCAGTTAAGCTAATGGATGATGCAACGTGACAAAGAAAATTTATGGGCACTGGGAAAAGGAGACGGGAACCAAACATCAACTGTGTAGATTGATGCTGACTGTAATTTCCATAGTGCACCCAGATATCATGGTGATGATCACAGTGAAAGATGACCCACTCGTGCTTTGGAAATTGACATGGGTGATATTTGGAGGTAGATGATATGGAACCGCTTTGCAGCACCCAGGCATGCTGCTATGTATTTATACCGAGCACACTTGTCTCTATCAGTAATCTGAGGAGCTGCTGAAGTTCTCACTAAACATTCGGTGTATCCAACATTGTATGATGAAATGCAGTGCATTTCTTGCTTGCTGTGTCTTAAATACATTCACTGCCTAAAAATGATAATCTCCCAAAAGACTGTATCAACTCACCAATGGTTCACTGCAATATACATCTCCACTTTGCTTCCTCGCAGACCGAATAAAAATGCTTACAAACCCATTTCCTGCTACAGGATCATCCCATTATACACAATTACACACTCTAGGAATTTCTCCTGCGATCCAGATGGGTACAGACAAGAGCGGCTCTGGAACCAGAGTGTGAGCAGAATAATGAATCATTCATTCAAACCTACACACTAACTTTCAACTCTTTTTGTTTTGAACTGCATAAGCTGCTTGTTGCCCTAAAGAGCCTGAATCATCCAAATCATTCTGAATTTGGTTTGTGCTGTTTTTCTGCATTTCCTGTGCTTCTCAGTTTTATTAGATGACTATTATGACCTGTTCAAATAGATTTATTCAAAATATCTCCCCAGGAAAATTCTCATTGGGCTGAGACATCATGTTTTGAAAGGAATCTTGCAGTAGGACCAAAATGGTGGCTATAATAAAAACTAAGTTCATTCATATTATTATTGTTTGTATTACCGTAATGCGTAGGAGCGCTAGCCATGGACTAAGACCCCATTGTGCTAGGCGCTGTACACTCACAAACCAAAAAGAAGGTTGCTGCCTCTAAAGAACTTACAGTCCAAGTAGAAGAGAAGAGACAACAAGTAGAGACAGACAGGTGGATGGGAGCTCAAGAAAACAGTGAGACAATATTAGTCAGCATGGTAGGCAGTGGTCTCCTATGCAGCTTTTGATTCTCTAAACAAGGAAAGCATCATCCTGGTACATGGGTGCTGGAATTAGGGATGCTGCCACACCCCTTGGCTTGAAGTGGCTGCCATCATATACAGGGTTTACAGTTTGGTTCAATGGCTCTCAGCACCCCCACTATACAAACTGTTTCAGACCCTCTGCACTAATAGCTCTTCTCTTGTCTACACACAAAGGCTGTAGCATAGCACTTGGACTCCAGTATACAGTATAGCTAAAGCAGTGTAGTTACAGTGGTACAACTCCACCCAGCGTGGACACAGTTATACCAGCAGGAAGATGCTTATACCATTATCGCTCCTTATTCCTGTAAATGTAGCTGCTGATGTAACTGTTGCAATAAAAAAGAGTTATATCAGCACCTTGCCTTTAGAAAGGTAATTAAATCAGCACCTGATGATTTACTGAGTTATTTCACTATTTTGGTAAAAATGCACACCCCGTGTCAAAATAATTAAATCGGGACAAAAACTATGTGTAGACCAGGCCTTACAAGTATCCCAAGAGAATTACACAATGATGAAGCCCTACTAGCCAATCCTCAAGACAAATGATATGCCAAATAAGAGTGTCCAGTACTTTACTACGAACCATTACACTAATAATAACTGATTGGTGGGTTTTCAAAAATGCTCACCATTGACCTAACAGTGCTCCCACTGAAGTTAATGGGAGTTTTACCATTGGCTAGGAGTTAGGGCAATGCTGAAAGCTTTTGAAGACCCCAACTCTGCATGTTTATCAAACCCCTTTCACCCCAAAGATTCCCTAAGCTCTATACAAAACTACAAACATTATATGCAAGAATCACCATTCAGATGCAGCCACCTTTGGGGTGGAATCCAACATGTTTGACAATGTACATCAGTAATATATATGAGGCATAGGATTTTTGAAGACAATAGGAGTTTTACCACTGACTTCAATGGCAGCAGACAGGCCAATTCTGAGCACTGTTGAGAATCCCCGTTTAGGAGAAGAAGTAAAGGCCGTGTCCAGCTGAAAATGCAGGGGGGAATTTAAGGAGGCAGTCAGGGCTAGATCCACAAAGGGACTTAGAGCCCAATGGAAGTTAGGAGCCTAAACATCCACTGCACCATGGGATCTTTAAAGCCCCATGAGTAGAATGTGAGCAGGGAGCCCTCATGTCAATGTCACCTCTGAAGGACAGCACCTTGTGGTGCTCCCCTTGGTACTGCTCTCCCCCAAACAGACTCCTTTCTCTGTTGTAACGAGTTGTAGTCAATCTGGAGAGGCCTGGTAGTAAGAGCAAAAGACCTTTTCCCCATGAGAAAGGGTTGCTCAGGGTACAGCAGCACAGGAGCGGCTTTGCAGCACCTTGCAAAAGATTGTCCTAACTGAATTGCTACCTTCTGGTACCATTTCGTGAAACCGTTTTTAATCAGTGTCAATGTTCTCTCCCTTGGCATCATTCTTCCTGGCCTTGTAAATCAGTCTGATGCACAGGACAATAGCAAACGCTTTCCTGAAATCCAGATGAATTATAACCTCTGCTTCATCATTATCTGCCAGTTCAAAAAGATTTGCGCATACTTCTTAGACAAGAATTTCCTTTTATGACACCAGGCTACAGATTGTGTACTAAATTATACAGGGTGTGTCTAAATGGTGTGTAAACTAACCTGTCACCAGTGTTTCCAATACTTTCCCTCCAGAGGGCTACTCCGGAGATGTAGCTGAAAGAAGCTCCATTGATCCTTTTCCAAAAATGAAGGCATTTAGCTTCTGACCAATTCTCTGGTGCTCCTACAACATTGGCCACCCCAAACGGTCAAATAGTATGAGTCAAGCTGCCAAAAAACATGAGACTGGCTTCAAGTCATGAGATTTAAAGACTAATAACCAAAATGTTAGGGATTTTCTTTTTTTACCTTCTGGCTTTTAAACCTTTAGGGAGACACAGTTTCAAGCTTTTTCCCCCCCTACAGCTATGAGGGTTAGAACCTTTTTTTTTTTAATTGAGAACGGAGATTCTCACATAATCACCTGACTCCAGGATCTGGGGCTTTAAGATCACTACATATTGTAAGGCTAGTGATAAAACTGTGAGAGCTGGCAACCGTGCCTCCCCATAGTAAAGACACAAAAGGCCAAATCTTCAAAGGTATTTAGTCGCCTAACTTCTATTTAGATGCTTAAATACCTTTGAGGATCTAGGCCAAACCCAATGCTTAGAAGAACTTTAAGTGGGATGTACATGGTACATAGACCTTGTGCTAATTCTCCAGTTGCATTATTTTCACCCTCTATATTTAATAGGTGCCAAGCGTTTTTTTAAACAAAATCCAAGTCGTTGTTTTCCAGTTCTTCACCACACAAGAACATATGCTTCTGACCCACACATGCTTATTGATTTATGATCAAATGACAATTAGTGCAGGTCTTTTTGCTGGGGTAAAACTGAAAGCAGAGCTAATCTTCTGTACCAGAGAGAATGGGTTCATTTGGTGCCAACATTGTTTAAACAAGTAGTGCTGATGAGGGACCTGGAAGAACTAGAGAAACCAAAAACAAAAAATGAAAATAGATAATTAATTTTGGCTATTGGGTACTTGCCCATTATAGACCCACAGTTTTGTATGCCTGAAAAAAAAAAATCATTATTCTGAAAGCGTGCAACCGTATTTGAACATCTGTATATTGGGCAGGGCAAATCTGCCCCACCAGTTGTGTTGTAGTTTTTCAGGATTTGTAATGGGTAGTTTTCGTTGGGCATTAGCTCAGCTCTTAAACAGAAACCATAGTAGTTAGACCTTTTTCACCTCTAGGGTAAAATTTTCAAAAGCACCTAAGGGCCAGATTTGTAAAGGCATTTGGATGCCTAACTCCCATGGCCCAAAGTGACTTAGGCGCCTAAGTCCCAGTTTCAAAGCAATCAGTAAAACCAGTGGGAGTTAGGTGCCTGAATACATTTGAGAATCTGGGCCTTAGGAGCTTAATTGCCATTGACTGTCAATCAGATGGTTATAGTCCTCATCCCACCTGATTTGAATTACTATCTGCCATCTTGTCGACATCTGCCTTTAAAAAGTTACTGCATGTCCATTCTCCACTCATTTAACTTTTACTTATGTTCTAACCCGAAGCCTAATAAGATTATGATAGTCACTGCACCTCATGGGCTGTACCTGCATTGACGGTCTCAGTCACGATCCCTGCATTACATAATGTCGAACCTTGTCTGGCATTAAGCTGAAGGGGTCTGCCCCCTTTGTCAGTCAATGCACATGCTGAGATTTCTTTTTTAATTTTACATCCTGTACCAGGTGTTTGACAAAGATACCTTCAACCTTATTCTCTTCACTTCTCAGGCTCTCGTTTATCCTGGATAAGGGAAATTACACGTTACCAGCAGACAGGGCCTTTTCCCTTTTATTTCCTTTTTCTCCTCATTCACTTCATATCACAGATGTTGTTTTAAGTCATCTGATCTGCAACAGATTGCAGGGAAATAAGTCATCCCAGGAAGTATCCTCAGTTTCCCTCCGCAATGGTGCTGCACCATTACCCAGATTTTCTTGAATTCCCTTCTCCAGGGTGAAAAGCTTCTTCATTCTTTCTCCTCCTCTCTATCCCTTCCAGATCATCCTTCCCCTTGTTTACATTCTTCAAAGAGATTACTGGAGCAGCCAGAGTATGAATTCATCTTCTATATTTATTAATATTTGTATTAGAATAGTGTCTAGAGGTCCCCACCAGATCAGGGCCTTACTGTTCTAGGCACTGCACGGACACACAGAAAGGGGCAATCTTTAGCCTTAGAGCTTAACTCTAAATCGACAGGGGGAAATAGAAGCACAAAGAGACGATGTGACTTGCCCATGGTCACACAGAACTGGGATTTGAACTCAGCTCTCCTGACTCTCAGGCCAGCGCTCTATCTACTAAACCACATTGCCTCCCCTTTAGGTAGCTAACCATATCTCTACTGGCCCTTTTTGCTGAACCCCTCCTTACACCAGGCCCTGTTGGGACAATGAATGTAAAGGATTCAGACACAATGGGTCTCCACAACAGCAGTCCCCACCCACTGTCCATGAGCTAAGAGATACATTTGCCAGGCACTACAGGCTTGACGTACTTAGAACTGCTGCTTTGTGTAAAGCCCCTTTAAGCCAGGGAACCAGTGGATGCTGCTACTCACAGCTCAATGGTCCAGATTGTTCAGTGAGCAGAAGCAGATGGGGAGATTTTTCTTCAGTCTTTACATTGGGTTTCTGGGGCAAATCATTTGGCAAGCTGGAGCCCAGACAGGTGCTCAGAGCTGCATGTCGTGAGCAACAACTATAGAAGCCATGTTCAGAACATGACAACAACTACTGTATTGATTGATCCTCCTTACGAGCTAGCCTCATGTGCCAGTAGATGGCACTCTTTCCGTTAACTCCATATATACTGCTAGCTCTCTTTTACATAAACCTCTCCTCTCAAGATGCAGTAATGGCAATAATTAACTAGCTGTTAGATTTGTTATATTTTTTTTAAAGTTTGTAGTCTATTTTCTATAGACCTGTTCCTGTCAATAGTATAATCCAGTGTAGTCTGTAAGTGCCTTTCAAAGCTAAGGAAGAGTCCAAATGAAGAAAACTCAGGGGAGTTCAGCAAGGTGTGGAAAAAACCATATTGGAAGCAGGTAAGTGGTCGCTCATCCTAGCCAGACAAGTCTGAACAGCAGGGGAAAAGGGATTGGTCCAGGTTGTCATTTCACAGATGAGTCTCAGAAAAAAAAATTGTTTGCTGTGGCAATTTACCGCCTGGGGAGAGGAAGCGAGAGTCCCATGTGTCCATCCCACTAAAGCCCATTCCTATTTGCCCAGGACAGTAACCCACACAGATTTTACTGTACTTCATAACGATGTATATATGAATTGAATTCTTGTGGGAGTTGCCAGACTCACAGCCGTAAAAGAAACAGATCCGGGCCAGGCAGTAATAGAGCAAACTTCTCCTCCCTGCCCTAAGAATGTGCCTTACCTGTGAGATGGAGAGACTGTTTTAAAGACTGTTTTAAAGATGGAGAGACTGCTGAACTTTGTGACTTTGTCCTCACCCATAACTATTTCACATTTGGGGACAATGTATACCTTCAAATCAGCGGCACTGCTATGGGTACCCGCATGGCCCCACAGGACGCCAACATTTTTATGGCGGACTTAGAACAACGCTTCCTCAGCTCTCATCCCCTAATGCCCTTACTCTACTTGCGCTACATCGATGACATCTTCATCATCTGGACCCATGGAAAAGAAGCCCTTGAGGAATTCCACCATGATTTCAACAATTTCCATCCCACCATCAACCTCAGCCTGGACCAGTCCACACAAGAGATCCACTTCCTGGACACTACGGTGCTAATAAGCGATGGTCACATAAACACCGCCCTATACCGGAAACCTACTGACCGCTATTCCTACCTACACGCCTCTAGCTTTCACCCAGACCACACCACACGATCCATCGTCTACAGCCAAACTCTACTATACAACTGCATTTGCTCCAACCCCTCAGACAGAGACAAACACCTACAAGATCTCTATCAAGCATTCTGACAACTACAATACCCACCTGCTGAAGTGAAGAAACAAATTGACAGAGCCAGAAGAAGCCAGAAGTTACCTACTACAGGAGAGGCCCAACAGAGATAATAACAGAACGCCACTAGCCATCACCTTCAGCCCCCAACTAAAACCTCTCCAGAGCATCATCAAGGATCTACAACCTATCCTGAAGGACGACCCATCAGTCTCACAGAACTTGGGAGACAGGCCAGTCCTTGCATACAGACAGCCCCCCAACCTGAAGCAAATACTCACCAGCAACCACACACCACACAACAGAACCACTAACCCAGGAACCTATCCTTGCAACAAAGCCCGTTGCCAACTGTGTCCACATATCTATTCAGGGGACACCATCATAGGGCCTAATCACATCAGCCACACTATCAGAGGCTCGTTCACCTGCACATCCACCAATGTGATATATGCCATCATGTGCCAGCAATGCCCCTCTGCCATGTATATTGGTCAAACTGGACAGTCTCTACATAAAAGAATAAATGGACACAAATCAGATGTCAAGAATTATAACATTCATAAACCAGTTGGAGAACACTTCAATCTCTCTGGTCACTCGATTTCTGATCTCAAAGTGACTATCCTTGAACAAAAAAACTTCGAAAACAGACTCCAAGGAGAGACTGCTGAATTGGAATTAATTTGCAAATTGAATACAATTAACTTAGGCTTGAATAGAGACTGGGAATGGTTGAGTCATTATACTAAGTAAAACTATTTCCCCTTGTTTATTTCCCCCCCCCCCCCCCCCCCCCCCCACTGTTCCTCAGACGTTCCTGTTAACTGCTGGAAATGGCCCACCTTGATTATCACTACAAAAGGTTTTCTCTCCCCCCCCCACCCACTCTCCTGCTGGTAATAGCTCATCTTAAGTGATCACTCTCCTTACAGTGTGTATGATAACACCCATTTTTTCATGTTCTGTGTGTATATAAATCTCCCCACTGTATTTTCCACTGCATGCATCCGATGAAGTGAGCTGTAGCTCACAAAAGCTTATGCTCAAATAAATTGGTTAGTCTCTAAGGTGCCACAAGTACTCCTTTTCTTTTTGTGAATACAGACGAACATGGTTGCTACTCTGAAACCTGTTTTAAAGGGTGACTTGGTTTTCATGTCCAGTCATTCCTTGGTGTATTATCTGAGATTGCCAACAGGGTGTCAGTTAGTACTGGTTTGTAACAGTTTTTTCATGAAGCAGGGCTAGGAAGTGGACAGAGACCATCAGTTCATTCACATAGACCACTCAGTGGAGGAATCATAGTCACTGTCAAAACAGGTTTAATCTAACCCAATATCCTAATACTCCATGTGGTTTTGCCAACCCCCCAAATCATTTTGGTAGTTCACTTACCCAGGCAGTTCTACAAAAAGGCCAATATGTAATGTCACTGTGTACAGCCAATGGTGCATTGCTAAACCAATAGACAATGCATGCTCTTAACATTAGTGAGCAAATTAAACTGTAAGTTTCACTAATGCATCTTAAACTTACTCTGGCTTTACAAAACCACTTTCCAAAAATGGAGTAACCTGAGAAAGCTCCCATTAGCTGATGTCTCAGCTAGTTCTTCACAGTACTGGATTTCCTGTCACTATTTTAACTGTATTTTCGACAGTTAAGATGGCTAAGAAAGTCACTCTCACCATGGTCTTCTCTATACATTGCCCCACACTTTCAAAAGGCCTGATCCTGTAGTCATTGTGCATGCAAAATGTCCAGTGACTCCAGGGAAAGGACAACACTGCCAAACCCAAGAGATCAAAAATCATGGGGCAGGACCCAAAAATCACAGGATTGGCTAAAAAAAAAAAATAAAAAGAATCATGATATTAAAAAACCAAGTTGGATTATTTTTTATGTCTTGCCTGGCTTTTGAGGATTTGTGGTATGTTCAAGTCATGCTTTCAAGCTTTTCTTTGCCCCCACAGGGGCTAGAAACTAGGAAAGAATGAAAGCTGAGATTTTCTCCTAATCGATTGACTCTAGGCTCTATGGCTTCAAGAAGATCGTGAAATGTCCTAAGAGTCGTGATAATGTTGGCAGTGCTAGCTGAGTAACATGTACATAAGGGCAGCTGGAGTGGGCTCAAAAAATCTTTATCTGGGCAGCTATGTCTGTTTAACTGAAAAATTCCCCACTCTGCATTTCCAATTGTCCTCTGACAGCATCTTTCTATGGTGGGGAAGTCACTGAGCAAGAGTGGGAGGGCTGAGGTATGGGCTTTTAAAAAATCCAGCTTGTTGGGTTTAGTCTTTTGCTTTTTACATCAATGGTCCTTGCATTTAACTAGGCTTGTGCATTTGAATTCAACACATTCCCCCCAAATGGAGGCAAAATACTTTGTGTCTATATTTCAATTACAAATAACAACCAAACGTGGGGAAATAATTAAAAATAAATTCGTAAGTGGAGAAATAAGGATGGGTTTAGGGCCAGGTTTCCCTCCATTGTCACAGGTGCTCATGTAGTTTTCTGTCACACATCTATGTCTCTGGTTACTCTACATTCCTGGTAGTCACTCAAACCCCACAGCATATGCAATGACAGCACCTAAACTGCAAATGGATGGGTCTAGTTATGTAAACCATTTTTTCCCCAAGGAAAGATATTGCACCCTGGCCATACATCGGACTGCTTGCCATTAAAAACCAAATTCACCGTGCCCTGACTTTTTCTCACTTAACTTCAAGACAAAGTACAATGTGCCAAAACATATAGCCAGACTCTCTTGTTTGGCTGAACTGTGGTCAGTGTTGAACCAGGGCTGGGAGCAAAAGTGGCTTTAGGTCTCCAGCATACGTTAAGCTATCTGAGGAAGAAGAGGAAGAGCGAGAGAATCAAGATATACAGTATGTTTTAGAATCCAGAATAATCAACACTAAGATAATATCAAAATGCCAAATCTTTCAGCTCAGAGGGACTTCAAACCAATGCATGTGTTCAGACCTGCAGTCAGGATTGTGAAATGGGAGATAGTCACTAGCATAGAGTCTGGGAGGACTTCCATGTTCTCAGGGCTCTGGAACCATCTTGCCGTACTGGATTGAATAGCAACAGCTGACTATTTATAGAGGTTACGCTCACCAGTTTTATCCTTGAGATCACAGCATAAAGGCATGAGTTAATATTCCCAAGCAGGGCCATAGATTGCTAAGGGGTGAAATCACATTACATTCCCTGCAATCAGTGCACAAATAAGTTATTGCATCAAGTTTTTTTTTTTTTGACAATTCTAATTAGTGGGGTCTAAAGTCCTATAACAGATTCAATACACACATACCCTCTATCCTCAGATGTGGTCTTTGATGGTTTATTTTTCTGGAGAAGAGGTACCACAGAGAAGAGGTTAATTAACTAATTAAACCAAGTCCTATGAAGCATCATGGAAATGTGTTACACAAATAAATAATACAAGAGGCTTCAGATACTATATACAGACTAATAGGGGACTATCAAAGACACATATGTCAGCATGCACACGCTAACTGAGGCAAGCACAGCTTTGCAAATGCAGTTCTATTTTAATTAAAAATTGCAGCTTCTTACTTGAACCTCTATTCAGCCCTAGCCAGGGTAAATAATAGAAGATCACTTCACGGGGCATTAGCGTCCCCTGGCCCTGAAAACCATCATTTAACTCACACAGGCCAGATATAGGGCTTAATCATAAGCTACATGTGCCACAAAAAGCAGTGGGGCTTATTTTGATCCACTTGATACCATTGTTTTTGGAGTGCTTGTAGGATGTGGTCCAGTCTGGTTAAATTACAAATGTTTGAGTCATCAGGTGTATCCCCTCCCCCGAGGATGAAATCTTACCTGCAGTGGCAGGTAAACAAAAGAAATTGTGTTCCCTAACTAAATGCAAAATGTGTAGGGGAAGAACATGCACTTGGAGGTATGGTTAGCACAGCACGTTGGATTGTACCATCATCCTGTCTCTTTATTTGCAGTGCCCTTAGATATTTAAATGCGTAGTGTTGTTCTCTGTATATGAATCCATGGAGTTGTTTCAAAGAGCCCGTGCTGATTCCCCCATGGCACTGATTACAGATCTTTGGTTTTCAGTGACGCAACAATTAACTATTTTAAGGAGCTTTTCTTGTCATATGTTCACTCTGGGCCAAATCCTGCAGGCCTGGCACACACAAATAGCCCTGCTGAACTCCAAGAATGCAAATGGGAGTAGGAGCAGGCCCTGAAGTTCTCCGTTAAAATTCCCATTTCTGAGCTTCTTGCTGAAGAGGCAACATCAATAGTGACGTTGACATTGACTTCATTAGTTACTCCAGATCTGCACCAGTGTAACTGAGAGCGGAATGTGATTCTATATCATATGTATCAATGGCCATGATGAAGCAACCCAAATCTGATGCTGACAGAGTTATTAAATAGCTGCCTTACATTGATATATATAGGGTGATGTACAGACCAACCAGCATGGGTGATCCAAGCAGCTGAACTACCCAAACCAAGCCCAAGGTTCTGGTGGAGCATTTGACTGGCCCTGTGGGAGTGCTTTTTTACACCCCAGTTACAAGGTAACAGCACTGAGGATCGGAAGGAAGAAATTGTTTTTGCACCATTCGTGTACAACTGAATATGAAAGTTCATTCTAAGGGGGATACTGATTAAAAGAGTGATCCAGAAAGCCTTTGTCTTTCCCATGGTGTGTCTTGCAGAGACAATCCTAGTAGAGCTTTAGGGAAAGCCTACATGAAATGACAACATTCATAGGGAGCAGAGGACCTTTCAATGTTACTAAATTCTTCAAAAGGCATCACCTTGCTTCTGTGTAGTCCAGCAAGTGCTAAGGTATATCTACCAAATAGCCAAGGGAGATAGTGGAGTTACCTTCAATGGAGAGACAAGGTGGGTGAAGTAATGTCTTTTATTGGACCAATGTCTGTTGATGAGAGAGACAAGCTTTCGAGCCACACAAAGCTCTTCTTCAGGTCTGGGAAAAGAACTCCCACCACCACAGCAAAATGCAAGGTGGAACAGATCGTCTAATATAAATAGTTCAAGCATAATATCCTGGGACTGACGTGGCTACAACTACACTGGATTACCTTCAGTTGAGGCATTTATAGGTAGGCTTGACGCTCAGCTGTTAAGGGTGGCTTGTTGGTAATGAAATCAATCTTTTCATGATGCAGGAGGCTGGTCTAAATGACCTGCTAGAGGCCCTCGCCCCTTCCAACTTCTTGTTTCCAGCTGGGGACCCCATCAGGGAGCTGTTGACACTGACTGGGAATTAGAGTAATTTCTTTCAAGAGGCTTCAAGGTCAACACCCCATTGAGGTAACACCCAGCATTATTGTTTCAGGGAAGGCTGTATACAGACTTAGTAAGTCAACTCTGCATTTAAATGTTTTTCTACATAACCATAAGGGATGTATCTATATAGATATATTTATCATGCAAGCTTAGATCATGCAGAAACATTACCAGCAAAGTACTGGTGCTGGGTAATGCAACATCCAGGCTCAGTCTGACCCCTGGTCAGTTTGGGAGTGATCTCACAAGCCCTGGACAGACTCCCAGCTTCAGAAGCAAGAGTAATCCCAGCAATGTAGGCTACTAAAATGAAAATACATAGGGTGAAATCCTGGCCCCAGTAGAGTCAATGGGAGTTTTGCCTTTGACTTCAGCGTGGCCAGGATTTCATTAATAGACCATATGCTATGTGCTACCCCATGATGCTCTCCACTGCAACTCTGACCGTGGAGACTGATCACAGTGTGAACTCTGCAGGGCTTGGAGGAACCAGGAGCAGAATGCAACAGTCATGCCCCACAGCTCCCCTTCCTACTGCAGCTTTTCAGGCATGCAGTTTTGCATGTCCTAAGGCCTAACTGTGGCCTCTAATGCCCACTCCTCTTCCAAGCAATATTTACTGACACGCACAACTTCTGAGTAAGTAAGGTCCATTTACCCAAGAGAGAGGCTAGGACAACAAGAGTGAAGTTTCCTCACTGTGACACATCGCACTGCTTATAGTGTGTAATGACTGGCAGCGTGTTGAGTGATACCATGCCATGGTTGTGGAGTGACTCAGGTGATGCAGGTAAGGCTTGCATAGAAATACCGTGCTGCAGTCACTCATTATTGGTGTGGATACCACTTGTTTTTGCTAAACAATAGTGATGATCACTAATAATAAAACAAAGGCAAAGACTCTCGGTGTGATAGCGACGTACCCAGGGTGTTCTCCATTGCTTTGCATCTCTCCTGTGGAAACTCACATCAGCATGAGAAGGGGCAATCAGATGATGTATCAATTGAAATGCTTTTGGGACGATCAAGAGATGCAGGATGGACACAAGTAGGCATTAATTTCTAAGTATCTTGTAATGCAGCTGCGGCAGGAATCACGTTAGCTTGAAATCCAATTATTATCCATTTAATAGAGTATTAATATTTAAACACCCTTTAGTGTGTTTAGGCAATGCCCTTTAACTACTGCTGCATTTCATGTAAAAATGCTGGCCTAGATCCTCAGCTGGTGTAAATCAGCATAGTTCCATGGAAGTCAATGTGGCAGTACCAATTTACACCAACTGAAGATCTGGTCTAATAGTCATGGAATTCTTTTGAAACCAGTGAATCGGATGAATCTTTCTTCCTTCCCCTACTAACAAAATATGTTAGTGGACAGGATATAGTCCGTCGATAGGCCCCAAATCTGACTTACCTTGCTTCCTTATTTCAGTCACTCTTTTTCTTTGCAAAGTCTGATCCAAAGCCTATTGAATTCAAATAGAATCTTATTAAGCAAATGTGTCCCTTTAACAGGTCTTTTTTTATACCTTAAAGCATTATTTAAATCATTATTTAGCTTCAATCATTATTTTTATAACTTAAATCATTTTTACAACTTAAATCATAATTTTAATCCCATATTGGGACAAAATTAATGTATTATTCTTATTTATTAATATTTTTGCAGAAAGATAGATTCAGAAAATTTTCAATTCAGAAATGACAAAATATTTTGTTTCCAATTTTTTTAGTGAAACAGATCATTTTGATAGTCCTTGAAACTGAAATGTTTAATTTTGGTTTGTTGAACTGATCCAAAATTCTTCATTTCAAATCAATTTATTATTAAACTGCGTTTCTGTATTGTAATGCATTGCCTTATGGGAGTTGTAGTTCAGGAGCCTCAGGTCCCCATTCTCCACTATGGACCATGCTCCTTGTCTGTACTACATCTACCATGACACATCTACAGTTATATGACTCCTATTATGTACCAGGCGGCTTGGTGAGAGAGAACTCTGCTTTGTATCATGGGAGATGTAGTTCTCTAGTGAGCCCAGCCAATAGGCTAGAACAGGTGCCCAAACTATAGTTCCCATGAGGCAATG